>NW_027191404.1:2097387-2796516 GCF_041146345.1 Neodothiora populina | reverse complement strand
CTAACCCTAACCCTAACCCTAACCCTAACCCTAACCCTAACCCTAACCCTAACCCTAACCCTAACCCTAACCCTAACCCTAACCCTAACCCTAACCCTAACCCTAACCCTAACCCTAACCCTAACCCTAACCCTACACAAGATGATAAGGACTTCATATGTAGGATCATGAAGATGGATCCAAGAGATAGACCAACAGCAGAACAGCTATTGATGGATAAGTGGTTCGAAATCGCTTGAAGCTACTCATTGATGTATGGCGCAACTTGAATCAGCTGTGGTTCCTTACAACACAACAAGGATTTGATATCGAATCACGTCTTGCCAAGGGACGATGGAATTGAAGCACATCATGTCCACCTAGGGATGAAGTATTTGCATCATCTTAGCTACTGAACATCGTTCATTTGTACATCGTAATTTTCACAGACCCGGATGTTTGCTATCAAATCACTCGTTTTGATTACTATCACGCAGTTCCAACTACATATGCTCTTTCTTGCTTTGGGTACTTGCAAGATGTACAGGACTACAGAAACGCCAGATATCTATTGAGTAAGATGTTCTATCAGACAAAAACAGCTCCTGGTGATACCAAATATTGGTCAAGCAACGACACACTCCTCTGCCGAGCCGTGTACTTTGACGCTGTCGAGCTGGCTGGGCCAACCGAAGACTTTGATGATGGTAAAATCCCTTCGAATAGTGACCTCATACAAACGAAGTTGTCGACGTTCCTTGGGCGCCTACGCTGCACTGTAGCCCCAGTAGCGCCAATTTTCCATTATAGTAATGGACGGATTATGTAAGTGTAAACGGATCGCGCCTCTGGTATGCGGATTGCAACAGGATTAGATAATTGCGTACAGTGAGGTACAAGGCCATGGTAGTAGGCGGCAGAAGTCGCTCTTCCCGTGCTTCTCACAGCGGCTATCTTGATTGCTGCGATCTGGTCGCTAGTACGACTAGTCACTGGAGCCATCATGCATAGCTACTCTAGAATAATTCTTTACTCTTCCGGGCATACGGAAGACAAGCCCTGTGAAGTCGTTCGTTTCTCACCTTGTAAAGAACATGAGCACTTTGCGAGCGTCAAAGCACCGTGGCCCGGAATTCTTGCCTCAAAGGTAGGTTCTAGCAGCTGTGGCGCCCAACAACAGCTGTGTAGCTATTCCATATATCAACGTACTGAGTCCCCACGCCTTGGAGCGTAATACCAGCTAATGAGCGTGGTAAGTTGTCTCCTCATATATAGACAGCTCGCATTCCTCACCTGGCTTATAGGTGTTTCACGGTAGATCGAGAACCACACGACGCATGGCATTGCGAACGCGGATGGGAACATCAAGCCAAATAGTATGTAGCATGATTAATAGGCAGATCAGGTGGACAATATTCCCAAGCACGGAGCTTGAGCCAATGTTGACAAGCAGAAACCATTGATCAAGGTCGGAAGGTCAACAACGCCACATGTCCGCTTCCACTGCCGTTAGACGATCAACTGTAAGCCAATAAGTTGTAGACTGGAAGGCCGAAGAAACATCTCTGGTGCCATATTTCTCTGCCAAGCGAGCTACGAGGGCAATCGTGATGTATTAATAATATGTCGACCATCACACTGAAGATGGTTGTAGATCATTACGCAGGGCGACCCTGGTCGGTTGTACAAGTAAGAAGCATTGCTCTTGGAAAGGTAATGAGGAGACAATGTCTAGCTATGGCTATCAATTTATCATTAGATACGCAAAGTTAGCCGTTATTGATGTCAATGCCTTCAGATCTGCGAAGTTGATGATGGCGCTGATGAGAGTTGGTGTGAGAATTTGGGCGCGGTGAACTCAATTTGCAAGCGCCGCTAGGAGCTTGAAGAATTTAAGAGGACAAGACTTTTCTCTACAGAAAATTGCAATATCAGTAATTTCTCAATTACACAGCGTTTATGATAGGATGATAAGATGACAGGAATACTCTATAATCATCAGCATTCTACAACAAGGTGACTGGATGGACGTCTTGCATGGTGTTGGAAGAAAGAGCGTTCGCGGTGACGACGGCACTTGGGATCTCCGCTGTGGCAGTATCTCCGCCAAGGCCGCCTTCGCTGTTGCAGTTCCGCACAGGCAGCTCCGCTATACAGTAGCTCGGCCAGCTTACTGCCATCGAGTCATATTACTACAGGGGCAGCTTCCCAGACCAGATGACATGTTCCATAACCGCTCACAAACGGAGTCCTTTCATCCAATGTAATCGCTCGCGTAGCTAGGATAAAGAGCATGATCCCATCGTTTTGGTGAGATGAGCGTCGGCTTCTTCCGTCCCTGTCGCGGTGGAGCGCTCAGTCGCGCGTGCATCTCTGCCCGACAGGCTTGTGTAGTCGCTATCGCTTTACGACGTCTAAATATTGCATCGATCGCTACAGATCGTATGTAGACACCGCTGCGTGTGACTTTGTACGAGTGTTCTAGTCATGCGCGGTCAAAAAACCTAGTGCACAGCGGGCGAGTCACTTACGACGATGTTGGTGTTCAAGCTCGAGCCGTGGCGAGCTTGGCAGGATTGTGGCGGTTTCCCGCTTTGCGAACATGTGAAGCTTGCGGAGCGGACTTCCGGCCACGACAGAATGATTGTCGCCATCTGGCGCTGCACCATAGTCAGAGGTGTAGTCGTCCTGGCATAGTAAGCACTCGTACTGTGGTCGATGTCACGGGAGACAGGACGCGATAGCAATACTACAAAGAACAACGATTAGTCCCCCTAAAAGGAGCGCTGATGATCACGGCTCATCATCACGACCGCTCGATGCGCGGCAAGGCTAGAGCGAAGCACATTACACTACATCTTCATAAGCAGGGAATGTCAACTACACGGATTTGCCTCTGGGCGCTGTCGGCTCTACGGTGGCGCTTGAGCGTCTTGCAGGTTGAAACAAAGTCTGGGCAAGCCGCAGCAGTGAAGACTTGGAGGCATCGAGGTCAAGCTCGATGTGCGCGGCCCTTTGCTCGTACTCTTCAATCTCGGAGATCAAAGCACAGGAGTGCTTCTCGACATGCCCATCGATATCCTTGAGACCCTCTTCGACTGCCATCTTGAAGTCGAGAAGGGCGTCGTCGAGCATCTCCTGTACTTCAAGCTTGACCTGCTCAGTGTCCATGTAGATCTGTTCTTGATACTCAGACGTGCCTCTGAAGAGGGCATCCCTGTCGTGTGTATAAGAGAAAGCAAATTGATGTTTTGGAATCTGTCGTGGCCAGCCGCTCCTAGAGTCGTCCTGTCGCCTTCTAAGGTCTTTTCCATGTCTATAGGGAATACAACGCTACGATACGGGCTCTGCATGCGACTGTGAATTCTAAGAGCGCGTCAGGTGGTGTTTGTGTCCTACCTTAGTATTCTCTGATTTGTTCCTTGATGCAGTAGTCGCGAGGCAGAGAGTGATGTTCGTGTGCCTAGGCTTCTGCGACCGGCAGCGACAAATAAGTTACCCTCATCGCCTCTGTACTTGGCTAGCTCGCATTGCGAGCTTTTCTCATCAACTGCGACGTACACGCGTGTAGTAGTAGGTCTTCGCAGGCTTTCCGATTAGCGATGACAACGATCCACATGTGGAGATACACGTCGCGACAACAAACACTTTCATATCAATCCTTTCCTCACGATTGTGAAGCAATTGACGTGGGAATATCCCTAAGGAGTTTCTCTCTAATCAATCGTGGATATACAATAAGTCCATTGACAATATGCGTGCCGCCGTTCTTGAATTTATGACTGCTGTGCATCGTGGCATTATCACTTTGTCCACGCTAGAGCACGATAAAGTTGACTGATGAAGTTGGAAGCAAGCTTTCTAAATTCGTCGTGGTGTAGGATACCCACTGTATATATCTTGAGGCTGCAAGAACACAATTTCTAAGCGCTACTGCTCTTACCGACCTCATTTAAGCGTCGATTAGGATCTTGCGAGGAGCAAGCGAGAGGCCCGACCGGCTAAAGCTTCTTCGCCGACCAGGCCAGGTCTCGACTAATCCGCAAGAAGACTGCAGCGCAGCTAACGGCGCGATGCCGTGCCTGATCCGCTTCCTGCTATGTGTCATCTCGCGACGTCCTAGCGCCTTCAAACACGAGAATAGAATTTTATCACGCTGCTACGCTGCCACGCTATCTGATAGTGTGAGTTATCACATAGTAAGGCCTTGCAAGGTTGTACGAGACGAAGCGAGGAAAACTAGACTCAGGGGAGAGAGGATGACGTTTTGACCGAGAGGCCGATTTGTGTGCGGCACACTAGTGAGAGTGGTGGTTATAGTGATGGATACGATGAACTAATAAGGGCGGCAAACGCAAAGCATCTGGGCCCCGAAGTGCGTCTCTTGTGGGGTGGTCCTGGATGTTTCATGTCTAAGCGATTGAGTTTCAGATTCAGCCGCCAAGACATTATAAGCTTCGACCCGCCGGTGGCGTTATATAGGAGATATCATGAAACTCCTCGGTTGATTTACTACCTTGGCCCTTCAGCAATGGGCACACTTTGTGCACTACGCTATATGAAAGGCGCTCCTCGACTTTGATCTGTAGGAACGCTCCTGTAGTAATTCTTCCATTTGCAACATTGCCAAGTGCAGCCAAGCTATTGACCTGCCTAGGCGCTGTGCTAGGTCTCGCAGCATTTCCTTTCCTGTCTCAATCGATGTGATTAAGTATCGACACATGGTCTGTGTCTAGGACAAGATCCGTTGTGTGCATCGTGGGAGCCGCCTAGTCAGTGTAGTACCGGTAGCAACGACCACAGAAGCAGGGCCAAGGCACTAACTATACGAAATGCCATAATGTACATGGAGGCGGAGGCGGGATGAAGCAACATTTACAATCCTGGATGAACGGCCACCTACGCGAGCAGGCGAAGGGGCAATGACACGCCTTGGCAATGCTTGTTATGGATGCCAGGACTGACCATCATCTCCTAAGCCGCTAACAGTGCTGGGACTGTCAATTCAGATATCGTGGACCTGGTAGGTATATAAGATGTATAGTCTTTCTTCTTCTCCAAGACATCTTCATCCATTCAAAAAAAAATTAGTCTTTCCTTCTAGTCACTCTTTGGTCTTTTAGACTCCCACTCTCTTTAAAAATGAAGAATGCTGCATTGATTGCTCTTATTGCCTCCGCGAAGCTGGCCTTCGCCCACACCACCATCTACGCTGGTTGGATCAATGATGTCGACCAAGGTCTCGGCAACACCGCTGCTGGTTACATCAGGTCTCCTCCCAACAACAACCCCGTCAAGGACGTGACCTCCTCGGACATGACCTGCAATGTCAACAACGTTGCCACCGCAAAGACTCTGTCCGTTGCTGCCGGCGACAAGTTCACCTTTGAATGGCACCATGACAGCCGCAGCGAGTCTGACGATATCATTGCCTCTTCCCACAAGGGCCCTGTTATGGTCTACATCGCCCCTACCGACACCGGCTCTTCCGGCAGTGGCTGGGTAAAGATCGCCGAGGATGGTTACGATGCCAGCACCAAGCAGTGGGCTGTTGATACCCTCATTGCCAACAAAGGCAAGCACTCCATCACTATCCCCGACATCACCGCTGGAAATTACCTTCTCCGTGCTGAGATCATCGCCCTTCACGAGGGTGGTACTCTCGGAGGCGCCCAGCTCTACATGGAGTGTGTCCAGGTCAAAATCACTTCTTCCGGTGCCACCAGCCTCCCCGCTGGTGTCAGCATCCCTGGCGCATACAAGGCCACTGATGCCGGTATTCACTTCGACATCTACAACGGCTTCACTAGCTACCCCATTCCTGGCCCTCCCGTCTGGTCTGGTGCCTCTTCCTCTGCTGTCAACACCCAGGCTGCTGTGGTCTCCTCCAGCGCTGTCGCTGCCACCTCCTCTGCCCCCGCACCTGCTACCAGCTCTGCTGCCCCTGTCTCCTCTGCTGCCCCTACCACTCTCGCCACCTTGGTCAAGACATCAGTTGCCAGCGCTACCCCTGTCTCCTCCGCTGCCCCCACCACCCTGGCCACCTTGGTCAAGACCTCAGCAGCTAGCGCTACCCCTACCGCAACCACTGTCTCTGGCTCTGTTGCTCTATACGGCCAGTGTGGTGGTTCCGGTTACACTGGTGCCACCACTTGCGTCACAGGCTCCACCTGCAAGGAGCAGAACCCTTACTACTCGCAGTGTGTCTCTTCCTCTTAAATGTATTTTCATAGGACGGATCCAGGAATTGAGAGGAGTTTCTGTGCTTGAGGATGGACGTCTAGCGGGAAACGATCAACGTGGTGTTACTTTCTCTATAGCTTAGAAATTCATACTCTAGTACAGATATCTGAGGTCTACAGTATTGCATTGCTAGAAGTTTCTTTGTAGCTCACCTAATCTCTGTTTTACAACTGCATGAGTTGTGGACATTCATACTAAGGTATTGGAGATATTCAAAGTCATGTATGTCATTTGCATTAGCATCTTAATCCTGTAGACTCATATCCCAGAAAGTGATCAAGATCAGCAGCGATAAATCTTGTAGCACTTTTTGATCATTCACCCTGTAGACGCCAATGGATTTTGAGCTGTATTGCAAATTAGCTGATCAGGTCCTATCGGTGCAACATGGGTCGCCTGGTTTGCACACCTGAGGTACTGTAGATCTAAGTTGACCTGCAAATATTATATGAAGCTCATGCCGAACAATGCAGAACCTCGGCGTCCTATACGGAATCGGCAGAACGGGCAAAGTGATCTGCGATTTATAGTCATCCTAGATGCACTTGTCTTGCAGCTAATCCATTTTGATTATATACGTCTCCGCTTCTAAGATTATTGCTCGATTCCACTTCTCCCACAGCAATTTTGTACCACATCATACATAACTCCACAGCAGACTGACTGCTTCCAACATGAGTGATGAATAAAAGTCAAGTAGTCCTGTCAACGACATGATAGTAACAATGTCTTCCACTACAACTTACGGCATCCCCTCGCAGCCTTTCGCTCGTTTTGGTTTTCCTATACTAAGCCCAGACTTTTCTTCAACCTTAACATCGTCTGGACATACAAATACCGCAATATGCTGTTGCGTCGTCCTTCTCCTAGCGCTGCTTACCTGCACGTATGACCCTGCGCAAGACTCCAAAAGCTGGTCTTGGATCCGAGGGTATTGCTTCGTAGCTTTGTTTTGACATACACTGGCTACATGGGAGGCAAGATGTCATCGTGGGCCACGTCAGAGGGTTGCCCACAATCTCAAACATCCGGACAAGGATACAGGTGAATAGCAATGCTCTATAATGTTATAAGGATCGCAGATCAGCTGGCGCCATGGTTCGGTCGTGCAAGATTAGACAACATACAAGAGGACTGGCAAGTCCTACATAATCAGGTTCAAGCTCGACGGAAACCACTTCAGCAAACTACATATGCACGTGCTTTACGAGAGCACTCTTTATAGATTTGCTCTGCATGATATCAGAATGTATATCAGTGGAAGGAAGATAAAAGACAAGATCTTAATCCTTTGAAGCCGAAGTGGTAATGGACACAGCATAAGCTACTTCACTTTGACAAATTCGAGACCTCTGCGCTGCGCCATATGAATTTATGTCTGTGCATAGTATGCTGTTTATGCTCGATAGTCGCTCGCTGTCACATCAATTTGCAAGCTGCAATTCAGGAGGTCGCGCTTGATACGCGATCTTGCCTTGATCGAGGATGATCACACGATCAAAGCGGTGTAACGCCTCCTGCTTGTGTAACACGGCAATAATGGTGTCTGACTTGAATTCTTCCCACATGATGTCGTCCATCTTCTTGTCCGTCTTGGCATCGACACTGCATTTATTAGTGGCTGCACTCAGATGGAAGGAAATTGATCATGGTAAGAAAAAAAACTAGGGCTGGCACTTACCTGCTCGCCGCTTCATCAAGCAAGAGAATCTTGGTGGGATGCAGAATTGCTCTAGCTAGGGATAGGAGCTGACACTCGCCCGACGAGAACGTTTCTGGCTCGAGATCATGATCAATTCCACCAAGGCCCAGGACTTTCTGCTGCAAACCGACTTTACTGAGGGCTCGTAAAATTAGATCGTCGCGGACGTCATCGCCACGGGTCAGATTCTCTCGAAAGGTGCCTTGAAAGAAGTATGATTCTTGGGGAATCGTATTGAACCTTTTACGATGGATACGCGGTGGTATGTATGTGGTGTCCTTTCCCAGGACCACGAGACTACCCTCGGAAACGTCCAATATTTTGAGCAATACCTGAAGTAAGGTTGATTTTCCACTGTCATCGAGTCAGAAACATGGCCATCATCTCGGATTCCAAAAACAAAGAGAGTTCCGACCTTCCGCTTCGCCCACAGATGGCCAATTTCTCGCCCGTGCGGGATTTCAGAGACAGGCCGTCGAGTACTCTTCGTCCGCTTGAGCTACGCATCCGAAGACGTTTAAATTTGTTGATCTATCGATGGCACATCACTTACCCGGAAGTTGCGATCACATTCTTGAATTCCACAACAGTATGGTTGGCTTCAGAGGTTTCGAAGAGCTCTATACCTCCTTCTGGGAAAGTATCAACAGCAGCGCCCTATGAAGTAGTAGTAGCTTCTCGTGGCGTGGTATCGGAAAAGTTCTTGATCCTTGCATCAGGCCCATTCGATGTCTCGAGCTGAGTGTACTCTGTGACGACCGCCTCAAGGGTTGACCCGGGAGATCTGAGATTCAGTAAGGCCAAACCAAAAGTAGGTGCGCTCCCTCTATGCCGAAATGCCACTGCGAGTCCCATGACCGTGACGGCGAGGCCGGCAACCACGAGGTCCAGAACGCATGTCAACCAACTTGCACAGGAATTGTGTCAGTGATCAATATCTCGACAAGCCGACGCATAGTGGTACTCACGCTGAATACAGTACGTGAGATAGTACGGCCGTTGAGATGTGTCGAGCAGTATATCGTTGTCAGCTCGGAGCTTCTCCGTCCACCCGAAGCCGCGGATGGTCGCCAAGCCTTTAAGCGCATCAGGAAAGTGTGAACACAGGGGCGCTTTGGCCAGGAGATCGAACAGCCTCATGCTCTTTGAGGTGCGAAGGTAGAATCTTTGGGCCAGGTAGAGTACCGCAAAGAGGAAAGGAGCAGTGGCCAATATCAACACCGACGCCGAAGCTATCAGAGCGAGCCTTACGATGGCTGCCGCCAGATAAGAACCAGAGTTGAGGAGTGAAATTGGCAGCCGAGTGTCTATTAGTAGCAGATCTTGCGGGAACCTGTTCGTAATGGTTCCGACATCCATTCGGCTGAGGAATGCGGGTGACGCGCCTAGAACAGCTGCTAGTAATTCCGCTGCATTCGTATTTAGTGACAGACATAGAACAATCTCATGGTTTCATGGAAGGGTATATAGATAGAGCTACTAACCATGTAGACGTTTACCTGACCTAGGGATGATGAACATAAATAGATGCCTGCAAGTATTAGAGGCTTCTAAGAACGAGACACGGTTTGCAAATATTCCCACCATACTGCCCAAAGCACATCGATCAATGCGAGTAATTGAAGTAGAGTAAAGACACCCCAATAAAATCTGTTGTTCGAAGATCCTGGAGCTTTTTCGTTGGCTTCACCCCATACTTGGGACCTGTATGCTAAAAGGTTGAAAGTCGTCAGCCTAACCAAGCACTCCTCTGAGATACGTTTCGGGGCCTGAAGTTAACTTCGGACTTAAACATAACGAAATGGAAGGCTGAGGGAGGAGGAGCCTACTAGGAAATCTTTCCGGAAAGCCGGCAATGGCTAATCCTAAAATGAACGGAAAAACAATGGAACAGAGACGGCTCTAAGGTAATGAAGAAACACTTCGCCGTCGGAAAGTCCAAGAGTCGTGTCTTCGATAATTATGGGTTCTGTTGGTAGTTCCGGTGCTTGACCCGCTTGCTGACTGACAAGCATGCTCATGAAGTTTAATGCAGGTTGCGACGTCTCGTCATCGTGGGACTTGTCACGTAAAATCATATCCATACAATTCTCGAAGTGACTCGGGGGACCATCCTTGGTCCCATTGCCGGCCGCATTTATCGCAACAACATGATCGCCTAACCTAAGATGTCTTTCTATATGACTGTCAGAGATTGAGCTCGATAGTGGGCAGCAAGACCTACTAGCATGAGTAACAAGAACTACTGTGCTCTGGAGCGCCTTCTTAAGCAGTCCGTCGGGGCTGAAAAGATTTGCCAAGGTGCGTTCTTCTGTGCGCCTATCGAGGCCACTGAGAATATCATCTAACAAGAATACAGGTGCCCTAGAGTAAATTGCTCGTGCGAGTGTCTGGCGAGGTCAACGAAGCCGAAAGGAGGATTTAGGAATACAGGGTCTGCAGAGAGTGACTCACCAGTCTTTGCTTTTGTCCACCACTCAATGCGCTTCCCGAACTTCCTGTAACAGTGTTATCTCCTCTCGGCACACTAGCCATGTCTTCAGTCAAGTCACACGCGTTCAAGACAGTTGTGTACCACTCATCATCAACATCTGAGGCTCCGATAATGGCCGAGCGAATCGTCGAATTTGTCAGCCACGGATCCTGCGCACAGAAGACAATCTTGGAGGCCGAGTGTTCAACGACACCTCGAGCTGGAACCATCTCTCCGAGGAGTGCTTGCAGGAGTGTCGACTTCCCACAACCGACAGGGCCGATCAGTAACGTCAACTTGCCACGTAGCAGCGAGCAATTGACATTCTGCAGGACTGGTTGGGTATCAGCCTTCCAACAGAATGCGCCATTACGGATTGTGAATGCCGGAGTTGCGTTTTCCACCGATTGAGCCACGATTGAGACATCTGGCTTGTTGACATCTCGGGTATCTCTGACATCGGCAAGTCGCAGATAAGTCTGAAATCGATAAAGGCAACTGAAAGCTGCACTCACTGCTGTTAGCGTTTGAAAGAGATTGTTGAGGGGGATCGTTACCAATGACAGAATAGCTAGTGATCCGAAAAGACGTATGGTGTTTAATGCTGCGTCACTCTTCTTGTGTGAAGATGAACAGACCGAACACGACAGGGGGTCCTAGAAGCTGGGGTATAAAGGCTTACGGTGTCAGCTGATGATTCGGTTCTTCCGAGATAGCTTGCTTACCTAGTGCTAGTGCACCATGGCCAGCTGAGGTTTGTGCGGGAATGGTTCTTTGTCAAGACATCGTGTCCTCCATAGATGGATAGTCCGACTAACCCAATGCACGCCCTTCCGAAGTTCAGCTGCTCTCAGTGACGCAATGGTCTCCGACACCTTGTCTTCGAGACCCGGCATCTTAATGCTCTTGCTGGATTGCAGGAATCTTGTGGTCTCGTGTATTCGTCGCTCCATTGCCGTTAACCAGTGCTTCTGACGAGATGCAGCAACGCCAGCAACGATCGACGCAAGGACTGCGCAGACTGGAAAGGATCAGCAGTGCTTTCTTGTTGCAATTCTTGTAAGGCTCACTTATTGCTATGATGGCCGCTGCTAAGAACGATAGACCAATCTGTCGCTCCAAAAGCCACAGCCCCACAATGGCTTCTACAAAATTCGCCCAAAGCTCATTCAACGACTGGAGTCCGACAGCGATTTGTTCGATGTCAGCACTCATCAATGTGGTGGCTTGCGAGCCGGACACTAAAGCTGCATCGACAGAGAGGGTTTTCTGGTAAATAATGCTCACCAAAGCACCTCTCACCATTGTGATAAAACGATATTGATAGTGCCAGTAGCAACCTTTGCTAACCTGGGCAACATATTAGTCTTCGCCTAAAGCACATCACAGCGTATCTCACCGCTAGTCCGATGTATACCAGACCGTAAGCGCCGACCAAGCCATGACCGATCACGGCATCACTAGCTGCATCACTATGACTGAGGTAATCCGACACTCTTTGAACAAGGAAAGGCTGGGAGAACTTGAAGGCAATGAGAATCAAGTGTGGGGCTATTGGCCGCAGCAGTGGCCATAACAAGCTTCGAAACATTGACCAAGCTAAATCGTAGCGTCCTTTGTGGCCTGATGTTCCGCGTGAGAAAATGTATCAAAATGCATGTGTCTCAATCAAGTACTTACTACTGATACCCCAAGACCTTTGCAGTCGTTCAGAAAGCACTCGAGAGCGCAAGGCTTCATCGGCGGCATAGAGATCGCTAAAGCTGAAGCTGTTCCGCAAACCCTTGATGAAGAGGACATGAGCCAAACGAATACTCTTCTCTTGAGGATTCTTGCCCTCTCCTCGGGACTTCTCTCTCGGTCACTTGTCGACAGCAGCCGAGTCTTATCCCATGATTATTCCGGAATCAAAATGAGGGCCTTAAGCGTGAAAGTTGCAGTATAGCATGCGGCATAAACCGTCCATTGGTCGGGAAATAGCCAATAAGTGCGGGTCTGCGCGATGTTGAGAGGCAGAGCCATGAATAAAAAGGCGCAGAGCAGACTAGATGGTCTGAAAGTTTTGACATGCTCAAGGTGCGATAGAGGAAGCATGCATGCCGCCACTATCAAATCGAGTGTTGTGGCCAGCACAGTGGTACGCATCTTAGGGATCTGCGCAGTGCCCATGCAGACGAGTGATACTAAGTTGGTGACCATATACATCGTGATCAATGACTATATTGGTGAAGGCTTTAGTTGTGGCTCGAAGAGCAGGGTAAAATCGAAGGAACGACACTCTGGTGACACACGAGGGCCGAAGGAATGGTCCGCATCGTGCGGGCAACGGAAACTCATAGTTAGTCTGTTTATTCACGCATTTCCGATTCCTACTCTCATCAAGGGTTTCTTAGATTGATCAAAGGTGCAGTGCAAGATGTTCGACTGGAAGAGATGTGATGTATGGCTGAAGCAGACGGCTGGCTGTCGCGTAGAGGCCAAAGTAGCGGATGGCTATGATTTGGCTGACCTATTTGTCTTCGTCGCAGCATTCACAGACAAGCGTGGGCTGAGTAGCTCGAAAGCGCCCACTGCCACCTACCATGTCTGTCGACTCGCGCCACCTATTTGACGGAGATCACCGAAGTTCTATTACTTGAGTCATCTACAATACTACCAGACTACTCCCAGCAGTTGTTTTGTCAGTATTGGCCACTCATGTTACAGTATCAGTGGACGTACATATCGAAGCTGCAGCTGCATAGTAGCGATGGATGACCCTCACCGGAGCTCGGCAACACACCTTACCTTCAAGGTTAAGGTACTCTACCTTATCTTGCAGCGCAGCTAATTACACCTTAATTCGCATGCCAAGTCATTCATGACAACGTTATGGCGCTAGCCCATATATCTCTTCGAACAGAGTTTCGTGCCGAACGCTTATCTTTGTAGCATAATTATCGAGGAGATTCTGTAATCTTTCACAGGGCTCATTTTTTATTTCCTAAAACGGGAAGTAGATCTTTAAGAGTCGAGGAGACGACAACAGAAGTTTGTACACGCTCTTCTCAATTCTTTTCAATCCCAGAAGAGGTATAAATGATTGATGCACCAAGCTTGAGTTGACGCTGCTAGCGTATTGCAGGTACTGCACAAGTAAGTCGAAAACAGCCTAGAAGCCATTGAAGCTGGCCCCATGAGACCGTTGCCTTTCCTTAGAATTCATGTCAAATGCGCAAATTACTGCGTAGTAGTTATGTCGCAAGTGCATGCAGTGGGTATCACACAGTCGTGAATAGATCGTATTGCTCTTCTTGCCACGGAGCTACATGCTGTACAATCAGCAGCAATGATAAACTCGCCAGGAGCCTCACACGCATGGAAGTATCGCGATGAAATAAATAAATAGACACTCCGGACCAATTCTTGCTTCTCGAAGCTCTACTCTCTGATAAGCCGCACATCTCGAGCCATCAGTGCGGAGATCTGATGTGTATCAAAATATATCACCAGAGGACTGAAATTGAGTCGGGCGTACAGAACTCGGGCCTAGTTAGCCCCTCCGTAACAAGGGATCTCATGTTTATATGCCATCAATTCAAACTGTGTTTCGATCACGCCTGACCCACTCGGCACTCATTGTAGCTAGTACAAGATTGACATATCCTCGATATTCAACCCTCCCTTGCTTCTTCCTCGCTAGCATCATCCTCGTGCTTGTGCGGAGCCTTCATTATGCACATGGAGCCGAAGGTCAATGCATAGAGTAGCGTAACGAAGAACAAAGGCGTCGCAACCCATACTCCGCCCCACCTCAGACCTAGATTGAAGGTAACAGTGATAACTGGCCCAGCAATTACTGCTCCAAGGGCGGCACTGACGTTCATCGCGGACAATAGGGTTCCAGCCATTTCGGGGGGGCCGAGAGTGGTGAGCAAGCTTTTTCCTATGGTAGGGAAGGCGTTTCCGAGCGCAAAAATAACAAAGGACAGGACGGCGAGGGAAGAGACTTCGGAGACGCTTAGGAGTAGCGTACCGATAGTGAGTAATGCAACGCTAGCGCGTGCTAGGAGAAGATCTTTCCGAGCACTTGCAATACCGAACCTCTCGACGAGGATCTTGGTGGCTGCTGGTATGAGAATCAGAAGCACGACAAGGGTTATAAATGGTCTTATAGCTAATACAGAGCCAGCCTGAGGATATGTTAATTGAGACTTTAGTAGGTTAAACCGTAGATTAAAAGCTAATGCAAAATCGAGACTTACGTAGACATATCCCTAACCATAACGCTTGTGGACGTATTGCAGCTCGAAACCAGCAGCTAGACTACCGACGGTAGCTGCAAAGAAACCAAACAGAAGGAAAGTGACATATTCAATAGCGAGCAGCGACACGAGACATTGCTGAAACTCTGCGAACATGGCCAAGATTCGATCTCTTATATCTCGAGATTTGAATGGATGCATCTTAGCTACGGCGCGAGCCTCAACACCATCTTCCAAAGTCGGTCGCTGTACGAGCGTCTCCGGCAGCAGCATGAGTGTTAGAGAAACGCCTAATGGGAGCATTGCAAATCCTAGAACAACTGGAATCCACGGATTTTTCAGCATTAGGGCAGATCCGATGAGTGGTGACAAAAGTTCACAAGCAGTTGCCGCCGAAGCCACTCTTGCAAACACAGTCGCTCTAGTTATATGTCAGCACCTCCAAGTGTCTACAAAATGATCAGCAAGGCTGACCTTTCCTCCTCTGAGTAGACGTCTGCCAATGCCGCTAGAATTACTGTTGCAGCAACGGCATCTCCACCTCCAATAAGCCTGAACAGAGGCGCTAGCCATATGGCTCTCAAGGGAAAGAGATCCGATTGCCAAGCTTACCTTGTTAATACAACGCTAATGACAGTATTGCAACCGGGTGGCTACTTACTAAAGAGCAATTTGAAAGTGTCGCATAAGGTGATTCCTACGATGCAGAGAGAGAGATTTTTTCTGCGACCAATTCGGTCGGCTATTGTGGGAATTCAGCAAGATAAAATCGATCTAAAGACCCGGTACCTAAAATGCCATAAGGAAGGGCAAGGAGGAAACCTATTGCGAGAATTTAGTCCCTGATTTTGTAGCGTGAAAACCATTCCTTCTAGAATGCATGTGTCTATAGGATGTAGTCATGTACAGGCAAGTCCCCAATCTCAACTGAAGTTCGGATCTTACCTGGTATTTGCGTAAGGGTGACATAGACTTGATTCACTAGATTCAACTCTTTCTGCACGTCATCAACTGTGCAATCAAGCTCAGCTGGATCCGTCGCAGATGTGGCCTTATCGAGCCGGTTATAATACGTCTTGCAGATGATTTCTTCGCGGATGCTGGTCTCCGGTGCAGGGCAGACGTACACATCAAAGTAGAGAACGCACACGAACAGAATTGCGACAAGCTGTGTTCTAATTGGGACTCTCCCGTTGGAGGTTGACGTGTCTGTGTTTGACGCTGATAAATCAAGGCTATCATCTCCAACCAGGGGCGTATGCTCATCGGCATGGAAGGTCGTTTCGGTTGACATTCTCGTGTGTTCGCTTTTGTGACCAGTGCCACGTATGGAACGGTTTGAAAGGCAGCCAGAATCAAGGCATGTGGTGTGCTAGGACTGACATAATATATGTACCTGCACTGTGGCGTGATGTATGTGGCCGCTGCGGCGTTGCTTTATTACCACCTCTTCGACTGAACGAACGATACAGAGGCTCCACTTGCAATAATAGGCAGGTGGGAATGGTCTGCATAACACAGGAGCATTAGCCGCTTGATCAGTACGGTCCCTGTGAGACGAGATAAGAACCTGCAAGGCAACGATCGCTAGTACCAACACCACGGATTCAAAGATAACAACGCCTGTTCTGGAATATACACATGGCTTGATATATGCCGTCGTGCTAATGGAAGCGTTCGCACATTAAGAATAGTGGTCAACTCTACTTGTATAAGCAAAAATTGGAACGATTACTTACAGTTTGCCTTTCTACGCTAGGCGACTCCAATTACTTTTCTAACGAATAACAGTATGTTTTTAATCAAAGATATCGTATAATGCGTACATTTGTATTGGGGTCGACAAACTACCTATGTTCGCGAAGCCTGTTGTCAAATTTCAAACAGCCGATGGGCTCGTCCACGTACTATCACGCAATTATGGACGTCCAGCTGAATTGATATGATTTGTCTGATGGCATACTCGGGTTCTTTTCGCGTCTGGGCCCGTCCCTATGAGAACCAGCGGCCTCACCTTGTATGAGTCCGCTGTAAGTCGGGGGTGATGAAGAAAACTTTCGATTTTCTGAAAAAGGTTGCAACGGTCCTGATCCTCGTCAGCTTGTCGCTACATTACCTCAATTTGGGGTGCAGAGGGCTCCGGAATAAGGATCAATGGTGAAATCTTCGAAATTGCGCGGCGATAATGAATTGATAGATGGCAATGTACAAGTAGTCATATTGAAGATTTTTAGTCGCGCTACTCATTATAGATATTGATTACACGTCACCATCGATAATCTTTCCATTAACCTCGACGACCTTGCCATCAGCATCCCCTCTCCATCGCTCACTTGATGATGACGAGTCGTCTGCAAGCCTACCCTCCAACGTTCCTCCGGTGCGCACATCTTGGACAATCCACGCACTGTACGACGCCGACGGCACCGAGGCGAACCAGACAACGGCGGCGACAATAAGATTCGTCATGAGACTAGCATTACTAGCACCAACTCCGTAACTGCACGCCGATCCCAGCGACTCGCCTGCGCGAAGCAGTGCGGCTGTCAACGCTAGCGTGTCAAATTCCGTGTCATACGTTCCCAGAACCCAGTACATCCATGGTCCTGCGCACTCGTAGCCGATCCTATACAAGAAGTAAGCCCCGATTGCCCGCCCGTACTCAGGCGAAGACCAGTCAAAGACTGGTCTAGGATCTTGCCTCTCGTACATGGCCTGGGTGTAAAATTGATATATCCAGCCGCCGACGTATGTGACTAATATGAACAGCCACATGCATCTCGAGCGTGTTGAGCGCCGTAGGTATTTGCAGTCCATGAAGGCTCCGGCAAGGAAGTTGACCGCGATCCCGATAAGTGTCACGATTAATCCCGCAAGAGTACGGCCTCGGACTGAGAAGTAGGCGGCCAAGTAGTTGCCGTTATACGTCTGACCCCACTGTGCAGTGATGAAGATGGGAACGAGCATGTAGATGTGTCTGCTTCTACAGACTGTCCAGAAATCAGCGAATCCTTGCTTCATCGGTGTCTTGGTCGATCTCGCATGTGGTCTGCTACCGTCTCTTCTGATAAGCTTATTGGATGGTGCAAGCAGGAAGGCTAGAGGCAGTCCTGCGCAGGTGAGACCTACGAGAACGAGATAGGTCTGTGGACTGATGCCTCCCGCCTTGTCGGACTCTACGTTGAGGCCTAGCTGAATGCCACTAGCTATCAGAGACCCGATCTTGTTCAGAGCAAGCCAAATAGCTACGCAGAAGCCTCTTCGATCGGCCTCGGGATATCCAACGACTATTGCGCCCTCTGCGGTCCACAATGCTGCAGCGGAGAAACCACATGTAGCAGCGCCGAAGATCAGGAACCATTCATTGCCATACACGGTGTTTGTGTATAGAGCAGCACAATAAGGTACGTAGCCAATGGTCCCGAAAACCAGCACCCATTTGAGATTGAAACGATTGCCGAAGACGGCGCAAAGGGGACAGAAAAATACCATGATACCGAAAGTAAGCACATTAGCCGCATTCACAACTTGAGGGGACGCTTGTCCGCCAGCACCAAGGTCTAATTCGAGTCAGCTGGTCTGCCTGAGCTCTTTTGAACTTTGTTACATACTATTCAGAGCAGTCCATATTCCTGGTTGTGTAAAACTTACCAAGCCAAGAATGATGGCCTGGAATGTTGTCCCGCGATAGAATCTATGAAGACGTTCACTGACTCCGCCATGGTACTTTTCTTCGTGTCGTTCAACTTCGAATTCCATGGTCGAGAGCTGTAGGGGGCTCTTGAACGAGATGAAGGAGCTGATGGAATGAACCATGCCTCATCGCGGCTCTCGCTTTATGTATGTCGTGAAGATGGTCTATAATACCCGATGGCATCATGCTGCGTCGAGAGCTCGCAAGACTGGCCTGTGGAGACAAATCATCATGGCTCGTCTTAGTGCAGATGATATGTGGCCACGCAATCTGGATGCTGAAACACGTAGTAAGCTCACCATACCTCATATACACATAAACGGCGATATGGAGACGCTCCCATTCGACTCCATATAGTGTGTGCGATCAATTCGTAGCACTTTTGGATAGCGCTGCTCTCCAAACCAAAATACCATACATTGAACGACGAGCACACGTAGTCATTTTCTTGCGTTGTTTATGCAATATACCCCAATTCTGCCTGAGGGGTGTTCACAAGAAATTTATATTCCACCCCAAATTTCACGGTCCGTGGGAAGAGCATCCGACGTCCAGCATTCAGGCAGTGATGCGGTACATCAACAGTGCTCACATAGTAATCAACTTATGCAGATCGAAGGTCTAGAGGTTGACTGGTGCTCAGTAGGGGCGCGACATCCGTGAGGGGATCCAGATACATCCGAGGTTTTCCCGATAGCACTGTAAGGTAACGTAGTCTGCGCCCGAGGCTGTCCTTATTCGATCAACTGCGTGACTACTACCACGCGTACTCTGTAAGCTTGCCAAACGATCTGCATACTACTTGCTATTTATTTCTACATCATTGTGTCCGACTGCCGTCAGCCCTGTCAATGTATGAAACTGTCACTGATAGCGTTGAGATGCTAGCTCCTCTAGCTATACCCCACGGGCATTGCATTTCGTCGCAAGCCAGTTCTGGGACGGTAATTAACACCCAATAGCAGAGCGAAGAATGTGATCTGGATAGTAAACCGAGTCTGATGTATCGTCTGAGAACAATACGGGCCTATCTCATCCTAATCTAGCAGCTCTGCAGGACGGACTTTCTCCAAAGCACTATTTCCAACATTCATCATACTCTGACCTCGTTTCCAAGTACAGTAGAACGATGGTAGGACCTAATCATACATAGTCACTTGTAGTCAAGCCTTCATCACGAATACTTCCATAGTAGCACTCGTACGACAGCGAGCCATACTATAACTTGATAAGTTATCTGTGATCTGCAATGTATCACATGCATCCATTGCTGCTTAATCAAAGCACGCAATCTCACACTATAATTCGATTTTTACAGAGCTTGACACATGCATGTCGCGCTCTTCGTGCGAGGGTCACAGACGGCGCCATTGGAACACCCACATCTGCCAATCCATCAGCTAGAGCTGTCATCGGAGCTTAGATAGATTCAAGAGGCATTGATGCCCTCCTCTCTCGGATTTGGTTGATCTCACGATGAGCTAGAGATTGTGATCTTTCTGCGATATTAACTTCCTGCTTTCTTCGCTTCGACCATCTACTTGAATTGTTATATCACTTGACGTCATGCCTCAAAGGATAGCCGAGGCTCCTCGCCGTCCATGGATTATGAAAGCCTTCGTGATGAACGCGCCAGGTCACCTTGCGCCAGGTCAGAACACAGACTTACATTCTGATGTAGAGATCATACCCTGCTCATAACCACAGGACTTTAGCGTCATCCTGATCAAGGTGATCTCACTTTAGAACATCGGGTGAACCTAGCCAAGTTACTCGAAGATGCAAAGTTCCACGGCGTGTTCTTTGCCGACGTGTTAGGAATATACGATGTCTACAAGGGCCCTGCAAACAACGCGCCAGCACTGAAAAGTGCAGCTCAGATTCCGGTTGCAGATCCGAGGTACATGTGCTATACAATCCCTTGGGTAAATGTGACTATAGATACTGACTACAGAATGAGTCTTCTAATTTCAGCAATGGCATATGCGATAAAAGTGCTCGCTTTCGGCACAACAGCCTCAACAGCTTATGAAATCCGTACGCATTAGCCGGCAGATATGCTACGCTTGACCATATAACACAAGGTAGAATCGGTTGGAATGTAGTTACAAGCTACCTGGACAGCAAAGAGCTAGGGATTTGAGGAACAGATCCCACACGACGAACCGTATACCCGCGCAGACGAGTTCATGGAGGTAGTGTACAAGCTACTAGAAGGAAGCTGGCAAGAGGGTATTGTGGTCAAGGACAAGAAGACCGGCGTATATGCTAGTCCTAAGGCTGTCAGAACAATCGACCACAATGGCAAATATTTCCAATGTGCTGGACCAAGTTTACTTGGTCCTTCCCCACCGCGGACACCACTTTTGTTGCAGGCTGGCGCCTCTTCGTGAGTCCTGTGTCAGAGGTTAATTGCTACGAAGAAATCCTAATATTGTGCAGGTCGGGTAAATCCTTCGCAGCTAAGCATAGCGAGGCCATGTTCTTGCCTGGTCTCATTCCTGAGAAGACACGGGACATTGTCCAAGATACAAGGCAATACATGCTCCCTAATTTTGATGACTTCCCCGCTGACATACGACCTTAGAGCACAACTACTTGAGCAGGGAACGGAGCCAGACAGTGTACGGTTCATCACAGGTATCTTCATGATTGTCGACGAGACGGACGAGAAAGCACAAGCCAAGTATGGAGACCTGCTACAGTACGCAGACTCGGAAGGTACTGCGGCGCTCTTCGGTGGCTGGACCGGAACAGATCTTTCGACTTCCACCGATGATGAGGACTTTACGTTTACAAAACTCGGTGGTATCCAATCGATGATCAAAGCCTGGACAGCGACAGTGCCCGGCACAGCGGGGTTCAAGTGGACCAAGCGCAGAGTGCTTCAAGAGCTCGCCAATTCGGGAGCGCACGCAAAGGCTGTGGGTAGCCCGAAACGAGTGGCCGACATCTTGCAGCATTGGATCGATATTGCAGATAGCGATGGGTTCAACCTTAGCTATGCTATGACGCCTGGGACGTTTGAGGACTTAGTCAAGTGGCTCTGGCCGGAGTTGAAGGCGAGAGGTGTTCTGCAAAACGATTATCCTGTGACTGGCGGTAGTATGCGTGAAACGTTCTTCGCCGGTGGAAGAGGCCACATGTGAGAGCGGATCACCCTGCTGCTGCTTATACCTATAAGGTGTAAGACTTTCCTGAGAGAAATATCTTCAACGGCAGATGTAGAACAAGACAATCCTTGAACTGTCTTGCACCACGCTCGGCACAATACTTCGCATACTATGACTTTTGGGATAGTGATGTGAGGTAGCTAGCACGTGTAGCGCATTGACGTGCTACCAAGGATGTCACGAGCTAGCAGGATTTGCTAAGGTGCGCATGTACCAAGGCGATCGGTCCTATGCACATATTTAAAACATCATCACTTCCGTCAATCAAAACATCGTTACTTCCATACTCCTTGCAACACTAGGCTCAACGGCTACTCACCCAGGATATCCGACAATCATGGCCAAACGAAATTTACGAGAATTCAACCATGCCTTAGAGCAGTTCCAGGGGATTCGAAGAGATAGGAGAGACGAATAGTGATCTTACCCACGATGTGAGGAGCGCTGCAAGGCTTGCAGAACGCAAGATGATCGAGATCGAGACGGGCAAATCATAAGCTGTGCGTGGTCTCATGGTCCCCACCGTGGGTCATAATATTTCATTGATTGGCATGTAGAGGTTCATCGTGATCCCGTAATGTACTTTGATGGCTCGGACGGTTCCGCTACAATCGAGTCATGCTGCCAATCATATTATCTGTTCAGTCTGCCCGGCTCAAGAATCGCGAAGTTGAACAGTCGCGGTGGTCTCGATAATGTTGCGAGTTGGGAGAAACAAGAGACACGACAGAGTAAGGATCTCACCAAAGGTCAACATCAGTGGAGGCCCCGAGAGCGGTCCTGCTCTCTTGCACGGCATCTCGATTCGCAAGCGTCGATTTTTTGGGTAATCACGGACATAGAACGCGAGTATCAGGTGAATGGTCGGCACTTTCTGCTATACTCCTTATCACGGTGACATGCAAGTGATATAGAAGAAGCTATAACGTAAGAGAGGTCTGATTGTTTATGAAGGATGTCCATCTCACTACTTGTCCTATTGTCGTGGTAGTACGGAAGCGAGTTATGGCAGCTGCTGAGATAATAGTACCCAACTTTGGCGCATCCCAGATTCCCCGTGTCGTGAATTGCCGGGTACAGTACCCAAGCATCACAAGTTCATTCAAAGACCCTATGGCTGTCTTAATATTTGTGGCTATAGCCATAGAGCTGCGCGTGGCTCTGGGAGCCTAGATCACATCGACCTTCCAACAGCGGTGTCTTGCAGAGATGTGGAGGCAGCTGAAGCTTCATCGGCTTCGTGGCTAAACTACACGCAATATGGGGAAGTTTTTGGTGAGTTGCACAGCTACTTATCACTGTTGTACAAGCAGGCTCCTATGCGATCTCGAGCTGGGGGTAGGCGTTGACTTGCAAGTCATTGGGTATGGATCCGAGGTATTGGGTCAAGATCGTAAGGTGATTCGGAGGTATCGTAGAGTACTTCCTTTGGATGGATTTCGAGACTATAGGGAAACTTATGGACAGGAATGCCTGCGATTCTCCAAAGGCAGACTCGAGACTTCAAGGGAACATGCAGTGAGCGTAGGAACACTAATGGCTGTCAAATTCGCACTAAATAACTTTGTAATCTGCTGGACAACCAGACTCACTTCGTGTCCTACCCATAATGCAAGGGAATCTAAGACAAGAAGGCGGCAGAAGGATCTCGGAGACACATACAGAATTCCGGCTCGTTAGAGAAAACAAAAAAGGGTTTCCTGTGTCTCAGTGGCAGCATACTAAACCACGATAGTTCTGTTGGCGCTTTCCTTGAGCTTCTTCCACATGCCTACCCTAGAGGCCGAATGTTGCGATCCTAGGTCAGCATGTATAATGTGTAGGGCGTCCATATCCCCGGGTCGTGATACCTGTATCTCAATCTTGAGCAGTTTTGAGACTGGAGAGATGCGACTATACAAAAGTTCAGAGAGTATATGGTCCTGATACAACAGGCATAAAGTCTGGTGGTATGATTCTGCAATGCTTCCTCAACTTTGCATATCTGGCATTCTGCATGACAATTTTGCGCGACGCTTACCGTGACAACTTTTACTCAAGCGCATCAATGCTCTAACCCTACCTAGCGACAAATATACCAGTTAGAGTCGAACTTTCGATGATGGAGTCGCGGTGCACGGCAAGAGGGATTTCGCATCCCGGATGCTAATTTTCCTTTGTCTGGACAGTGATATTTTGCAGAGGAAGGCACCAGCGTGATAATCCGGATAGCTGATACGAACGAAAGATCGAAGGTATCTTTATTCCGTTGCTCGTACGCCGACTGGTAGACTATATGGTATAGATAGGTATGTAAGGATTGTGAACCACATAGCATGATAGATTGATGTACTAGATAGCTACACGGAGCAGTTTCATGATAGGTGATAGGGCTAGAATAAAACAGAACGGCGATTTGGGTGACTAAGCTGAGCTAATTGACCTGTTGTAAGGGCCTGATACAGATCATGGCTTGTATGCCGACTCGAAACCCTCATGTACTAAACCATGCCCCCCAGTGTCTCTTCGTCAGAGAGAACTACTGCAAGAGCACTATTTACTGCATTGTTGTTTTGCTCGTGAGGAATGCGCGGTATTTCAGAAAGTAAGTGCAACTTGACTGATCCCCTGAAGACCATGCAATGGCTCGAGCCGCCAAAGTGAAACATACCAATATCTTGACCCTTTTCGACTCTTTCGTTGGCACTGACTGTGAATTCACAGCTAGATACTTCAGCCATGCCAATGAAAACAATGGCCATAAGACCTATAGCATCGTTATCGGATTGAATGAATATGATCCCGCGTGTTGCAACTGCGGGTATATAAGGCTGAGAGTGATTTGGAGCGTTTGGATCTGGATCGGGACCACCAAAGCCTGCGTAGATGTTCTCAGAATAACAGGTTCCAGGCACGATCCGTGTCGAGACGACAGTACCGGACACCGGGGCAGACCAGCGATGATATGAGAGAGCACTCAGAAATGCTTGGTAGACACTGCCTCCATTGAATTCTATAGTCTTAGGGTCGTGATCAAGCATATTGTCCAGTGAGTAGGGTTGCTGTTTGAGCCAGAATGTGTCGTGGAGCTGAGCTTTCGTGACATACTGGAGTGGGGTAGATTCGCAGACATTAAGAATGACCTGGGTAGGGGATCTTATGTTTCTCAGTAGCTGCATGGCTCCGCCTGTTTATTTAAGCGTCTCATAACCAGGGCCTCCGATTGGTGTATCGTCTGGAAATTGCACTGGTCTAATCCCTTCTCGAAAACGACGGGTGAAGAAAGCATCCCAATTTGAAAAGCCATAGCAAGGATTGGACGGGTCGCAGACATAGAGCTGTTCAAAAGAATAGTTTGTGACACCATCGTTGCCTTTCATAGCTAATTTAGTAAGTGCATCCGGAGAGAGCCACCCAGTCGATTGGTTGAGCAAACTCTTTGATTCGGGACTCGTGAGGAATTCCCCAAACGCGGCGAGTATACCCCGCCATTTTGCATTGACTTCAGGGAACATGGTAAAGAACATGTATCCCGCAGATGTTCCCATAGGCCAATCCAATATGGCATTTATTGGGAGTCCGATCAGGCCCATTGCAGTATCATCAGGTACATCGTACCATCCAGGGCCTTCCGTCAAGATCAAGTTAACTAGACCAAGCATCGTCTCAAAGTCACGCACCTGGACGTGTTCAGTCGGGTCGTTGACATACGCAGCAGGAACCTGAGTAAACATGTCTTTTGAAAGTTGAATAAGAAGAGCGTCTTCATCAACAAGCTTTCTGAGAGCTACGATACTTGGAGCGAGAGCAAAACCCGTGCTGCTGTCGAGCTGCTTCAACTTCGTGTTGAGCCATGCTGCAGTAGTCGCACGCTCTTTCGGGAGCCAACAACCAAGAGCGGCGCCTGGTGGAGGAATCTTAGTATCCTCAGGGATGATCTTACAGGCAGCGGTCGTGATAATAGATTTCGCCATCTTTTGTAAGATCAGCACATACGATGATAAATGCACGAGAAACTGGGGAGGACTAAGTGGAGCGAAGGTATAGAACATCGCAGCAATTTATCGTATCGTTGCTAGGAATAAGTCCCCAGTTCACGCTTGAGCATGATTAACGCTACTGTGGAGCTGAGCTGACGACCATCCGCTATGCATGAAAAGCTGACAACAGGTGCGGTTGATAGATGCTTATCCCAGCAAATCAGTGCATGCCATGTCAGGGTCTGTACAATCGATCTAAACATTGCTGCTTCCTAGACAATTGAAAAATTGGCTTTCGTAATGATCAGAGTTGAAAGATGATTTGAAGCATCTCTACCCTACGACGCTAACAGTGAAAGATGATTTACCCCGAAGGTCTCGAAAGTGGCTTTGTTATTATTATGTTATTGAATGTCTTGTGAGCTCATGCCCAATATAAACGGATTGAGCCGACTCTACATCTTGTATAGCTAAGTGCATGCCAATCGTCTGTTTACGGCCAGAGCATATAGTCAATCTCCCTGCTCACAAGATATACATAACAGCGTTATCTTAAAGTGAGACATAGATGAATGCGGAATGCCGCGACGGGTCAGCAGAGCGGGCTGACAGCCTGATGCTGGCAGCATCGAAAACGTGCTTTATGCAAGCCTCAACCGCAGAGCCTAGTCGATATGCCTCGATGATTAGTATACTCGAGATAAACCAGGGGTTATTAATCTATGCTCACCAAGTTCACAGTCAAGTGTACCGGCTTAGCCATATATTGTGAGATGGCTTGGCTGCAAAGGAATGGTTGATTGCTTAGGTCAGGCCCGGCGATCATGTGACATCTCCCAAAATTGTTGCCACCCATTGCACCTCAATGAGCAGTGGTCAGACTGAACCCTCTGTGGAAGTCTGCAACCAAATCCTCATGGTTATACTGCGGCGCGTGTCGTTTAAAGCATCCTCCGAGGATCTCGCGTGTATTAGCAAGATATAACTCGAGAGCTGAACAGCTTGCGAGCAACAGTCAGCCCTTTTTTAGTGTATCATGTCTCATTCAGCTCTGAATCACCCTCTAGCTACCAGAGTGATATGGAAAGTACTCATGTATAACAATAAAAAAGTCGTTAGTAAGCTTTCCCAAGGTCAGGGTACCTAAAACTAATGAAACTTACAGCTGCGCCAAGCTGATAGTATTTCTGCTGCATGCTTATCATAATGCGATGCCTTGTCGTTAGTTAAGGAAGCGCTCCGAGTCAGGTTATGTAATTAAGAAACACAGGTCTTTACTGCTTCATTATCTTACAATCGGTCGTTCTAAAATCCTGTTGTACTAACATTGCTGCCTCGCACATCGTTTTTTTTGTACTTAAAGAGAATGCCTACGAGATGCTTTTGTAGGCTCTTGCTACTGTAGGAGTGGGATCTTTGGTCGAAGCTTCCCAGAATCCTGCAAGAATTGTAACATGGCTGATTAGTCGTTGTTAAGGAGCTACACATGGTCTCGACACACTGCCTCTCAAGTATGGCCTCCCACCACGGATATCGCAATTCTCTGAACAGGGACTCGACCGCTTTCACTATGTAGTCAAGCTTGTTCTGCAATAACTAAGGTATGTAGCATCGCAGTGTTCGCTTTGAGATTTGATAACATTTGGCACAGCAACTCCGTCACTACAAAGCATAGAAGTTGTACGGCACTAGCTCGAATTGAGATCATTGGTAAGGCCTGGAACAGCAGCCAGACTGAGAGCATTATTAGAGCAGATCTCCTCTGGTGTGGTGTGGTAGCCTCGCATACTGATATACTAGGTTATGCGGTAGAAAGTACTCTAGCAGTAATGTTCGCTACCCAGTAATGGTAGACAAGGTTCTAACGAGTCGTGAATCGCAGGCTCTGTTAGGACACCATCTTATTCGTCACAAAGGGCTGGTTCCTTGCGTATACGAATATAATCTTGTTCTCTATAAATGAATTATGCTGACTTAGTCTTAGTAAGGTAGACTTTTGACAATCATGATAAGAGGCTCAATCCCATTAAGCTGTGCCCCCTCGAACCTGGCAGCTCATCAATCATTAATCATTAAGAAGCTTACATTGTGTTTATCTCTAAAGCATAAATGAATTCCATCTTCATATGTTTATTCAGCAACACGCGTAGTTCGATTATCACTAGACCATGCTCATGCCAGACAACGAAATATAAAGTTAAGGTCGTGAAGGCAATAGATAATGAGTTAGGTACAGTACAATTAACGATACTCTACATGTCAAAAGATGGCTGTTCAAAAATCAAAACCAGTTTGATTGTTATGGTTGTGGGGACTTTTGATTGCAGGTATTTATGAGACTCAAAGTTTAACTCTTAACAACCTGATCCGAAGGAAGTGAAACTCGAGATGTGCCGATTGGAGGCGAATGGATGGTGTCGACAGAGGATGTCGGTCCTATTGGCAGCATCTAGTATAGAAGACGCCGAGGACTCTCTTCGGCGGCGCTCAGATAACACCTTATCCGGCGTGGCAAGGGACGAACAGATAGGTGGCAGTGCACAAATGCAGACTCGCAAAAATTGCACTGCAGTAGTCATTGCCCTAGATTGGCCCTGGCCATGTGCATACCGAATCTTCGCATCAATGGCGCCAGTAATGCGTTATCAACCCCCGTCTAGAGAAAGGTACGTGCACACATGTACTGTATATCATGGCTTCCTACCTACTGCACATTAATAAGGCACAGAAGCCGTCTTGCTTGTGAACACGATATGATTGCCGACAGCACCGCCCTGTGGGGTAGCTACTACTAGCGCCGTTTTGTCTTCTACACTTATGTAGGTAGGTATACCTCATTGAAAGTGCTCCCTGTCTATCCTATGCCGAGATTTGCTAGCTTGCGTCAAGATTGAGGATCGTCTTTAGTCTCAAACTCTTTGCCCAACATGAAATCAGCGAGTATAGCCATACGAAATGCTGGATCTTGCTCCATCTGCCATGATTGAAGTAGCGCTGCAGCATAATCATAATTCATATGAACTTTGCTGTTTATGGTGTGCATGCTAATCATGATCTAGCCAAGCGGCCCTCTATTCAATTTAGGCTATATATGCAAGATATATGCATAAAGCGAGGGCTCATGTCCTACTCAAACACAGCTTGGCAGTCAAATGTGACTATAGCGAGATTTGGTGTGCATCGCACTAACTCGACATTTGTTATCAAGAAAAAGAAAATGCCGAGCAGGTGTGATGGATGTGGTACATGCTGATACAGGCTCACGGATCCTTGGTCGCAAGCCAGGAGTGTGTGTCTGTGCTAGTCAGATGTTTGCCCGCGCTAGAATGCCCGGCTGTTGAATATCCTTATGCCATCGTTGCCGAGCATTGTTCTGTGTTGATGTTTCTTTAGTCAGTGATGCTGGTAGAGTATACCTCCAGATTTGCAGAATCGGAACCATTCCATGTAGACACTCGCTGTAAACTCGCTCTACTCGAGGAGACTAGCTTGGCCAAGCCAATCTATAGATACGCCGCTTTCATTTAATACAGCCATCTAGACCTCGAAATATCAGATTACGCATCTTTCCTGTCGTCGATGGCCCGTATCATGTCCACAAGCACTGCTGCATCGCCCTAAGTTACAATGGTGTATGAACCACTATGGCTAAGCCTCTATTCTCTTAACGAAGAGATACTGTATAGTGTTAGCACATTGTTACTGGACCTACGACGAGAACGGAAGGTAGCACTGGATTACCGCATTTCTCAGCCGAAAGTTTTCCTTATACTGGACTGATTAAAGATCCCAATGCTCAAAATCATTGTTTAGAATAAGCGAATGAAACATCAAGAACGGCAAAGCTTGTATCGTCCGCCAATTATCGCGTTCCATGTACTATCCGAACCTTCCGCTTGCATATGAGGTATGTCTTCCCTTGTTCCGATACCTTCCTCGTGGCTCGCGTAAGCATTTGTATCCCTACATAGGATTGTCGATCTTGCGGCTATCCTCCGAACTGGGAGGTCGACATAATTCAAGCAAGACTTTTTGGGATAGATGAAACCAGCCACACAGGTGCATGTACATAGCATGATCAGATTGCTTTTGAGTTCACTTGTATAAATGCAGAAGCCAGCCCACATACTCTGCACTTCACTACTACTAGAATAACCTTCACAGACAAATTGACTCGTCTTCCTTGCCTGACATGCGCTACACTTTCCAGCAGCTATCGCTGCTCATAGGCCTTCTCGCAGCACCAAGGTGTATCAAGGCCTACTCTGTGCCAAGAGCTAGCAGCGAATAGTAAGTTCTCCCTTACTTGCCGGCGTGACGATCTTTGTTGAACTTACAATTATCAGCGATGTTATTGTCGTTGGAGGCGGCGCTGGTGGTCTGGTCTCTGCTACGCGATTTGCCGAATCTGGGTTCAAAACTCTACTTCTTGAGCATGGTGGGCCAATGTTGTACCGCGATGGAAACAGAGAAATCCCAGAATGGTCAGAAGGAGAATACCCTGGCAATAACCTTTCTAGACACGATGCAATGTGCTACTACAATGCACCAAATAGTTCGGTCTATTACTGTGGCAACCTACCGGAAGGCCAACTTGCAGCATGTAGACTGGGTGGCGGTACTGCCATCAACGCCATGCAGCAGTTCTGGCCTCCTACGCAGTATTTAGATCATGCGTATGGTTTTGAGGGGTGGTCTTCGGAGGATTTCCAGCCCGCGATCCACAGAGTTGCCACAAGAATTCCACCAACTCCTTACTGGTCGAGTGATAACAAGGTAAGTTGTCAGAAATTCGACGGGGATAGGTCTGATGTTTCAATAGTTCTACTACGATCAGGTCTACTCCCTCATGGGGTCTGTTCTAGAGACTGCCGGCCTGAAGGAGGTCAATACATCACAGGATGTTGACGAAAAGTACAATACCTACGGTCGTGATGTCTATGCTGCAGCAGACGGACTTCGTGGAGGACCGCTCGTCGGATATCTACAAGATGCTAGAAAATTACCTAATTTCACGCTCAAGATGTACAGTCATGTAGATTACGTGGTTCGAGACGGATCGAAGGCTACCGGCGTAAGTGTGAATGGCACAGTCATCACCGCAGACGCTGTTGTACTTTCTGCCGGGGTTTGGAACACGCCCTCAATCTTGTTTGCGTCTGGCATCGGTCCAGAGTCTGAGCTTACTACTGCGGCCTCCATTGGGTTCACAAATTACCCAAAGAGTGAGTGGATTTTCAACGAACGTGTGGGTAAGAATTTGCATGACAATCCTCAAACTAATTACATCATCACATACAACGATACCGATGCGCTTCCAGCATTTTATGACTCGGAGATCTTTTACGGGTACAACGTCTCCAAGACTTACAAAGACGACCTCTATCTGAATCACGCTGGCCCTCTCACTGGGACCGGTCGTCAATTGGTAACATGGATCACTGTCGAAGACTCTGGTGTCGAAATGACCTGTCAAGCCATCTGCTCAACTCCAACCACTACCAATGGTACCTTCAACTGCCAATTCAACTTGAATGAGGGTTTACTTAGCCGCGGAAGTATCGGCCTAGGCACCGACGGGAATTTGGTCTTCAAAGAGGGCGTTGGTCCATGGTTAACGAACAGCACCGACGTCAAAATGTACGCCCTGGGATTGCAACGCTTTGTTGATGCAATCACGAGCTACCCAGGCTTGAGTACCTCGACAGTCCCTATTGGTGACCTCGCCTCCTACGAGGCACATCTGAAGGCCAATAAGGCAGGGAACAACCGTAAGACCCACAGTGCGCATTTATGTAGATTTACGCTAATTGTCTCTAGATTGGGGAGGATCCTGCAAAATTGGTGATACTGATGGTACGAAGGGTGGCGAAGGATGTGTTGACCTCACTGCAAAGGTTTACGGAACTGACAATCTTTATGTCATTGATGGATCTCTCAGTCCAGCCCCAACGACATCGAACCCCTCTTTTCTTTACGAGGTACTCGCTGAGTTTGCTGTTGAGAAGATCGTCCCGGTCCTGCGTAGAAGATAGACCCCCATACCAGCTACTGTAAACATGCTCAGGGGGAGTCAGGATATATGTAGTTGGAGTCTTCTCAAGAGCTTATAGGAACTACTGTTGCTCTGCTGAAATCCCAAGTTGAGTCTCCTCCGATTGATCTATAGACCTTGAGTCAAGGTGAAGCTGTGGTCTTGTGAATGGTGTTCGACCGGATTTTGGGCCCGAAACTTCGGCGCTGGACGCGATGCTGGAGGCGTGAATACAAGTCGACTCTGTCGAACATATCAATTGATTAGGTTAGGGCCAATTTGAAATGTTTCTAGGCTACAGTCATGGTTGAGAGGGCACTTGTGGCTTGGGCTGAACTCCTGTTGTGTGACATGGCAATGAGTTTTTCGTAAGCCGGACGCATCACAGATCCCTACTTGATCATGTACATTAGTCACTGATTCCAGCACAGTAGCTTCTTGTAGCTTTCCCTTTTGGGTGATGGACTATGCTCGCCGAATCCTGTGCTGTACTCTTCTGGAGATGAACTTCTGCACTTGTACCACTGCCGTTACGAAGGCAAGAGTGTGAAGCTAAAACTTCATGTTGACGAGCCTGTCTCGCAGGGTGACCGAAGTCTGGTTTTGTAAACTTCTTCAGATACATGATGACTTCAGTGCAATTTTGTTCTGTCAATATACCTGAGGTGATTTAATTATATGACAAGAAAGCATCACTTCGTTGTCTTATACCTTATTGTTGTGCGGCTCCAGAGCTCATTACCACTCATCTGGTATTCCAAACCCTTGATGTATGCTATAGCATTGACACTGCAGCCTTCTGAGATCGTGTCGGAATACATTTCTTCGTGCTCGCGCTTCCATTCGCGAAACATTGTCCAAAGCACACGCTTCGCAGCATCGGTGTTTATGACAATTCAGCTTGCGAGCACCTGAACCGCGGAGCATAGAGCTGAACCCTCTTGGTGACCATTCTGGGATTCCAGAAGCTCCTTGTCGAAGCTATAGATATCATTGACCACGCATATCTGCTTCGAGAAATTACGTTCAATTGGTGACATAAACGTAAGCTCTTCTTCTGACAACTGTAATTCCATCGAGAAGCGCATTAGAGCTGACAGTAACCTGCGAAACGTGAGCGGAGCTTGTCAAGGTAACTCTAGTCGACCTTGGTTAGTTGAACAACTCAGGCCTTGCCAAAATCTTTCTCACGGTATTCCAGGTAACGGCCAAGATCACTGATTTGTAGTCGTGTACGGGCGGTTTGCGCCCTCATGAACGTGAAAGTAGGCTCAAGAACTTGGTTCGCTAGGGTCTCGCTATGATCGCGCATACTTTTCCATAGGTCGTAGAAGATATTCTCGACTGGAACAGAACCTGAATGATTATCAGCCATTCCACCCAATTTGTGTGAGAGAGTGCAACATGCGATCAGGTAGGACGACACCCTGTGCGATAGGCATGAGCTTTGCATTGTAAGCTTGTCCATCTTCAAACGACATGTTTTCGAGAAGATCTGGGAGTGTCAGTCACCAAGTGAGTTGAACATAGACAATCTCGCTCTGGCAGACCATCAATTAACGACAAGATTGTCAGGAGACGGGCAGCTAGTTGGATACGATCAACTTTCGCCAACGGAAAAAACAAGCAGGTGCTTCTGGAGAAACAGGTGCCAGTGAAATTTTGTTCTGCTTTGCTATCGGGGAAAGGCCAATTTTGCAGGAAATATGCCTCAACCTCACGGGAAACGATCTCCACGTGCGGGTGGCAGAGTGCCTCCCATGTTGATGATGGAATCGCCCACTCTAAAGCAGGCTTAGTCCCTGGTGAGCTCGCATCTTTGGTCCTCATGGCCGAATTGTCAGGAGTCCCGCAATAGCCTGATCGCAGTGTCGACAAAAGGGGTGCAGGATTATCATATATGTTTGTCAAACATCTCAATCTGCAGGCGGTATGTAACAAGTGTATGCTCCAATCTCCTAGCTGAAACAAGTAGGGAGGCATACTTATAATGGAAAGCTACTACGTACTGGGTGATCATTGAATCCCAGTACACCTCTCACATTTTCCTAAGTAGGCGCTTTACATGGTGGCGTATGGTTATGGACATCTACGATCATGCTGGCGCCGCCGACGGATACAGACATGAGGGGCCAGCGTAAGACCCACGGAGTCCAATTCGAGTCCCGTAGGGAATGTCGAGGTTCGGACCTAGGACCGACCAAGTACCCTCTCCAAAACTCGGCCACACCCCCAAATTCAGCGTATCCGCGTACCTTGAAGTCGCTCACTTGGTAAAGTTACAGTATACTTTCTAGCATCAAGTTCAGTATCTCAGGTACGATCGCGAGGATTAAGAATTGACTCCCTCAAATGCGATAGCTGTCCTACACTTGAGATCTCGATTTGAGACTAGCTCGAGCTTTGTCCAGCCTCATAAATCGGTCATATGCAATACGAGCATTATATTTCTGTTGTGCAACCTCACCAGCTATGTATCTAGCTAGGAGCTATACTGTAGATAGCCGTTCAGTCACGTGCAATCATAGCTTAATCCTTTATTTAAACCTTCCGCTAATCCGTATCATCAACACAGGCTTGGGCTGCGGGCAGCGTAAGCATTGATCAGAAGTGATCGGCCCGGTCAGGTTTACTACTGCAGGCTGAAGTCAGGGGGGCGAGCTGAAGTACTTTGTCGAATTAAGGTGATATACCGAGGCGAGACAACTTGTAGATAATTCACAAGGCCTACAGTATTCTACTGTATTATACTTTCGATGATTTACATACTCTACTGAAGTGCAATCCATACTCCTTCTCTCTAATGTTTCTGATCGAAGTGCGCATCAACGAAGCATAATTACGCGCAGCGTGATTGATGAAGCAGGGTGTGCGATGACTTTCCGAAGGATATGCGACTGACTAGGAATTCACATATGACGGTGACTTTTGTCATTCATACGACTTCCCCTTGACAGCAACACTCCTGGTATTATCGGTCGACCGCATCTCGAGAACTCTCGAGGTAGTAACTTGAATGATGCTCGTTGGAATAATGCACGAGTTTCCGACTTTTACTTCTCCAATAACATGCTTTCAGGCCTCCACAAGCAAGACCGAGACATCAAGCAGCGCAACATAAGCGGCCGTATCTTTCTCGGTCAGACGTATCGATGCTGTTATGTCAGCTTGTCGTGTGGACTAAAAGTTACAAAATTTCAAATTCACCGGATACCGTATCTAGGTCTAGCTCCATGCTTTCATTTTCACGAGGAACACGCGGCTCAGTTCATGTATCATGTCGTGTAAGCTATTTGTAGCCTATGTCTCATCATCGGCTGCTACCTAGTCTTGACTGGCCCGGTCGAACCCTCTTCCTCGTCCGAGGTACCTGCTGTCTCTACCGTGGGTCGGCCATGCCTCCATGCCCGCCAGATATAGAGCAATTGCTCTCTACCGTCGATCAGGGGGTAAAAGCCGGCGATGAACATTGTGACCCAAAGCCAGATGATAGCTATTACGATCCACGCTGTGAAGAATGTACTACTGAAGATGTACTTCGAAGCGTACATTGGCAATGGCCTGGATGCGTCAGTGCTCAGCAGTATACTCGCATTGGAAGAAAACTCACCAGAGTACCCAATGCCCTAGGAAAGTAGCCGCTGACCAGATTGCTGCAATCTTTCCCCAGTATCGGAATCTCGCCTTGTTGCTTTCGTAGCTGTTGGCCTCTTCATCAACCACCTGGGAAAGTACGAGTGCTGACGGATTCTCGTCGCTGTCGAAAGCCAGCTTCTCTTTGCGATAGTCTCTCCAGTCGAAGTTGGCTGGCCGAATGAGTGTGATGACAATCGAGTACAAGGCAGGAGAGAACGCTGACGCCACAGTACCGTACATGCACGGTAGAGTTCCACCAGTCGAAGCTACTGTGATTTCACCGTAGAAGCCATATGCTGTGCCCAACCAGACGCCGAGTCCAGTAGCCATACCAAACAGAGGCGAGATCAAGGCAGCAGCCTGTGATTGCTTTTTCCACAGAATCGTAAAAATGGTCGGGAAGATACCCGGACATGTCAGAACTCCTACAACCAGTCAGTATGAGCTCTGAAATATCGGTAATGAGCGTGACACGAGCCTAGGAAGTATAGTGTCCATCCTAGATCAACATTTCCGTAATGGAGAGCGGTCGAGAAGGCCGCCGAGAACAAACCAAAGAATACGACGCCAATGTGACTCCATCTAATGACATCTCTGTCAGTTGCGGCTCTATTGAAGTATCGGCGATAGATGTCAAAGCTGATGATCGAAGAGACCGAAATGACCTGCGCCGATAACGTGGAGGTGACCGCCATGAAGGTGATGAGTAGAACGCCAGCAGCACCACCCTTACCAGCGATAGCGATCGCTGAATAGGGTAGTACAAGGCCATTCGAGACCTCGGTAGCGGTCATGCGACGAGGAAAGGTGGGAAAGCGTGGCGTGTCTTCTAGAGCTAGAGCAAGAAAACTCATGACCGTTCCGAGCGCCCAGGGAATGGCGAAATATGCAATCCCTCCGACGATATAGCCTTTGACAACAGCTTCGGGACGTGCACTGAAAGCCTTCACAAAGAAACCCGTGTCCATGATCACGAGGCCGAAATTAGCAAGTATGTGGATTATGGCGAACATTAATGCCTGATTCGAAACATGATTAGTTATGATCTTTTGTAGACTCTTCAAACTACTCACGCCATGGCTAGTCATAGTCAGGTATGATCCTTCATGATTGCCGGAAACAGGATGAGCGTCTCCGGCGGCCTTGACTAGGCTATAAAGTTGTGCTGGCGAGTTGATCTCGTTGACCAGGAATGCCTGTATAGTGAAATAACAAGCGATAATCAAAATTACAAATGTGTGGAAATAATCAGTCAAGAAGGTAGCTTTGATTCCGCCGATGAAAGTGTATACCACGACTCCCACTGGAAGCAAAAATGTTGCGGCGGTAATGTTGACACCAGTCCTGAAGCAATTAGTATTGTCGTTGTCACCAGGAGGGCATATGGAACCAACAATGCATTGATAGCTGCGCTAGCCCCCAACAACATATTGGCTACGGCAATAATGTTGTTGATGAGACATAACACAATCCAGACTATGTGACCTGCTGTGCCATAGCGGATTCGCACAATTTCTAGCAAGGTATGCGCTTCTGGTATGCGCATCTTGCACGCGATACCAAGCAGGGAGAAGAAGACGATCATAGGCGAGCACCTAGAAGCTGAGTTACAAGCTGTATCTTGCAGAAGCACAATACCGACTCCTTACCCTGCGGCAAACCAGAAGGGACCAGCGACACCGAAGTTATAACCAACGAAAGCGCTACCCAACATCGCTGTACTCCACAACCAGCCTGATACTACAGCAGAGGCGGTAAGTCCAGTTCGAATGCTTCGGTTGGCGGTCATGAACATTTCGGATTTTCCATTATCTTCTCCAAGTGTTTTTTTGAGTAGACGAGTGACGAAAACCATGATCAAAGCGATCACAAATCCGATCACAACGACAACAACATACCCAACTGCTTGGGACAATGGTGGCTCAACCACCGTATCGGTAATAGTGGATGCCATACGAGCTGATTCCGAATGCAGGGACAGAAGTGATGAATCCGATGGGGTAGATAGAAGGTAGGCGATCCGCACTATGTACCATGAAGGCGGGTCTTACAATACTGGCATCACTTCTCAGGAAGATCGCGTGCTTTCTGAATTCAAGATCTAGATGTGCCTCAGATGGCCTAATGTGAATGACAATAAGAACCAGTGGGAGCATAACACGGCGACATGCCGCGCTGTAAGCCAATCAACTGCCTAGTTGCCTCAAACGTTCTATGATCAGGAAAGGTTTGCTTAGAAGTTCTTTTGCATTACCTTTTCTCTGACAACTTACTCCTGCGCCTATGGTATCTTCTGTTAGAGGGACCTTGACTCGTTGGATATGTTATAACTTATCGCAATCATTGCGTGCTCGTTTGCGAGATTTATACTTTACGCTAAAGATCTATCCTACCATACAACCTGCGGTTTTGAACACAGCTGTACTGGAGATCAAGCAGGCAGATAGTACTTGTATCCAATATCTCTGTGTACGCTTATGGTATAATTGATCTCCATTATTTGCAGGTATAAGCTTCATCGTTGCTAAAATCCTTGAATTCTGACAATCCTCGGAGGGGATGGCAACATTGGATTCAATTGGGTAGATCCTGAAAAACCTTGCTCAAGCTACAGATTGGATTTTCAGCGATGAGTTGAAGGCTACATCTTGTTGGACTAGTCCTAAAATCTCTATGACTGGTCCGGATATCGCTCTTTGAGGCATGTATGTCAGAGTTCAGCTATCACGAGGATCGGAAGAAAGAGCTGGCGTCGATTTTCGCGGCAGCCGCTTTTGCGGGGCATACACACTTGGCCAAGTTCCTTACAGGCATCGCGCACCATGTCCTGGGCTATTGCAAGAATTCGACGAGAGCCGCGATGTGCTCTATTGGTGGCATGAAGATGTACAGACAACCATAAAACGTCGATCCATTCGCATCGAAAGATAGCGCGCGAATGACAGCTCCACTTTCTTGTGGGTGCCGGCCGGTCCTGAGGGGACCCCACAGGTGGGGTGTGTTGGGTGTCCATGACAGACTGGGTAAAGCAAGGCAGCATGGGAGGTTTGCAGACTTGTTCAGGTTGTGGGGGATAGGCCTGACGCAAAAGTTGGACGCGTAAGGAATCAATTGGCGAAGCAATAATACATGATCGAATGACTAGAATTTTTGAAGCAAAGCTGAGAAGAATGCCTCGCAGCCAAATTGTGGTTGCGCACTGTACGGGCACCGAGTATAATGGGGTTTTCATGACAAGATTTTAGCCATCGCTGCAACTATCAGGAATAACGGCAGTCGATGAGTGAGCATAAGGCTTTGGATAGGGTGATAAGTTTTGCCGTCCTCTGATGGTCACATCGCTTGCTACTGGTATTCCGGCATAGAGGGAGGCAGTGTAGGAGAAGACGTAGATATCCTGCCAATGTCAATCTTGCTGAATTGTTGTGTCACTCGAGACACATGGAGGGTGTGGTTCAAGGGAAGTTCAAAGATGACTGGTTGACTGGTCAATTTTCACTGGTTCATTGGAGTGGGACAGGTTGACGGTTATTGCTGATTGATCGAGACGGGAGGGCAGAAAGGGGCAAGAGGAAAAGAGAGGCAAGAAAAGAGAAGCCTTTTTCAATGGACGCTGGCAACGAGATGCCTCATCTCGCTCATACTGTGGTTGGCGGCCCACAAGAGTCCGATCGAAAAGAGTCAAGGAATCGAGTATTCAACGAGAACAAAATCACGAGAGATGCGCGACCTAAGCAGGGTCGTCTTCTGGATTTGTCCCGTGCTGGGTGTTGCGATCTGAACAGCAACGACGAATTGGAGGAAGCTGCTAATGGTCAACCGCAATCATTTAACTTCCATTGATTCTTCCATGACTACCAAGACTCTTTATGCGGAAGAGCATTCCGTCGGATGGCGATGACTACCTGTTGTGAGAGCGCATACCGTGTCGCATTGGTCCAGCTGCACGACTTGAAAGCTCAAGGAAATGGTTCGGAGGCTTCATATATCATTTCTCAGCACAGAGACAGGATGTACACATTGATCCACGTGAGTTCTACCTTCATTGATGATATGGTGGTCACGGAGAGGAGTTGGCAATGACAACTAGGACAATGATTCTGCCAAATGCGAGATGGTGGAAGATGTTAAATCTTATCGCCGAAGCCGGCCGAATCAGGTAGATCAGCCGCAGCCGCATGATATTATTGCTTATAAACGTCGACCTGACTCAAGTAGAAAGGTACGCCAGCGGAGGTACCTGGAGCGAGCAGCCCCCGAGGCGTTCCTGACAGACGACGAGGACAAATCGAAGGTCAAAGAATATTCGAATGTTGGCCAAATTAGTAAACCAGGCGATAGATTTCATTTAACAGTGGGAGAGATAGACCACGGTGATGCATCATCACCATCAACGACAACCATGTTATCATTGATTGCACGAAAATCATCGACACTGCGAGGCGACAAAATTACATTGCCACCATCGACACTAAACGGATCGATATCCCTGGAACAAAGTCCGTTGACATTTGAACTCACCCGAAAAGCCCATCGTGTATCTGCTGGAATACTTGAATTTGGCAGTGAGGAAGGAGTGGTTGAGTTGAGCGCGTTTCTGTGGGAGTCTCTTGGGTTACAAGAAGACGATCAAGTCGAAGTAAAACAAGTCGAGTTGCCGAAAGGGACCTTTGTCAAATTGAGGCCGCTGGAACCTGGATACGACCCGGATGACTGGAAGTCCTTGCTGGAGAGACATTTGCGACATGACTTTACGACATTGACTTCGGGAGAAATCGTTCAGCTCGGAGACTTTCGATTCATCGTGGAAGGATTCTCTGGCTCGATCTGCGTGATAGACACTGATCTCGAGGTTGACATTGAAGCACTCGACGAAGAGCAAGCAAGAAAGACTCTCGAAATCATCTACAAGAAGAACGTCGTGCAAGAACTGCCGTTGTTCAAATCTACATCGGGCGAGGTCGCTCCGGAACAGTACGTTGATTATCATATATCATCATGGCCGAGAGCAGAAGCTCTCGAGATTGAAGTCACTGGAAATGTCGACTTACTCATGAATCCTATCTCAACGAGACTACGGTCAAAACCAAGACTAGAGGAATACGTCCACGGCGTCAGTAAAAGGATAACGCTGAAAGAAGACGCGGAAGCTCTATTGATCTCTGTCTGTACATTCTCAAGTCAAGTGGAAGAGTTTTCTATATCCATCAAGATTGCAAAGGACGATCACTCTGGACAGGTCGAATGTCCAGAATGTCAGAAATGGGTCCCTTCCCAATCCATCCTTCTTCACGGAAACCATTGCAGCCGACAGAACCGAGCAAAGAAGGAAAGACTATCACAGAGCGGAACGTGTCCGTGTGGCAAGAGTTTCCCGACAATCCCCGAGCTAGCAAGACACAGGACAACGACGTGTCCGCTCAAACCAATCCTATGTCGATTCTGTCACCTCGAAATGCCGCAGGAGGGCGATGCAGAGAAGCAAAGCGCAGAGGAATTATTGACAGGACTGACGGTACACGAGATCAGAGACGGCAGTCGAACGACGGAATGTCATCTTTGCTCTAGGATTGTCAAACTGAAAGACATGACGGTTCATATGAAGACACACGAATTGGAAAAGAAGACAAGGCCAGCACCGCGACTATGTCGCAATGTAAACTGTGGTAGAACTTTGGACGGGACTGATAAGAGAGGTGGTACCAGGATTTCAAGTGCTGGGAATGACATTGGACTATGCAACGTGTGTTACGGTCCTCTTTACGTCTCCATGTATGATCCCGATGGCAAGCTGCTGAAAAGAAGGATCGAGAGGCGACTGCTCCAGCAGTTATTGACGGGCTGCAAGAAGGAATGGTGTCGTAATCGGCAATGCAGGACGGGCAGAGAACACGTCGGACTGGAGCCAAGCAAGAAGGCTGACGGGTCCGTGGACTTTTGTGTGGACGAGAAATCCGCGTCTAATCGACAGAGGGCAGCGATCTTCGGAGGTGAGTTCGAGCTGGAGTGGGCGGTCGGAGCACTCGAGGCCGAGGATGGAAATGTCGACAGGGCGAGAGAATGGCTGCACAACTGGGCCCCCGTCAAGTAGAGGCATATTTACCGACCCATTCTCTTGCAATCTTGTCGAAGGCCTCCTTGTCTTTCTTGTACTGGTCTGCAATACCCGACTCGACGGCGTCGTCGGGCTGAGGCTGGATCAGGATCTGTCGGACCAAGACCAAGACCTCTCGGATGCGGTTTGGCGGCTTCCACGAGTCGCTGCGCAGGATCCCAAGACACATGGAGCCCTTGGCGTCGTTTGTGACATTGGGGTGGTATATTTTTGTTTTGAACGAGATGGTGGGAGGCTTGAAGGGGTATTCCTTGGGGAGAGAGATTTCGAGGGTGAATCGTCCATTCTGCTTGAGCGTCAGCGGCTGTCGTTGGTGCTTGGATCGGAGTGGCGTGGCGTGGCGTGGCTCACAGCGTAGACGGACTCGGCCGGTCCAGTCATCTTGGCCTCCCATTTGAAGATATCCTGTTCGCTGGGCAGGGTGATGGTCGTGTCTTGGACGGGGTCGGCGGTGATTTGGGCGAGTTCCTGTCATGGTCAGAATTAATGATGATGATGCAATGTCCCATGCGTGCTTCGAAAGGGGCCAAGCAAGCAACTCACGTTGACGATGCGTTTATTGGCAGACATGATTGTGATATCCTGATGCTTCTGATGATGATAGATCAGGAGAGATCGGTGGGCATCACAGCACAAGAGAGAAAAGAAGAACAAAGGCAGGTGAAAGTCACAAGGAAGGTGCTTTAACACAAACGGAAGGAAGCGTTAGTCAGTAGGTAGCTAATACCCCAAACCAAACTTGGAAGTCACATCGAGGCCTTGGCAGGAGAACGATGCGGGGGCGGCGGGGCACATTTGTTGTTACTGCCCTGTGCCTCATTATTTGAACTCACTAGATGTGCAGGTCATTATTGTTGTATACAGATAATTGCAAGAGAGCTTTGATTCGGGTTGTTCGAGTCGAGATGAATATCTCGATTTTTCGACGGAGGGGAGAGCGGATGTACTAGACATTGCATCCTTTGACCAAAGTACCTCGACAATGTCACTTGAGTACCTCGACAATGTCACTTGCAAACATGGCATATCCGGAGGCTGAACGCAGAAAATAATAAAAGTATTGGAGCCGCAAAGAGGTACTACCACGCACATGCCTAGCATCATTAATCACAACAACGACAAGTCCAGACCTGGCTTTTCTCACCGTATCAGGTATTGATTATACTCTCCACGTTGCTTCCGTCGCTTCTACTTCGAGTCCACCTATGCATTACGATCCTTCACAGTTATACTGCAAAATCAACACCCAAAGACGATCCGAATCCCACGAAGACAGAACCAACATAGATGCTCGCTGGGACTCGGTCAATTGGTGCTTGACAAGTCCACGAGTCAAGTAGCGAACGCCCTGCCCGTGAGTGCTGCTCAATGCAGCTACCAACCATAACACCGTCCATGTTCCCCCAATTCCTCACGGATGCCGATCGACTGCCATCTCAGCGCAAAGCAGAAGTGATCCTCCGGCTTCTGGTGAGATATATCAGATCTATTACAAGTGACGGCTATCCGGTTGTCCTACCTACCTAGGTACCTTACCTCGCTTACCTACGTCAACACAAGACAACAAAAGTGATTGGCGGAGCGATAATGCGGAGTTGCTGGTTGGTGCACAGACAATTCGAGCGCGTTACCTGTGAAACGCGGTTGTTGACGTGTCGGAGAAATATACAAGTACCTTGCTGTACATACATGACTTTATCTGCTGTATCAACGGTCTTTTCGCACAAACACACACACACACGTACATCCATTTATACCCATATTCCAAAACACAGTCATTGATACGAAGACCAGAAATGACGGGGTTAGAGGGACCTTCCGTCTCACTCTCGTGTATGTCTTCCATTCTTGAACTCTCGCATAGCCGTGAAGAATACTAACGATATGAAATCAAAGTCGCAAACAACTTTTGGGGCAAGGATGACGCAGGCGTCAATCCTTTACTCGATCGTATGCACAATGCAAAAGTAACGTCTGAAGAACTAAAGGATTTCTACCATGGTCCGTCCTGGTCCGACCGCAAGAATACTTCAAGCACTGACGGAATGATAAGCACGATCACAGATTGAAGAAGAATATTGCAAGAAACTTCTGAATCTGTCGAAAAAGCCTCTTGGCTCCTGTGAGGCTGGTACTTTGCGTATGTCTCTGGACGTCGTTCGAGCGGAACTCGAATCCACAGGCAAAGCACATCAAGCCATCGCAGGGCAGATGAAACAAGAACTAGAAGAACCACTTGTAGCTTTCGCTGGCGGGCTCAAGGAGAGACGCAAGATCATCCAGACTGGCATCGAAAAACTACTCGCAACCAAGATCAAACAGACCAACACAGTCAACAAAGCAAGGGATCGATATGAACAAGATTGTCTCAAGATCAAGGGCTACCTAGCTCAGGGTCACATGGTCATGGGACAAGAAGAGAGAAAAAACAAAGCAAAACTCGAGAAGACTCAGATTCAGATGTCAACGACGAGTCAAGAGTACGAGCAGGCCGTCCGAGTCCTTGAAGAGACAACTGGTCGATGGAACAGAGAGTGGAAGGCAGCATGCGACGTGAGTTTGCTTTCCTTTCGCTTGCGACCACAAGACTAACGCCGAACACAGAAATTCCAAGATTTGGAAGAAGAACGACTTGACTTCACAAAGTCGAGTCTGTGGAGTTTTGCAAACATTTCTTCTACCGTATGCGTCAGTGATGATGCATCTTGCGAAAAGATTCGTCTTTCGCTAGAAGACTGCGACGTCGAAAAGGACATTACAGGATTCATCAAAGAACAAGGAACAGGACAGGAAATACCCGATCCACCCAAATACATCAACTTCTGCCGCGGCGACATACCAGACAACGCATCAGAACACTCTTCGGACGATGGAGCCTATTCCGTTGCACAATTCGCGCGAGCGATGAATCCTGCTTTTAGGACTTCATCGCCACAGCCTTCGACATATTCTTCGCACCATCGGGGAGATGACCTCCGGTCGTCGGTTCAGTCACAGGAGATCCCACAAGTACCACATGATCCTTACCCGATGGATGGAATGACACAATTCTGTCGACTCGGACCACCATCAGAAAGAAGTTCGATCCCGAGTCCTGAAATGAACGATTCACACAGCGAATATTCGAACCCTACTTCCTTCTCGAGCTTCGAACCTACGAGTCCGATGAAACAAGAGATGGCACCGCCAAGTCCTGTCATCGAGAAGAAAAAGTCCGGTTTCTTCCAGAACAAGAGTCCGTTTCGCAGAAAGAGTAAACATGACCTTAAACAGACAGAACCAAAGAGAGCAACGCCGTGGGCGACAAGACCTGGTTCCTCCGATTCATGGAGACAACCCGATCAGAGATCCCATACAAAAGCTGCCAGTCCTGTTGTCAGCCCAAGGGATTTCAGAGCTTCATCCAGGAGTGCAGAACCTGAACCCGTCGACCCAAGAGCCAATTTCCAGCTGAACGTTGGAAACAATGTCTTTGACGTTGCTTCGCCCGACCAATCTGGAAAGAAGCATGTCGTACCTCAACAGCAACAAGAAGACGATCCGATAGCACAAGCGTTGGCGGAATTGAAAGGTGTGACGAAACAAGCATCAACAAGAGTCTCCGCGGATCGTTATGCTGGCATATCGACACCAGCACCCGATTTCCTTGTCAATCGACACCAAGGTACTCCTCCTCCGTCTTACGAAAGCAGACTAGGAGCGCCGAAACCCGCGCATACGAGTAGAACAATGCAACAAACTACAGCGAATTACGTCGGGCAGAGAAGGGAGATGTTCAACCGACCAATGTCTACTGCTGCAACACGCACTGCGTCACCGGCACCGATACGCAGTGCAAGTCCTCGTCCTTTTGTTCAGCAACAGCAGCAACAACAGCAGCAGCGAGCGCCGTCGCCGAATCCAAATCGTCCTAGAGCAAATTCCAGCAGTCCTCAGAAGATGAGACCAAACAATATCCAGAGATCGACATCACCAATGATGCACGCGAGACAAAACTCGATGCCTCAACAACAGCCTCACCAGAGGCCACCATCGAGTCAAGGAATGCCTCCACAGCAGCAATATCAGAGGCCACCATCGAGCCAGGGATTGCCTCAACAACAACAAAGACCACCATCGAGCCAAGGTGGCAACGCTGCAATGGTACTTGCTGATGAAAGATCGACGCCTCGAAGAATAAGACCAACTAGTCAATATTACGGGGCAGATGGTGGATGGGCAGCTGCCGCATCTGTATCTTCAGCAAACCAAGTAAGCACGAGAGTGAGAAGTCAAAGTTCTGCAGGTAGACCGATGACCAAGGATGGTAGACCTATATTGAATTACTGTAAGTCTGTTGTTGTCGATCCAATACATAAAAGACTAACGACATGAACAGCGAGAGCGGTCTACATGTACACGGCAGCAATACCCGAGGAACTCAGTTTTGCAAAGAATGATATCCTTGCTGTCTTGAGACTGCAAGATGATGGATGGTGGGAAGCTGAATTGAAGAATGGGAAGAGAGGACTCGTTCCCAGTAATTATCTTGTTCCTGCCTGAAGAGAAAGGGGTGAACAGTGACGATTTTCATTGGCTTTTCTGATGCGCTGTCTTGTTTTCTATTCAGACGCTTGGTGGCAGGGATGGATTACAGTATCACGATTATTACAGACCGCTTGATGAGAGAGATGAGTAACCAATATTATCACCTTCGTTTCAAAGTATGATACAGAATGACAGCAGAATTACTGTACTGTTACACGGTACCTCAGCCATACAAGCCACCAGCGCTACCGGAGAATGCTATGTCATAACTGAGGGACCATTGCAGCTGGAATGGAAAAAGAGGGGGGGAAGACAAGAGGAAACGTTACTAGGGCGGGGGGGTCCCTCGTACGTTTGTGTGGAGTCGACGCGTTCCTGCTGTACATTTGTTATGGCGTCAATGTGCAAACACGTGCATAATCCTCGATTTTCTAGGTGATGAAGGTTAGCAATATGATCGAGAGTCGTCTATCTCGGTGCAAGCAATAGTGTAGAACTCGGCAATTGCATTCATGTTCGTCATACACCCACAGCAGCGAGAGGGAAGGCACAAGTGAAACCAAACAAACTTGCCAAGACCAATACACAAGCCCTCCCAGCCGCGTCGCGGAAATTCAGGGTCCAACAGGACGTAAGATTATCTAGGTGAGGGCTGTCCCCCCCAAAACTGCTCTCACTGCTTCTTCACCAAAGCTCCTCTGCTGTCCTCTCTCTCTCACATACAATCTTGCTCTCACACAACCACTCACACTGCAAAAAGGTACGTGTTGCCCCACGGGCTTATGGTCCTATCCAAATAAATGTCCGCGCTTCGCGTCAACCAACATTGATGTATTTCAACAACGCGCGTTTTATTTCTTTCTGCACATATTACAATTGTTCTTGTTGGATGATGATTTTCCCAAGTCGCGTCTTTCGTCGTATTTTGGTCCGTCGACAGCAATTCCATTTTTACTAATGACTATCGCATCAATATAGTAAACACTTAAGCGAAACACACATCTCTCCATCTCACGACAACACCACCAACAGAACAGTAAGTAAATTGACGCGTCATTGGTCGAGTTGCACGTCAAACTAATTTTTGTTTCCACAGTTCAAAATGCCAAAGGACGTGACCAAGACTCGCAAGACCAAGGCCAGCAAGGCTGACGGTGGAAAGAAGAAGAAGGGTTCGTCTTCTCTCTTGCTTCGACTATTGCATTTTCCATTGACTGATCTCGCGAAAGACCCCAACGCACCCAAGCGCGGTCTCTCTGCTTACATGTTCTTCGCCAACGACCGTCGCGAGAAGGTTCGCGAGGACAACCCTGGCATCAAGTTCGGTACGTCTACTCTAATCCTCCAAACCGCATCGCTGCACGTGGTACTGACAGCCCACCAAGGCGACGTCGGCAAGATGCTCGGTGAGCAATGGAAGGCTCTGACCGACAAGGAGAAGACTCCTTACGAAGCCAAGGCCGCAGCTGACAAGAAGCGTTACGAAGAGGAGAAGGCTGCCTATACTGCTGTAAGCTCCAACTGTCCCTCCCCGTCGTCAATTGACTCTTTTATTCAGCAACAGCTCTAACTAACTCAAGTAATTCAGGGTGGCGACGATGAGGATGAAGAGGAAGATTAAATGACTTCTTTTTCTTTTTTCTTTTCACTGGATTGGGAGGAAGGGGGCAACAGGGGGGATATGGAGTTTTATTTTCATTTTCAAGGATTAGGCATTGTATACCGAAGAGAACAATATTTTCCTATTCCCTCTGTAATACAACAGTTAAAGCCATGAATCCTAGCATGACGGTCTTCAACCAAGGATATTCTGATAGCAAAATGGTGATGTAACCGACAAAAGGCACATAACCGACGACAGAGCCGACGACATCGGTGTGACGTGTCAAGAAAGATTGACCACGGGCGTAGAGCTCTGTGTCATCTGCAGCGTTGTTGTCTCCCTTGGTCAACAGCTGCAGGGTTCTGTAGTTTGGTGTCAGCGTGAGTGTACATATATGTACGGTATAGAAGAGCAAGAAGAAGGCGCGCGTCATGCTGCTGGAAAAGGAAAAACATACTCTCCACCGAATCTGCGAACGACTCTATGCACGATCGGGATATCCTTGCCTCGGACATTGTAAACGACGACCTCGCCGACCTGTGTGTTCATCCCTCTATTCCAGAGAAACAAGAGATCTCCTCGTTGAAAGGCAGGCTCCATGGATCCCGAGAGCACGACGACGATGGGCGACGACGAATCTGTGACGATGGACAGCCCTTTCCATAGCATGAAAGCTGTGCTCAACACCAGGGCGAAGTTGAGCACTTGAGTCGCTAGTTGACGGGGTTGGAGTCCGGAAAACATTCTTGTGCTTGTTGTTGACTTGTATATTTGGCGTTGCGCAGAGATGGAGATTCGAAATCGAAGGCACTTGTTCTTGTTCTCCTATTCTGTCTACCTAGACATCCGGATCGGTTGATTTCAGACCACAGGCGAAAGACAGGCGGAAGTCGAGGAGTAATCTGGTGGCAGGGTCGGAATGCTTGGACAGCGCAATTCTTATGAGGATTATCTCAAAGGTCGCCCTACCGTATACCTCGAAGCTCCGACGAATGTATCTGGACACTTAACCAACATTCGGGCATCGCTCCAACTTCGGCCGTCGGCGGTCGGCGGTCGATCGTTAGAAAGCCAAACCACCGATTGCACACTATACTATTCTACAAAACTTCACTGCTTCACCATATGCACCGTGCATACAATGTCAAATAATTGGCATATACAAAGAGGTGAATTGGTATATTGGTGCAACAGAGGAGGTACGTCAATTCGTGAATATTATAATTATCTAACTAATAGGCAACTTTGGAAGTGCCATCGTCGGAGGGAAGGCCCTTGAGAAAGCTTAGTCAAAAGGGTCAAATAAAGGCTATAGCAGCTTGACGAACCTCTTCGTCGCCGGGCTCCTGATATGATCCCTCAGGCTCTGCACCTCTTGTCCGGCTGTCAATGATGTTGTCGCTGTCAATGGCATCGGCCTCGTCCGCGGCTGATGTTATCAGTCAACTGTAAAAGGAACATCGAAGATTGTCACAGAACAACTCATACCTAATGTCTCATCAGAGTCGGCAGTGGTGGCATCAATGGGGTCATCGAGAGGCTTGTCGTCTGCCTGGACAGGGATGGCAGACTGTCCGGTGCGTGACTTGTAGTCGGCGGAGGGGTTGTCTGTGCTAGACACCTGCTCACCACCGGCGGCGAAATCGTTCTCGGCCTCATAGGCAGCGTCGGCAGAAGTGGTTCCGTATGTGTTAGACATTTTGATCAATTGGTTTGTGACTTGAGTATCGGATAAGATGCAACGCAGAAAGGGAAGAGGACTCGGAGCCCTATTTGTATTGCTCCATCGTCACCAACACAATCGTCACCATCGCCATCATCATCATCATCATCATCATCATCATCATCATCACCAACAACAACAACAGCAAAAACAAAACCAAATCACGTCAGCTACACGTCTCTACCGCGTCTGCTCTTGACATCAATGAAGTGTCCGAAATGGGATGGTCGTGTTTCATCAAATCTCACTTCCATCTGCAAGGTACAAGATCTGGAGATTCCGTCATGCCCGATAGAGTAAGGCGGGATCGGTTGTAAAGTCTATATCGGGAAGTGTAAGCGTCATACACATATTTGATTGTCGTTGTCGTGGTGAAGCGAAAGAGCGAACGTCATTTTCATTTGAACATGTAGGTAATTAATCTACCTGTTGTGCTAAGTGCCTGTAGCCAAAGCTACCCGTGGACAGACAAAGGGTATCGTGCGTGGAAATCAAGCCTTCTTTCTGTGCTTCTTGGGCTTCTGCTCTGTGTTGGCAGCAGCAGCAGAAGCAGCAGCCTTCTTAGGCCTTCCCCTAGTCTTTTTGGGGACTGGCTCTTCTTCATCGCCCTCGTCCACCTCCTCGGCAGCCTCCTCTTCCTTCTCGACCTCTGGGGTGGGCTCTTTCTTGACGCGACCACGTTTCTTTGGTGGTGGAGCAGGTTTCTCTTCCTCCTCCTCGTCCGGTGTAGCCGCTTTCTTTGGTCTGCCTCTGGTCTTTTTGGGCGCAGGCTCATCGTCTTCGACGACTTCTTTCTTAGCACGACCACGCTTCTTTGGTGGAGCAGGTTCATCCTCGTCGTCCTCGACAGTTTCCTTCTTCGCGCGGCCGCGCTTCTTTGGTGCTGGTGCTTCGTCATCGTCACCCTGGGGCTAAAGTCAGTAAGGCGTGAGGGCAGATCGGTAGGAGTGAATACCTCTTCGGCGGCCTTGTCCTTCTCCATCTTCTTGCGCTGAGCAGCAGTCAGGTGTTTACTAGACGATCCTGGGACGTTGCATTCTGCATCCTGCAGCAATTTAGCAGAAAGTACAAGTAATGGAAGAGAAATACATACACCCTTCCAGTCTTCGAGATCCACATGACCCTGTTCAAGAGCGCGCATGAGTTTCTCCTGAATGTCTTCGGGCAGATCCTCGTATCCGTCTATCATGTCGGGATCCATGCCGCTTTCTTCCTTCATGTTTGCAATGACTTTGGGAGTGACGCATCCCCTACCAATATTGTTAGTAAATTGTAAGAATAAATAGAAGGAATCTCGTCCGGAGAAACATACCAATGCTTCCATTGCCAACTCTGATGGTCCTGGATGGTGACGAAGACACCATGACGAAGTTCTCCTTTGGAGATCTTGATGTTTGCCTTCTTGCAGTCTGTCGCCTTGCAACCTGCCCGGTTGTTTGGACTGATTTCTGTTGCACGGTCAGCTTTTGCGCATTTTGACATTTGTGTATAGAACTCTACCCAGTCTGTAAGGCATTTTGGACACGTAAAGACGGGGTGTTCCAAGATCGCCTTGAGATGGATTATCAACACAAGGTATGGTGATATCTTTACCTCGACTTGAGGTACCTTCCTCATCACAAGAAGCTGCTGTTCTGCAGGCAGACGCGCCTGTCATGACGTAACGCGTGTAAATGGCCGGCGAGCGACTTCCCTTTTCCCTTTCCGGTCGGTCGGAGAATGAATTTTGTCTTGGCGCTCATTCCCGAATGTGAAAGTCGAAACATCATCGAAGGCGAAAAAGCATGTAGACGTGTGATGAACAAAAAAACATGCTACTCGGCAACCAATGCAAAGAAGTTATTTTCAGCTAGCAGGCTTTCATAGACGATTTTCCACGTCTGCTGCTTGTCTGAGAAAACCCAGATTATTACCACGACCGAAGAAGCGACAGGACGCCGATGCGTGGATCTCTCTGCTAGATGCAAAACAACAATCGCCATTGGATGTTGCCACGTTGCTCAAGAAGGCACAGAGGGGCTATGGACTAGATCTCTTGACATATCTAGGTGTCGAGAAGAAAAGATGGGACGACGTCAAGTGGTTGATGAATCATCTGGTAGAGGAGATTTGGAAGGGCCATAGAGAGGAAAAATACAGCCAAGCAGCACCATGGAACGGAAGGAGGTCCTTGAAAGAAATCACTCAAGACGTTCATGGCATTATCCTCGATCCACCGGAAGAATCAATTCCAACAGACTTGGGTCAATCCACAAAACGAGATCCCAGCACTTCCTTGTCCCATGAGACACTTGGAACGATATGGATATCTCTGGGCCAGATGATCATTGAGGATGCTGAAACCAAGGATCACATCACTCCTGAGATATTGGAGATGATTGCGCTGTTGCACCACAACGATATCATGCCAAGTTCGATCTATGCTTATCACCCTTCCATACGGCAGTCGCCCACTCTGCATTTGTTGTCATCACACATCTTGACTTCATTGTCGGATGCAGCGTGGCGGGCAAAAAACGAAAAGTCGATCTTCAAAGTCAACGTTCCGACGATAAGTCACGAAGTCTGGCTCGAGCTTGTTTTGTGGTCTTGTCTTCATGGCGGATGGATAGAGGAAGGAGCCATCCTTCTCGACAAGATCGTCAACACCAAGACTTGGTCAACTTTGTCTTGGAAAGATGCGACAAACATCAAAAAGACTCTTTCAGCAGAAGTCGTCGAGGCACTCATCGATGCTTTGCTCGATCAGATACAAGTAAGAAAGATACCTGCATCACGAGTCTTCCAGCTCATCAAGAGGTTCACCGTCTCTTCGGACGCTGTCGTTATGAGGTTTTTCCCCGTGGCAGACAACAATCTCGCCAAGAAGATCGTTTTGATCCTTTCTTCTGAATTCGGCGAAGGACAAGGAACAGCTCTCGGCATCGGATTGATGCATCGCATACTAAAGGCCTACATCGATCAAGGAAACGTGGCAGGAGCACTGACGACGTTCGAGGACTTGCAGCGAATGTCGGATCGCAACAAGTTACGATCAATCGAAGCGTTTGCGGAGAAAGAGGACCACGACGAAATCGAATATCCCGGGTTTTATCCTCAATTGCCTGTCACAATACTGGCACCGTTACTCGACCTCGTTGTCGAAGCAAAGTGTTTCGATTTCGGCAAATGGTTATTGCAATCGCAGGACATTGACGGACCGACGATAACGAAAGAAATGTGGAGAGATGCCATCATGGGACCTGCATTGATTCGATTTGCCTCTGCGGTCGATGATGCCGACATGCTTGTCGAGTTGATAGACACCAAGAACCTCGCGATTTCTCCATTGATTGAAACACAAGTCCATCTCAAGAAATGGAGCGTCGTCGACACTTTGCTTGACATGGCCGATTCACCGATTCAGGGCAGAAGCATTGCAACGATCGCACGCTCATGGTTGCAAGAAACAGACCCGTCCGATGGACCGTCACGTACCGAGGCGGTGGAGAGGCTGTTACGAATATTGTCTGACAGCAAGAAGAAGGACAAGATACAATCGACATTGCTTGTTTTGGCATGCATAGATTCGAAATGGGAAAGGACTTGTCTTTCTTTCCTCGACACACCAAGACAAAGGTATACAATGACGATCCAATCATTCAACATCATCCTTGATGGGGTTGTCGATGTGTACGGGACCGAGAGAGCGAAGAAGTTCCTCGGGAGATTCTGGAAACAGGACAGATCTCTAGGGATCAGTGTAGGAAGGACGCGCCTTTTCGGTTCATCGTTTACACCGAACATCAACACGATCAACATTATACTGCGAAAGGCGCCAAAGGAAGAAAAGACTTGGGCGAAGAAATGTATGTTGACGTTGGGACTCTCAGAGGAAGAAGCAATGCAGGAGGTAGGAAGGGTGCTGAGACAGGCGGACTAGAGGGCAACCCTGTCCATTTCTGCGCGTTCATGATCAACCCATTTGTACAGTTATGACGAATAATTCGAGATTTTTGCATCGACTCTACTGCTTAACCAGACCAATGTATATATGCCGTGTGCCTAAGGCGCTGATTCAAGTTTTCGTGCAAACGCATTGGTGTTTTCATATTTTCTCAAGTACATGATTGAAGGGAGTAACTAACACGCATACGGGAAGGGACACTGCGGCTTTGCTGATATGATGGATGCAGAACAGTCCAAGAAGCCTCCTCCCATTCGTGAATCACAACTAGCTCCAGGATGACCACCAGGATATGTTAGAGATGATGCATTCCATCATACAACCCAATCATAGTCCACAGTAATTGATGTCATGGTCCATTGTGGTATAACACCATCAAGCAACGCCAAGAAGCAACAGCTGTACTCATTGACGACGAAGCAAAAGCACAGACCAGCGACGGCTAAAGCCGAAAGAGGCAGAAGAAGCAGAGACAGACGGAGAGCGACAGCGACATAGAGGAATCAGGTATACAGACAAGACGCAGAGAGCGAGATGGATGCGTAGTCAAGTCGATTCAAGTCAGGTCACAACACCATCTCTACTCACTCACCCCCTTCCACCCTTCCATCTTCGTCTCTCCACATCTGCGCATGTCAAAGATTCAAATGGACTTGTTCGTCTAGATGAGCTTTACCTCCAAAAACACAACATCATCATCAACACCATCATCACCACGACCACCATCCTCGTCGACAACCGCGTCGATCGTCAAGTCGCAGCTCTTGATCCTACTCACTCAGCTCGGGCGATCGAAAGAGAGCAACAAGTGTATTGAGAAGATCCAACAGGTAACGAAAGCTATGTTTTTCCATTTGCGGCACATGAAGACACTGACAGGCAAGAACAACAGCTGGTAGATGAACACGGAATGGAAGTATCATCAATCTATTTCAGGCGCCTATTACAGAGCAATGCCGCGTACATATTTTCTTCGTCTTCCAAACAGGATGGGAGTTATTCGTTACTGGTCAATGAGATGACCAAACTGACCAAATCCCCACAACAAGCATTCAAGATCTCCGATGCCCTCGACACGACAGAGGCAGATGTGTTTCGCGACTTCGACTTGTCTACGTTTATGGATCATTTCAGACTAGATCCTGTCGCGAAGATTGTCTTGTCATTGGCATGCAGGACCGTGTCCAAGCAAGACATCCGCATGAAAGGTAATTGTTCTTTTTCTTTTTCTTCTCCTTTTCCTTTTTTTCTTCCTTTATTCTTGTCAAAAGCCAGAGGGGAACTGACGCGACCAAGCCGACGCCATCTTGACGTCAAACTTCAACAACTTCCTCGAAGTGCTCGCGAACCCAACCGCAGAAGAGCTTTCACCCACCTTGGTCGCCTTCATCCTGGTCAGACTGATCCAAGACCCGCCTCGACAGTGGAACGACGAGAAGCAGCAGCATCTTTTCTTCACCATCGAGTCGCGATACAATAAACTACGGACGCCCATTCCCACAGAAGTCGGAGCGGCGGTCGCCCTGATCGAGGTCTTGCAGTCGAACAACGGCCTGGTCAAGCTGCTACAACGTCCCGCATCCACAAGAGACGTCGACTCGTGCAAGACGCTCCTGAACAGCATAGAGACAGTCACGCCGCAACAACTGGCTGGCGCTTTACTGTTCCTGGTTTCATCCCAGGGGCCCGAACAACACAAGCCTGCCGTCTTCGTCGAGGCGATCAGACAAAAGCAAAAAGTCAACTGGCAAGACGTCGTCAAGTCGTTTGATCGACCCGGATTGAGGATAACAAAGGACTCTTTCCTGCTGTTGTTTCACGCCCTGCTGCCCATAGCAAAAGACACGGAATCATTCGACATCCAAGCGCTGTGGGGGAACGACTGGGAATACACCGATACACAGCTCTCCTTCGTCGTCGCCTTCTTGTCCTGTACTCCGACCGAGCTTGACGCCACGCAGATCCCGAGGCTACGCACCGCTTTCACACAAGAAGAGTTTGTCGATGCCAGCGAGCAGGTCAAGGAGTATGCTTCGAAAGCCATCAGTCATCCCATGACCTCCCTCGATGCCACCAAGGCGCTCTTCATGAACATCTTCAATTCGCAAGAGGCCTACAACCACGCGCAGTCTCTCGGAATCCCAGAAACAGTCATCAACGCGAACACCGATATCTTTGTTGTTGCAGCTTCCGCCGTGGAGAAGCCATGGGCTCCGTTACAAGACATGGCGCTGAACCAGCTGTTTCGCCCATTCTTTCACAAGACACTGCCCCATTTCTCCTTCGTATTGCATGCGCTGTGGAAACATGATCGTGTCTGGTTGGCAGCGAGACTTGTGCAGGCCTACGAGACCGATTCGACTCTCCTGCCGCTGATCTTCAGTCATGCTCAAGAACACGGTTGGCTTGACACGCTGATCATGATCCCAAATCAATTCGGTCTTGATTTGGCAGCACACGCCCATGGCCAAGGCGTCATCGACATGGAGGATTGGGCGCAAAAGCATCTGCAACAAGCCCCACAACAGGTCGCAGCGGCAATTGCCAATTTCCTGAGGTACAAGGCCGAAGACGAAGCCCTGGTGCAGAGAGATCAGCCTGCCACCACCATGCCGCTGAAAGTCAAGACGGTCTTTTCCTTGCTCGAAGTCATCCGCATGGGTGAGTTGGACGATGACAATCAGGGAGCCATTCAACGCATCTGCCTACAGGTCTACCCGCGACTTGTGAATTACGGCAACAAATTCGATGCCATCATCGACAAGAACAGCGAAAACGGCAATGCTCTACCGGAGGAAGCAGACGTCAAAATGCAAGAACAATACAAAATGATGTACAGCAACGATGTCGACCCGCGGGGAATGATTGAAAGGTTACAGCAACTCAAGGAATCAGATGACCCCGTGGACCAAGATCTCTTCGCTTGTATGATCCATGGCCTGTTCGATGAATACAACTGTTTCGGCGAATATCCTCTCGAAGCACTCGCGACCACGGCGGTCCTGTTTGGAGGCATCATTGCATTCGGCGTCTTGTCGTCAAGAATCACTCTTGGCGTTGCCCTGTTCATGGTACTCGACGCAGTCGCCGAATACGGAGTCGACGATTCCATGTACAAATTCGGTCTCCAGGCCCTTTTGCATTTCATGGACCGCCTCGAGGAGTGGCCGACTTTCTGCAACCGACTCGTCATGATCCCTCAGCTGAGAGGAACAGATGTCTACAACCGAGCCGAAGAGATCCTCAAGAAGCAGCCTCGATCATTTGTTGATGTCGAAGAGGAAGATCTGACAGCCACAACACTATATCCCCCCTTCTCCTCCATTCATGTCGATCAACCTCTGAGACTTGAGCTGTACGAGCAGCCCGACGAAGAGACTTCTGAGAAAGTCACTTTCGTCCTTAACAACGTCTCAAAGAGAAACATCAAGGAGAAATTCAAGGACCTCAAAGAAGCACTGGAAGAGCGCCATCATCAATGGTTCGCTTCTTACCTCGTCGAAGATCTTGTCAAATCACAACCGAACTTCCAAGGATTGTACTTGCAGGTCCTCAACATGTTTGATGAGAAGTGGCTATGGGCCGAGGTGTTGAGAGAGACTTACCATAGTTTGGCGAGACTCTTGAACTCGGACACCACCTTGACAAATTCGACAGACAGAACATACCTGAAAAACCTGGCGGCATGGTTGGGTTTATTGACATTGGCTAGGAATCGACCCATCCTCCATCGCAATCTGTCCTTCAAAGACTTCCTGATCGAAGCCCACCAGACACGGAGACTTGTGGTTGCCATTCCTTTTACTTGCAAGGTCTTGGCTCAAGCGAAGGATTCGCAAGTCTTCAAGCCCCCGCAACCATGGTTGATGGAGCTGATTGGCCTGTTGATGGAACTCTATCATTTCGCAGAATTGAAGTTGAACCTCAAATTCGAAATCGAAGTGATGCTGAAAGAATTGAATCTGGACGTCAAGACCACGGAAGCCCTCAACATCTTTAGGACCCTTGATCTTCACCGAGAGGAGGAAATCTTGCAACAACAATACGCAGCAGATGGTCTTGAAGGATTTGGTGACATGCATTTGATTTCGTTATCCAAGCGTGCTCCGAACGAGCGATTCTCCTCGCAGGATGTCCTCAAGTCTCTGCCTGATCTCGCCGAAGTTTTGCACTATCCACCATCGTCTGGCACAGTCAGTCAACAGCAACTCAAGACCATTTTCCTGGATGCAGCACAAAGAGCAATTACAGAAATCATTGCTCCTGTTGTCGAGAGATCCGTCACTATTGCAGCAATATCGACAACACAGCTTATAGAAAAGGACTTTGCCATGGAGCCGAACCCTGAGATACTACAGAAATCGGCACACAACGTTGTCAAGGCTTTGTCAGGCAGTCTTGCATTGGTGACATGCAAAGAACCTCTGAGAATGAGCATCTCAAACAACATCAGGATCATTGCAGCTCAGACTCTGCACGAACCTCTGCCCGAAGGCTCAATTCTCATGTTTGTCAATGACAATCTGGATACTGTTTGCAAACTCGTCGAAGACGCAGCGGAATCACAATCAAAAGCGGAGATCGACGCACAAATCGAAGAAGCAATAACGAAGAGGAGGAACCTCGTCTCTACCGAACAGTTCAATTATCCACCGGTCAGCCGCTGGGCGTTCTTCATCCCGGAACCATATCGCCAAGAACCCGGAGGACTAAACCCTTCACAACTTGCCATCTACGAAGATTTTGGAAGGCAACGTGGAATTTCCTCTACACAGCACTCAAGCAATGCATCACAATCACAAGATGTCATTGCCGATTCTTTCCTGCCTTCATTACCAACCCCAGCAGAAGCACCAGCAATGCCGAGATCGCGATACCTGGAGTCTCATAACATTGCCGATCGCGTTATCGATATGCTTTCGGACTTGCAAAGAGCATCCCGTGAGGCACCAGAAGAACACATTCAAGAACTCGGCCCGAATGCGCCGGTCCGCGAAATCTTCGAGCAAGTCGTCCGGATCGTGGAAGCTCATCCTCAGAAGGATGCTTTGGCCATACATGCCGGTCAACGCGCGACTGTCCTGATCTACACCGACACAAAAACAAGACTAGAGATCGAAGTCCTTGTTCAGTTCCTCAACCAACTTTGTATCATTTCGGTGTCAACAGCAAGACAGCTGATCATGTATCTCATGACTTTGGACGACGACCGAGCCTTCTCGCCCGCAGTTGTTGTTAGCTTGCTCAAGGCAGGACTGATCGATCTCCACCATGTCGACAACCAGACTGCGAGAGCCATCTTGCAACACAGGTCCATCGCGATTGAGTTCCTGGGGGCGTTGTTCGACGAGCTTCTGCTTAACGAACACCCAGGAGCACTCCGTGCAGATCTTGTTTTGTCCATCGGAGCTCTTGACCAATACATCAAGGAAAACCCAGAGGATGAGATCGCAACAACAACCAAAGCCAAGCTCGAGCCAACAGAAATCAAAAGCAAGAACGAGGATCAGCTCGAATACCTGTTCGAAGAATGGGTTCGACTCCAGAGACCCGATGCGCCAGAGAGATATCTCGCAGCATTTGTCTGGCAATTACACAAGCAAAAGATCATCGATGATCTCGAATCCCTGTCCGCGTTCCTGAGGGTCAGCATCGAAATGTCGGTCGCAGCATACGAAGAACAAGAATCTTTCTTCTGGTCTGTGGACGGGGCATATGTTCAAGTCGACGCGTTGGCGAGACTCGTTGTCAGTCTTGTCGCATATCACGAAGACAACCAGGCCAAATACTTCGAACAATTGTTGGCTTTGATTGTTCTTGTGCTCAATGATCACCACCACAGGCGTTCTGAGAGGTTCAGCGCAAGAATGTATTTCCGACTGTTCAGCAGCATCCTATGCGAGCTTCACGCGTACAGATCGCATTTCGAAGTCGATCTGACGAAGTCATTCGGAAAGATGATGTTATACCTCAATCCAAGAGTACTTCCCGGATTCTCATTCTCATGGTTGAGTCTGATCAGTCATAGAATGTTCTTGTCTCTACTCAAGGACAGAGAGGTGTGTTCTTGTTTTTATAACTCGCGACAATGCAAAATGCTAACAGGAACGCAGTCATGGGATACATTCACGCGATTGTTGACATCGCTCTTCGCATACCTCGGCGACTTGATCAACTCGGGACACATCGAGACAAGCGCACCGATGCAAGATTTCTACCGTGGATCGATCCGAGTGATTTTGATGCTGACACACGACTTCCCGGAATACTTTGTCGAGAACCACATGTTGCTCTGCTCGAACGTGCCAGAGAACCTCTTGCAGATGTTCAATCTGCTGAGCAGTGCATATCCAGGAAGCTATCAAGACCTACCGGATCCTTTCGTCGCGGGACTCAAGATCAACCGACTCGAACAAGTCAGACAGGCACCTGTCATTCATCAAGACATTCAGAAGATCTTTGACGATGCAAAAATAAACCCAGACAAAGACGACATGGCAATGGCATTGGCGGACAAGAACAGTCTCCTGATCAATGCCTATGTCGTCAAGTGCGCCATTGACGGCAACAAGAAGATCAAGACGACGGTGGAAAACTCAAGCCCGTCGCTTCGATACTTCATCATAGGGGCAATGGCCAACCAACTCCGCCACCCCAATTCTCACACGCTATTCTACATCACAACGGTGATGAATTTATTCAAGACGACAAACGACAAGATTCAACAACAGATTGCTCGTGTCCTAGTTGAACGTTTAATGACAGCGAGACCACACCCGTGGGGATTGATTGTTACGATGATGGAACTAATCAAAAATAATGAAGAAACCAACATTTTGGAACTGGAATGGATGAAAGCGAGTCCCGAGATCGAGAGGATGTTTTACTCCATCGCGGCTCAAGGAAATGACGAGACAAAATAGGGCAACCGGATAGATTATTAGCTGTACTATAAGCCTTTAGCTACCTTATATCATTGTACTTGTGGGTCAAGGTACTGTACCTGATATACCTTGTGTCTCACCGCGAGTTGACTGTGTGGGAATAACAACCCCGAGTTAGTTACCTTGTATGGTGTACCTTCCAGGTTCCTTGACTGTGCTCGTACCTGCCCTGAATCAACATTGCCAAGTCATGACGTTTGTACCCCACGTTTCCATTTGGGCAGTCGCACGATTGCGGCGCAGCATGGATAGATATGGCGAGATTCTCTACCCCGTGTCTTTTCCCACCCCCTCCTTTTCCCCTTCCTTCACAAACAACACGCGACGGACAGATCGTAAGATAGATATAACATGAGTTCAAGCAAAGAGACCGAGGGTGCTGCTGTGCCCGCAAGTAGCAAAGGATCATGGGCCTCCTTTCTGAAGGTAGACACCATCTGTCCCTGCCTTTTCTTTCCTATCATCAAAATAATCCCTTACTGATAACAAACAAAAGTCCATGGCTTCATTCAATGGCGATCTGTCTTCCATGACTGCGCCGGCTTTCATTCTGTCGACGACGTCTTTGACCGAATTCAGTGCATATTGGGCCGAGATGCCTTCATTGCTCGTGGCACCTGCCGACGAGAAGGACAAGCAAAGGAGAGCCATGCTGGTGCTGAAGTGGTTCCTGTCAACGTTGAAGCAGCAATACGCGACACGAAACGAAAAGCTAGGCTCGGAGAAGAAGCCGCTGAATCCGTTCCTGGGCGAGCTCTTCCTGGGCAAATGGGTTGATCACACGGGAGAGACCCAGCTCGTGTCGGAGCAAGTCAGCCATCATCCTCCGGTCACAGCCTATTCCATCTGGAACAAATCCAAGGGCGTGAGACTCCAGGGCTACAATGCGCAAAAGGCAAGCTTCGGTCGCACCATCAATGTCAAGCAGATCGGACATGCGATTCTTCACATTGACGAGTTCGACGAGGATTATCTCATCACGCTGCCCTCGCTGCACATCGAGGGTCTGATCACGGGAAGTCCCTATGTGGAGCTCAACAAATCAACCTACATCATCTCGAGCACTGGGTACACGTCAAGGGTCGATTATTCAGGAAAGGGCTGGTTGAGCGGAAAGAAGAACTCGTTCACTGCCACCATGTTCCCCAACGGCAAGGAAAAGGACGTCATCTACACTGTCGAAGGACAGTGGAGCGAGAAATTCGAGATCAAGGACGCCCACAAGAGACTGGTTGAGTCTTACAATGCGAAAGCTCAACCAAAGACACCTTTACAGGTCGCGCCCATCGACGAACAGCATCCGCTCGAATCGCGACGGGCATGGAAGAAGGTGGCCGACGCCATCCAACGTGGAGACATGGATGCGACGACCGCCGAGAAGTCGCTGATCGAAAACCAACAGCGATCAATGAGAAAAGAAGAGAAGGAGTCGAGTCGCGAGTGGGAGAGAGCGTACTTCACAAAACAAGACAGACATGAACTTTTCGAGCAACTGTCAAGACATATCCCAGGCGGTGAGATTGATTCCGACCGCACAAACGGCATCTGGTTCTTCGACGCGAACAAGGCTGCGAAGCATTATGATTACTAGAAAGAGAATACATCATCTGACGGTTTACCGAGTCCAACAAGTGTTTTTTTGCAGGCAGTAACCATAGCTGGAGGACCACAAATGAAAACTTTAGTATCAGCAAACAGCCTCGGAGAAATCATATCTTTCGTGACATGTCCTTTTTTGCCTTGCCACTTCTCGGGAGGCTGATCGAGCACGTAATAGACGTCGAGCAGCTGGTCGAGTTCCTGTCGCAAGAGGATCTCGTCTTCCGTGCGATTGGCGTAGATGAGAGAAACCTCGGTCTTGTCCGTCTCGTCCTCACGTATCGCGCGAATGACTTGATACATGGGCGTGATACCGGTCCCGCCCGCAATCATCAATATCTTGGACGCATGTCCCTTTCGATACTTCATCGCACCCTTGGGCCCACGAAACTCGACCAGATCACCGATGGAAAGGTTAGAGAGGTACTTGCCCGTCAGTAAACCATTGTCGTAGACACGAATGACGAGTTCGAGTCGACCTGTCCTGTTCGCCGTCGGCGTGTACGATCTCGAGACTGCTTTGCCGTCGATCTCAGCCCTGATCGAAACATGTTGGCCAACAGGCAGATGAAGAGAAGACGACTGCGTGGGCAACGCAAACACAAGACGCAAAGCCGTCTTGCTGAGCCGCGTCTTCTCGACCAGAGGCAAGCGCTCGTTGATCTCTCGTTTCTTGTTCACCGGCTGCATCTTCGACGGCAGGTGTGGCGGGTATCTCGTGAAGCCCGCCGTGATGCTCGCTGCGGCTTGCACTTTCGAAATGACATAGTATCCGAGCGCGCCCGACACGAGACTCGCGAGGGTGAAGCCCTGGGCGAAGGCGTGGTCGTTATTGACGATTCTGCGGAGGTTGATGTTATAGAAGAGATATCCCACTGCTCCGATGGCGAAGAGAGATGTGGCGTAGATTCCGACGCTCGATGTCGACGACTTTGTCGTTGCTTGAGGTACACTCCTTTTGACCACAGTCACGGTTTTGGGTCGAACGTATTCAGGCGTATCGACCGCTCCGATGAGGAACTTGCTCAGGATCTCGTGGGCATCATCTGAGTGTCCGACGTCTTCGAACGCAGCGGTCGAGTCTGTTCCCGCCACTTCTATGATCGCCTCTGCGCCGCCTGGATGGTCTTGGATGTAGTCTGTCACATCATACACTTTTTTGTGTGCCCTTGGTCAGCATTTGATGTGTTCGAGAAAGAGTAGACGAGTACTTACCTTTGCCGTGAATGATGATCCATGAGTCTTTTGCCTGATTATGCTCGGCCACTCCCTTTGCAGCATACTGCTTGAGATCCGCCATTTTACTTTCTTTCTCTGGTATTCTCGGTTGCACAGCGACGAGATGACAACGAGCCTCGAAGCGAGGTTTCTCTTATCTTTATTCAAACCAACAACAGGAGGACCTCGGCATCTTCGTTTCCATAGATTACAGTGGGTCTGGTGTATTGATCATCCAATCTACTCACAGATAGTAATATAAAAAACCACAAACCTCGGCTTGTTCTATAACACCAGAGGTGAAACCAACTCGACCGAAGAAGCACCATGAAATGGTCAATCCAATTACCTCGGTATCGATCAATGGTGAATTATAAGGTCGTCCATTTTTGTTGCTATTCTCCTTGATGTGTTTCTCAGGGTAATTGAAAAAGACAATGGCTGTCAAATCGTTTTATTTTCTCGGAGAGGACGTGTCTACTGCCGTGGACGTTGCGTTCAGTGAACAATCGACTCTTGATGATATCCGTCATGTAGTCGCCGGTCATTTGGCCATAGTCGTCCCTCAAGGTTAGTCTGCTGCATCTCACATACAAGAACTACGAAGGCTAATAGAGAGGGGAAAAAAGGAATCGATTTTCAAGACTCAGAGGGCAGTGAGTTGACAGAACCAAGAAAAGTACTTGGCTGTCAAGGAGCGATTGCCATCACAATCGACAAAAAGCCAGTCAGAGAAGTGCCTGGTCCCAAAGGGTTTCCCTATGTTGGGTCATACTATGAGATCTACCCAGACCATCTCGGTAATCATCAGAGGTTATTCGACATGTACGGACCCATGTTCAAGACGACGAACATGGGCAGTACTATCTACCAGACGAATGATCCTGATATTGCTTCCATTGTGTTTTCCGAGACCGACTTCTTCACAAAGGAAATCACTCCGGACCATCCGTTGTATGGAATCAAAGCACAAGAAGCAGGCGTCTTTCTTGGAGATACCGATGACAAGAACTGGAAGATAGCACATAAATTCTTACCACCGGCATTTGGTCCCAAAGCTGTAAGTGTTTTCTCTTTTCTTCTTTCGAAGTGATAAAACCTGACAGTACCAAAAGGTCCGGCACTATGCACCTACCATGCAGCGTTCAATCGAGAAAGCCTTCGACGTATTCGATGAACTAGACAGACGCAACGAAGCATGGAATGTATACCATTACATGCTGAAGCTAGGGTCAGAAGCAGTTGGCAAACTGGTTCTAGGAATGGACTTTGACCATTTTTTCTCGGTTGACGCACCGATGTCCAAAATGGTCATGTTGATAGTGCATTCGCTGGAACTGAACAAGAAAATTACATCGCGCGGGTCGTGGTATGCTTCTCTGCCCTTTGGTGATCCGAAGAGACTGAAGCAGGTTCACGGGGAGATGGACAAGATGCTCGAAGAAACAATAGCGGAGGTTGTTGGAAGTGGCGTTGAGGATCTTGAACTGCAAGAAGCAGCACTGAAGGCATCTTGTGTAGTCGGTGAGTCTTTATCTCTTCGCTTTGGTTTTGATGAAAGAAAAACTGACAGCGACAAAGACTATGCAATGCGAGCAGTTGACAGTCAAGGAAACAAATTACCTCGCGAGAACCTAAAAGCGGCCATTGTCGTTGCGACAGGAGCTGGGTTCACCACCACTTCGTCGCTCCTGTCGTGGTTGATTTACGGTCTTGTTACTTATCCTGGAATGCAGGATCGCCTGCTACAAGAATTGATCGACAACGATATCGACGAGCACACCCAGATGACCGCCGATCTAATTAGTCAGTTGCCCTTTCTCGAAAAATACGTCAAGGAGATGCAGCGGCGACACAACCCCTCATTCCAACCGGCGAGGACCGCTAGAGTCGATCTCGTTCTTCCAGGAGGCTACAAGATCCCCAAAGGCGCGATTGTCATACCCGCGGTTCATCACATCTCGACGAACCCGAAATTGTGGGAGAACCCGACGCGATTCGATCCCGACAGGTGGGACACCGACGCCGTTAAACAACGACACAAGGCTGCGTACCTACCCTTCGCCACGGGACCGAGAGGATGTATTGGATTCAACTTTGCTTTGCTCGAGACGAAGATATTTTTACCCAAGCTCGTTTATCGGTATAACTTCGTCAAGGAGGACCACGAGGCCGTCCAGTATGACCCGATGTTTCAGCTAATCAGACCTGTCAACTTGTATGTTAGGGCTCAGAAAAGAGACACATGGCCGGCAAAGTCTATATAGAAACTAAATACGAGACATGACGAAGCCGTCGCGCAACGGCCTGAACCTTGTTCCGAGACGTAACCGTGATCGTTGAGAAGCCGTTTGGTGCTTGTCACTACCTGCCGTGCTGGACGGCAGGTACTGTACAAAGCTTGTCGCGACTGTACGTGATGAATCTGCTGAGGAAGGCGAATGAGCCGTGGTTGAGGTAGAACTTCTTTACTTCATATTTGTTATACATGTTCGTACAAATGTTTGATATATTTTATGTATGCAAGAAACCGAAGGAAAATCAAACGCCTGTAATGAAATAATAGTTCTATATTAGAAGAAAAACCCGCTCAAATTGCAGAAAATAAGGAAAATAAATGGTGTTTTTTTTTGGTCTCGTTTTCAGTTGTCACCCTCAATGGCCTCATCAGTAATAATGAAACTGATGACGAAGATGAAAATGGCATAAGCACACAGGAACACAATTTCGAGTTCGTGCCAGAAATGGTTCTTGCCCCATCTCTGCTTCTTCCAGTACTCCTTGGGGTGCGCGACGCCGGTCTTGGGGTCGCGATCGAGTAATTCTTCACGATCGGGCATGGAAGGCGGGAACATTGCATATCTGATAGGAATGCAGAATGCAGTGAGAGCGATAAGCCAGAGCATAGGAGGGAAACCGGCGTGGGTGACCAGCGCAAGCAGGATAGAGTTGGCGGTGTGGTTGTCGTGAATGTTGTGGTAAAGGGAAAGAGCGACGGCTGCTAGGACAAAAAGAATGTAGAGAAGATGGAGGTATGCGTCGCAATCCCAGAGGATGACCTTAAGACGTCTCCACATAGGGGCACGGTTTGCGCGATCGCGCTCGTTGAGGGCGTCCTTGATAGATCCGGAAGTGGTGAAGGCCATGGGCTTTCCTCCGAGCCACTTGGGCAGCAAGAAGGACTGGAGAACGGTGCGGGCGTGGTAAGGAGCCATCCAAAGCATAGATCCGCCATCACGCATAGCAAGACGGTATCCGGAAGGCAAGAAGTTGACATACTCCTGAAGACGTAGCAGAGCAAAGGAAATAAAGGCAAGACGAATTTGCCATCTGAGATCGCCGACCGTGGCGTAAGCGACGAGAGTTCCTCCAGAGATCAGGACGATGGGAATTGTCAGGACGGAGATGAGGAGGAAAATCTTGAAGAAGGCGTCGATGGTGAAGACGAAACCAGAGAGACGTTGGTAGAAAGTCATTTTCTTGACGAGATCACCGTAGAGACAGAAACGTTGCTTGAGGGCTGACTGAAGCGTACCGAGAGTCCATCGAGTTCTCTGCTTCAAGTGGCCAGTGTAAGTGTCGGGAACGGTACCGTATTGAAGACCCTCGTGGACGTAGGCGGTTCGCCATCCTCTACCGAGAAGCTTGGAAGAAGTGAAAGTGTCCTCAGCAAGAGTTCCGACGGGCCAGCCACCAATGTCATCGAGAGCGGCACGACGAATGATATAGCCGGATCCAGTGCACCAAGCGACACCGCAAGAATCTTTGATAGGTTCCATGACGTGGACGAAGGGATCAAGAGACTGAACAAGCATGTCGTTGTCGGGGACGTTGTAAAAGAGCTGAGGAGGACAAGCGAGAGCCATAAGAGGATCGCGGAGGAGATGAGGGATGATAGCACGGAGCCAGTCTCTTTCGGGAATCATGTCTGCGTCAAGAGCAGCAATGAATTCACCAGCACCGCCGGGAAGTTTGGTGACGAAATCAGTACCGCCGATAAGGTTTCCAGCTTTGGCGTGGTGAGGCTGGCCCTTTACCTTGACACGAGCAAAGTAGTAAGCGTTAGGGTACTGGTAGCTGAGTTCCTCCATGGCCTTCTTGAGTTCGGGGTCTGCACCGTCGTCGAGAACGATGACACGGAAGCGGTCGGTAGGGTAGTCGTTGTCGCATGCAGCACGGGCGGTGTCAATAACAACATCAACATCTTCTTTGCAGCAGGTGATGAAAGCGTCGATGGTGGGGGCAGCTTGACCTTCAAGACGAAGTTGTGGTCGCTTGCGGCCTCTGAAACCGAGGAGAGAGTAAACTTGGTGGAAGAAAGTAGGAACTTTTGTCACAGTCAGTATCCGGAAAAAAGAAAAGTTAAGAAGTACAACATACTGGTAACGAGAAATTCAGCAACAATGAAAACCCAGGCCATGGGGAAAACCTTTCCGTAGGCACGTTGAGCTTCGACGGTGTAGTAGATACGGAAAGCATAGTAAGTGTAGTATCCGCCAAGAGCAGCAAAAGTAAAAAGAGGTGCAAGTCGGTGGAGCCTTCGTTTCCATGGGGAGAGCAGGGCGTTGTCGTCGTATTTCGCGAGTTCAGCGATAACATATTCTGTATCGTTGAATTTTTGACCGAACGAACTCGTAGACGAGAAGCGGTTGTCTTGCTTCATGTCAGGTGTCGAGCCGATGATGGTCGAGGACGAGTCCTCGAAATGTTTGTTGTCCTCATCTGAAACATCAGATTCGGGGATCATGTAGTCCATTTCTGAACCGAGATTCGTCTGGGATCCATTGTAGTAAAGAGAGTGGTTCTTGTCTAAGGTGGGTCGAAGACGTTGGAGACCAGAACTCGAACTTCCAGAATTTCGCACTAGTTGTGTTGTAGATGCAGCAGGGGAAGGATGATATTCAAATGAACCTCTCCTGCTTAAGGACGGTGTGCCGCCAAAGGGCGTACCAAGAGGTGAATGGGGTTGAACAGCATCATAATCGTAACCGCTTGAGTGAGGTCTTGCCATCTTGCCTCGGAATGGGTCTTGCCTCTGAGGACAAGGAAAAAAAGGAAGAAACGAGTGTGTTTTGGTCTTGTCGGGTGTTGCGGGTAAAGAGAGAAGAGGAAAGAAGAAGTGAAGAGAAATACATAACAAAGAAACAAGAGGGGGAAGCTCCACTTCTACTTTTACGTCGGTGTGAGGAAGTCTATCTTTGGCATACTACTTTGTCTTGTGCAGTAGTGTGAGAGTCCGTGTGTTGTTCGAGATTGAAATCGGATCCCGGACGTGACTCTGTCGGTTCGCGAATTGCCTTGATTCGTTTCCATGGCTGCGCACGGGCGATTGCAGGTGGCGATGAGGAAGAGAACAAGGATCAGATCATGTACGTGCCCCCGCGTCTCGACAGATACGACTCGTTTTGTTTTGCCGCCCCCTTTGGAATCAGGAACCAAAGAGGCTTGTCGCCTTTTTTTATCTGCTGCCGATCATGATAGACACGGTGCCTCTTTACAGATATAACCTTTTCGTATCTCTCTCGAATGTTTCTCTCGTCTCTACTCTACCAAATTGCCAAGACGGCAAAACATGGTGTTTCACTAGACCGAGAAGGGCATGGAGCAAAAGACGCGACGCATGCCCCGTTACCTGGACGTTGAGCAGGGAAAGACGTGTTCACAAAACGGACAGCAACAGGAAACGGGAACTGGCTACCTGCCCTGTCTCGCTGATAGCCATGTCGATAGCAACGACGATAGCAACTGAAGCTATCTGGGGGGGTCAGCAGGGTGGTAAGACGGAAAACATGGCTGGAGGATTGTGCCGCAATTTGCCGAGACATGTGTGATCAATTTCCTCATAAAAACACTACCAGAGCAAAAAGGTTGGGGTGGGTTGGAAAGGCAAATAAGCCCTGCGCCCCCCCTTTTGTTTCTTGGGCGCTGTTGGCTAGTTGCATAATCAGAGAAATACAAGCGACATTTCTCTTTTTCTTTCCATTTCAAACTTGTTTTCGTCACATCCTTGTTCGAGAATATCACCCACATTCTCTCCACTTTCGTTTTTGTTGTTTTCCCTATCCCGAGCACGTGCCTCTTTTTCTAGACCATGCCGTCCTTTTATCTTTGGCTGTTGCTTGCAGCTCAACAGACGTACGCGAAGACAAAGCCATGTGCTCAGAACAATTATGATTGTAATCCCATGCTATGTGAGATTTATGATGGAGCCACCACCGATTCTGGAATCTATCTATATGGAACCAATCAATGGGGCAATGATGGCAGTGGAAGTCAGTGTATCACTGTAAGCACACCTCGCCTGCGACTGCCGCGATAATAACAAACATACTAACGACAAGCCAGGTGGAATTAGATGACGACAAGACAGACGCTGCGTCGTTCAATGCAACATGGTCATGGACGAACAACTCTGTATGGGTCCATTCCTTCCCGAATGTGCAATATGAGTCTATCCAATTGCCCACCCAAGTGAACAATGTTAAGTCATTCAACCTTAATGCCACCTGGTCCGTATACCCATCTGGAAAGCGAACAGATGTGACCGATGAGCAAGCACTGCTTGCCATTGGCACCAAGGCAGATATCGCGCTTGATATCTTCCTTGACTTGGACCCAGACAAGGCCTCCAACGCCTCCGCTGCTGCATACGAGATCATGGTCTGGGGCGCTGTGTGGGGAGGAGTCTGGCCTATTGGCTACTACGAGCCTACCGACGGAGCACCCAGCTACACCCTTGGTGGAAGCACATTGTACGTTGCCATCGTCATCTTCTGCTGTCGCATCACGGGACTAACAAGCAACAGCCAATTGTTCGTCGGACAGAACCAGCAAGGGCAAAAGCAAACCGTCTACTCCTGGGTACCAACAGTCAACCTCGACCACATCGAGGGAGATCTCTCCGAGTTGCTTCACGTCATTGTCGACTCCGGCAATCTTACCGACACTCTTTACATGGGAGTTGTCCAATTCGGAACAGAGACAGTGCACGCGACATCGAATGTTACTGCTGAATTCAAGAACATCTTCATGGATCTTGAGGTCAACAGCGCAAAGCCAACACCGAGCAAGACTAGCAGCGGATCAGGATCTACTGCGACAAGCTCCGGATTTGCAAACGCGATGATGCCAACAATCACGAGCTTTGCCTATCCTATTGCAATGGGAGCAGCGGCCCTTCTTGCCCTATGATCCCTTTTTTTTTTAATCAATCTGCGCCTCCGCACCAAATTCTCTTCTTGTCAATCGTTGATATTATTCACCCCCGATTTCTTGTCGATAATTTTTCTTTAACAGTCTTTACCAACAAATGATACCAAATCTTAAATAACTCGGAAGTGCTATTATCCGAATTACCTCGGGCTAAATATTTAAAATTAAAGCCAAGAATTCAAACTATTGCCCGCAAAGACCTCAAGACCCACTTTGAACCAGACCACAAACATGACTTGCCTGTTAGATTTATTGTCGATATCATTGATTTACCGTCAGACGATCCCGCATATTCCGATTTCTGGAATCTTAGCCCTCTCGTCGACCAACAAAACCTTCCGATCAATAATCAAGCAGAGGGAAACTTTCCGGCGCTTGGATTTGTCCTTGTCCTCCTCAACAGCGGGACTCGACAAGCCGCCGTCGCCCCCGAGTGACATCTTGCGCCATGTCACAATATTGGTTTTGGATGACCTTGCATTGCCCGAAGAGGTGATTCGTCATTGCATCTGTGACTATTCGGTCGCATTGCTGTCCCTCCGAGGAGTGGTTACAAGTGAGACCAAACTCCAGCAAGACCTGAAGCGATCGACGATAAAAGGATTGTATTATTTTAACCCGGCAAGAGAATATGGACGAGTGCTCCAACCACAGCCGACATCATGGATGGAGACGATTGCCGCTGTAAGCCACGTCATGGATTTTGACGCTGTCTTATGTTCTTGTCGCCAGGCAATAGCGACCATCAAACTCCAAGGCGGCGGCCAAGAGCAATCGGTCTTGACCGACCCACCTTTCTTCTTGTCAAGACCGGCCAAGGAGTCCGCTTTCTTCGCATGCGAAGATTGCATGAGAGGCAGATGGTGCGAAAGCTGTAAAGCATTTGACGGCAGACATGTCGAGAGACACTGCTGGGACTGCGGTAGAGTCTGCGAAGAGTGCAAGCCAAAGACGATTCGACAGTGCCAGAAATGCAGGTCCGAGTATTGCTTCGAGCACGCGGACGGTTCTACGGCGACGAGATGCGACTGGTGTGGTTTCCGTGGTGGAAGAAGGACACAAGAATTGTATTAAATTTCATCTATCTACGGGTATCTATATCAACAGTCGCCTCCTATATAAACAGTCAACAACTTTGGTTGTGTTGTCGCTAATAATCCGGATGTATCTTGCCCACCAGTGGGCGTCACATCGTCATATGGGAAGGCATAACCTCTTCCATCAATCTGGAAATCGTGTACGATGCTAGAGTACCAATTTGTTGGATCGGCAAGGTAGTATCTTGACGACGAAACTGCAGGCTGAGTGCTGCCACCTGCGATCAAAAAGGTAGAGCGATGGAACGCCGCGCACAGTCGTGGCACGACAGCATAATGCACGGAGTTGTCTCCTCCTTGGATAGCAAAAGGACCTGCGTTACATCCAAAGATGTCCGAAGCAGTAGGCTTTGCGTATCCACGGTTGTCTCCATCGCAATACAAGACACCAGAGGTAACAGAGCAAGAAACAAGTCCCGCTGCTGCTTGCGTGTTGATTGTCAGTTTGTTTCTGGTGTAATAGGCCCAGACCTGGTCGATATATGAGGTCCAATAACTGGAGAATGCAGAATTGCTTAGTCCAGCAAGGTAGTTGTAAGGACTCAGTGCTCGGAGGGGCTGACCATTGCTGGAATACATGCAAAGTTCATCCCAAGGTTGACCGTCCGTCTTGGCTTGTTGGGTCAGTTCAGAACAGATCTGTTCGACAGCATCCGTCACAAGACCTCTTGCTTCGTTCTTGCCTCCGGAAGTATCTGTGAGGGTAATTCCCAGAGGCAACCCGACGAAGTCGACGAAACTAAGATTGACATATATCCCGCCAGCGGCAGTGTTTGTCAATTCGATAAAGCCCCAGTTGACGTTGGCAGAAGGATCGGAAGGGTTGACAGCCGAAGGTTCGACAAGTGATGTTGCGCCAGTTGCTGCCTGGACAGTATAGAACTTGAGTGTACCATCGGCGAAGTACACACGTCCAGAAGATATGTAACCAGGTAAAGTGATTGTCTTTGTCGTTCCCTCGGCTCCAAGTGGTATGGCAACATTTTCTGTGATCGCCACTGGTATTCCCGATGATGTAGAAGTAGGATAATACCATGAACCATCAGGCTTTAACATGACTAATTGTCCATTCGGATCAAGACCTGTGACATAGGCGTGCACATTTGAACTTGCAAGGTTGTTGACGAGTGCAAGCGGTAATTGGCCACCTGAAGCAGCCAAAATACGAACTGGCGCGAATGTTGCTATTGTTGTTGCATTCAGAGTGTTCTCTTCTGTGATGATGATATCTTCAGGGCCGCCGGGAGTGACTTGCATAGGACTCGCAGTGGCCAAACCAATTAAGGCTGACACTGTCCATGCGAGAACCTTCATTGTAGAGAGATAATTCGACCAGCGAATTAAGTGTAATAAAAAGATAATTGTATGACAGGAATATAGGTAAATTGAGAGGAAGACCTGTATTCGAATGAAAATAAAGAGGGCTGAGGTGGGTTATAATATAGGAGGCTCCAAGACGGGTATCCATGAAATTTCGCAACGGCCTGTAGAAACGGTCGACAGTTGTCGGGTCAATGAAGCTGAATTTTTTGATCCTGTCTATCGAGAATATTGCCACGTTAACATTGGCAAAAAGAAAAAGAGGAAAGCAAAGAAAACCACTATCAAGCAGATGATAATTTCCTGACCCATCTCTTTAGTCTCTTCCGACCACTTGAATCAACGAAGGCTTTGAGATTATCTTCGGGACTTCGAGTCAGGGTCAGACTCAGAGAAGATATCGTAGCTCTTCTACCTCCTTCGAGTTTTTCCCTCATCATGCCAAATTGTGTCAATTCAAAGTCGTCGGGTGATCTCAGGGATACAAAGTTCTTGTTTTGTATCTTTTCATTCGCTTCGTGGAGTGATGACCGGAAGGAAGAGTGCTCCCTTCTTGTCAGTGTGTCTATGAGGATTTCGCGATCAAGTAATAGCTTCGTCGCAAGTGTTTTTGTGTTTGGGCAACGGTAGCGATGATTGTGAGGAACATAATCACCATTACTTGTGATTGAACTTGGGAAATCTCGTAACATGGTAATCGCAATGTCTGTGGATGTCGTCAGCAAAGGGAATGAGTCAAGAGAGTCGAGGAGAAAATACCAGGAGGAATGTTCAATGCTTGTGCCGGTCTTACAATACAAGCGAATATACATTGTTCGACTTTCAAAGCTCTTTCATCATCAGCGGCGTTATCTGCCCTTGAGGGGTTGCCTAAAAAGGCAGGTCTAACAGGATCGTAGCCTTGTTGATAGCGACGTCTCGAGTCTCTCCAACTCCAATGTCTTGCGAGCCTCAGGAAAGGAAGCCAATCAGTGGGTCTCATAGGTTCTGGACATTCAGGAACGAGACCGTAATCGATAGCAAGACAGAATAACAAGAATCGCCTTAGATTCTCAGCCAGCTCGGGATGACAGAAACTAGGATCCGGCAATAGCGAGTCCGGCATGGTTTCATATGCTGGTGGGAGTTGTAGTCGGTGTAGATGATGATGATCATAATGTGGCGGAGGATCTTCTCTTATCGATGTTCTTGTAGACATTGCGTCTTGTCGTGATTCTTCAGTCTGCTGTTGTTGTTGTTGTTGTTGTTGTAATTGTTCTTGCTGTTCCTGTTGCTGTTCTTGCTGTGATTCTTCAACAATCGAATCAAGCGGTTCCTGCTGCTGTTGTTGTGGTTCATATTCTGGTTCTTGTTCTTGTGTTGTTTGTTCAGTCAACACTTGTTGTGTCACTGGCCCTGACAGCGAGTCTTGTACAGTCTGTGGAGCAGGCATAGCTGCGATCATGTCAAGCGACTGCCGTGCACTTCTCGGTTGCTGTTGGGGCAAGTCAAGAGATTCTTGTGATAGTCCCAAGGAATGTAGGGGCTCAGACCGACTCCTTCTTAGAGAGTTCGGATCATAGAGTTGGAGATGTTCATAGTAAAACATGAGATTTCGGTCTATTTCATTTGCCTGCGTGGACGCTGATCTCCTACTATATGCAGTAGCCGACTGATATATTGCGCTCGTCATTCTCTCTGGTTGTTCAACAGAATCAAGAAGAGGGTGAGAAGGAGTGATAGATACAAGAAAGTTGGCATGAGATGGGGCTACGGGAAGTGGAGTACAGTGCCCCGTTTGGCATATCACAGGCACACGCTTATGTACCCCGCCGGACGCTTTTTATTCCATGTTCAAACCTTCCTTCCGCATGTGCAAGTGGTAGAAAAGGCAGTTTCCTTTTCTTTCCTTCATATTTCTTTGCGGCTTCCTTTTCGTGCTCTTCCACCCTCACCGCTTGTTAGTGACAATCAATAACAAACCATAGTCAGGGGGGCGACGGCAAGGCCCAGACTCGTGTCAGGTGCGGAGTGGGGAAGGTGCAAGAGCAAGTTTCTTGGCTTTCTTGACAACATAGACCAAGTGGGTCGCGTGATTGATAAGAGCAGAGACACAGACAACCCAGTGCGTGGCTGAGTAGAGTAGTCGGGGAAAACTTGATTCTAGTTAATTCGTTATCTAAATCCACTCCCACTTCTTTTTCGTTTGGTGGGTGAGGTGATTGTGATTGGTGAGTTTCTTGCTCCGACCGTCTTCTTGCGTCTTAATGGTGTGATGGGGGTGTTTGCAGCAGCTCTTCTTCCAGACTGCATTGCATTACTTTCAGAAGCTGACGCTCTGAGTGCTGGATGTGAAGGTAATGAGCCGACGTGCTTCGCGATTTGCTGATTCCTCCGAAATGACCCAACGACTCCACGTTGACGGTCGAGATGAGCAAGGAGATCGAATCCGTCTGTATTTTTCTTCTCCTCTTCTTCCTCCTCATCTTCGTCCATGTCGTCTCCAAAGTCAACAAAATTAGACAGAGGATCTTCCTCTTCTTCTGCTTCATCTTCATCAAAAGGCAAAAAGGCCTCCATAGGACCGATGACTTGATCTGTCAACAATTTCCCCTGGTCATCAAAGAAACCATCAATATGGCTTTCCGAGTCATCTTCTGGTGTTTGCGCCCGGCTAGTAGCAGCACTTTCAATAGCAAAATAACTCTGCCAGAATGCCTTGTCCTGTCCCGAAGATTTTGAAGCTGGCCATATTCTGATTTTGTCTGGTTTTCCCTTTTCGCAGTCGACAGTAAGAATGGGTTTATATGGATCCATGATGAACATTCCTCTCTTCGGTTGGATTATCCCTTGCTTTCGTCTTCGTCTCGTTGTTGGTACAGACACTTCCTTTTTCTGTGTCGAAGGTGGTAATTGTACATCTTCTTCATCTGTTGTATCTCCATCGTCGGCTGGTAGTTAGTCATGTTAGCGAGGTAAGCGAGGTAAACATCCAGAAGCAGGAGCAGAATCGAGACATACATTCATATCCGCTTGACCCTGCTGTATCGTCCGAGTCGTCGGAATCGTCGTCGTCGTCATCGACATCCATCATCAATATCCTCGCTTCGTCAGCGTCGAAGTCCCAACATGATGCTGTATCTTCATCGTCGTCGATGAAATCATGCACGTCTGATTCGATGTCGGCGCGAAATCCAGCGTCAAGTTGATCCTGCTGTATAAATAGATCTGGGAACAAGTCCTCGTCGACTTCCGAGTCGCTCTCCGAAGTGTCAGAATGTGCTTCTTCGAATCGCACTCTTCTCTCAGGCGAGGTAGGAATCTGTTCTGCAAACACGGTATTGTAGTCGACGAGGTTGTCGGGGTGTTGATTCAATTGTGACCACAGATCATAGCTGTCTTGACTGGATAAAGACAGCTTTCTGGCGATTTGTTCTTCTGCCGCAAGCAACTGTTCTTCCCTCTGCTGCACGTTGGTTTCTTCTTCTTCATTATCGCTTAATAAATCGACTTCATTATAATCGTCATCATCGTCAAAGGTTTCCTCCGGCGGTCGCCAGCCGGACTGTTCCAGCTCATAAATCTTCTTTTCAAGATCGTCTTCGGAGGATTCGTCGTCGTTGGTGTCGATTGATTTTCTAGGGGTGGGCGGAGGAGGCATTGCGCCAGGGTGAAATGATGATTTTGAAGCCATGGATATTGTCGATTGATAGGGAAATTGTGTCTATTTTTCTGATGTGTCGATGAATTGCTCAAAGAGCATTCAGAACTCAAGCGACAGTAAGATACATTGTGTGAGATGTAGAGATGTGATGGAGAAGTGCAAAAGAAAGGTTTCAAGGAGATGAAGAATAAGGTCGTGGTGAAGATGAAGACATCCAGTACAGGCAGGAACCTTGCGCACCTGCACTTTTAGTGTCAACCTCAAAATGTGGGGAATCTTTTTCTCTCGTCATGTTCTTTTTTTTTTTGCATAACTTGACGGCCAGATCCGACCAATTGTATTGTCAGTGTTGATCACGGAATACGAAACATCCAACAGCACATTGACTGCTGTCATGTACAAATTGATGCCTTGGAGAGTGACTCATAATATCGTGTATCGTACAATTAAATTACCCCGTCTTATGGGAAAAGGTGTATACAGTACCTGCCTACCTTATACCGCAATATGACGCCTCGCTCTGCAGGGACGCGGGAGGTGCTACGACGAACGTCAAGTGCTGTCCGTCAGCAGGACTTTGATGCCTTGGAAGTGACTGATATATTGTTATGTACAACTCGAATGGCCCTTCCCTTGAGAAGAGATGTACCTTATATACCACTAATAAACGCCTCGCTTTGCTTTGCTCTGGAAAATCACCTCATAATCAATCCTTGTAGACCTTCGGCTTCCAGCCCTCTTTTAGTTCCGCCTCTCTCTCCGCTGCCGACTCTGCCTCCCTCATTTCCAGTTCTATTCTCTCTCGCGCGCGCAAGACTTTGCTCTGTAGATAGAAACTTCCGCCCTTCTTGGGGTCGTTGAGATCGAACAGCTTCTTGAACCGTTCCGTCACGACATCGAGATTCGCTTTGCCCCCCTTCGGCGGACTGACATTCAGAATGCGGCAGGCTTCATCGAGAGTCAGGCCTGATGATGATAGCGTGTTGTTTGCCGCCGGAACTGATTTCTGGTATGCTGATTGTGCTGATGCATGTTTCCACGCCTCTGACGCCGCTCTTCCAAACACTCTTGCGCCGGTGACGAAAACTTGAGTTATTATTCGATGCGCCTGTCCAACTGTTAACAATGTCAAAAATAAGAAGATAGGGACATGGAAACACACCATGATGTTTTGTGATGGATTCTTGATGGATCAAAGATCAGAACACTCTGTCGCAATCTTTTGCCTACAATACAAAGTACATGTGCCACACGCAAGCAGGCAAGATCTCGGGGGATTCGGGAAGATTCAAGAAGAAAGTCTTGGCATTGCCGTGAGGGTGGAAAAGTCGGGGCTTGAAGGCTTGTACAATTATACAAGTACAGGAGGGAACTATCCGAACACTCAAACACTGCAAAGCGGATGATCAGAGAGCTACAGTCAGGTACAAGTGTACGATAGGCATAGCCAGTCACAGGACCTGCAGTGCGACTTGCTGTCACTCATCCTTGTCGTGGCAGATCTTAGCGCTGCGGAGATACCCAGAGACGAGTCAGGTTATATCAAATGAGATCAGCAAAATCACAAGAAACAGATGACAGGATTCTCTCCCACCTGGTACAAGTACTGTAGCAACACAACCTGCAGCTCAGCACAAAACCAGAAGAGGCAAAAGACGGGAACCTCAGGGACATGGATCACTACCTTACCTAGGTTCCTATCCGTGGGTGGCTCGGCAACATATCAAGGTTTACGAGACCAAATCACCGTGGCATCCGTGTGTTTGATCTAAAAATGAAACTGATCGTCATGGGTACCCGAATACGCCCAGATGAAGTGGATCCCAATCGACTCGCATTCTCTCGTGTTCTGTTCCTGGCGCAGATGCAGAGACTTGTGTCACATAAACAAAAAAAAGCCTCTCTGCTCTTATTTAATTTCACCTCTCCACGCCCGTTTCTTTTAGTCGTCAATCATTTCCAACGTCTGTCGTTCATCCAACACTCACTACTATGCAATTCCTTCTCTACTCCAGCTTCGCCTCTCTGGCTTTGGCCAGCTATGTCTCACCGGTCTTCCAGCGTCAAGTGACCTGTTCTGACGGTGGTTCCGTTTGCGGAACTTCCTGCTATGATCCTCAGTCTTACCTCTGCTGCAGCGATGCAGGCGCACTTTGCGCCTTAGGATCTTACTGCTCCAACGACGCCAACGGCAACTCGGCTTGTTGCGAAAACGGTGCCAACTGCCAGGGCAGCGGTTCTGCTGTGTCTACTCTCCAATCAGCCACTTTTGCCTCGTCCACTGTTGCCGGCACTGCCACCACTACCGCCGCGTCATCTTCGTCGACGGCGTCGTCCACCCCAGTCACTTGCTCCAACGGAGAGTCCAAGTGCGGAAACGGATGCTACGACCCTCGGGCTTTCATCTGCTGCAGCGAACAGGGCGGACTCTGCTCTTTCGGACAGTACTGCACCACGGATAGTGACAGCAAGGCCATCTGCTGCGCCGTGGGTTTCAACTGTGCAGGACAAGGTTCCACCACCACATCCGGTGCTCCCTTGACCACCGTGTCGCCTTCGTCGACTGCGCTCGCACCCGGAAGTACTACTAGCGGTTCGTCGTCCTCTGCAGCATCGTCATCTTCTTCCTTATCCTCTGCCGCCGCTGCCTCTTCTTCCTCCATCAGCTCCGCTTCTTCATCTAGCTCTGCTTCTGCTTCAAGCTCTGCCAGCTCTGCCAGCAGCTCTGCCTCTTCTGCTTCGTCAAGCGCTGCTTCAGTCTCGAGTAGTTCATCCGACTCATCATTTACTCTAGGTTCATCCACCGCCGCCGCCTCCTCCTCCTCTTCCGGATCTTCATCTGCATCATCCACCTCTGGACGTTCTTCTTCTTCGGCGTCCGGATCAAGCACTTCCAGCTCCGCTGGTACTTCCCGCAGCTCGTCTACCACTGGTACTGCTGCTTCCTCTGCAGCTGCCGCTTCTTCCAGCTCTACAGGCGCTGCCGATATTGCTTCTCCCACTGGTCTTGGTGTTTACCTTGCCGGAGCCCTCGTCGCCCTTGCGCTTTAAAACGAGAAAAAAGCCAACTACAAAACGATCATATGCAGAGATTGTATTTTTTTCTTCTTGCTTCTATTTAAAGACTATAGATGTTAAATTGTATGACTAAAAAACGCAACATTCTTCATCATCGTCGTCTCTACCACTACCATGCCCACATACATTTGTAATTCAGCATTCGAGCTCCGAGTCGGTCGAATTCGAGCTGGCCGATCCAACTGTCGTTTGTGCCCCTGAGCTTTCCGAACACCGAACCTCCCTTCCATACCAGAACGGAAGGATCTAGTTCTCGTGGAGGCGGTCCGACCAGTATCTCTTTGGCGAGTTGTGGTTGGAGCTCTCGGAGTTTGCCTTCGAGGTAGAAATTAAACCCTACAGTCTTGCTTGCGCCGCCAATGACCATGATTCCACCGAAGAAGTCTCTCGTCTTTCTCTCGTCGCCTTTGGTGGCTTCCATGATCGACGTGATGATGGCTTGGTCCAATGGCATGATGGGTAGCTTTTCTTGCTCTTCTTCCTTTTCTACCGCTTGTTGCGGCTCGGGCGACCCAGCCGGCGAGGAAGAAGATTTCGGTGTGTCGGCCGTCTCTGCGATTTGGAGGTGCTTGTTCTCAATCTTGATTGTTGCTTCTGTCGGATTTGTCGCGTTGGCATCCTTTGGTTTCACGACTGCGAGTTGCGCTTGTGACATTGGATCGTTCGGCCTTCCATCGTATAGATCTTCGGATGCGGCAAGTAACGAATGTCTTCCTTTGAGCTTGTCCGAGTGATCGAAGATTGCTGGACGGAAGAATCCCTGTTTATCTTGTCAGATCGAGTCAAAGCAAGAGAAGGAACAAAATAATACCATGGCCGCCAACATGACTTCATCGTAGACCTTAAATTGATACTTTCTTGTGTCCTTTCCGGACTCTCTCAAATGAAATTCATATAATTGCACGCTGATGTGCGAATCATCCAGCGTACAGAACTTTTGTTTCAGCTCTTCAGCCAACAGCCAGTCGTGTCTTCTGTTGAGGTTGATTTCCTGATAATGAAACTTGTCGAATATCATCATTCGCATGAATGTCGACGTAACATCTTCTCCTCCATACTTCAGGTTGATCCTTGAGTTCTCCACGCACATTCCTTCCTCGACACAGCAGATAGAAGTCTTGGATGCTCCGACATCCACGATACACGAACTGGAGTATCCGGCGCCGAAAGTGGCGGCAAGACTTTCTTGTATGAAACAAACCCTCGAGAACCCGGCTTCTCTGAGGATGTGCTGTAGAATCTCCGCGACAAAGGCCTTTTCGTACAAGTCTGGAATGATGAAAACACAAGAATAAGACTCTCGCGGGCCTTCGACAATCGACTGGACTGAGTCTTCGATGATCAAGAAGAAGTCGCGCAGCAATGAATTTTTGTCGGAGTAGTCGTTCTCGTTTAGCCATCCATATTTCATTGGCCTTTTCAATTCATACTTGGGTCTGGAGTCTTGAGGGATTCTCAAAGCGTCATTACCGACAAAATATTCTTTCTTGTCAGTTTCTGTCCAGTCAACTCTCATGGGATCGTTATGTTCTGATATCGTCTCCGGTGGCGTTGAAAGATTCCACTTCGTAACCAATTCTCTCGAATTCGGCAATACTCGTCGCTTGTTATTTCGACGGTTGATCTTGAAATCATTTGCCATTTGATTGTATTCAGTTATAAACTGTATCGTCAGCGGGAGAGACAACAGAAGCGAACCGGAAGAGACTCACATCATCATCTGCTCGTTTCGGTAATGGTTCTTTCTCTTCATCTTCGGTTTTGGTCGACAACCTAGCAATGACCATAGGCACCGTCTTCGGCAATGCATCAGTCGCCAAACCTATCCTCAGATTCTGACTTCCAGGATGAATGACGATGGTTTTCGTGCCTAGCAATTCGGTTTCTTCTGCATCAGCTATGGCTACATTTTCTTCCGCGGTAGCTATGACATCTTCAGGCGCAACGCCTTCGTCTACGGACTTCGCCAGAGCTCTGTCTTTGTCACGGGCAGCTTTGGTCATGCGATTGCGCTTTTCTTCTTCTTGTAGTCTCCATGCCAATATTTGATCATCTCGTTTGAGAAAGTCACTTGTCGCTTATCAGCAGTGCGCAGATTGGAATTGCAAAAGGGTCCTCACGTGTAATAATTCTTCTTGTTGATGATGCGAGGGACGATCTCGAACGGTGATCCCGTTCCTGTGGTCGAAGCCATTTCTGTGTTGTTGTTGATAATGATAGCAATTCAAATCCAATCTACTTTAGCCGGTATGGATGCTGGCTCAATAGAAGGATTGTTGTTCCTGACAATGGCAAGACTTGGCAAAGCGACGTACCTGTCTAGGTAATGTAAGGTAGGGAATTGGAGAAGCAGATAAGGTTCTGATGCACGTCCTTATAGCCGAACAAAGCGTTAAGTCCTATTCCCGACCGATATAGTCATCAATACCGTACTGTACTTATAAGGGCAGAGTCGCCCTCGACGATCTGGATGGCAGAAAAACGACAGACAGCCACATGCAAGCGATGACGGACGACGAGAAACTGCTCTTCGGAGTCTGCTTCGATGGCGACACAGATCCCAGATCTCCAAAGTCGCTACCGACGTTCAGGAAATGGATGATTGTCATCATCTTGGCGACGTCGAGTCTCTGTGTCGCTTGCACGAGTTCTCTATACACGAGCACGTACTCCCAAATTGAACCACTATTCCATATTTCGCCCATTGTTGCGACCCTCGGACTGACGCTTTTCGCCGTCGGTCTCGGTTTGAGTCCTATGATCCTCGCTCCGTTGAGTGAGTTTTATGGACGGAAACCGATCTATATCGGATCGTTGATTGGCTTTGTTTTGTTCTTGATACCATGTGCCGTGGCCAAGAACACGGCGACCATGCTCGTTGCGAGGTTTTTTGATGGGTTTGCCGGATCTACTTTCTTGTCTGTCGCGGGTGGTACGGTTGGAGATATGTTTGTTGCAGATAAGTTGTCTACGCCGATGGTGTTGTATACGTTGAGTCCATTGTATGTTTTCTTTTTCCTCTTCTTTTATCCCCGCCCAAAACATTGACAGTAAATAGTCTAGGACCGCAAATAGGACCACTCTTCGGAGGCTTCATTAATTACTATACAAATTGGAGATGGTCCTTTTATTTCTTGTTGATATGGGCCGGAGTCGAACTATTACTTGTTGTGGTGTTTGTACCAGAAACCTATTTACCAGTGCTGCTGAGAAAAGAGGCGAGGAACAAGAGAAAGGAGACTGGTGATGATAGGTTCTATGCGCCAATCGAAATCTCCGACAAGACGATACCAATGGTGAGGCCATCCCTGATCTTTTTTCTCTATAGTGGACTGACAAGCCATCGAAATAGACGATATTAACATCGACATATCGACCATTTCTGTTACTAACACTAGAGCCCATGTGTCTTTGTCTCTGTCTCTATTGCGCAGTCCTCTTGGGAATATTGTATCTGTTTTTCGGAGCATTTGCCATTGTCTTTGGAGAAAACCACAACTTCAATGGATGGCAGATAGGACTATCGTTTCTTGGACTAACAGTTGGCATGTTACTAGGAGCAGTTGCAGACCCGATGTAAGTTTCCCAAAGCTCTCCAGACTTTCGCAACGACTAATGTGCCACAGTTGGAGGAAGAACCACAAGAGACTGGTGGCCAAAAACAACGGAGTCAATGAACCAGAACACCGACTGCCGCCTGCGATTGCCGGAGCGCCTTTGGTCACCGTAGGGCTGCTATGGTTCGGCTGGACAACATATTCATCCGTACACTGGATCGTCCCCATCATCGGTACTGTACCGTTCGGCACCGGAGTCATCTTCATCTTCTCGGGAATTTTCACTTTCCTTGTGGCAGCTTACCCTACATATGCAGCATCGGCACTCGCAGCCAATAGTTTTGCCAGGAGCATGTTTGCGGCAGGGTTCCCCTTATTCGGTGCAGCAATGTACCACAACCTCGGAGACCAGTGGGCTACATTCATCCTGGCGATAATCACTCTGGTCATGGGGCCATTTCCGTATTTCTTTTTTCGCTACGGAAAAGCTATCAGGAACAAAAGTAGATATGGCGGCAAGCGTTAGAGACAGTCCTCGCCGAATAAAGCATTGCATCTAGCACTATGCAGGATGTTGTTCGTTTGACCTTTTGCTTTCCCAACCTCGACGTTGAAAACAGATCCATCGTCTCCTGCTCTAACTTCACTCGACGAACCCTCTGCGGGGTTGTAAGGATCGAACACTTCCGGGTTGACAGAAACACATTTCAAGATCTTGTCTTGACACGCATGCATCAGCATCAAGTCGAACGCGCCTCCTTTTCCCTTGGCTGCATGCGCCAACAATCGACGTGCCCCTCGTGCAGTGACAGCATAAGCAAAGGTGCAGACGGGATTCCTTGAGTAATGGACTGATCGCTGACCTTCTTTGACGACTTCTCTGATGTGAGGATCGAGACCTTGGTACTTTTCTAGGGGTATTGTGGTGTTATCGTCGAAGATGACCATTGGTCCATCTCTCTGGTCGTGGTAGGGTGGATCACTGCAATGACCCATCCATAGGACATCCCAATCGTCTCCATACGGCGCAGGAGATCTTGACTTGGTGAGTTTTTTGACCGCTCTTGATATCTGCCGCGTTTGTTGTCGAACGTCGACGTCCCAGTCAACATCGTCTTCCATGATCAAGGCGGAGCCCCATCCGTTCTGTATGATAAATTTCAGTAGGTCCAGGTGACCCAGCCAGGCCATTGCTGCTCCATGCGCCTCGACAGGGCCGAACGCCTCAAATGCTTTAATGAAATCCTCAGACCATCCTGGTTGATTTGGTATCGTGACAGTAATGCCACTTATAGAAGACGCGGCTTTTATTCCATCAACACGCCATTTGGTTCCTTGAGATAGAGCGAGGATTGCTTGGAACTTTTGGTATTAATCAGAGATGAACAGCATGCAGGAAGCAAATGAGACTCACACCAAGAGTTGAGTTAGCCGCGCTCGCGTCGTCGTATTCGCTTAATTGTTTGGGGAGAAAAGACGGTTGGAATTCATAGTTATGCCACAGAACAAGGAACAGCAGGACCGCAACAACAGAAACAGACGAGACAGCAACTCGTCTGTTCAGCGCAGTCAACATGATTGAAGTAGAGAGTGTGGAGAAGAGCGAGCGGTGTTGTTGAAACCACCTCAACCCCTTTTGCAGTCCAAGGCAGAACTTGGAACTACCAAAATAATGACGTTCCTTGTACAACGTTGCATGGTCCGTGGCGTTATTTGTCACGATCAGCCTGAACACCGACTTTTGCGGTGCGCGCGCGAAGGTATACACTGAATAAAAGAGATGACTTGTCCAGGAATGGTTTGTTTGTGTTGATGGAGACCGAGCCGAGATAGAATAATCAAGTCGAGCTTCACTGGCCACCTACCTTGCCTACTTCTACTCTGTGTAAGGTACCTGTAGCTGAGTTACATGGCTTAAGGTAATGTCAAAGAGCCCCCGATGACGCTTCCTGATGGTCCTTGCTGAGTGAGATACGGTATCGACGGCTCTTCTCTGCTTTGACTTCTGTGCTTGAAAGTGTGAAAAGAGAAGATGCTCGCGTAGAATCAATCCGCGGACATGCGAAGCGGGCATCGGATGGGTTTATATCCACAAACGGTATATTTCAGCACAGCAGAACAACACAAACCCGGGTCGACGCATGTGCATACAGCAATAGAGTTACTGTTACAGTAAGATTATTATCCCGCTGCAGAGTAGATCGAGCGAGTGATTCCGAATGGTAGAAGTGCACAGACTCCCGCTATCCCCGGTGTCTGTACTGTAGGTGAGATCTCATTGTTCATTCAAAACAAATGAAGGGGTTAGTATTTCTACATCATCGATCATTTGTTTCTGGTGGTTATATTGAAGCCCGAGAGGAGGAAGTGAGAAAAAAGCTCTGACCTGTGAATAACAATGTCTTGAGTGCGAGAAGAAAAGAAGAAACTTTCTCTCTTTGCAGGGATGAATCTTCACTACCAATGAATCAACATGAATCTTTCGAATCAGTCATGGCTTCTAATGGTACCGCTAACAATACCACAACATCACCCCCACCATCTTTCAGCTGGCCTCGTAGAGTTAGATCCCCAGAACCACACCTCCCTCTAAGGAAAGCCTCACCCCAGAGACTGCACCACCGAAGGCCTATACCGGAAAGAATATACGTGCCCCCGCCTCCGCCGCTCAATGAATCCACGAGGAACGTCAGTTGGCCGCTTCCACCCGAAGAGCGAAGACTCAAGCCGTCACGCTCCGTTCAAGAAGGACTGAGAGACAGGCACTTTCAAGACTTGGACGAACTCCGTCGGCAGTCGCCTCGTGTGGAAGAACGACGAGAAGAAGAGGAAGAAGAAGAACTCAGAGAGGAAGAAGAACAGCACCGATCGTCCTCAAGTCATTCGTCCTTGGAAAGGGTAGCGACGCCGGAGACCGACTTTGACGTGGATGATGCCCTGGACCTGTATGCCGCTGGATTCGAAACACCTGAGAGAACGAGTTTCGAATTGAAACAAACCCATCGTCGAAGCCAATCTGCTGGACATGTCGATATGAGGAATATTGTCGTTGCAATGAAGAAAAAGGAAGAAGAAAAGGTTCCTCCATTGCCGGTGCATAGAGATCGATACGGGTTCAAAAAGGCTTCGCACTACATCACGCCGAAAGAGTTTGACGTGTGGGAAACGGAGTACTCGACGTATCTTGTCGAACGCAAAGCGAAATGGGAAGCATTGATGAAAAAGTATGGCTTGTCTGTCGACAAGCCGACAAGATTCCCGCCGAAATCAGACAAGATCAAGAAATACGTGCGGAAGGGTATACCGCCAGAATGGAGAGGGTCGGCGTGGTTTTGGTATGCAGGTGGTCCAGGAAAGCTCGCCGCCGACCCCGGTCTGTACTGGAAACTACTTGCACGGGTCACTGCTGGCGACCTATCCGACAATGATCGGGAACACATCGAGCGAGACTTGAACCGAACATTCCCCGACAACATCCAATTCAAACCGGACGGCGACGAGGAGAACGAGAGAGAAACGGAAATGGTCAAATCGCTGCGGAGAGTGTTGCAAGCTTTCGCGGTGCACAATCCTTCGATAGGTTACTGTCAAAGTCTTAATTTCATTGCCGGACTGCTGCTATTGTTCCTCGACAAGGACGAAGAGAAGACGTTTGTCTTGCTCCAGGTCGTCTGCACAGAACATCTGCCTGGAACACACGGTGTCGCTCTCGAAGGCGCGAACATCGACATCGCAGTCTTGATGACTTCGATTCGACAATCGATACCCTCTGTCTGGTCGAAACTTGACGATAGACAGTCCATCGGGAACACGAGATTACCAACTGTGTCGTTAGCAACTACAGCGTGGTTCATGTCTTTGTTCGTTGGCACATTACCGATCGAGTCGGTACTCCGAACGTGGGATTGTCTATTCTTCGAGGGCTCGAAAATACTGTTTCGCGTGGCTCTGGCAATATTCAAGCTGGGCGAACCGACAATACAGAAAATCACGGACCCGATGGAGATATTTCAGGAGGTGCAATCTATGCCAAGGAGAATGGTTGATCCGAATGTCTTGATGACATGCTGTTTCAAAAAGGGAAGGAACGGATTCGGAGGCTTGTCACAGGACGTGGTCGAGAAGAGAAGAGAAGAACGGCGGAAAAATATCGATATTGATACAGACAAAAAGTCTAGGTTATATAGACTTAAAAGGCATTAAAGCAGAGCTACCTTTTCGTTGAACAACTTTTCAGCTCTTTGCCATACGGGTGTGGTCTTTCTGTCCTTCAATGCCTTGAGAGAAGGAAGCAGAGCGTCGCTGAAGGCCTCGCTCGCCTCTCTTGGTAGCAGCGAGGGAAGGTGGTCGATGGAGATGACACTTAGTTCGGGACCGGCCGTTGTCTTGACCTTGACGGTGGGTTCGCTGAAGGTGGTGTTGATGTCGTAGATGGGGATGGGGTTGTGGGGGTTTGTGGTGTCGCACGAGACGTCGCAGACAACGGAGAGTTTTCTGTTCTCGTCGTTCAGTTGGGTAGGCTCGATGAAGGGAGGAATGGGGTCCGAGAGGTAGATGCAGTTGACGAAGATGTCGGACTCGAGAATCTCGGGGTAGGGCCCTTGCTTTTGTCTCGTCTCGTTGATGTCCCACTTCTTGATGTTCTCGTCGGGGATGCCAGCCTTGAGGAGGAGGTCGACGGCGCCCTTGCCGCATCTTCCCAGAGCTCCCATGACGAAAGCGGTAGGCTTGCGGCCAACCTTGGCCTCTCCTGCCTTGAGGTCCTTCTGAACCTGATCAACGAGCAGACCCTCGTTGGCGAAGGGCTTGACAGAGCCCAACGGGCCGCCCTCGGTCAATTGGCGAGCCCATTGCTGGACGGCGAGCGCTGCTCCTGCGAAACCGGCGTGGAATCCGAAGGCAGCGACACGTCTTCCTGATTCGTCTTGCAGAAACTCAAGATCGTAGAGAGTACCGCCTCCACGAGGGAATCTGCCCAGCACGTCCCTCCAGCCACCCTGGTTCTTGTAGCAATGTGCGAATTGGACGTGGGTGTGCTTGAGCGGGAACGTCTCTTCCGGAAGCTCCTTGAGACCGATGATGATGTGGTCAGCAGGCGCGTCAGGCCACGAGCCCTCGGGGACAAGAGTGGCTCCTATCTTCTCGAATTCGGCATCGTCGAAGATGGACAGAGAAGAACGCTCGACGTTGACGGTGTAGCCCTGGTCGATCAGAGCTTTGGCAGTGGTCGGGGTCAAAGCAGAGCGGTGCTCGAGAGGTTTGGTCTGTTGCGGTCAATTAGTGCTGGACTTGGCTGTGAGAGACAATCAAGGAGAGAACACACCTCGGCGCGGAGGTGGAGAGTCGGGTATGAAGACATGATGGTTTGGATTACTGTGAATTGTGTTGCAAGAAAGAGAAAGAGAGCAGTGTGCAGCTAAGTAATAATTACCACAATAAATGGAAGTGACTCAACAATCACCTTTTCGCGGGGTCTTTCTGCCTCGGAATGTGTAACGTTTTGCCCGAGCGGAAAGACAGCGCCACTTTTTTTGTTTGATTTATTACTCAGGTACCTTACTGTTACTGTTAATCACCATCACTACAGTGCTGTACCTTAGCTTACTGCAATCATCACTACACCTAAGGTGTCGAGAGACTGTAAGATAGGCGGGGCATTTCTTTGGTCATATAAGGTAGAAACAGAAAGAACTCGAAGACTGCCCTCATTTGACTCGTTTCTCGCTCTGCTGCAAGTCTCAACCAATTACTATAGGGTCAACTTGATCTGATCCGCTCTTGATTTCCCTGTTCATATTTCTCACCGATCAATATCCAAATATCTTATTCTGTCCTGTCTTGAGTCTAGGTACCTTAGACACTTGCATCGAGTGTGACTCTACGTCAAGGGTCTTGGCGTCTTTTCCAAAATAATTATTTCCCCTCCACGAAAGACTTACAGCTTCTACAAAAATCTTATCTCCGTCTATATACACTCGACACAACACACACACACATCATGCCTACCCAACTAGAAGAGGTCAGTCTTTCTCTTTGTTTGTCCTTTTCATCAGACAAGATAGATACTGACAGAACAAAAAAAACAGCTCGTCGAGTTCCTCCATCATGGTAACACTCAGATCAGACAAGTCGCAGCAGAGAACCTCGTTGGCTTCTCGACGGCGCAACCTTCGCTGTTCAAGCGCAATCAAATGGAGCCTATTGCGGACCTGAAAATGCTGGTCAAGGACTACACTGTAAGTCTTGGTCCCGCCCTTCTCGCCCAGGCGCTTGCCTGCTGCCCGACTGACATCTCCTCAATAGCCCATAGCAAAGGATGCGCTCACCATGCTCATCAACTTATCCGCCGAGGATCCCGAAGTGCTAAAACACCTCACCGACGACCCAAAGTTCATCGAGACAGTCCTGGCCAAAATCACAATCCCCTCGGAACCAAACGCCGACCTCTTTGCTATGCTGCTGGCCAACATGTCCAAGTCAGACAACATCAAGACCATCCTCAAGCTCGAGAGAGAACCTGCCTCGTTCCTGTCGACATCGTCGAGACTCGTCATTGACCAACTGTTGGACCTGTTCGTCAAGGGCGCAGAAGGATCCTACAACAAGGACGCCAACTTCGACTACCTGTGCTACGTCTTCGCCGACATTTCAAAACACGAAGAGGGCCGGAAACACTTCCTTACCGCAAGGCCCGAGGACAAAGAAGACGTCATCCCGCTATCCAAAGTGGTCGTCTTTACTGAAACAAAAAGCCCGATCCGGCGAAGAGGCGTCGCCTCGATCATCAAGAACACATGTTTCGACACTTCATCGCACGACGGCTTGATCAGTGACCTGGATCTACTGCCCTACGTCTTTCTGCCACTGATGGGCCCCGAAGAGTACAGCGACGAAGACACCGAAGGCATGCCTGACGAGCTACAACTACTGCCGCCCGACAAGGAGCGAGAGAAGGAGCACGACATCACCAAGATCCACCTCGACACCCTGCTTCTTCTAACGACAACAAGAGAAGGACGAGACAAGCTGCGGGAGAAAAAGACGTATCCCATCATCAGAGAGCTGCACTTGCAGACGGAAGACGACGAGGTCAGAGAAGCCTGCGACAGACTTGTCCAGGTCCTCATGAGAGACGAAGAGGACGAAACAACAACAACAACAACAAAAGTCGACGACGACGAGGAGGAGGACGAGCTCGTAGAAGTATAGATTCCCATACATCGTTGACCTGCCTTGTGTATATACATGATCTTATGTTGCATACCACTCTTGTGCGAGTTGATTTTGTGGGAAATCATGCTCGTGGGGGCGGTGATTTGAGCACCTGCGCCGACCGCGGGGACATTCTGGACTCTCCAATGGAAGCCCACTTGACTATCTGAGATATCTTCTCCGATATGAATATCTCCTCGGCAATCGATCGAATCACAGACATGTCAAGGAAAGCACAGGCGTCAGCAATGACTCTCGATCACCGAGTTCTGATCGTGATTGTATTTTTTTTGCTTAAGGTTGGCCGTGAGTAATGCTGATCGCTGATCGTTAAAAACAGGAGCAATTCATCACTGAATCTCGCTCCATCCCCTCTTCTCTCCTCCGACTTCATGCATGACCGGGCGCGTCGCACCGCTCATGCTGCTCGCCCTCCTCTGTCTCATGCCCGCGGCTTGCACACAGGCCTCCTTGAACACATTAACAAACCTCAGCACGTCGCTAAAGTTGTTATATAGCGGCGCGGGACCGACGCGGATGACGTCCGGTCTACGCTCGTCGATGACAACACCCTGCGCTTCCAGGACCTTCATCACCTCGTCCAGCATGCCGGGTGCTAACCGCAGCGACAGCTGCGCTCCACGCTGCTTGGGGTCACTGGGGGTGATGATCTCGAAAGTGCCCTTGTCGATTTCCATCTCGTGCAGGAGTTGTTCCAGGTATCGCGTGAGCTTCAGACTCTTCTCGCGCATCCCTTTCATTGATGTCATGTTGAAGACATCCAGAGATGCTCGCAGGAAAGTCATGTCTCCGACAGATGGGTTGCTCAGTTGAAATCCCGCGGCTCCTGGGATCGGTGTGAAAGTGTTGTCCATGGAAAACCGAGACTTCTTGTCACTGCCCCACCAGCCCGCAAGTCGTTGTTGTTCTGACTGACGCGCGTGAACGAAAAACCCTCCGATTGCTCCCGGTCCCGAGTTCATGTACTTGTAATTGCACCAGACGGCGAAGTCAACATTCCAGTCATGAAGCTGCAAAGGAACGTTTCCGACAGCATGAGCGAGGTCCCAACCGACTACGATACCGTGCTTTTGAGCGTGCGCTGTGATTGCTGGGATGTCGAAATATTGGCCCGTGTAGAACTGGACGCCGGGTAGTAGGAGAAGAGCAGTCGATGATGCGTTCTCGTCAATCACTCTCATGATGTGCTTTGTACTCAATATGGGTCTCATCGGCGTGTTTGGCACGAGCATGACCATTGCATCTTTGGGGTTCAAGTTATGAAGACGGATTTGCGATTCGACAGCATACTTGTTCTTCTCATCAGTGATGATTTGACACGAGGCAAAAATACAAAGAAACAACTTACGTGGTCCGAGGGAAATGCCTTGCCTTCGATTATGATTTTGTACCTCGTCTCCGTGGGTCGGTAGAAACTACACAGCGCTAAATGTAGATTGCCAGTCAAGGTCTGCATCACAGCGACTTCCTTTGGTTCTGCGCCAACAATCTTGGCCATGTCAGGCACGACCCCTTCATCTACGTCCACCCACGGCGGTAATGTTTGCTCGGGCGACTTTGTGAAATGTCCATACACACCCTTCGTCGCCCATGTCTGGAGATACTCTTTGGCATATGTCGCCGTCCTCTTCGGTTGCAGTCCCAGGGAGTTACCACACAGATATGTGCATTCCTCCTTGTCATCTGTTTGTCCAGAGATATCGCCTCTGGTAGGAATATGGAATTCTTTCCTCAAGTCAGCCAACGCATCGCTCTTGTCGAGCTCTGCAGCGTATGCCGGATCGAAGATGTCCATTTCTCTTCTTCTGTCTTGTTTCTCTGAAAGTCCAAAGACAGAACTGTAAGTCAGGCAAAGAGCTCCTTTGTTCTTTTTGTTCGCAGCTCGGGTATATTCGCTTTAGCTGCTTCGCGCAGGTGACCGGACGACAACACGTGAGATGTTTTTTCTCGCCCGGAAGCAATTGGCGACGGTGACGTCGCCAAGGAGCTTGGACCCCTACCCACCATGCCTTACCTTACCCCAGAGTCACCTCGGCAAAGTTGGGAACCGACCCCGCCTTAGTGGTAAGGTAGATACCTTATATAAGGTATCTACATGTCTAGTCCGTGTATCATTATTGTAGTACGAAATACGATCAATCAACAATCAATCATGTCGGAACGTATTTCACAAATCGCTGGTCATTTGAACTACCCGAAAGGGATGCTGGCAGGTCAAGTGGCAATCATCACAGGATCAGGCCAGGGCATCGGAGCAGAAGCTGCCAGACTATTCGCCAACGAAGGAGCGAAAGTTGTGGTTTCAGATATCGATAGTGGTTTGTACCTTCAATACTATTTTGTAAGACCAGTACTGATATCATGATAGAAAAAGCACAAGATGTAGCCAAATCAATCAATGACAATGGAGGCAAAGCCATTGCGATACCAGGTGACATGCTAGACAACAGCTATATTGATCAACTCGTAAAGAAAGCTGCGGAGTTCGGTGATGGTAAGATCCATATCATCGTCAACAATGCTGGCTTCACATGGGACGGCGTGATTCACAAAGTATGTCGTATCCTTTTCTTGTCTAGTCTTCGAGTAATTGACTAATACTTCAACAGACAACCGACAAGCAATGGGATACTATCATCGCATTACACAGTACAGCACCCTTTCGACTCATCCGGGCTGCATCACATTACTTCCGAGTCCGAGACTCAGTGCCTCGAAACATCGTCAACATCTCCTCGACCTCAGGTCTACACGGAAATGCAGGACAAGCAAACTACGCCCTCGCGAAAGCAGGTGTCGTTGGGTTGACCAAGACGATCGCAAAGGAATGGGGCCCCTCGTTCGGCGTGCGAGCAAACACCGTTGCGTTCGGTCATATCGCCACTCGTCTCACTGCTGCAAAGGAAGAAGGTGCCTTCGTCCAAACACCAGACGGCCAGAAGATCCCACTTGGTATCCCTCAAGCTCAAAAGGCCGCAAGGGAATCGGGAGACAGCGCGTTCAAAGATATCCCACTGGGAAGACCGGGCACTGCTACCGAGGCTGCTTCTGTCATTCTTGCAGTTGTCAGTCCTTTGTTTTCATATGTCAGTGGACAGACTATTTCTGTTACTGGTGGAAGAAATATTTAACTATTTAATTTCTGCGCTGCACGTTTTAATATCCTCGCCGCACGTTCTAGCAATCTCTGTGCGTCCTCCCATTTCTCTTCTTCGATCGCGTCCTGAATAGCAGGGAAATATGCTTCGTCATACCCTGACCACGCTTGTGGTCCGAAAAGGATGTGTTTGTATTGTTCACGGCCCGGTATCTGGATTCACGTTAGCTCTGGAAATTGGTACAGAACTCAAGACGAAAAAGACTTACTCCGTATGGCCCATCTTTCTCTCCATTCTCGGGTATATCTAACAAATTAGTCTCAAAGGCAATTGTCCTTTGATTATGTCCGATTCTCTTCAAGGCAAAGATGTCGGTTTCGAATCCGCCTGATCCGGCAAGTACTTGCTGAGCCCAGAAATCGTCAAACTCATGGAATGTTCCTGCTTCCGTAGTGAAGACATCGGCAGCATCCTTCAGAGGTTGTACGTTGAGGTTCTTGGTGTCGAGTGTTGTGATGTAGTCGTTGACTTTTTGTGCATAGTATTTCAAATCGTAGGGGATGATCGGACGATCTGCAATCTCGAGGATAAGTAATGCCCACACTTGCGCCAGAGTCTTGTGATATTGGAATCCCGGATCTCCATATTTGGTCATCCATTCGAAGCTTTCGTAACAGGAATGATACGGATAGCCATTCTCGGGACCTTCGAATCCGAAGTCAATCGATGAAATACCGGCCATGTCCTGGAATGCGACATAGTCACTTCCTGCCGCTAAACCAGGAAGCTGTGAGTTGTTCTCGTCCCAGAGCTGGCGCAAAGTAACATTTGTTATCGGATCGCTGACACGGTCCAAAACGTGCATGAGTGGCTTGATGAACAAAGGCGAGGCTGCTGCTTGGAAGTTTGGTCCTGAAACACCAACGTCGACGTTGAGATATGCGACTCCTTCTTGTCGCAAAGCGAGCATGTGTTCCTCGACATACTCGGTACTGCCGATGAAGTTGTATTCCTCGGCATCCCAAGAGACAAATTCGATCGTTCGCAAGGGGCGCCATCCGAGTCGCTTGAGTGTGCCAAAGATGTTGACGACCTCCATCAGGACCGCAGATCCGGATCCCGGATCGACTGATCCAAAGCACCACGAATCTCGATGGTTTCCGACGATGATTTTTTCAGAGCTTGTCTCCATTCCTTGGATCGACCCATGGACGTTCCAGATTCGCTGTTTCTTGTTCTCGTCGTTCATGTTCATGAGGTTGACGATCGGACTCGAGGAATCGCCGGTCCACCATTCTTTCACCTCCGGGACACCACCGATCCAGTCTTCTTCGACCTTCTTGCCATGTCCTTCGATGGATTGCAACAGGACCTGAGCATCCCTCCAAGACAGGGGGATACTTGGGATGTTGACGAGTCCGGGATTGTTGTTTTCGTCGATTCGTTTTGCATCTTCCGTAGACGCCCATCCAGGTGTCAGCGCGTCTCCAACAACAAAGCTCGAAAGCGCAACACTTCCTCGTTGCACACCATCGCTGGGCATAAAAGGCCCGTCAGGCATTGGTTTCCCTCTCAAGAACCCATCCTCTTTCGGGTCGGAATAAATGATGCAACCGGCTGCGCCTGCGACTTCTGCTGCCTTGACCTTGCTCGCCCTGTCGTCTTGTGTGTGGTAATATCTCACCAAGACAACAGCACCCTTCACATCGATCCCCATCTCTTTTAGTTGGGCGAAATCGTGTCTTGATCCGCCGTTCGCATAAATCAGAGGTCCAGTGACGTTTCCACTTCTCGAACTTCCATGCCATATTAATGTCTGTTGCTTGTCTGTGGTGGCCTCCTCCTCTAGTCTTGCTACCCATCTCTTCTCTGGTGGATCAACAATCGCAACTCCTCGTCCGTCCTGTGTCGGGTAGTTGAGGTAGACAAAATATTCTTTTGTTTGAACTTTGTCAAGTTCCGCCTTCTGCCACATTTCACTGACCCATTCCGACAAGTAAAAGTCGCCTTCGGTTCCAGCGACGTGATCGAAAGAAGTAATGTACTCCAGATAATCCCCTATCCTTTTGGCGTCTGCCTCGGATTGAACTCTTGATCGCACACTTTCCGGATCGAATCTTGTCGCAAATCTCCCTCTGTTCGGTATCATGTTAAATGCGAACAAAGCATATACCAATGAAGCCAAAGTAAATAATGCGACAAGTCTTGCGATGATAGGAAGCGACACCCTATATTTCTCTGGTATTGAGGGTATTCGGGGTATTCGTATATTGCGTAAGCGATCTCTTATTGACGGTCGACGAGGCTCCTCGGGCTCCATGACATCCATCTGCTCCATACTCCTCCGGATAGCTGTCGCTTCATTCTCGCTGTCTTCACTGGGTCGTGGTGATTCTGCCGTGGGTGCATGATAAAGCAGTCCCTCCCGTTCTGCATCGTCACTGATCTCCTCCGGTCCTAAGGTCTGTGATGAAGACGGTCGTGACGACGTCGCTTCCTCATACGTCGGTATGGGCAGACTCTCGTATCTGATCTTGTCATCTTGCCCCATGATTGCGATGATTGATGAACAAGTAGAGGGGGACTCGGTGTTACCTTGATGTATTCGTTCATATCTCGGGGGCGGCGAAGCTCGCCTCTCTCCCGCTTTACCCCGTCCTTCATTTCATTGGTTGGATTTATTTATAATATTTATATATTGTTCCATTCAATGCTTCGTCTCCTCGATGCTTCCAGCCTGTTTCGGTCGGAGTTCGAATATCCAAGTCGTTCCAAAATGCTTCCTTGTCTCCCTGACGATCTCCAATCCGCTTTTCTCGACAATCTCGCCAATGTCTCGGTTCCACCAACACCCATGTTGGTCCGCGTGCTGTGATGCTTCTGAATCCAAGATGCGATTGAGCCATTGATAATAACTCCGACCATGCTCCAGTAACAATATCCTTGCTTCTTCGTTGTCAGGATTCAGATGCCGTGTGAGATTTTTGAGCAGATCGACGGGAGAAGGTGTACTACACAATCCCATGGTCTGAATAATCGTATCATATCCCTTTGTCTTTTCAGGCGGAGGCGGCATCGTAGAGATGGCATCTCCCTGTACGAACCTGACAGGAATATCGACCGCTCTCTTCTTATCCTTGTTCAACACTTCCCACTTGAGTTTTGCCTGGTCGACCATTTGCTTGCTCAGATCAACCAACGTCAAGCTCCGCACTCCCTTTTCTTTGCCAAACTTGTAGTATCCCAGATTCCTCCCCGTGCCAGCCGAGACCTCTAATACATCTCCCTTGCATTGCTGCGCTAGTCTTTTCCGTACGCGCATGATGCCAGCCAGAAACTCCGAAAAGCCAATGTCGGCGTCGAACGACGAGGCAGTATCATCGTAGACCGAGGACACATCCTTTTGGACCGCCGGAGAGTGGTTCGCATGTGAACATGACTTTCGTGTCGAGACAAAGAGTGCTGTGCCATATAATGCTATTCCAAAAGCAAAAGTACCCGCTACGGCAAAGAAGGGCGTTCGCCAGCGCGCAGTCGTCGCAGCACTTGTAAGTTTGGGAAGGCTCGTAGGAGGAGCAGATGGCGCAGGTGCCCGCGGCTTGTATACAAGTGGTTCAGGCACTTTCTGATAATATGGACCTGGCCTTTTGGCCGTCGATCGTGGAGTTCGTGCCATTTTGTGGATCTGGACTATTGGTGTAGGCACAATTGGTACGCTGGAGGGAAACATCAGCCTGAGAATGCGTCGGCCTTTGCGGAGTTTACTTTTCAGGCGTCTCATCCATACCACCTCCACCATTCACCATGCATGCCTTACCTGCAACAACATGCATCTTCGTGCAGTTGCAGTAGTATACAACATGATTGGCTATTCTGGTAGATACATGTGCAATCCCACATCCGCTGTCATGTGATAAAAATGGTAGGCTGTGCTGGGGCATCGCCTAACACCTCAGCTCTCAAAAGGAGCTGGACACTCCCACTTCGTCTGCTTTCCACCATTCGACTATGGCTGAGATCTTCGGCGCTGCAGCATCTGCTGTTGGTGTCCTTGGTGTAGTCGGCCAATGTATCGATGGCGTCCGTAAATTACGACAATTCCAGAAAGATGTGAAATCGGCACCAGAAGAAGTTGGTCTGATCGCTGATGAATTGGCATTACTGACCTATACTATGAAAGACATGGCAGTACAATTTTCAACTCTCTTCCCAGATGTCAAACTTACCAACCTCAAGTCGTGCATTAGTTCATTGCCAACGATGCGTGGAACGGACCGCTAGGATTGTGAACGACCTTGATAAGAACGTCTTGGATTCGAGACTCAAGGGATCCATGAAGTTTGCATGGAAGACGAAGGAGTTGGACGGCTACTTGACTAGGATAGAAAGGGCCAGAACTTCACTTTTTCTGGCATTTCACGCTTATCATTCGTAAGTCTGCCGCGCAAAGTCGAGAAGTATCTGATGATGGAGTAGAGGTATGCAACAGAACGCATTTGACTCCATAACCCGTGGGATCGACGGATTGCAAGCTACTTTGGTCTCGTACACCAGAACTAGCCTCACCCTTCAATCTGTCCCAAATGATGGGAAAGCTTCAAAAAATAGTCTTATTACTGGCACCACATCTACAGGATACGCAAAGGACAAGGCACCTCGATGCAACATGCCAAAGAGGCAAAAAGACGACTATACAGCTCGTCGCTTCAACATACGACTACCGCGCTGGCTATCTTATCGTACATTTGAATTGGGCATTACTCAGTCAGCCCAAAGCTGGGCTATACTGCTCAACTGCAAGCGAGTCATTGAACTGGACAGTGACTTTCCAAAAGCATGTATGCGTGGTGACCTCGCTGCAGTACAGCACCTGCTTGCGGACGGGAAGGCATCAATATATGATATAGACGCGTGGGGTAACACACCTTTGCATGTGAGCCATTCATCCTTTACTGCTGTGTTGAGCAAGTAGGACTGATGTTTTGCAAGTGGGCCTTATGGGCAATGCCTTGCGAGACGATGTCAACGAGGATACTTCTTCAAATGACCGAGTTTCTCGTCGACTGCGGTGCTGATGTGGAAGCGCCTGATGACAGCGGATGGTAAGATTCTCGTGAGACCAGACCATACATGCAAGCTAAAGCTACAAAGCCTACCTATGACGATGCTCTATCATTGGATTCCGCATGAGCGGCTGAAAGGAATTGATACTAAACTCAAGGATGAAGAATCAATATTATATCAAAAGTGCTTCTACCCACTCGACGAAGGAACACTGGTAGAGCAGTTATGTTTTATCCTTCAGCGTTTCATTCTTGTAGCGCCAAATCATCAATTGTTCATACAAGTTTGCTCGATGATATCCTGGGACAAGGTGGCGCTGGAGAACCGACTGATGATCGCAAGCCTTTACCAATACCGAGACTTCGACGCCTTTGATCTGATCGTCAATACGCCAAATTTGGAGGTGTCATTGATAGTGCAACTGGAAAGTCATGAAAAATTTCTCGAATCCTGCATTAATATGTACCATATGGAAGTCCGGCGCCGTGACCGAGCGAGTTTGCGATGGCGCAGTGTCTTCCGGCGCATCTTCTTGGAACGCCCTTTGTCTGATCCTTTCAGGCAGTCGTGCGAGACCGACTTGACAAGTGAATTTTGCCTTCATGGACAAGAGTGGACATGCTGGAATATTGCTAATTGTCCCTCTCAAGCTAGTGTATACACATGCACCATCGACATGAAGGAGCTTGCGCATCTGGGATTGGATATGGCATCATTGATGCAGAACGAATGCATAAGGTTACGCCGCGGCTCTTACGACTTGCGGCACATCGAGTACAGCAGATCTCACCGCTTATATGGTCGTATCATTGGAGTATATGTGAAACCCGAGACTAACACCCTCAATATATGGCCCTCCAGTCCCTGGGCGGATGCGTTGGTGGAGGTATTCGGTATGTTCTGGACATCAGTTGAGGACCCTCAGAGCACCTACAACGTACCAGGGTCTTGGATGGACGAGTTCCACGAATTGAGCGAGGAACAACGGCAACACATCGCATCGCTGGATTACCTCGAGTATATATCCTCGGGACGACTTGAAAGGCGAGCGCGAAGACGTCGAAACTGGCAGGAGGAACAACAACGAAAAGCTCAGGCAAAACTTTCAGGGGTCTGCGAGCTTGAAGAAAGTTCTTATTTATGAGGAATCTCGTTCGACTAGATACCTGAGCCTTTGAGGAACATTTCGTATATATCGTCTTGAAAAGGGAGTAACAACTCAGGACCTGTTTGTACAGTCTTTAGGTTATCTCAATTAAGAAATAGACTTCGACTGGTTTTTCAGTCGTGTTACAAACCCGCAATTTTGAATGAGCTAGGACTTAAATTCCAACGCTTACTATGCACGCCAACGAATGAAATGAATAGCGAGAGCAGGAACAAATATGATAGATTTGAGGGTATCCGAATATAAGCAATCATTAAACAACAAGATCCAAGAGAGAAATGCGATATATATCACCTTGAGTTGATGGCAACAATTTCCATGATTCTATCATACTGCTTCTGATCATCTCCTCTCAGGAAAGCATTTCGACTGACTTGCTTGTCATCCCACAAGTTTCCACTCAATTCATCACAGTACCGATACGGAAACACTTTCCGGCCAGGCTGCGTCGCTACTATATGGGCGATGGCCTTCATCTTCTCGGCTTCTTCGACGCTTTCTACGACACTTTCTTTCTTGCCCGCTGTCGTCGTTTTCGTCTGTGATTCGATGACGAACTGCTTTAGTTTTGTGGGCGATGATTCGGCAAGACCTTGGAAGAGGTATGCCCATCTTGACTCTGGGAGGTATTCTTCGTCTGGTGCGTGACCCATGCAGTTCCGTAGCGTAATACTTCTTAAAGTGTCGACTCGGCTGATGATGATGTCCCGCAGGTCCGGACAGATCCAGACGCCTTCTAGGTGTATCGATTCTAGACGTGGCATGTCTTGCGTTGTTAGAGGCAGAGGGATGCAGTCACTTCCGGCATCTTTTGTTAATCCTAACGTTCCTCTCTCGCTTGCTGTTAATGTCAAACGTGAGACGTTCGTAAGGTGTTTGAACATCATTCCATTCAGGCGCTCGTAAAATCGCCCGACGCCTTCGAGAATCGTATCTCTCTCATTCGTGACATTTCCATGTGCTGCGAGAGAGAACTGCTTCATCGAGCTCAGCAATTGGGCGAAGTCCGGTGACCAGAATGTTGAAACCTCCTTCGGGACCATCTGTTTCAGATACAGATTCTTGAAGTGAGGATCGTTGTTTTGGACCAAAGCGTTCCACACTTTGGCCATGAGGGAACGCCACGCTTCGTTACTTTCTGCCGATAGGACCTGCTGTGTATCTTCGGATTCGTTGAAAATCTGAGCAACATACGACCATTTCTCGGTATTGTTGAAGCAAAAATCGAATTCGACAGATAGCGTTTCCAGCCTCGGAAAACATGACAAGTTGGCCAGGATTGACTGTACTGATTTTGGTAGAATGCTCTCAACATCCTCAGACTGATATTCTGAATACGTATTTCCAGGTGCGGATCCAATAAAATTTACTTCTTTGACAAAATGTTTTATTTTGCTTTTGACAAGGATGTCTCTTGCTCTCCATCCGATATGTTTATTCCGTAATGTGATTGATTTGAATATTGTCGGCGAGGCCAGCTCGCGGTAAAATGAACAAGTATTACTCAGATTTATGATTGACTCCTGAACATGGTCGAGAATTGCAAGGTGGATCTCACAAGGTAGATTGAGGAGCTGCATTTTTGTGATGTATGAAACACGAAAAAGTAAGAGACATGCAGACAAGGCCCTTCTTGATATATCGAGCAAAGGAAAGGGGGCCCTCTGGAAATACTGATTGCTCTCTCGTCCGCGACTGTGTGTAAGATGAATATTTTTGGAAAAAAAGTGCTAAACGCACAGACCGAAGTGTGGTTGAAGGACCGATTAATTTGGGAAAAGACCGTACTTGAAGATTCTCTAGTATAACAGGGTCGAGGCTCAAGTCCATCCCGACTATCCGACATGTTGGGTGGCAATATCGTGGTCGATGGGGAGACTTTTTCGGTGTCGGTGAACATGGATGAGTGATGGTTGCAGGAGCAAATATCATGATATTCTTGTTATGGATGTAGCTGCACGAATAAGCACGGACTTTGCGACTTCTCTCCCTTTCCCCCAAGGTTCCCCTCGTTTCGAAATACTCGGGGTAAAAGTATGATGGGGAGAGGTAAGCACCAACGGAATATATCAAATATATTGAACTGGAACAGAAGACTCGAGACCTCATCTGATCAGGGGAGTTGACCGGTACTTGCATTTTTGGGTGTTTTGTGTACTTTGTAAACAGAAACGAAACTATCTCTTCCTGCCTCTCCCACCAGCACATTCTCTCCTGCTTAGAGCTTCTTCAGGCCAGATCCAGCCTCTCATTCTTTTTGCTTCTCTCTTCTCACTTACGTTAGGTTTTGGCATCCATTCATCTCTGTCCTTGAGGATTTTCTGTCTGGTCAAAGCTGCAGGACCTCCTATATCCAGCTTCCAACTATATTGATCCTTTGGCGGGGTTGTCTTTGCTAGGAAATGTAGAAGAAATAGTGCGAGTGATACTGTCATCTGTCCAGCAGAATGAGTCGACAGCTGAATCGGATCGCTCAGTTCCAAAAATCCAAAATATGGCATTGGATTCCCTGCATCACCACCATACCTCACGCAGACGATCTCAATTTCAGTGATTATGAATCCATAGCGACAACCATGCTCACGCAGGAAATGGTGCAAAGCGCTCAACCCGGCAAGATATCGAACTTGCTTTGCTGGACCACCTGTTCGCATACCACTGTTCCACTGTTCATAGGATCTCACGATGCCCACCACCCGACCTCGCTGTGAGTTGTGAAACGTCTTTTCGGTGTCTGAAGGCATGGCACCAAGAAACTCAGGCATTTGTTTGTTGCTAGTCGCGAGACTGCGCATTTCGAGGGCATTACTTTCACCCAACGCTTGTTTTAGAGCAGCATTGACTTTGACTGCAAAGTGGTCTCTCAATAGCTCATGCAATTGACTGATGGTCTCCGGATTTTGGTTTCCTTTTCTGGGGATTGGTAAACAATCCTCAGGAATGGCGATGTTCAGAAGATCAACGAGGTCTGGTATCCCTTCAGGAGAGAAAGATGACCAACGACGAAGATTGCGCACATCATACCAGAAGTGCATTGATTGATTACGGGGAGGTTCGACAAGACGCTGTACCAAGGAAGGAGATGGGTTGGGTGTGTTGAGATATGCTGAGAGGTTTGTAGTCTGTGGTGGTGTCACAGAACGTTGCACATAGGCAGACGAGAAGGTAGGAGGTGTCAAGGTTGGCATCAAATGGCTCAAGGCAGATGCCGCCCTTGGTCTACCCTGTGGTGTTGATCGATACGTGGGATATGCATATCTACCAAGGACAGAAGTGTCAATGACAGCCGACGCAGAGACCGAACGACCGTGACTTGGACGATTGCAAGACCACGGATCAACATCTGATGTTGGAGTGAGAAGACCCGAGTTAATAGGAAAACCCGTGCTTGACATTGAATAGTGGCCTGGGTGGAAAACGGCGACAGGCTCGGTGATTTGATCCTGGACTCTGACCTTTGGGATCAATCGCTGTTGCATGATGGGGGTCTTTGGAGGAGTAGTAATGCACTGCATCCAATCGAATGAATCAGTATTATACATTGTGAATTTAGTGAGACCAGCTCTGATGTTCAAAAGAATCGACCTACGGAATAACATGGCCTTTTATATCTTGTCCATGGTATAAGTCTGAAACGACTCAAAAACCCAAGCACCTGGAATAGTCATTCGGCCACACCCGAGGCTGCATGTCTACTATTAATGGAGATGGTGTCAAGTTTGTCGATGAACCCGATTATTATTGGATTATTGGTATATCATGAATGTGTGGCTAAGCGCTGGTGGTCTGGTGGAGAGCAAGCGCCTTGAAGTCGGCGCAACGCGTTTCGTCTACCGCTTCTATTTCGCGCCCCAATGTTCTCTGGCAAGACCTTTTAGCATTTCCATAGTCTTGTTCTCTTTCTCACGTATGATCTGGAGTTTCTCTTCTCGTTCTGCTTCGCGCGCTCGAAGTGCTTCCTCTTTCCGAAGCTGCCTTTCACTCTTCTTCTTTTCCTTCTCTTTGATCATCTTGCGGATTCCGCCTTCATCATCCCCTATCAAGTCTCGCTCTCCCACTTCTTCTGCACCTGGAGATTTTGCCTCGCGAAACTCGCGATTCGAGGCAGCGGCCTCGCGTTTCTTCTCCAGTTGACGTTCCTTTGTGCCTGCTTGAGCTCTGGGAGCTAGATCTTCCATGGCTTCCTTTTGAGATTTGCGGTCCATCTTCCGTTCATATCGAAGATCGTCACGGCGAGCTTCTTGTTCTTCTATTGATAGTTCTAGTCATATTTGTCAGTATGGTTCTGGGAAAGCAGACGGAAGAAGACGAACCATCTCTATGTTGTAGATCTTGGGACTTGGGCATTGATGGCCCAGAGTTTTTGGGCGGCGGCAGAGGTCCATATTCATCATCGCTTTCCCTTTCCTCTTGGATTCGTTCGCGCGGTAACTGATCTCTGGGTGCAGTCCGGTCGGTGACGATGGCTGATTTCCTTGCTTTGGCAAATGTGGTTGGATCGTACCATCCTTCACTCAACTCTCCGCGATTCCTGTTCGGGAGATTATTTTATATTCAAGAAGACACTATTGCGAGGAACAAATCACCATTTTCCGATGAAGCTCTTCCATCTTCCTTTGACTTCGGTCTCACTCAAGGTGTCGATGTCTATCTCCTTTTGTAAATCGAGGTATAGACCGAACATCGGTCGAAACACCGGGAGATCATATTTGGTAACCTGCCTAGCTTCGAAAGGCAGACTGTCCACTCGTCGACTGTCACGCTCCCGATATCTTCGCGACGACGCGACTGGCGACCTTGACCTTGGTCTTGACATGATGTCCTGACTCGGAGATCGATCTGCTCGCATCTGCGAAGATTAATAAGGGTATATGAAAATCGGCGGCGATAGCGGAGTTTGTTCTCGGTCTATAGTGGGGTAATGGCCTGGTGGGAGTAAGGTATATAGCCGTCACTGGTCCACATCATCAACCCGACCAACTTCTCTCATCTCTTCGAACTACAGCACAAGATGACACGCGTTCTCCTTACCGGTGGCTCTGGCTTTATTGCTGCCCACGTTCTTGACATTCTCCTCCAGAATGGGTAGGTTGTTCTCTCACACAAGGCAAGGCCAAAGCTTACTTATTATAGTCATTCTGTCGTGACTACTGTTCGCTCTCAGTCAAAAGCGGATGGTATCAAAAAGGCACACCCAAATGCAGACCTGTCTATTGCTATCGTGGAAGATATTGCTGTCGAGGTAGTTTTATCGTGAAAGGGTCGGCTGTTTCTTTCCCTGACACATTCTTAGGGAGCTTTTGATGAAGCAGTAAAGTCAGACCCACCCTTCGAAGCCGTCGTTCACACTGCTTCGCCTTTCCATTTCAACGTCACCGATATCCAAAAGGTATGTTTAGTCGATGCTACACGGCGATTCTGGGTCTGACAAGACTAGGAACTCCTTGACCCGGCCTTCATCGGCACTACTGGCATCCTGCAGTCAATCAAGAAGAATGCGCCTACTGTCAAGAGAGTCGTCATCACTTCTAGCTATGCCTCAATCATCGACCCCAGCAAAGGCAACTGGCCCGAGCACACCTACTCCGAGGCAGACTGGAACCCAATGACTCATGAACAAGCATTGGAAGCGCCTGCGGCAGGATATCGCGCCAGTAAAGTCTTCGCCGAAAAGGCAGCATGGGACTTTGTCGAAAAGCAGAAGCCCAACTTCAGCATTGCTACCATCTGCCCACCCCTTGTGTTTGGACCCATCGTTCACTACCTCAACTCATTGGATGCGCTGAACACGTCCAACCAACGTATTCGGGATATCTACTCGGGCAAGGCAAAGGACGAGATTCCTCCTACCGGCACCTTCTTCTGGGTTGACGTACGTGACGTCGCGAATGCACACGTCAAAGCAATGGAAGTGGAAGCAGCAGCGAACAAGCGATTTTTCATTATGAACGGCTATTTCAGCAACAAGGAACTCGCCGAGGTGATCAAGAAGAACTTTCCTGGCCAGAAAGACCTTCCAACAGAAAAGACCCCCGGTGGTGAATTCCCTCAGGAAGGTTATGCCAAATTCGACAACAGTCGTAGCAAGGAGGTTCTCGGGCTGAAGTATCACAACTTCGAAGGAACCATCGTCGACACCGTCAAGTCTCTGCAAGCTGTTGGCTTGTAAATTAGCTATATTCTCGAGAATAAGACATAGATAAATCATGAGATAAATGTGTGAAAGTCAGACTGTTGAGCTTGAATTCGTTTTTGATTAATCACGGGACAATCATTGTTTGAAGGGTTTTCATCTTTCAGGAGAACGCGATAGGGAATTGATGGGTGTTTTTCACTTACAATTTTTGCTGTATAACGAAGAGAAAGAAGGAGAAGAAATCAAAAAGTTGAGATTATTACTTTTCTCGGCAGGTGCCCAAAGCACCTCCGGATTCGGAAGTAGCCGTGCGAATCTACAGTACCAGTACCCCCCACTACGCGACGGAGCAACAAGTCATTCCGTCAGACAACAAATCATCCCACCACCAAGACAGAAGTCTGAAATCAGTCATCATGGCTAGTACGTTTTCTGTATCTGCCGTACACACATGAGGCCGAGCTAACGTGATATGCAGACTTCCAGGATATTGCCCGTATGCTTGGGTGCTGCGCAAGTGTCCTGACAAAGCTAATGTCTTGATCAGAGCAATTCACCCAATTCTACTATAACACCTTTGACGGCAACCGTCAAGGTCTTGCAGCGCTCTACGTAATTGGCAGGCCGTGCTCATAGCATGTTTATATACTAAAACAGCAAAACAGAAAGACAACTCCATGTTGACCTTTGAGAACTCGCCGATCCAAGGAACTGCTTCCATCACCGAAAAGCTGGTGAACCTTCCCTTCCAGAAAGTCCAGCACGAGGTCACCTCGCTTGACGCCCAACCCTCGAACGAAGCTGGCGGTATTCTTGTTCTTGTCTCTGGACGTCTGCTGGTATGTGTGAAAGATGGCAAAAAGCGGGGAGCAAGAAGAGAGTTTAACAAGGCCACAAATAGGTCGACGAAGAACAAAGACCGATGTCTTATACTCAGACCTTCCAACTCTTGCCTGACGGTCAAGGCAGCTACTATGTCTTCAACGACATTTTCAGACTTGTCTATGCGGCAGCATAGACGGATTGTTGCAGAAATGAACCAAAGTTTTTATAATGTCCACAAATGTAGAAATAAGTGCTCTGTGTCGTACTGTCTCTGTGATATCTTGTATTGTATGGTAGAGACAAGGCAGCATTATATTGTTGTCTTGGCAAAACTCTGACTTGCCGGGGTCTAAGCCTCAAAACATGCGCGGTGTAGCGTAGCCGTAACTGTAGCAATAACATTCACTGGACAAGCAGTGGTGTCATCTTGCAAAGCTACATACACATACAGTCCAGTAGCAGTATTGAAACAACAGGCTGCACAATCCAATAAACATCGATCGACAATGGCTATAGGGGCACAGATCGCCGAGGAGTTCAGGTCGCGCAACTTCAGTATGATGATTATCGCGATTTCTTTCTTGGTTGTACGTGGCTGACTATCGCGACAGGTATATACGGACAATGGTAGAATGGCCTTTCTCCATCGACTCCATCATGGATGCAGTGCTAATAATGATATCAGGACCGGTGTGCTATGTATGATACTCTGCTTTGCCTTGGGCATCGCAAACATCTTCCATTTCCACTGGATTATTCTGTTTAGTGTCTTTTGCTTGTACGTGTGGCTGTTGATCTATGCTATCCTTCATCGATGTCCGACTAACATGCCACGGCGAAAAGAATCTCATCGTTCATCATCCTCTTCATCGAAGTCCCGCTCTTGCTGCGCATCTGTCCGACCTCGCCAGTATTCGATCAATTCATGCGTCGCTTCACGACAAACTACATGCGCGCTCTCATTTATCTCGTCATGAGCGTCATCCAGTGGCTGTCATTGATCGCCTACGCCACCAGTCTGATCGCAGCAGCTGTGTTCTTGCTCCTTGCAGCTTGTTTCTACGCGCTTGCTGGCGTCAGAGGCCACGAATTCGCTGGCAGTAAGACCCTGGGTGGACAAGGAGTCGCCCAGATGATTGTTTAAAGAAGCCAGAGCAAAAGAAAGCAGAGAATGTACCTACCTTATCCATAGCCATACATGATAATTGCAGAACATGAATTTTTGATCAAGATAATAGCTTTTTGTGGCTTGATGAAGCCACTGGCAGGTATACAGTAGCATCCTTGAAAAATAATAGACTCGCCGTCATTGGCCCCATCCCACTATAACACACTAGCGTCGATCTGTGTTGGTCGTCATCACCGATAATGATTGAAGGTTCCTCTGGTTCGTCTGCTTCCTTTACTTGCTATCGGACTTCCATCATCTCTCTGTGTCCCCCTTTTTCCATTCTTCATCAATTCCTTATCGTCCAATATATTTATACACAAAAATGAGTGCACCTCAAATCCCCCCTCGTCCGAGTCGTTCGCCCCGACCCGAGAGCAATAATCCCACAATGAACATCCCCCCGATCCCACCGCGTCCTCAACGTCGTCTAGATAGATCAATCTCTCCGTCCAGAGCTGAATACAGCCGTTCCCCTCTTAATGATTTACCTGCGGGACCCACGTCGAAAAGATCGTCGGCAGCTTACATCCCAGCCATCGTGGGAGAAGAAGGTCTCGAGTACGAGAGCGTCGAAGAACAACAAGCCACACAAACACGAAATGTCGCCGCTGATCTTCCCATCCACGCTCCAAAGGCCTCGGTACCTCAATCGACAGCTACCTCTAGGATTCAGACCGTCACCCGTACTGACTCATCTCAGGCCGCAGCTGCAGGTGTCGGAGGCAGTGCTGCGGAAGCTTCTTCGCATCCATTGAAAGCAAAACCCAGCTTCTCTCGTTCCAATCTGTCTCTTGCCGCTGAAGAAGAAGGTCCTCCATCGGTTGGATTGACGGTGCCCATGCTGAAATATGCTGGAGATGCTCAAGCCCCGTCTCCCATGCCTACGACAGAGGACGCGACCGAGTCTCGCAACCATCACCGCAAACGCAGCTCGCGCCACGAGTTTGGTCCTCCCGGTAGCTATGGCCTACACGGTCACGGCTTGAATTCCTTCCACGGAATCAATGAGCCAATGGACAAGTTCGATGAGGATTGGTACAAGAAACACCCCGAAGAATACAAGAAGGAAAAGGGTCGGATTTATGATCCTGGCCATCCAAGCCACGAGTGGGCATTGAGCAGCGACGACCTGAACAAATTGGTTCATCAAAGCTCAAGTCAAGGAATTGGAATGGGTGAGTTCTTTTGCTTGTGCCACTGCTTGATTGTGAATGGTCTAATTGTTTCTCAGGAACGACACCAGAAGCTGTCGGCACACCGTCCGAACAGATCGGCTACCTCGCCTCAGAAGAATACACGTCTCGAATGAATTCACCAAGACCTCTATCGCTCCACGGCAGACGCTTGTCAAGCGGCAACCAACCTCCCATCGCCTCACCACTCCGAAAAGCAAGCGCCCCGGCAGATGACCAAGCCATGGAGTCGGACATTGAAGACATTATCCATGTAGATGCGCCAGCTCATCGTGTCAGCAAAATCGGTGGAGGTGGCTACGATCCTCCAAAGGAAGACTTCGGCCCCGAAGGAGGCAACACTGAAGAAGAAGGTGGCTGGGTGGTGGAGAATGGATACGGTACACCGATCCTGGCCTCTGATGAAGTCGCCAAGAACACAGATCCCACGGCAGAATATCAGCAACCCGCCATTTCTCCAGAGCAAGAGAGACGCGGCAGTGATTACCATGCAGGATGGGACTCTGAACATCGTCGCAACAGCGGCGAGCCTCTGTCTCGTGTGCGCACCAGAGACGCTGCTTCGGGTGCCGGCACTCCTCTCAAAGACATCACCGAATACGAGCCTTTGTTTCCCGAAGACGAAAAGGAGCCACCAAAGCCTAAGGCTGTCGACCACCTCAAGAGACCCGATCTCGCACGTCACTCCTTCCCGAGTCAAGACATCTGGGAAGACGTGCCAGAAAGTCTTCAGTACGAGACAACAGTCGACACACCGCAACAACCGGAAGAGCTTGGTGCATCGACTGAGTTTGAGTTGCCGGAGAAGGAACAGGCCCGCAAGGATGGCAATGAACCCACGGATCGTGCTGATTTCCTGAGCGAGGAAGCTGTAAAAATGGCCAAGCCTCACTTCAAGCCTGGTGTCGCTGATGAAATGCGACCAAATCTACAACAACGATTCCCATCGCGTGACATCTGGGAAGACACTCCCGACAGTCTTCAGTATGAGACCACCGTCGAAACACCACAGATGCCCGAAGATCTCGAAGCATCGACTGGTTCTCTTCCACCAGCTTACGAAGGAAAGCCTCTACCAAAGTTCAACCGCGCTCTTGCCGAGGAGACACGTCCCGACTTGAGACAACGTTTCCCTAGCCACGATATTTGGGAAGACTCGCCAAACAGTCTTCATCTTGAGACTACCGTCAGCGGTCCTCAGTCACCCGAGTCCACCGAGCCGCCCTCGATACCTCCTCGACCGTCGCAATCAAAACCTCTGATCCCGCCCAGACCTGCCACCAAAAAGCCACAAGTCCCAGCGCGTCCCGCCCGCACTATCTCCCAGGAGAAGATCAAATCACCCCCACTAGTCAAGGCTAAGCCTGTCAATGCCAACTTTGCAAGTCTCAGAGCAGGATTCATGAATGATCTGAACAGCAGGCTCAAGATCGGTCCTCAGGCACCAAAGAAGGAAGAGGAACTTGCTGAGGCACCTGTAGAAAAGGCACCTCTTGTCGATGCTCGCAAGGGTCGTGCTAGAGGTCCCGCGAGAAGAAAGCCTGCGGCTGCGGCTGCCCCTGCTACTGCTGACGAGGACAGCAAGGTAGCTTCGGGTCTCGCAATGTCGACGACGAATGTCATCTGGCAGATTGATGAGGCTGGCCATCTCGAGGTCCCTTCCACCGAAGGCTCACCTGTTGAAGTACCAACTTCTGAGGTTCCAGCTACTGAAGTGTCATCTACGAAAGTCGAGCATGAAAATGCCATCGAGACTAGCACAGATCCCGTCGGCGCTGAAGGAGACATTGCAGATGCTGGCAAACTCAGCGAGGCTACTCTAGATCGAGCCAATGCGATCCAGCCTGGTCTTGAAGAAGCTCTTGCCGACTCTCGCAGTCATGGCGAGACTCCAGCTTCAGGCGCCACTGATGTAGCTGCCTCTGTCCCTGACTTCACCAGCGAAGTACCTACCTCTGGAGGAGCTGCTGCGAAGGAGGAAGAAACCGACAAAGTACGACATAATGCCTTGACATCAACACCCGTGGGTGGAGCGACCGCTGAAGACACGACCGAAATGGTTCACGCCAGCGCGCAGACCGGCGAGAAGGAAATCACCATTCCTAGCGAGGAGGATATACTCAAGATCACTGTCGATGGAAACGCCCCGGAGGAAGGCAGTGTCATCACAAAGGCCGACGGCGAAGAGATCGTGTCGCATGATGTTTAGAAGCGAAAGATTGATGAATTTACTGTGATTGGTTGATACTATGTTACGAATTGATAAACCGGGTGGGTCCGCTATTCCCGAATTAAATCCAACGCGGCCGACATGTGATGTAATCAGATATCAAAGCTTCCAAGTTCCCCAGTGGCTCCATACCCCCCCAACAGCCCCCCCCTCCAAAACATCAAGGTGATGAATAATTTTTCGCTCATGTGATAATTACCCGGGACGGTTTGGAGGAAACGGCACAGAGACATGCATACATGCAGACAGGTACATGGAGTAAGCATGGAATAAATATGATGACAGAAGACGAAGATTATATAATTGCACGGGGTTATGCCCTCACCGTTACGTCCTTCTTACCTCCATCCATTATTCATCTGAGCGAGCGACAGGCCCCACTATATGCCCCAAAGAAGCCAATGTGTATGACAAACACAAGTCGATCAGGCAGAAAAAGACTAAATAGAATCAAATAAATATAAACCACTATGGAGTGGTTCACCAACTTTTCCCACAAACTCACTCATCACTCCAACTCGCCCCTCGACCTCACCCCAGCCCATAACAAATTCGAAGCAGCAATGGCCAACCACCCCAGCCAGCAGAAGATCCTCATCACAGGAGCGTCGGGCTTTGTGGCAGCCCACGTTCTGAACTCTTTCTTGAAGAATGGATATCACGTCCGCGGCACAGTTCGGTCAGAAGCCACGGCCGAGGCGGTCAGGAAGTCGCACGCTCGCTACGCAGACCAGCTCAGCTTCGCCATTGTGCCGGACATCAGCGCACCACATGCCTTCGACAAGGCCGTCGTGGGCGTCGACGGAGTCATCCACACCGCCTCTCCCTTCCAGCTGAACGTCGAGGACAACGAGCGTGATCTGCTGCAGCCCGCGATCCAAGGCACGACGTCGATTCTGGAGGCCGTGGCCAAGCACGCTCCCAACGTCCGTCGCGTGGTTATTACCTCGTCGTTCGCCGCCATCATCGACATGGGCAAGCCCAACGGCGGCGCAGGCTACACTTACACCGAGGAGGACTGGAATCCCTGCACGTACGAGGAGGCCGTCAAGGGATCGGGTCCGGTGGCATACTGTGCGTCCAAGGCGTTCGCCGAGCGCGCAGCCTTCGACTACGTCAAGGAGCACAAGCCCAAGTTCGACGTCGTCAGCATCAACCCTCCTATGGTCTACGGACCCCTCGACCACGCCGTCAGCGACCCGAAGAAGCTAAACACTTCGTCGGCCGATATCTACCGATTCCTCGACGGTTCGTCCAAGGAGATCGGGCCCACTGCTTTCCCTGCTTTCGCAGACGCCAGAGATCTGGGAGAGGCGCACTTGCGCGGTTACGAGGTGCCCGAGGCCGGCAACCAGCGTTTCGCGATTACATCTGGCAACTTTACTTACAACCAAGTGTGCGAGATCCTGCGCGAGGCGTACCCCAACCTCGCGGACAAGATCCCCGACCCCAGCAAGGAGCCAGCGCCGACTGTCGACCAGCTGCCGCATCTCAGCAACGAAAGGGCCAAGAAGGTGTTGGGCATGACTTTCAGGAGTCTGGAGGAATGTATGAAGGACACGGCCGAGAGTCTGTTGAAGATCGGGAACAAGCAATAGATTTAGATTTTCGTTTACTCTTGATCGACGAATCGGCTCGCTATTTGACCAAATAGAGGAAGTTCCAAGCGGTCCAGTGCCTCGGCTGTTTTGTTGTCAGCGTTCGTGATTCCTCGCCATAGTGAAAAGTGAGTCGTAGATCTTACCATCTCTATAAGCCCGAAAGACAAGCCAGAGGATAAGCCCAATGTCCGCAACGAAGAGTATCCAACTGATGGCAGACGACCACGAGAAGATCAAGTGAACGACGAAAATGGCGGAAAAGGCAAGACAGCTCTGCCACGCGTGAAACCTGTAATTTTCGCACCATGTCAGCCTTCTGCCCCTCTCTCAAGTATATCCCCCCCCCCTCCCCCCCTCCCCCCAAGTAGAGCACAACAGCCAAGGCCCGTAGGTAGAGAAAGAGTACGAACCTCACATAATCACTCTTCTGCTCAAAGATCAACAACGCAACCCCACCGACCGGCGGCAGCAGCAAATACGCCAGCGCGGCCTCGACATCCATTCTGATCTTGAGACTCGTCTCAAACACATATGCGCCATCATTACTCGCTCGGCCCCAACTCCTCGCGTTTCTCTGTTGCTGCTGCTGTGGCTGTTGTTGGATTGCCTCGATGTCGTCGTTGTCGTCGTCGTAGTAGTTGTCTCGCGAGTTGTCGATGAACGCCGAGGGCGAGGGCAGGGCGGTGTTGCGAGATGCGGCCCATGGGTCTTCGTAGCTTGCTCGTGAGGTTGCGGCTGGTGGGATGTATTGTTGTTGTTTTGAGGAGGGGATCGGAGGGCTCAGAGCGCGGGTGCTTTCTGGTGGTGAGGATTGGTAGGGTGCGAAATCCATGGTTTATTAATCTGTTGATGTATTTCTTTATGGTTGCCGTTGTTGTAGTTGTTCTTGTTTTTCGTGTTTGTGTAGGTCAAAGGTGGGTGTATTGTGTTGTATTTGTTGATAAGCGGTAGATCTCGAGTGTGGATACCTTGCTGTACAAGTATCACTAAGGTAATTGTATACAGTACAGTAGTATCTCTCGTAGGCTAGCTAGGGACTAAAGACAACACACACTGCTGTAACTACGGAGATTGTCGGACTTTGCTGTGGAGAGAGAGAGATAGAGAGAGCGAGATAGAGAGCGAGAGACTGGCTTGGCGATTGATATAGCCGGTTCAGTAATATCTTGTCGTACCTACAGTATTTCCTACCTTGGTCCATGGCATAACTGATTGCGCCACCGCCTTGTTCTACAACGCCACCGGCACATGTCAGGGTGTGATTATGTGGAAACAAAATTGCAGCATTCTGCAGCTCTTCTACTGAACATAAAACAAAAAAGGTCTCATATAATTCATCGTCCCATCATCTCATCTGTCTACCCCTTCTAAAATAATCATAACTCGTGTTTTCCCCTTCGCCAGGTGGGGTTTCGCCCAATCTCAGACTGCTGTATTCGGCTCCCATGTTCGCTGCCGAAGACAGCAAACCTGCGCGAGCCTCACTGCCCGTGCTATCTGCACGCATGTGTCTGTACTCGCCTCCTATATCCATCGATCGCACACTACTGGCAGGGCTTTGATCTCTAGGGAACATGGGCGTCTTCTGGTAGCCCGGAGCATATGTCGTGCCAACATCTTTGCCTTCGCTCGAGTCAGGTCTGAAGCCAGATTGCGTCGTCGCAATCGTGCTTCCAGACATTCTCCGCATGAGATCCGTCGGACGACCATACAGCTCTCCGTCTCCGCCTGCTTCGTCTCGAAACTCTGGCCTGTTCTTGAAATGTTCAAAGTCCATGTCGGCTTCGCTGACGAACTCAAAGGGTGCAGGCGCGGAACCAGCAGCCTTTCCAGGCTGTTCGTGAGACATCGGATCCATGTAAACGTCTGAGTATCCCGTGCCGATGATCTCGTCTGCCGTTCTTCCAGAATATATGCTCTTCAACAGATGCTGTGATTTCGACGACACCATTGGGGTGATCAACGGTTTGTACAGAACAGGGTGACCGAATCGAACACCGACACGGTCGTTTCTCTTGCTCTTCTGGTCTTGTCCCTTTGCCGCTTCAATGTCGCCCTTGCCTGTAGTGTAGTATTTGCAGCCATCGTCGAATGTCTTTTTGCAATAAAACTTGAACGCAAGGAGCAAGAAAGGCAAAGGTATCATCGAGTAAAGCTGAGACCAGGTTCCTTCACCTTGTGCTCCGACAAGCAGAGCAATGACACAATTTCCAATGAATGCAAGGAAAACGAAACGGTTGAACAAAACACGCCAAAACTGTCCTCCGGACTCGGTCTTGGTGATGAAGACGTACAGCAGCAAGTACTTCTTCAAGTATGAGTCGACGACGAAGTAAAAGGCTGTGATTGGTAGAACCAAAGGTTGAATCGTAGCAAAACACATTGCTACTGTCGAATAGAAAAGAAAATAGTTGTAGTAGCCAGCGTACTCGAAAGGTTGAGGTGCGCTGAGTTCGATGAGTTCGCGTGGTGTCGGGTTCAGAAAGTGTCGAGAGAACGATCCCCAAGCCAAAGTGATCAATTGACAGAGATCAACCGCTGCACCTAGGTTGCGCTGTAATAACCATGTGACCCAATAGGTAGACACTCCAATGAGACCCTGCATACCCTTTGAGAAAAGGTGCCCGTTCTTGATGGCGTCCCACACATCCTCGCCATGATTGTCACGCGCGTCGATGACGGCACTGATATATTGCCATATCGCGGCAAAAAGAGAGAAAAGAAAAAGATTGTTGATGACGAAAAAGGTGTACAGCTTGTGGGTGACGTGACGTTCTCTGCTGGTCTTTGACATGTCGCCAGACTTCATGCTCAGCTTTCGGAAGATTGCCGGAAGGAAGAAGTAGAAGGCTGATGTGATGGCAGGAGCAACGACACCCTGGAAAATAGCCCAACCTGTAGGGTGTGCCGACAAAGACGTCTGAAAAGCTGGCCAGACGATACCAAGATTGCTCAAACTCGACAGGAAGACGGCGATCAGGGCGTTAGGTACCAACCAGCCGATAGTGAGTGCAATGACCCAGATGTTGTTCATAAATGTCGCCCAACCACGTTGTCGGCTTGACATGGACAAGTTCTTCCATATCAAATCGTGAGGCTTCGGTGCAAGAGCGATGTGTGTCTTATGCGGAGCCTTATTTCTTGTCGCATAAGCCACGACATGAGCATCTGAAATCTGTTCGTAACTGGCGAAACCGAAAGGCATAGCGTTTCGTTTGTCGACTGACTCTCGGACCTCCTTCACCTCGATTTCCAACTCTCTGATTCTCGACGTCAAGTATTCGATGGCGTCAACTTTTTGTCCCTTGCGATATGATTGATCGGACTTTGTGACTTTGTAAACAGGTCGATTCGGAGGTAATTTGTTGGGGTTCTTGAGGTACTTTGCGAGGACCGATTCCAGAGCGCGGACGCTCTTTTCGTGTTCTTCGACCAGATCTGGCAGATCCTTGACATTCCTTCCAATTGAAGTTCTGGGTGTAGTTCCAATGTCCTTTGCTTCCTCTGTGATCTTGACCAGGCCCTCATCCGTTCGCAATCCTCTGGGAATCTCAGTGATCAACAAGGTTCGAGAATGCAGACTTCGTTGATACTCGGGACTCTCGAAGTAAACTCTTCGGAGACGAAGCACATCGCGATAGTTCCTCCATAGGAAGAAACAAATGATGGCGTCAAAGACATAGGCGCAAACGATATATGCCCAGTAACTCGCTCCCCAGACAAAGGTTGGCGTTAATTTTGTAAAGATTTTGATATCGTCACCTCCGTACGAGCGATCTTTACTTGCGATTAGGTTGATAGGTATAATGACTCCACACCCCACCACTGTGACGCAAAGAAATATGTTTCGACACATTTTTGTGAACTTCAAGAACAAAGTGGCATCCATGCCAATCTTCTCAACCAATTGCGTCTCTTTCGTCTTGATGATGGGGCTGACCCAATCAAGGTAACCTTTTCCAATCGGAGGCGGGGCATGTTTCTCGTCTGCATGTTTTGATCTCGGAGCGTAGACAACATTATTGTAAGGACGCAATACACAGAAAATACAAGCAATTAAAGCAAAACCAGCCAATGATGTTCCCAGACCGGCATAGAAAGAGTCGCTGTTGACTTGAGAACGAAATGGATCTGCGATAAGACTGACAAAGGCATCTACTCCGCTAGTAGTGCCCGTCTGTCTACGCACTGTACGAGAGGGATCCATGTCTACGGTGACATGAAGATCAAAACGAATGTGAATGTGTCTGCCTTAGGTAGAGAAAGAATGGCGCGCGACCAGAACTAAAGATATCGGCACTGTACCTTGCATCGATGACATGGGTCAAGATGGTCATAGCCATTCCACAGTTAAACGCTGAACTATTTTTGGCCGATTGGCGCTTCTTTTTGAGGTTTGTTTTGTTTGCAGATACAACGATTCTTCCATTGGGTAGGACGACACGCGGCCTTGGGCTTGTTGAGAAACTCAACCGCTTACCTAGCACCTAGGTCACAGCAGACAAAGGATCAGTACACCAGGACGATTGAGCCTAAAATGTAGCTCAGGTAGCCATCATCAGCCCTCATCATCGCTGCCTCCGAACCCGTTTTTTTCTCTTACGCGAACCCGGAATCCAAGGGAAGAAACACGAGGCGTGACGTTGGTCTAACGATGACTGCGCCTCTGTTTTGCTTACTGTTACCTTATGACTACCTACCTTACCCTGAATGTGAATGATCATCCATTGTATCCACTTGATCCTCGGATGTGTGCAGCTACAGTCCTTGCTTTGTTATCAAAGGGAAGTCTGGATTTATCCGCTAAGTAGTACGCTGCCTTAGCTGAGACATCATTGAATGTTAGGTATAGTTCCGGACATACTGTTATGGCAGATGTGATCCCTGTCCTTGTGATAAGATAAGCCAAAGACCCCGTGTTTCAGAGTCATGCGAAGTAAGCTACGCTACAATGAATAGATTATTACCTTGATGTTCTTGCCGTGATGATAATTAGGTCCATTGTGTATCATCCAAAACACCTATTAATCCCATCTTTCAATGTCGATGGTTATATTCATCGGTCCTTCCGGTGATAAACTTGCTACTGATCTTTCCGAGATCAATAGTCTCGACGCTCTCAAGGCGTTTGTCGAGTCCAAGGCTGACGTCGCGGCAAATAAGCTGGTCTTTTTGACCGCGAAAGGCAAACAAGTCAGGCCTCAATCATTACTGACAGAGGTTCGTGGCTGTATATGTACTTATTCATCACCATGATCATCGGACTAACATAGTCAAGAACGAAATCTATGCTTTTGACTCGAGCTTACTCTCAGAACCTCGACAACAATCAGTGCCCTCTCCTACGCCTTATGAACCTGGTCAACCTCCGGATAGTATTTCCGACCAGACCGACCTGCAATCATGGCATTCCCTGTTTGCTGCTCGACTAGAATGGGCTGTATCCCTCCGTGAAGCTTGCGCTTTGCTCGTGTCTCAAGCCCAGAAGCACGCAGAAGAACAGACCGTCATCCACAAGAGTCTTGGTGTGGCTGTGGCAAGTCTATCAAGTCACATGCGCAACGCTGAAGAGAAATACACGGCAACAGAAGAATGGTGCGAGCAGGTCTTGGTCCAGCAAGAGAAAGTTATCGATAGATGGAAAAAGGATTATGACTTGTTAGAATCGATGCCTGCAAGGCCAGAGTTCGCGCGCTTCATCGCTACGCGCAATGCCCCGGTTGATACCCTACAGCACTTTGTCGACGTTGACGAGGTCAACAATGCCGGTGCGAGAGCAAAAGCTGTCATGATCTCATTCGCCCAGCGCATTGCCGATCTCAAGACAAATCTCGCCTCGACGGCCAAGTCAAGTCATGAGCTGCTCCTAGCAGTCGAGCAATCAAACTCGACTCCTGCCGACGCGTCCTTGGAACTTCTGAACGAAATCGACATCATCGTCAACAAAATGCGCAATGACATGGATCATGTAGCAACGCTTCCGACGAATAGTCAAGGTGTCAGTCGCGCAAGCAAGATGGCCTTGTTACATACCAGAAATTACCTACCAAACCTCACTGAGTTCTGTGGAGAAATCAACGACTTGTTACATCGCCATATTCAAGCTCGGAATGAAGCCGCGCATACAAGCTTGTCACAAATGCAAACGCTTGCCATCATCGAAGGGCGACTGAGCAAGCTTCTCTCTGCCATCAAGAAACTTGACATCTCATCCGAAGATCAACAAGCATTCGGTCTCCTGAATATTGTCGGTCGTCTGCCTCATGTCTACGGGTCCTTGATGATTGAGGCTATCAGACGAAGAGAGTGGGCTGCAAAAAGCAAGAAAGAATCTGCTACTCTGGTCGAAGAAATGGCAACATATCAAGAAGAAGAAACTCGGCGAAGAAAGAAATGGCTGTTGTCTGTAGATGACGTTGTCAATACCGACCTCGTCACGACGAAACCTCCAGGCGTAGAACTCAGTCTTCGATCTGACGAACGCGAATGGCCTGTCGTCTCGCGTCAAGAATTGCAAGAATACATTCAGATTTTGATCGAGAAAGATATACCTGTCCAGGAACTCCAGTCAGCAATCCAAGATCTGGATCGTCCTACGAAAAAACAACTCAAACTCGCCAGGAACGCCTTCAAGAACGGCAGTGTCCATGATGGGGCTTTTGGTAGTACGTCCATCATGATGAGAGGTGGTGGTGATGTTGTGAAATTGGAAGAAGAGTTACGAGGGCAAAGAAGCAGAGTCCGAAAGCTAGAAGACTTACTCCATCGACAAGCCAACATGCAGCGTAACTCCTCAGCATTCAGTCCGATGTTGGAACTCGTCAGTGAAGATACTTCCCTACAAACACGCATCGCCAGTCTAGAAGCAGAATTGCAACAAGCGAATATCAAACAAGCTCAGTTCGAAGAGGCCGTATCAACAAAGAAGGACATCATGGAAAACATGGAGGCCCAGAAGAGGGAATTTGCCGATGAACGTCGAGTATTGGAAGGCGAACTGCGAGAGGCTCGAAGCAAAATCGAAGACTTCGAGGACGAGAATGAGAAACTGTTGGAAAGCCGGGAACATGTCACCCACGAGCTTGACCGATACAAAACAAGACTCAGGAATGCCTATTCACACTTGTCTGGCAAGGAACCTCCCCTGGATCCGATCGAGTTATCGACTGCGTTGGAGGGTTTGTCCAAAGCGATGATGCAGAAACATGCCGTCCTCGAAGCGAAGATCATACAAATGACAGATGACATGGTACTGGAAAAGGCTCACTCTGCATCCTTGTCCTCTTGTCTCAATGACGAACGAGCACAACTGCACGAATTACGAGAAAAGATGGCCAGCGGCGAAAGCGGGGCAGATGCGCTTCGTAAGAGGGTTGAAGAGAAAGAAGGCAGAGTCATCACCCTTACTGAATCTCTGTCACAAGCAGAGTCACAAGCCAAGAATCTCGATGCTGAGTTGAAACGAGTGACTGGACGACTTGACCAACGTGGTACCAGGGCTACGGAAGTCAGCCAGAGACTCTACAGCCAGAATGCAAGGCTCTTGCGATTGTTAGACCAGTCGGGCTTCGTGGTCGCCTACAAAGAAGATGGTACGATGGTCATCGAACGAGCAAGTAAAGTCAACAACTCAACGACACTCGACGCATCAATATCTCGGATTCTGCCGTCTAGAAAAACGTCTACAACCGAACCATCCTTCCTCCACTGGTCGGAGTCAACAGATGCTGCAACAGAAGAAACCGCCTTTGCCTACTTTACTCAACAGATCTCTCTATTTGACGTCCAAGTCTTCAGTGAAGCGCTATCGAAACGTCTGCGAGACTTTGAATATACAGCGCGAAAGTGGAGCAAGGAAGCGAAATCGTTTTCGTCTTTGTCGTCCCGTCTACGGAATGAAACATCACAAAAGATTGCCGTGCGTGATTTCAAAGAGGGCGATCTGGCTTTGTTCCTTCCCACTAGAGGTGAACTGGGGAACAAGGGGGCATGGGCTGCTTTCAACATCGGAGCACCTCATCATTTCCTTCGCGAAAAGGAAGGCATGGGACTCAACAGACGCGAATGGCTAGTCGCTCGAATCAGTCGAATCGAAGAGCGTGTGGTCGATCTGAAGAAACGAGACGGAGACAGCCTTCGTAGCGTCGGATCTGCATCCATCGATGCCGCAAGTTTCGACTCGCGCAAAGACGACAACCCGTTCGAACTCAGCGATGGACTCACATGGTACATGGTTCACGCATCCGAGGACAAAGCGGCCGCTCCTTCGACTCCTGGGCTCGGCACAGTGACGGTGGCGAGCAGTACGGTGGACGCCAAGGGGAGTATCCGCAAGAAGGAAGGAATTGAAGCAGTAAAGACACTGGGAAATGTCAAGAGTCTCGATTCCAGACGAAGTTCTGAGGCTTCTAGGAAAGGCGAAGTTATCAAAAGATCACCTAGCGATAACTCTGTCAGAGAAGATGACCAGGTGCGAAGGGACCTCCTCTTTGGTCCTTAGGGGGGTTTCACTAAATCAAAGTCTAGTCAAGTAGAAGTATACATTCTCCTCGTCCAGCTACTTCGGACGGTCTTGTTTCTGGTAGCCCGGAAAGACCACGACAACGACAGCAAGATGCCAGAAGAGCGAGTATCGCACAGGGAGACAGTGCCTGGAATCTGTTCTCGGTGGGTCGAGCTTACGAACTCTAGTTTTTCCTGCAGAGGTCAGATCTCATCAATTAATTACCTTACTCTTCTTGATTTCGCTGATCGTCGCTTTGTACTGTACTTCAAGCGTGTAAGGTAGCTTCGATAAGATAAGAGCTGCATCTTGGCGAAAACAACACACCTTATGCAAGAAACACCTTGATGTGAGAAAGTGCATGCACGTCATGGCATAGGACAACAACAAACAGAGAATGTCAGGCCACGTCAGAAACACCAGTGATGTGCGAAGAGGTGAGTCCTCGCGGAATCTATTGTTTTCCTCGTGCCACACTGACACTCGCAAGTCGCCATGCCACGGCGTAGTACCAAAGGACCGTTGGACATGGAAGAGGAAGAGTCAGTGACAACATCAAGAGCATCATCACAAAGAGCGTCAATTAATGAGAGATACATCAGTGCCCCGACACCTCCGACGCCGACCGAACGTACTCGAGCACCTTATACACCGGCCTTGAACACGAACCTACCGCCGTCACCAGCTTCCATACCACGCGGGGCCCTGTTGTCGCCGGACTCGATCACATCCTACGACACCCCGCGGTCGCCATCGCCGAATGTCTCTAGGACAAATCTCGATCTTTCCATTCTGCTACGGCCGAATCTATATCAGTCGATACCGACCACGAACATACCGCCTCCGTTTCTCTCTTCTCAGCCTCCTACCACAACAACACTACCAGAGTTGTTGGCGAAACGGCATTTCCGCCTCGCTGCGGACAAAGTGGTCGAGATTCTGTGCCAGTCGGATATATCACCGTACGAAAACGAGAGGATCTTTGAGCTGTTTCACACGAGATTGGCATGTCTGATCTTGACGAACCATGCCGATCTGGCAGCAAAGGAATGTCGACCGCTTCTCGACATTGTCGCCAAGGAAAGGCGGATCGTCAATCCCATTGCTCTGATTCCGTGGGATCTGAGGCTGTTGATCGAGACGAGGTTGAGGCCTGTGTTGGCTCATGGTGGGGCAAGGAGGAGTATTATGAACCTTTACTCTCTCGGGACAGAATGCCGGATCAATGCGAGCAGAGCAGAAGAGGATCAGAAACTGTGGACAGATCGATTGGCAGACCTGGGATTACGGGTCGCCTCTGTTCTTGTTGAGATGGGGGAGACGGAGACGGCACTGAGGCATTTGAATTCACTCGATGATGAGAGCAACAACGAGCTAAAGGCTTTATTGTATCTGAGACTAGGAGACGTCTAGTCTGCACGATCGATCGTCTCGGACTCACCACTACTGGACATCTCCACAGCCAATTATGATTCGGCGGTCAAATCATTACAAGACTCTGACGCGTTGACGAGACACAACCTCGCCGTCGCACTTGTCTACTCGGGTCACGTGGAGAAAGCAACAGAAGTTCTGGAGGGACTCGTGGACGACACGGATGTCTTTTCGACATTGCTATTCAATCTGGCGGCAATCTATGAACTACGAGCAGAGGAAAAACACGCTCGAGAGAAGAAGATTGGACTGGTCAAGCGGGTGGCTAGCAAGGCCTTTGAACGACAAAGTCAGGACTTCAAGCTATAGAAATACATTAGCATATTGAGCAGCGGTGCATTTCTGTTGGTCTGAGTGGTTTGTGTTTTTTTCTCGTGATCAGAGTTGGTGGAGAAGTGTATCATTCAACAAGGCCCGAGGGCCTCTCCGTTCCGTCTTGAAACATGTTGGTAAATCCTTCTTCATCATAACGAGGGTGATTGTTGGATTTGTGACATGGAAAGAACAAGGCTTTGCTTACATTTGTGTTGTATGATGATCAAAGAGTGTCAGAGACAGGGCCTCGAGAAAGTCTCGATATATACAGACAAGTAATCTCGGCGTTTTTGCACTGTTTGTACGGACGACCAACCAGGTACGCGGCACGAGACAATCCCAAGTCTGCGGATAGATGAGGAGGTATCTAGCCAAAAGATGATGCCACGCGATGCCGGCAGATAAACCCCTCACTATAGCAACATATGCTGCTGGAGCTGGTCTCGCCGCAATCACACTGGTCTACGTCTTCGGCCCTACATTCTTTCTCGACGACGAGGCGGCGCATTCGACGAAATCATCGCGCAAGAAGGGCGTCGTCGGTTTATATAACCCTGCGAATGACTGCTTCATCAATTCCGTCTTGCAGACTCTCGCGGGGCTGCCGGAGCTGCGCACATATCTGATCCGAGAGATGCACCGGCGGAACCTGGACGGCAAAGAGATTTACTCGCTGGTTGCAAAAGATGACGATGGGATCCGGCCGAACGAGGGAAAGGACATTGTGGAAAGAAAGGAAGTCAAGGAGCCCGAGTGGAAGAGACTCGGGCTGCAGCAGGGGATTGTCACGGCCGGTCTGAAGCAAATCCTCGATGCTCTGAACGAGAGACCGATCATCAAAAAGACGATATCCGCGAGCGGGTTTGTTCATGTGTTGGAACAGGCCTTTCGCACGCGGATCAGTCGGCAGCAACAAGACGCGCAGGAGTTTCTGCAGGTCGTGACGGAGAGGTTGAGTGAAGAGTGCTATGCTGGACGTAGCGCCAGACGGAAAGCGAGGAGTCGTTCTTCGGTGGTCGACGTCGACAAGATGCATCCGACAACATCCTCATCGTCAACAACAACGCCGCCGTCACCACTGGAAGAGGATTTCTCGTTTCCCTTTGAAGGCAAGATCGAATCACAGATCGAATGTACATATTGCCATTTCAAGCCGAAGCCGAGCGTGTCTTCGTTTGTCACTCTAACGCTCAACGTACCGACCACGACGACGTCTACGTCTCTGTCATCATGTTTCGACAGTATGCTGAAGATCGAGCACATTGACGACTTCAAATGCGAGTATTGCCGGCTACAGCACGCCATCGAACACGCGAAAGAAGACGAGATGCCGGCATTGAAACACGCATTAGAAACAGACCCGGAGAACCCTCCTGCTCATATCAAGCTTCCTGATTCATCAAAAGCGCCGAGACGCAAGATAGCCCGGCACATGCGCATCTCCCGGTTCCCTCGCATTCTAGCCATTCATCTGTCACGATCAGTGTGGGCTGGAACGTCTCCGACATCGAAGAACCTTGCAAAAGTGTCTTTTCCCGAAAGCCTTCCTCTAGGCGGGCTGCTGGATCAAAGACAGTATACACTGCTCGGGGTGGTCACGCACAAGGGCGGACACAACAGCGGACATTACGAGTCGTTCCGCCGACAGTACTCGGTCGAGCCCAAATTCTCTGCGGGGCTCAGCATGGGCACCAAAGGAGTGTATTCCACGTCTGCGAGTCCCGCGGCCAGCGGAGTCAGCAGTCCGACGGAAGAAGAGGACAGCGCTCCGCGATCGCTGAGTGTGTCGGAGCGGTTCACGGAAAAGGCAAAGTCACTGGATCTGGCGCGTCAACGGCGGATACAGAACAAAAAGAACTCGCGGTGGTGGAGGATCAGTGACGAGAAAATAAAGGAGAGCAACACGAAGGAGGTGTTGGGGATGCAGAGAGAGGTGTATCTGCTGTTTTATGAAGTCGTATAGCAGCTTGTACTATTATTGTTATGATATTACATACACACCACCAAAACAAAGCTTCACCGCCCGCGTAAAGCGTGCTTCAGTGCTTACCCCTCGATTATTGATGATTCCGATCATCATCTTTCTTTTGGTTTGTTCTTTCTTTTCCTTGTCCTGCTCTGTCCACGCCGCCGCCGCAACAACAACAACCAACTCCACGATAGAACAAAACCATGCCTTGCTTCCAAGGGCTGGCCGTCAGCATACACACGCCCGATGGCCCCATCACGGAATATTCAATACAAAAACAACAGAAGTTCGGCCGCATCACCAGCTACATCCCCGTGCCCGCAACACCTCAGCAGTCGACCTTTGCCGTGTCAATCACTCTCCTGACCCCCGGACTCAAGGTGCCTTATTCCGCCGCCAAACCCAGCGCTGAGAATCCTTATCCCCAGCCGATGGTCGTCGGTGGTTTGCCCACAACCGGATCCACTCGCGGCCAGTACCAGAACACAGTCAAGCCTTACATCCCTCACACGTCGTCACCGAACGAGACCGTCGCCGCCTACATTTACTTTGATGGACGCCAGAAGGAAGAGGTCGCCACCCTACTGCGAAAGGGCGAGGAGACGTGGGTCAACAGCCGATGGGTGTCGATCCCCGAATCAGAAGGCGGCGGCATAGCGGAGAGAGAGTTCCTGTTCCGCGAAGTCGGACTGGAAAGATGGCTGAACGGACTCGATCTGTCTGCGGGTGCGGATAAAGCGAGGAAGATCGAGAAGCGGCAGCAGAAACTGCAGCGACGGGCGAACGAGGCGATAAAACAGCAAGACGACGACTCGTCCGACGACGACGACGACGACGAGCCTCCCGAGCCCGAGGCCAGCGGCCAGATCAAAGTCGCCCTGTTCCGAGTCCTCGCCTCCGGAGAGATCAAGCGCGGAGAATACAGTCCGCAGTTCGACGTGCACGACGACGAGGGCGTCGATGGCAGCGGCCAGACGGCGGCGGGAGAAGACGTCGACCACACAACCTCGTTTGCCAAACCCAAGTCCCTCGATCCCAAGAGCATTTCCACACAGACCGTCACCGGACTGGACCCGCCCGACCAGCCTTTCGCCGTCTTCACCTTCTTCTACCGCGGCGAGAAACAACTGCAGAAAATGGGCATATTGCCCGACCCGGACGCCACAGTCCCGACACCGGCAGCCTCGAAGAAGCAGATCGACTTCTCCAAACTCGGTCCTCTCAAAAACACGGGCACAAAGGGCTTCAGCTCGTATCGAAACGACGACAACACCGACATGGAGAGCGACAACGACGACGACTCGGACGCGGAAAAGAACGACAAGGACGAGCTGGACGACGCCCCTGTCACGGCGACGACGGGCAAGATGAGCGAAGAAGAAATCAAAGTCGCCGAGGGTGTCCGGAAGATCAAGGTGATTTTTTTTTTTAATCTTTTCTTCTCGTTTTTGTATTTCCATATCTAACATGTTCCTCACCGACAGCTCAAACGACAGCATTCGACAGACGTCTCGCTGCAACAAATGAACAAAGAATCACCCACGCAACAACATCAACAACAACAACCACCCCTAGAACCACCGTCGTCCGTCTCCGCCTCTGCCTCTGCCACCGAGAAACCCCTGTCCTCGTCGGATCATCTGAACATCGAAACCCCCGACACGATAGCGAGTCCCTTCAAGAAACACCGACCGAGCAATTCGGGCCTCGAGGTCCCTGGAGCCATATACGCCGGGCTGAACCTCAACAGCCTCGTCAACGCGAAAGCACCGGGAGAAGCGCAAGCGGAACAGGGAGAGGAAGAAGACGAAGAGCTCTGAATAGTGCTGTTTTTCTCTGCTTTGAATTCCTGTCTTGTTGTTCTTTTATCACCAGAGATTATATATATCCCCCCTGCTCCTGCCTCATCAAGCAACCAACCACACTAACAGACTCTTCCCGGCTTGCTCTAGCTTCGACTTGGAAAGACATGAAATCAAATCAAAAAAAAAAATCGTATTCATCAAGCTTCACATCCTATCCTATCTCTATCACTACTCCGAGTCAGAGTCACCGAACAGGTTCTTCTTGTTCTTCGGTCCATCACCCCCGAGACTCATCCTGAAGTTGCCCACACTGATCTTCGGAGGCGCTGCTGCTGCTGGCGTTTCTGCAGCTTCTTCTTTCTTGTCTAGTAGATCGGCCGCTGTGGGTCTTCTCTTCTGTTTCAGCGCGGCCAGGCGCTTGCTCATTTCTTGCATTTTGGAGTCTTGATCCTGCTCCTTCTGCGCCTGCTGCGCCTGCGTCTTGTCTTCCTTTTCTTGTTGTTGATCACTGTTCTTCCACTTGCCCGCCTTCGTCTTCTTCTCCTCTCCCTCGCATTTCTCATCCTCCTTTCTCTCATCGGCAAGGGCGAACAAGAAAGAATCCCGAAACGACTTGAGCGAGTCGACGGAGAACACACTCCATTTCTCCCACAGACTCAGCACGACGCCGACTTTGCGCTTCCACTGCTCCGCTCTCATCAAACCCCAGTCGTGCTCCCTCTCGAGCCTGCCCAGGTGTCCGAAGATGTTGCGTGACCGCAGCGCCGTCTCGAACAATCCCCTGATCTTCCACGCGTCCCGGACGCCAGAAGTGGAACTGTTCTGCAGCGCGTCACAGATGAGATAGAGAGCAATGAGCTTGGCGTTGGAAGGATCCGATTTCTTCTTCTCTTCGTCGTTCTTGTTGCGTTTCTCGATGAGTTCATAGTCGTCCTCGTCGGCTTCGTCGAGGTCGTCCATCGGGTGCTCGTACTGCACGGCGCGCGAGTACGGCCGTTCCACGTTCTCCACCAGCATCGAGACAATCTCCTCGGCGCCGCACCCGGCGTTGTTCACTACGAAGGACGTCACGCGCGCCACATCCCCTGCGCGTAACATGCCCAGAGTGTCCGGCAGGCGCGACAAGAGGTAGACGAGCTTTGCCTTGCGGTAGGGGTTCAGGTACGACGAAGTATTCGGCGCTTCGAGCGTTATTGGTGGCTGTCTGGTAGCGTCGGTCTCGTCGTCGTCGTCGTCGTCTGATGACACATAGCCGCTGTCTTCGGTCAGGTCTTCGAAGCCGAACACGAATTCGAATTTGAGCCGTTCTTGCGGCGCTTGCCATAGGGGGCCTTTGTCGAAGACTTTGAGGAGTCCGAATTGATTTTCTGGTTGTGCTGCTGACGAGGACGGGGATTTTGTCTGGGATGCGTGGTACTCGTAGATCAACCAGCGGTAATAGACGCTGGCTTGGCTGTTGCTGTCGAAGATCCATGCCCATCTCTCGTCTTGTTGGACTCCGGGGTCAGAGAGAAGACCGTGTTCGAACGAGGGCCCGTATTTGATGACTTGTTCCACTGTCTTGTGTACCACCTTCAATAACTTCAGATCCGTGGGCGGGGTGACTTGCACAGCCATCATTCCATTGACAAGAGGCTTAGCCCCGAACGGTCGATTGTCATGTTGGAAAAGAGTCGAGGCGGTGGTCGCACTGCCACTGACATGTCTCGACGTTTTCAGATAACATCCAAACCCAAGATATTTCCCCTGCAGCGCAGCAACGCAGCTATCGACATCACTCATCGGCGTATCCGCCGAAATAGTCACAATCGCCGAACGCCCAGCCCCGAACGAAACATCCTCAATCTTCAGATTCGCCGGCGCGATTCTCCGTATATCCCTCGCGGTGAAGTTCTTGGGCAACTGCGACCACAGCATCGTGGGTCTCCTGACGCTCGGCTCCTCGGGTGATTTAATGTCTTCAGAGGCGCGCATTCCCCTTCGCTCCCTCTCTCTTTCCTCCTCTAATTGTCTTTTTCTCTTGAGACTCGGCGGCGGCGGAGGCAGATCCAGAGTTCCAGGCCCAGACTTTCTCATCTCCTGCTTCTGCTGCTGCTGATGATGTCGCGGTCTACTGCCTCCACCACCATTACCACCACCACCCAGCGAGGAAGTGAAGTCGTCCTCGTCGTCATCGTCATCTTCGTCGGCGAATGAGTTCTCAAACTCTCGCAGCGCCTTGAGATTCTCTGCTTCGTCGCGCAGACGCTTTGTCTCTGCTTCTTGTCGTTGTCGCTCGAAGAGGCTGAGCTTCTTGGGCGCATTCAGCTTTTGTTTGATCTGGTCCTGGTCCATTCTTGGGATTTGCCAGACGGCGTTTGTTGAAGTTGTTGTTGTTGCTTATCGGCGAGTAATATTATGTCAAGGTGTTGGAGAGAGACAGACATGAGGCGGGACGGCCCGTTGCTTCCCCGCTTTGTGTTATATAAAGTGCAGGTGCGTCGTGGTGCCTGCCTCACTAGTGCCTGTCTTTAGTCTCTCTCGGTGGGGTGCTTTCTATTCACTTGCATACGCATCTATATACAAGTACCTATATCTTGCAGTGACTTAACTCCATTCACTGTACATATACACAGTAGTACATCATCATCATCATGAGTGAAATCGAGGCGCTACTGCGCTTCCTGACAAAAGACGCCAAGTTACCTCTCGGTGTCGCCATGCAGAAAATAACCGAACTACGCGAGGCAGGTCTCACAAAGTAAGGGTGCAGTGGATATATACAAGACACAACAGGGACGCCATTGATCGTCCTTTTTAGTCCACAGCAAATCTCAAGATCAACCCTACAAGTCGTGTCCTCCATCTTCGACGAGAAGAATGCAAAATCCGTGTTCAATGCATCGAAACGGATACGAAAACGATCTGCTGAAGGAAACGAAAGAGAGGCTGGCAGCAGCAACAAGAAACGACGAAGTTCCTTACCAGAGGTTCAGACCCCTGCGAAACTCGAAGCCTCACTCGCGTTGCCACTTTCTAGCCTGACCGCAGAAGAATTGTCAGATACCGTCTTGACGACGAATCGAGCTCCTTTACTTCTAGCCTTTGCGTACTCTGTACTTGCTTTCACAATGCCAGATCAACCTGACTCGGCGAAACTCAGTCTTGCTCAAGCCGTCGTCAGTGCCGGAAGCAAAGCCAAAGCAATCAGTATTGGACTGGCCAAAGCCGACGAGGACAGGAATTGGGGGGAGGGTCAGCCTAGTGTCAAAGTACTCGGGCAGAATATAAAGGTCATTCGACGCTGGGGCTATGAGATTTCAGGCGAAGATCCTGCGTTGTGGGCGTTGGATATGGACCAGGTTCAAGGACCTTTGACGGCAGAACATACCTCGGGCGAAACGACTGGTCTACCGATTTATTCGCCACAATCTGCTCGGTCATACATCAAGCGAGCATTTGGTGGCGATCTAGAGAAGCTGCTCAAAGTCTTGTCCTTGCTCTATCAGTCATGGGCCGATGCACTGTCCACAGACGACTTGGACAAACGAGCATGGTCCTGCTATGTCAAGACCCGACCTGATGTGGAGCAGGGAAAGGCTGGGTGGGGCGCCAAAGGCCAGGTCAAACTAAAAGATATACTTGATTTAAGAAAGACTTAACCTGTAATAAGTGGCCACCTCGCCTTGAGGTTCTTTAATGCTGAGAAATCAGATATTACATCGACTTCTCGACCATCGTACATGATCTTGTAGCCCACACTCGTGTCGCTCGCGTCTCGATCGACGATGATGGCGCTCCATCCTGCATTCAGAGCCCCTTTTGCATCTTTTGCAGGCTCGTCGCCGATATAGACAAGATCCCAGTCATCTTTCGAGTCCAACAAGTCTGTCGCAGCGTCAAAGATTCTTCTGTCAGGTTTCTCAACCCCGACATCATAACTCATGATCGCAAAGTCAATGTCATTATTGTCTTGCTGATTGATTCTCAACCCAAGATCGTTCAAGACATCAGGAACGCGGTTGTCGGAGTTTGTTATAACTCCGACTTTCATACAGTGTCGATTCGGAGACGACGAAAGTTGTCGAATGTAAGCCAGTACGTCGGGATACAGCGTATAGCCTTCTTTCGAGTTGAATCGATCAATCAGAGTCGGCGCTAGTCTGTCATGATAGTGCGGTGCGAATGTTTTTGTTATTACCTGGGTTCCATCAGACGGGGTCAGGGTAGAAGAAAATGTATATATTACACACATTCGTCCACCATTTCTCGGAGCCTAATCCCACCTCTTTTCCATAATTCGGATGTAGCTTGGATTCTTCTTTGAATGCTGGTATCGATAAGTGTCAAGTTTACAATAATGGCGTGGTTGTCGCTATCAGTACCGTTTTTGAAACTCTTCATGATCTCGTCATCTTCGACGTCTATACCAAGCGATCTCGCCACACGACCATACTGTGTCGCGATCGGCTCACGAGGCGTGAAAACAGTCCCGAAGGCATCAAGACATATCAGCAGGTTACGTTTCGGAATTGGCGGCATCTTTGGTTTCCCGTTGGTCCACTGTTTACTATCAAAGGGCAAAGGAGACCGGGGGGAGGGGTGGAGTTGCCGTCGGCCATTCTTTTTTGGCCGGCCAAATCCCGTCCCTTTGATTATTTGTACAACACATTCGACAACATGATGCGTTATCGGCCAGAGATCGATAATAAGGTAACTACCAACAACAAAATGCCCCGCGGTGGGGAAGATAGGCCAGGTGATAGATATGACTCTCATAAGTACTACCAGTGATTCTTCCCTTATGTCCCTTTCGTTTCTTCACATCTCTCATTCCAAACATACGCAAAAATGGGTCTCGTAGATAAATTCCCCAAAGAGCAACTCACCTTTGGCTTTGCCACGCCGATCCAGCCTCTCGAGCGTCTGTCGAAAGAGTTAGGCGGCAAGGTCCACCTCTATGCAAAGCGTGAGGATTGCAACTCAGGGCTGGCCTTTGGCGGCAACAAGACTCGTAAACTCGAATATGTCATCCCCGAAGCTATCTCGGGGGGCTACGACACCCTCGTCACCGTCGGCGGCGTGCAATCGAACCAGACCAGACAAGTGGCAGCCGTTGCCGCAAAGCTGGGCATGAAGTGCGTTCTCGTGCAGGAGGCATGGGTCAACTACCACGACAGCGTGTACGACCGCGTCGGCAACATCGAGCTCAGCCGCATCCTCGGCGCAGACGTCCGACTCAACGAAGCCGGCTTCGACATCGGCATCAGACCTTCCTGGGAGCAAGCAATGCAAGACGTCCGCGACAAGGGCGGCAAGCCCTACCCTATCCCCGCCGGATGCTCAGAGCACCCTCGCGGCGGTTTGGGTTTCGTCGGCTTCGCAGAGGAAGTCATGCAGCAGGAAAAGGAGCTGGGCTTCAAGTTCGATTACATCGTCGTGTGCGCCGTCACTGGATCCACGCAAGCGGGTATGGTCGTCGGGTTCGCATCCGACGGTCGCGCCGACAAGGTCATCGGTATCGACGCCTCAGCCAAGCCCGAGAAGACCCGAGAACAGATCCTGCGCATCGCGCAGAACACCGCCAAGCTCGTCGAGTTGGGCAAGGAGATCACGGAGAAGGATGTCATTGTTGATGACCGATTCGGTGGACCCGAGTACGGTCTTCCTAACGACGGTACCATGGAGGCCATTCGACTGTGCGCCAGGACGGAGGGCATGTTGACTGACCCTGTGTATGAGGGCAAGTCCATGGCTGGCATGATCCATATGGTCAGGAATGGAGAATTCCCCGAGGGCTCGAGGGTGTTGTACGCACATCTGGGTGGTGCACCGGCGTTGAGCGCTTATGGTGCCATCTTCAAGCAAGGTTGATAGTCGCGAGATTTGTCATGTGTTTTAGACAGACTACGATGGTGTTTTGCTTTACGCTTCTCCCCCCCCCCCACGATAGAGTCGACTGGGTTTGTGGTTGACGAATATAGAATTTCTCACGGTCCCACTTCATCGTCCCTTGTGTCTTCGAGTTCGAATCATCTGCTTTTCCTTCTGCGTCAACTCGAAATTCACTTTTCTTTCCCATCGTCATCTCTCCGTTGCTGCTTGCGACGTTCGCTCCGGAGATTCAGTAATAGTTATCGCTTCGTTGCTTCTTCCAACAGTCGTTGTGGAGAGCTACCCATAGCCATCACACGTCGATCACCTATGCTAATCACTATTGCTTCATTGATGAGCATTTCGTCAAGTTCCGTTCTCGTTCTCGATATCTCTTGTATCTAATGGATGTGCGAAAAATGACAAGCCGACTGTGCGAGGTGGTATGCATGTGTAGATATCCAACGCTGACCTTTGATAGAATATATAAAATGATGACACGCGTCAATGACATCAAGTGTACTCATGCCATCTGCGTCCAATCATGTCTATCGACATCTTACCTCTTGTAGTTGTAACACTATCGACAGACACTCCCACTGCTCTTAACATCCAGCTCAACCTGCATAAACACATCGTCTAAATGGAACGACTTGATCAACCTGCCACCTCCTAGAAAGGGGATACCCGTTTTCCATATTCAACAAAGCCCATCGACCTCGCCGCCAATTGTCATCAGCCTCGACGTCCTCTCGTCATCATCGTCACCAATCAATTTCGTCTTGGTCATCACCCATATGCATCAATAATATCGGCAGCACAGATGTCCCCATCACAACCTCGGTCGACTTCAATCACTGTACTCGACGTCCTTTCGCTCCTCGCTTAGCTTCGTAGTGGCAATCGCACGTATCATCATTCAGCGCTATTGCAACCCCGTTGCTCAACATGTGAATATGCATGCATTGCGATTGATCCCTGAACAGTGAGGAGCCCAATATACCTAATGAATTCCCCCACGGTGTAATGGTCAAAGCTTCGGGGGGCCGGATTGTGATGAAAACATGTGTGACGGAGATCCTGAATGTGTCAGTGAAAAGGCAAGCTGCATGTCGGAGTGGGCCAACTCTGTCATGTGTAATGAGGCCGTTTGAAGAACAGCTTCAAGGAGCATTTGTCAGAGGGCCTGGAGACGACAGCTGATCGTGAGAAGTATCACGAAGGAGCAAGCCTGAGGATTTGTTTTCGAGAACCAGGCCTGAGCAAGACTCGATGAAGGTGCGCTATCATGGTCTGAGGCAATAAACACCCAACGACAGACCATGGTACCGAATGACAACGAGGATGATAGATGAAAACACCTCCCCTCGCTCCAGAAAACCAGTAAAGAGATAAACCAGCACCCTCTTAGTGGTCCTGTTAAGACTGGTCAGGTAGATCCTGTGCAACGGTAGTTGTCATGCATCATGCATACCCCTCACTGTAAGTGGTATATGAACCCCCATCCACGATGGATATTCTCTGTCATTTTCACGCACATAGCACAAAAACATGGCTTTCATGTACTTGTTCCCACTTGGCGTGGTTTTGGCACTTGTCTACAGATTCGTGATCCGACCGGCGTTCTTGACACCTCTGTCAAAGGTCCCAGCTGCCCACTTCACTGCTCATTTTAGTCCAGCATGGCTGCTTTATATCCGTTACTTCGAGAAGGAAAACAGGGCGATCCTCGAGGCTCACCGAGCCAAAGGTCCCATTCTTCGGATCGCACCGAATGAATTGAGTGTGAACAGTCTCGAGGGGCTGAAGAAGATCTATTCGGGCAACTTTCCGAAGACGGACTTTTACCCCAATATCTTCCAGTCATTCGGGTATGATATGGATGGTTTTCTTTCAAATCCATGCGCAATACTGACCGTTGTGTAAAGCTTACGGACCATGTTCACATCCCAAGACAAGCAAGCACATGCAGCCAAAAGACGAGCCTTGTCACACATCTACTCAAAGACCAGCGTCCTGTCCTCACCCACCTTACGAGGCTCCTTGAGGAAAGTCATGACCGACCACCTGATACCCAAGATCAGCTCGAGCGACACAAGCCGAACCCCACTGGAAATGGTCTCCCTGAACGCCGGCATCGCCATGGACGCCTTCACCAACTTCCAATTCGGCCAAGAACTCGGCACTAACTTCATCGACGACGACAAGGAACGGGACTGGTACATCGACAACACGCAATCGCCGCGCAAATGGATGTTCTGGGTCGGGCGAGTGCCCAACTTCACGCGCACACTGGCCCGCTTCGGCTACAAGATCATCCCAGACGACGCGCTCGACGTCTTCCACGACCTGGAGAAATGGGAGCTGGACCTCTGCGACCGCGCGGAGAAATACGTGACGGAGAACCCCTCGCCAACCGACGAGAACAAACCCGTCATCTTCATGCAACAGCGGGCCGCGAACCTCAAGGCCGCCGCCGCCGCGGCTCCGAGTGATGCTCATCAGCCATACCCGTACCGCTTCGAGACCACAGCCGAAATGTTCGACCACACGGCCGCGTCGCACGAAACAAGCGGCATAACGCTCACGTACCTGCAATACGAACTATCTCTTCGCCCGGCTCTACAAGCGGACCTCTGCAGAGAAATGCAAGGCGTCACAGACCCCAAAGACCTAGACTCGCTGCCCTTGCTCGACGCAGTCGTGCACGAGACTCTGCGTCTGTGGTCGCCGGCGCCGGGTGCTCAACCCCGAGTCGTCCCGTCCACCATCACCCTAGAGGGCTACGCCGTCCCCGCTGGCACCGTCGTGCAGTCGTACGCGTACACTCTGCACCGCAACGAAGACGTGTTTCCGAACGCTGAGCAGTGGAACCCCTCGCGGTGGCTGGATGCATCGCCGAAACAACTCGCTGAGATGAGACATTGGTTCTGGGCCTTCAGTAGTGGAGGCGCAATGTGTCTTGGGCAACATGTTGCCTCGACCAGTAAGTTTTTCTTTCCGTTCTTGTGAAGACGGGACTTTTTGGCTGACGGAAGGACAAAAAGTGATCAAGGCCGGTGTTGCGGCCTTGTACACAAACTTCACAAGCACGCTCGTCGGGAACCCTGACATGACGCAACTCGACAATTTCATTGGTAGAGTCAAGGCTGATGAACTTTACATTCAATGGAGCAAGAAATGAACAAAGAAGAGAAAGAAGAAGAAGAAAAATTGTCGCATCAGCACTTGCTGCGAAAAAAAACCACCCACGAATCTTTTTTATTTCCTACAAAACGCCCTGCCAAGTTTTTCGAAATGCAAATTATGTGAGAAGAACGTTTATCGTCCGGTTCTGTCCTTGGTTCTCTGTCTGCGTTCCTTTTCCTTGGCTGCGCGCACGAGAGAGTTAGCATTTTACCATAGTGAATAAATTGAATGGAAAGAAAGACTTACCTTCGTCGTAAACGAGGAATTCGTGAAGAGCACTGCCTGCCGGCACCATTGGTAAGACAGGCACCTTTTGATCCGTCACAACCTCGAGCAATGCCGGTCCCTCGCCAGAGCCCTCGATCAACCACTGGAGACTGGCCTCGAGATCGTCAACCTTGGACACTCTCTTTGCCGGAACTCCCATGGCTTCCGAAAGCTTGACAAAGTCGGCGTTGCGTTGATGAGTGTGGGAGAATCGGTCGTTGAAGAACAAGGACTGCCATTGAGTGACCATTCCTTGCTCCTCGTTGTTGAGAATAAGAACCTTGACACCAATGTTGAACTCGGCAGCAGTGGACAGTTCGGTCAAAGTCATGGAGAAGGAAGAGTCGCCGTCGATGTCGATGACAAGACTGTCGGGTGCGGCGACCTTGGCGCCAATGGCAGCTGGCAAGCCGAAGCCCATGGTTCCGAGACCACCTGAAGTGACCATGGTTCTGGGATGTCTCCAGCGGAAGTGTTGAGCGGTCCACATTTGATGTTGTCCAACGCCGGTCGCGATGATGGTCTTGTCCTTACGATCGGCACACAGATCCGAGAGTTTGGAGATGACGGTCTGGGGCTTGATGAGAGAGTCCGGTCCAGATTCCTTCTCGTATGCCCATGGGAATCTCTTCTTCCAGTCATTGATCTGATCGAACCATTCCGTGCGCTCGGAGACTTTCTGAACCTGAGGCATCATAAGACGCAGGTTCTCCGTCACGTCACCCTGAACAGCCTCGGTGGCCTGGACGACCTTGTTGATGTTCTTTGGCATGATGTCGAAGTGAACAATACCTCCACGACCTTCAGCAGCTGCCTGGCGAGCTGCAGGTGCAAAACGAGGAACGTGGCCAGTGATTCTGTCGTCAAAACGTGCGCCAAGGGCAAGAACAAGATCAGCCTCTTGCATTGCCATGTTGGCGAAAGCAGAGCCGTGCATTCCCAACATGTGAAGGGACTTGGGGTCAAGTTCATCATAACCACCAAGACCTTGGAGGGTAGTCGTGACAGGGATCTGTGCCTTTTCGGAGAGTTCTTTCAGGAGCTTGGGGCCGTCAGGGTGTCCGAGGATACCAGCTCCAGCGTAAATGACGGGCTTCTTTGCAATGTTGATGAGGTCTGCCGACTTTGCGATTGACTGATCAAGCTCCTTCTTGCTAAACTCGCGAGCAGCCAAGGTGGCAGCACTGGGGTGAGTCGGGAGGGTTGTTGCCAACTTGGGGATTGCGCGGGTCAAAGTAGCAGCGGTAACATCCTTGGGCAGATCGACCAAGACGGGACCAGGACGGCCGGAATTTGCGATTTCAAAGGCCTCATTGATCCTTCGAGGCAGCTCAGCAACGTTCTTGACCATGACGTTCCACTTGGTGCACGCTCTTGAGATTCCGATAATATCCGCCTCTTGGAAAGCATCTGAACCAATTGCCGTCGTGACGACCTGTCCCGAGAAAACAACCATTGGGGTTCCATCCATAAGAGCATCCTGCATTGGCGTAATGACATTTGTAGCACCAGGACCAGATGTGACAAGAACGACACCGGTCTTTCCTGAAGCACGTGCATATCCCTCTGCCATGTGACCGGCTCCCTGTTCGTGTCTGGGCAAGATGAAGTCGAAATGTTTCGAGTTATAGATCGCATCGAACACAGGCAGAATGGCGCCGCCAGGATATCCGACTTTGTTTTAATGTCAATTCACTTTGTTTTATTTAATCTTCGTTTGGGGAGGCAAAAAACACTCACAAACATGCTTGACACCTTGTCTGAGCATCATTTCATGGAAAATCTCGCCACCCTTCATTCCAATGAAGGAATGGTCCATTTCCGGAGCCTTGTGTGATGATAGAGGTTGAACATCCTTATAAGACGTAGTGTCCTGTCTGTTGAAAGCAGGACTCGGCGTGGCTCTGGTCGCGGCAGCTGCTGCCGTGGTTGTGCTTTGATCTCTCTTCGTGGCTTTGTATGGCGAAACAGACGCGACTCTGGCCGATGTGGTGAATCTTCGAACACGAGAGGCGCATTGAATCGCCCTCTTGGGGGCTTGTGAGTGCATCATATTTGCTGCTGTATGGGAATTGGAGGACAGAAGCAAGAAGCAGAAATTGAAATGTTAAACAGGAAAGAACCAGAAGATTGACTCACACAGACGGAAGGAGGAGTTTACAATAATTTGAGAAGGAGCCAAGTTGTGGCCAACCTTATTTGTGCCCGGGTCCAATGGGCGATAGGCCGAATCGAAGAGAAAAGCCACTATCCGACATCGGAACGGGTTGAACCCCGCAACCACTCCCCGCTGGAGCGTCAAATTGCTGCAAAGCTTCGCAGCTGCAAAGTACGTTCATCAGGAGTCATGTCGGACAGATGAGTCAGGTGAGAAACATGAGCTCTTTTGGGTAATGGAAAGTCTTGCATGTGAATGGACTGAGGTGATTGTAGCTACGAGCGAATAGGTAGCCACCTTGGCTACCGTGTCTCATAGTAGTCACCTCCAGTCACATCCAGTCACTTGAGTTCACCTTATCTTGCACATGTGAAACATCGCACATGAAACAAAACCGAAAAGAGAGAGCAGTAGTCTTGACGCTCAACGCAGTCAGAATTCCGATTTATCTTAATATATACAATGGTAGCTATAAATGAGACAGAGAAGCAGAAGAAGTCGCTATGCTATGCTATGCTATGTTGAACGAATGATGGTATACCGCTGAAAGACGATCTGATGCAAGAAGACACTTAAGAGTACTCGTAAGCCTTAGGGCCGGAGATCTCGGAGGCGCTGAATTCGAAGCCCACGCAGCTGTCACCGAGGTTACCAGCGACAGAGGCAGCGTAGACGCTGTAGGCGTTGTCGTAGGCGGCACCGAGGTTGCAAGCAAGGAAGCCGTCATTCTCGAAGTAGAGGTCACCCTCGGCGAAGCTGAAGCCAGTGGTCTTGGAGCCGGCCTCCATGGCGGTGGAGTGAGGGACGGTGAATCTGAGACGGCCCTTTCCGTCAACGTAGACCTGCTGGCCGCCGGGGACAGAGACCGCGAGGTCAAGAGTGTTGTCGCCACCGATGAAGAGGGTGTCATTCTGCTGGTTGGGAGTGGGCACGGAGGCAGGAGTGTAGGTCTCGCTGCCGCGGTTCAGCCAGAAGTAGGTGCCGTTGGCGTTGACGGACTTGTACTGGATGTCAGAGCCGGAGCGGATGGCAACACCACCGAAGGTGGTGGAGAAGCCGGTGGAGGCAGCACGCCTAGCGGCAGCGGTGTTGCTGGGCCAGGTGGTGATGGTGGTGGTGGGCATAGGGCTCAGACGGTTGGCAACGGCAACCGAAGGATCGGCAGAGTGCTGAGCACCAGTGGTGCGAACGTAGCAAGTACCCTTCTGGCTGTCTGACTCGGAAGGAACATAGGAGACAGCGGTGCAGTTGATAGTGCCGTCACAGGCAGTAAGACATCCTGGAAGACCGACCTCGGTGGTGGTGGTGCGGAGCACCTTGGTGTCGAGGTCGGAGCCGCAGCTGACGGTGTACTGGATGTTGTTGTTGGAGAAGAACTCGGCTCTGTTGATGCCGGGGCAAGCACCAGCAGCCGGGGTGGTGGCGGGAGCGGGAGCTGCGAGAGCGGGGAGGGCAATAGCCAAAGAGGAAAGAACGGAGGTGGTCTTCATATTGATGGTAATTTAGGGATTGTTAGAAGGAGAAGTTGTTGTTGTTGCGGTTGTTGAAGTTGTAGTGGTAGTTGGATGATGAGAGAGAGGATGAATAGCAGAGAACAGTGGTTGTTCTACTCGACTTATATATTCTTCTTCTACTCGATCTGGTGGATATCTTTTACGAGGTCGGTTTCTAATTCAAGTGCCTATGACCATAGGACTTGTAGATCAACCTTGGCTGCTCCTAAAGATCTACAGCAGCCAAGCTGCGTTTTGTCTACAACGTAGCATCGCGCATCGTCTGTTTACCCTAAGCACGATCAAAAGATCAACTTTATATCAATGCTGGTTTCTGACGTCGGTCTTCCCTCCTATATTTAGAAAACCCACACCTGACGCCTCTTCCGTCTACGGGCCGAGGCGGTCACCCAAGTGGCGGAGAAGGGTCTCGCTTTCTTCTCCCTTCGTATTCATGTATTACATGTCTTGAAAGAATATTCACTGCATGTCGGATGTCTTTGTTTTTTCTACTATTCACGAGCCGTCTTGTAATTCATGCGTTTGGTTTTGATTGTGCCTTCATTTACTGTGTCGCACTTCCTGCACATCACCCCTCGTATTCATGCCGTTTGGATTACTGCAGTGCTCCCCTCATCCCTGATAATACTACATGTGGAGTACACTAGAAGCTTCCTGTGTTCCGTGTTCGCAAAGAGCGGTAGGACCAAGAAAAATTGTTTGTTGATCGCTCGTTCGTTCTCGCATAACCCCTCTGTACACTCTCTGTTGTCACCGTCTATTTTGATTATCAAATTGCTTCGTGACAGCTCTGTACATGTGCATTTTGTACAATTATGTCATCGTCTATTTTGATTATCAGATCGATTAGTGATCCGAAGCAAAAAAAAACTCTCTGTCGGGGAATCGAACCCCGGTCTCCCGCGCTTGTACTCGACTCGGTCGATTGACAAGCGGAAATCATGACCACTAGACCAACAAAGATTGATGGAGAACTAGTGAAACCATAGCTGTATATAACTATCTCGCTGAATGAGCATATACTAGCCAAAATACCATCATTGTTATTTTATGCACGGAGACTCGCATATCCAAAAGAACAGGACTGGAAACACAAGTTCCCTCGAGGACAAGCAAAAGTGTTGCACCATCCGTGAATCGAACACGGGGCTGGTCGAACTTGCTGCGAAAGCTGGCAACGACCAAGTTTACCACTAACCCAATGGTGCTAGGTAAATATGATGAAGAGAGTGGGATTCGAACCCACGCCATTTCTGACTAGCGTATGTAAGTCTTCTTTGCAAGAGACCACCTTAAGCTAGCGCCTTAGACCGCTCGGCCATCTCTCCAGTAGATATGTGTCTGCACGGCCCCCGTATTACATATCTGTTATCTGTGTGGAAGCACAGCGTGACAAGGTCTTTCGATTGTCCCGCTGCTGTGCTGAGGGCCGCGATGACGAGAGATAATGTGATTGAAGAGGCGATAGCGTGGAGAAGAAAAATTGTTGAAGTCCCACAATCGAAGTGGTTCGACGGGAGCCAGCGTGCGACCGAAAAGGAGTCATAACACCGGCTAAGCAAGCGCGGTGGCGGTGGCGGACTTGGTTGAATGCATCACCGCTCTCGCGAGGCTCATTACTTCCTTCCGGAAAGCAAAAAGAGCAAAAAGTGATGAATGTTTCAGAAGTTTCTACAATGGAATTGAACCACACCTGATTTGAACAGGTAACCTTCTGGACTGGAATCAGACGCGCTACCATTGCGCCAGCGGTCCCAATTTACTGATCTCGGAAGCGACTTTTGGCATCCGATCACGTGATAAAGTAATTCTACATCGTATACATAATGTTGCTATGTCGGCGCGTAGTACTCGTCCAGAGGGCGACCCTGTCTAGTTTACATACTGATATTGATGCTTGAACAAAGAATGTCTATCTCAACATTGATGTTGACCAGATGCACCGGTTGCGGTAAGAGCACAGGTTTTCGAGGAACAAAGAGGTAATTGATCTATAACATGGAGTTTCAGCCAAAATGTGTTCTCAAGTCCATGTGCAAAGAGGAAAATGGCAGACGAAATATAAGAACTACGCAAACAACACAAGGCCCGATGTGTGAAGCCATTCACTACCGGGTCTGATCTGGTCGAGCCATGGCACGGCCACGACGTACTTTTAAACAAGCTCCGACTCAAGGATCTACATCGACTGGGGTATATCGGTTGGCTTGGTCCAGATCCCTTACCAAACATCCAAGCTGATTTCGTCGATCGTCCACCCGTCGATTTCGATGGTAACCAGCTACCGCGAATTCATCGGATATTCCGAAAGCAGAACTGGGATGGAGTCGACGATGGCGACTATGAAAGTATGATGCCTGCTCTCCGACTGGCTTCGTCTTTGTTATATGAGCCATGTGTGGTCACCTTCTTTAATGGGATATTCGCTCGACCATTGACACGAATACAAGATGCCGAACTCGAGAGACGACTTCAGACGCCTTTGTTGCACCGATTCGACTCGATTGATAATGACTGGCCTCACCATCGGCCTTCGAGACAGACATATATCAATCTAGATGGGCTGAAGAACTGCGTTAGGTTGACATTTGGGCCCATTTATGTGAATGCCTCTGCTATCACGCTGTCCGTACCGGGTTTCCCTGGTCTCATCTCAGAGTATGTTGGTTTGCTTGTTTGCTTGTACGTCTTTTTAGTAATAGAGTCACAGCACAACATTTGCATCAACAATCTTGATCGATCGCCAGATCAGAGAGGTGTCCTGAGGGAAAGGATTGTAGCCAGCTCCTTTTCCAAAGCCCCGACCTTCAATCATGAAACAGCAATGCTACGTACACATTTCTTACTGGCCAACATACTTCTACACGAAATCGCACATGCCGCTTGGAACGCATCATTTGAAGCAACACCTGATCTCATTCAATACCCAAGTACCCGGGGATACGAGCCTTTTTTCCGTGACGATCGGCTTGCAGAACTCGGATGGGCCTTGCAACAGAGAATATTTGCTGGTTGCTGTCTCCCCACGGGATACAACCCTTACACGTTCGCTGCTCCATACGGTGAGTCTGTGCATTTTCTCAAGGGAGATGGGCGGACTAATCAATTACAAAAGGATTATCGATGGTAATGTTCCCTGGCGCTACACAGGCGAAGATCTTGGAGGCACAGCTCTCCAAACGACAAGTCCCGCAGCCGCAACGATGCAATACAGGATCTACGGTGCTGTTGAGGTCAAGGATTATGCCAAGTTTTTTTCTCGTCGATTCTGGACAGTCGATCCACCGACACGTGGATTGGATGCCTTCGCCATACCCTGGAGAGTGACTGTCAGGACTCTGGCCAACCAGTCGATGTTACCTGGAGAGTGGCTCGACCCGTCCAAAAAGCCAAAAGAACCAATTGTTCCTACCGCCAAAGAATTGGAAGCAGCAGGGTTCAAGGTGAAGATGTTCATATACGAGAGCTCTTCGGATGATGGTGAGTACGGAGACGGTATTGCGGTGGATGATGATGATCAGATCAAGAATGAAGTGCTTGTATTCTGATCTACTCCTCGTCCTCGCCCTCTTCGTCTTCATCATCCACAACAGGAGGAGCGTATTTGTCGCCACCTTCTCCATCGTGTTCGCCATGCCACTCGTCGTCGTCGTCGTCACTACTCCAGGCATCCTCCATATCCTCGTCCTCATCCTCATCGCCCTCTTCTGCAGCCTCCCTGTGCTTGGCGCCCCTGGTGCTCTTCTTCTGCTCCTTTTTCCTCTCGACGTTCTCCTTCTGCACTCTCTTTCTTTCTTCCTTCTCCTTGCGACGGACGGCCCAGGTCTGTTCTTGTTTCTGGGTCTCTGATTTTGATTTGGAGATGTACTCGTGCCACATGATTTTGCCTCCACACAATCCCTCCTCGACCTTTGTCAGACGAAGCGTCATTCTCGGACCCAGCTCCTGCATCTTGATGGCTTTCTTCTCTGTCCTCGGTGCGCGTTTGGGGGGAGCAGCAGCAGGCTCTTGGCCGTTCTCTGCAGCGGTCTGAGCAGCTATGCGTTCGCGCTGGGCGTCTCTCATCCGTTGCCTCTCCTCCTTGTTCATGACTTTTCGGTTCTCAGGCGCCAGAACCTCGACTTCAGCATCCGTGTCTGCTTCACTCTCGCTCGCTGACGTGAAGCCTGCCGCCGCCGTGGGATCCAGGATGTAGTCGGCGACATCATCGAATTTGCCCAGATTGGGTAGACCTTTGCTTGCTCTCGTGAGCTTCTCGGCGTTTTCCAATCGTCGTAGAGCCTTGGGGAGAGAGTGTTTCGGTGTGCTGGATTTGATTGCGTAGTGACGTAATTGCAGAACAAACTGATGCTCGTCGTCTTTGGAAGGCACGCGGTCGACAAGCATGACTCGCTTGATCGAGTTGAGGGAAGTCTGCTGGGGTGAGATGGGAGCGAACAGAGATTGGAAAATAGTCGTCGTCAGAGACTCGAGCTGTTTCGGGATGGGATTCGTTGATTTCGACTCGTCTTCCGTTGCTTCCGTCGTCGCTTGGATGAAGTTGTTCATGACCAACTGGAGGATCAAATTAGCATCAGACGAAAGAGGAAGGAAGGTGCTGGGGGATCCCTACCAATGGTGATGTCAAATATCCTGCGCTGTCGCTCTTCGGCCTCTTCATGCTCTTCAACACGTCTTTGCACAAACTGTACTTGTCCACTCTGAAATGTAAAGTCGGTCCTCTCGGAGTGATTGCGAGTCGCATATTCGTGTTTCCGTTTTCTGATCTGGAGAAGAGCATCAAGTGGCTGACACCAAGCGGACCCGCCATTGTGGTGTAGTCGCGCAGCTTGTTGGTCCTCCTCTCCTTCAACCTCGAGGCTGTGTTGGGTTCCATCATCGACCTCACATCCTTGACGAGTTGAGAAACACTGGGTCCAACCTCACTGGCGCCGATACGGATAACCATACTCTTGGGGGCGCGAGCACCTGGCTTGGAAGGAGCATCTCCGACTGCAGCCTGTGTGCCCTTTGCGCCGACGTGGGTGCGCTTCTTGACTCTTCTCTTGGCCATTTTGGTAGTTTATTCTGGTTGTTGTCCTTTTTCAAGAATATCACAAGATTTCGATAGAACAAAATCTCTAGATCAGGAATAATCCACGAGGGTGAAAAAATGCGGGGTTTTAGCGCCGTTCAATCAATTGTCTTACAATACACAAAGAACAAAGACTGAACCCTGTCGCTTTTTCTTTCTCCACCACAACCAACGGCAAAGCAATATCAAAATGTCCGCCCTGAAGAAGAGAAAGTTGCAGCATGAGCGCTCTTCGTTCACCGAAGAATCACCACAGCCCAAACCATCCAAGAAAACCATGGATCAGATAGACGACACCCTCGTGGACGAGCTTCCGACGGCAAAGACAGCCATCGCTCAAGCGCGCGAAGAGAAGGAGGCGTCAGCCGAGGATGCACCAGCAGAGCCGAAAGAAGAGGAGGAGAAGAAGAAGACATTTGCTGGACTGGGAATAATCGACGCCCTCTGCGAGGCTTGTGCCACCCTCGGCTACAAATATCCCACCCCGATCCAGCGCGAGTCGATACCGCTAGCACTCCAAGGCCGTGACCTGATCGGTCTCGCTGAAACCGGATCTGGTAAAACTGCCGCCTTCGCTCTACCCATCCTGCAAGCACTCATGGAGAAGCCGCAGTCACTGTTCGGTCTTGTCCTCGCACCGACTCGTGAGTTGGCATACCAGATCAGTGGACAATTCGAAGCCCTGGGAAACCTCATCTCTGTTCGAAGTGCTGTTATCGTCGGTGGCATGGACATGGTACAGCAGGCCATCGCTCTCGGCAAGAAACCCCATATCATCGTGGCCACCCCGGGCCGTCTTCTGGATCATCTCGAAAACACAAAAGGATTTTCTCTGAGAGGGCTGAAATACCTAGTCATGGACGAGGCCGATCGTCTTTTGGATCTTGATTTCGGTCCCATCCTGGACAAAATCCTCAAAGTCCTACCGAGAGAACGCAAGACATACCTGTTCAGTGCAACAATCTCATCAAAAGTCGAGTCCTTGCAGCGCGCGTCCCTACACAACCCGCTACGAGTCTCTATCAGCGACTCTTCCTACCAGACAGTATCGACGCTGATCCAGAGTTATCTTTTCATCCCTCATAAATTCAAGGACATCTACCTCGTTCATATCCTAAACGAACATGCGGGACAGAGTACAATCATCTTCACGAGAACGGTTCATGAAACCCAAAGACTGTCCTTCCTCCTTCGCGCTCTTGGCTTCGGTGCCATTCCTATCCACGGTCAATTGTCACAATCAGCCCGTCTGGGTGCTCTGTCAAAGTTCAGAGCAGGGAGCAGAGACATTCTTGTCGCTACCGATGTGGCAGCCAGAGGTCTGGACATCCCGTCTGTGGATCTGGTCCTGAACTTCGATCTCCCACCAGACAGCAAAACTTATGTCCATCGCGTGGGAAGAACGGCGAGAGCAGGTAAAAGCGGAGTTGCGATATCCGTCGTCACCCAGTATGACGTCGAGGTTTACCAGCGCATCGAAAAGGCCTTGTCCAAGACTTTGGACGAGTACAAGGCGCCAAGAGAAGAAGTCATGGTCTTCGCGGAAAAGGTCTCGGAAGCTCAACGCGTGGCCATCCAAGAGATGAAGAACCTTAACGACAAGAAGAATGGTCGTGGCGACAGAAGTCAACGTGGAGGCAGAGGCGGAGCAGCACGTGGCGGTAAAAGAGGACGAGACGGAATGGACGCCGACGAAGGTTGATCTTTCTGCGCAATAGCTTACTACATCCAGAATCTTCTGTTCTTGCAGTAACTCCTTGATCTTTATTATCCCATCTATCCCGAACCCGCCGACCGAACTTTCGGTTGGGATGCACGGGGGCCGAGAGGAGTTTAATTTCGCCGAACTACTGTACAGTAATCGATAAACTAGGCACAAATCCGATAACACCGGCCGGTAGTCTGTGTTTTTTCCTCCCGTCGGGACGGGCCTGACGACAGATCGGTAGAGAAACGCCATACGCACCACGGCCGATTAAGTATGGAGTACGCAGGGATTGGTATCATGATCTGATATCCTTGCCAACCGCGCAATAATGCCAGTGTCTAGGCATGAAGTCATTTCTCCTTTCTGGTAGGGACGGACCGGATCGCGAAGGACAGAAAAATTGCACAGCCGGGCCCTTTCTCTTGGTCCTTGGAAATCTCCCATCTTATCTAACAAATCTGTCGCGCTAAGGCAGGGATCGTCATCGCATCTACCATACGTCACCGAGGTCAAACCGAAAATCATTGTCAAAATCATCTTCTGTAACACCAAAATAGTGTACTTGACACGAAATAGTACATCTGAAGGTTCCGGGGTATAGTCTGGATTATTACTGAAACGCGGAATCTCATCCACACAACTTACAAACCATAGCTATACAGTAAGTCCTATAAAGTAGGTACTCGTCCCGATTCCTTCTCAAATTTCCCATCTATCAATTCGCTCCTTACATTCTCTTCTCACGCAATGTTGTACCAATTGGCTCTGGCCTCGCTCGTTTCAGGCGCTCTTGCCGTTCCTGCAACTGTCAGCAACCCTCGCTATGATTACATTGTCGTCGGTGGTGGTACCTCAGGTCTGGTTGTCGCCAACCGTCTATCCGAGGACCCCACTGTCTCTGTTGCTATCATCGAGGCTGGTGACTCGGTCATGAACAACACCAATGTTACCGATATCATGGGCTACAGCAAGGCTTTCGGTACCGCTATCGATTGGGCTTACGAGTCCACCCCCCAGAAGTATGCTGGCGGCAAGGCTCAAGTCATGAGAGCAGCAAAGGCCATCGGTGGTACCTCTACCATCAACGGTATGACCTACCTCCGTGCCGAGACTGCCCAAATCGACGCCTGGGAGAAGCTCGGTAACCACGGCTGGAACTGGACTACTCTCCTCGAGTACTACAAGAAGAGCGAATACTTCCAGACCCCTTCCGCCGCACAGCGGGTCGCTGGCGCCAGTGGCGATCCCCGTGTTCATGGTTTCACCGGTCCTCTCACTGTCGGCTGGGCTGAGACCATGATGAACGGTTCGATCGTTCATGAGATCAACTCCACCTACCAAGCGCTCGGTCTCGACTACAACCCTGAGCCCAACAACGGTACCCTTCGCGGTATCAACATCTTCCCCAAGACCCTCGATAACGAGCAGAATGTTCGTGAGGATGCTGGCAGGGCTTACTACTACCCCGTCTCCAAGAGACCTAACCTCGACATCTATCTCAACGCTTTTGCTGAGCGCATGACCTGGGAGGCAGAGTCTCACACCGAGAAGCCCTTCGCCAACGGTGTCACCTTCACCACTGGTGGCCAGCAGAAGACTATCCTTGCCAACCGCGAGATCATTCTCTCCGCTGGTGCCCTGAGATCTCCCCTGATCCTTGAGCAGTCTGGTGTCGGTAACCCTGCCATCCTCAAGAAGGCAGGTGTCCCCGTCAAGGTCGCCAACCGTTTCGTCGGCGAGAACCTCCAGGATCAGACCACCTCCGACATGGCTTTCGGTAGCAAGTCCAACTACACCGGCAACGCTGGTTTCGCTGGTTACTTCACCGCCGCCCAGCTGTTCGGTAACAACAGCGCAGCCATCGAGGCCTCTGTCGTCAACAACATCAACTCCTACGCCGCAAGAGTCGCCAACGCTACCGGCAATGTTATCGATGTCAACGTCACCGCTTCCCTCTTCAAGATCCAATCCGACCTCATCTTCCAGAACCACCTTCCCGTCTCTGAGATCCTTGTCACACCTACCTCAACCGGTACTTTCAGCATCGAGTACTGGGGTCTTCTTCCTTTCTCTCGTGGCAATATTCATATCACCTCCTCCAACGCATCCGCCGGTGCTGCCATCGACCCCAACTACTTCATGCTCGAGTACGATACTGCTCAGCAGGTCTACTCCTCCAAGATGGCTCGTACTCTTGCCAACACTGCCCCTCTCTCCAACAACATCAATGGCGAGAGCGAGCCTGGACTCGACGTTGTCGGCGAGAACGCAAGCGACGCCGACTGGGCCAAGTGGGTCAAGAGCGCTTACCGCTCCAACTTCCACTACATCTCCACTGCCGCCATGATGAGCGAGGAGCTCGGTGGTGTTGTCGACGACAGCCTTCTTGTCTACGGCACCGACAACGTCCGTGTTGTCGATGCTTCTGTCATTCCCATGCAAGTCTGCGGTCACTTGACCTCGACTTTGTACGCTGTTGCCGAGAAGGCGGCAGATGCCATCAAGGGTCGTTATGCTTAGATTATCTTCTTCTTCTTCGTTGTTTCCATCTAGCCTTTCTATCTAGCCATCAAAAGTGAGACACCAAGACCGGGAATCTCACTCTCGGTCTCAATAATTCCATCAGCAATTCTCCAATCTATATCTCCCCATAGTGTCTTTGTGATATGATCCCCAACAGGAATCTTAATGCCAACCGCCCCCTTAATATCGCCATAACCCAGATTAATCACACTGATAAGAAGCCTCCCGTCGGCAGCGATCCAAGCAGCCGCATCCAGGTCTGCTCGCAGGCTATCAAGCGGCACGAGCTCCGCACCCAGCAGAAACTCAACGACCTCAGTATCCGTCACGACCTTGGCCAACCTATCCGTGATGCGCAGCAACTCGTCCGTGGTCGGGAAATCCCACATGACCAGCCCCTTGGCGCCATGATTGACCGCGACGAGAGCCATGACGACCTCTTCGGCAGCAGTAGGGTATCGCGACCAAAACGTCTCGTTGCCAAACGCCTGCGGCGCAGACCAGTGCGTCTTCGACCACCCGATGACGTCGTCGAAGTGCGCGAACGAATCCAGTCGCGTCGAGATGTCCGCCATGCTCCCCGTGCAGTCGTCGCAGCCGCAGCAGCCGTAGGTCGCGTTGCACGGCGTTTCGTAGACCGTCGACCACGAAGTATTGGTCGACACGGGGTAGACATCGGACAGGATGATTTCTGCGCCGGCCGCGTATTCTCTGTAGTAGAAGTTCGCGCAGTTGAGAGCCATAGACACCGGGTGGTAGAGGTCTAGAGCGCGGATGGTCGAGTATGCGATCTCGGTCGAGTTCAGGGGGTTGGACTTGCCGTCTGGCTCGTCGCCCGTGTACCATAGCAGGATCGAGGGGTGCTCGCGTAGCCGTGTCACTTGGTCGATCATGGTCGTCAGGTTCGCGAATTCCCAGCGCACGTCGTATTGGAAGTAGAGACCTAGTTCGTCGGCACGTTGGAGGTAGGGCTCGAAGACGTCCCATGGGAAAGGAGTTGATCCTAGGTCGCCTGTGGGCACGATGTGGATGACGTTGTAGCCTCTGGCTGCGAAGTCGTCGAGGGTCGATACGGACTCGTTCCAGTAGAGTGTCCATTGGACGTAGTAAGTGTATGGGAACATGAGATCCCATGTGGTTGAGTTTGGCTTCTGCACGGAGAGACCGCCGTAGAGATTGTCGAGTCGAGTCGCGCTTCCTTTGGTTTTTGGTAGACGCAAGAGCTCGGTGTTTGCTGTGAAGTTTTGTCCATGGAGAGAGCCATGGATGGTGACTTTGTACGGGGTGGGGCTGACAGGGATTTCATGTGGGTCGAAATGAACCTCGTTGTCAGATGTTCCAAGTTCTAGTGTTGTCGCGTTGACTTTCACAACAGAAGAATTGCCGACGGTGATGGTATAGTGCAGCTTTTCTTTTGTTGACGATGATACATTGGAAGCAGTATACAAGGGCTCTCCAATCTGATCGGAAACAGACGCATCTACAAGAAAGCTGCCGACAGAGTCACTTTCGAGGTATAGTGTCATCCGAGGTCTGATTCTGAAGTCCAGTAATGGCACCGAAGAAACAGTAGGTTCTTCGAACCATCCTCCTGGATTGAAAGATGCATTACTATGCCATGATCAATATCATCTTCTTGGTATTGAGTTCCTATTCTTCACTTACGTCGGTCTGTACGCCTTGCCACACCATATGTCAACACCTCGTGGGTTATTGAAGGCCGTAGCCCCGGCAATCAGCAAGAAGATGAATGACAACATTTTTGATGATCACTCTCTAAAAGACTACAGAGGTCTTTCTTCTGCCTTTTTCTATCTCAATTAACTACACCACACCTACAGTAGCATCGTCAAGAGCGTTACACCTTACCATCCCTCGTCCAAGTCGTACAACTTGTCGATCATCCAACTTCAAGATAAGAGGGTAGTATACCGTAGCATCGGCTTGCTTCCTTGCACTCGAGTAAGCGATGTGGCCATGTCGCTTCTGTAGTGTTATAGCGCAAGATAACACGCTGTTTAGGCGGCCATTAGCTCTTGCGGCGAATCCTAGCCTTATGCCGAAGCTGCTTCTGCCTTATCTCAGCCTCAAGCCTATCTTTATAAGGTATGTTCACTATCAAAGTGGGGAATTAACCGATGTCACTGTACCATTACGCTGGAATCCGCTACTGTTCCTGCGTCGTCGTCTGCACGCGTGTCGTAATGATGTGACATTGATACGAAATGATAAAAAGCATATGTAGGTGCCTGTAATCGTTCGAGTCCTCTGGTCAGTAAAGATGAGGTTGTTCAATTCGCTGCTGCTGAGCGCAGTCTCAGCATCGTGTAATGCTGTTGCGAAGGTATGGAAGAAAGCCTCGGTGTTTCGGATTTACTATATTAACCTTCACTTATAGTCTGTCCCTCTTGATATATCACATCACTTCAACAACAAAGCCTTTGGTAAACATCCCGGTGAAGCTGCCTTTGATCCTCTGAATCAGTCCTATCCTGTACCACATGTCGGTCTCAACGGAACATATACCTCGACCCAGACTGGTATACTATATGACTTCCCAGGCTACAACGGCCCATCTAAGCCAGACAACATCCTCTGCAAATCCCAGTCTATCTCCGTGCCAGAGCACAAATATTTCTCTGTCTCAATGCTTGTTTCTGCGGATGTCGAGCTGGAAGTGGTGACTGCAAATGTCACATATATCTACACAGACAACACTACATCCACTTCCGAGTTGCGGAGTCTACCTTGGTTTGCATTCTTGACCATTAATAGAGGCGAGATCATCTTCCCTTCTAGATACACTGCAAATGACACCAATTTCAACACGACTCACATTTACGAATACACTGCTGCCATTGAAACGACAATGAATCTGAGCTCGATCGTACTACCCGAGACAACCAACACGACCACGGGAAGACTGCACATCTTCTCCATCTCACTATGGAAGGGTTCATCAGTCCAGGCTCAGTCAGTTCGTCCAACTCAGAAGTGGACCGGGAACGGAACACAGATTGTCGAAATCACAATCAACAATTCCGGCTCGGAATGTGTAGCCGGCAATGGTATGAATGTCTCGATCACTGCTTCAGGCGTTCACACAGTCGAAAAGGCGTGGATCAAGCGGTTGTGTCCTGGTGACCAGAAACGAGTCAACATTGGTGTCAGTGGGAAGACAAACGGTACTGTCACTCTCCACCTCGATGACGGTGTACTTCATCAGAAGACCCACTTCTCTGGCGTCAACATTGGTCTGACAGAGTATACGTCTGATCTCGAAAGTCTGTCGATGCACGAGAGTCCTGATTGGTACGACGATGCCAAGTTCGGTATCTTCATCCACTGGGGTCCTTATTCTGTCACTGGCTGGGGCAATTCTTCTCCATACGAGAGTTACGCAGAATGGTTCTGGTGGTACTCTACCCACCACCCCCAAGCCGACAAGTCCGACTTTTACGACTACCGACTGCGAACCTTTGGTGCCAACTGGTCGTACGATGATACATTCCCTTCGTTCAGAGCATCCAAATTCAACCCCAGAGAATGGGTCGATTTGTTCTCCGACGCAGGAGCAAAGTACTTCGTCCTGACGACCAAACACCACGACGGCTTCGCAAACTTCGACACAGGCAACTCAACGAACCGCAACTCCATCCTCTACGGCCCACAACGCGACCTCCTCGCAGAACTCTTCGACGCGGCAGAAAAGTACCAACCGCACCTGAAGCGCGGAACCTACTTCTCGCTGCCCGAATGGTTCAACCCAGACTTCGCACCCTATGGCTTCCAACAAACCCCAGCCAACAGCTCGGTGTCATGGCCCGGCATGGAAACTCACAACCCCTACACGGGCGCCCTAGAGCCCTACACCGGCCGCGTCCCAATCAACGACTTTATCTCCGACCTGATGGTCCCGCAAATGGAGATCCTAGCCTACAACTACTCGACGGACATAATGTGGTGCGACTGCGGCGCAGCGAACGGCACCGCGGCCTTCGCGTCCTCATGGTGGAACCACGCGCGCGCCACGAACCGCCAAGTCACCATCAACTCGCGCTGCGGCATCCCCGAGGCCGCCGACTTCGACACGCCGGAGTACACTACGTTTTCGTCTGCGCAGCGCAGGAAGTGGGAGTCGAACAGTGGCATGGACCCGTATTCGTACGCGTACAACCGCGCCACAAACGACTCGGCGTACATGAATGCGTCGGCGATCGTGTCGTCGCTCGTGGATATGGTGTCCAAGAACGGGAACTTCCTGCTGGATATCGGGCCTCGCGCCGACGGGTCGATTGTGGAGGCTGAGAAGCGGAATTTGCTGCAGGCTGGGAAATGGCTCAAGAGGCACGAGGAAGCGGTTTTCAATACGACGTATTGGTTTGTGCAGACTGAGGAGAAGGCGATGAGGTTCACGCAGACGAGAGATGCGTTCTTCATCTTGTTTTTTGAAAAGCCTGAGGCTGGGAAAGTGGTTGTCGAGGCGCCGGTTCCGATCCTCGAAGGGGACATTGTTACTTCTCTCGGGAGCGAACTGACGTGGACAAAAGAAGATAAGAAGCTGGTTATTGACATTGATGAGAAGGTTCTCGATGCAACAGAGTTCTGCTGGGTCATTAAGATAGAGTACAAGTAGAAGAAGAAAAACAAATCACTTGTTTCTATACTCGTCCTTGAGTACCCATTTGCCTCTACCAGCGCCTCTAGATGGGCCGGCTTCGAGAACAGCAATGCTCTTCAACATCTCCTTGAACTCGGCGGTCCGAGCAGGCGTACCGCAAAATCGATTAAAATGATCAATCAACATCTGAGTGTGTACTCTTCCTCCATGAGCAAGCAGGTAATCCCTAATCAGACCCAGAAATTCTTTCCCCTTTGGCTGCGATTGTGTAGAAGATGGTGTGCTGCTCCTTGATGCTTGACGTGAAGACAAATTGGCCAGAACCGATGCCGAGGAAGGTCCGGAACCGCCTCTACCGCCTCTGGCACCACCTCTTCCTCCCCGACTTGACAGTGCCGTCGGTCGTCCTGCGCTTCCGTATTGTCCCGTCCAGCTGACTTCGCCCGCAGGTAAAGCGCGTGCGATCTCTCCTGCCCGTCGAAGTTCTGCTGCTGCTTTTGCTGCGACTCTTCTTGCTTCTCTCGCAATGATCTCGGGATCTGCTTGGACTTTTCGACTCGAGTTGCCTGATATGATGTCGTCGTGGGAAAGAGCAGATTGAACACCTGAGCGTGCAAAGATACCAGCCAAAACTCTGCCATTGTCTGGCGTCTCGGGAGCAGGCTCTTCGGCGCTTTGAAAATCTTCTTGACGTGACAAGCCGGCGATATTGTCCATGTCTTTGTCTTCGGCTTCTGTGAGCTTGACTTCGGTGCCCTTGAACAGACTTCCGGTTTCCGTTTGCCCGTCTTCTGCTTCGCCAAGCGTGAACAGGTCGTGAAGATCGCGGAGCTGAAACGTCTGTCTTTGCTTTGGATCCTTGAGAATCTTGTTTGTCAAGAACTGCTTGAAAATTTGTCGATGGTAGATCTTCTCCTCGATAGTACCAGCAGTCATGAGTCGATAGATCTCGACTTCTCGCTTCTGTCCTAAGCGCCATGCACGTTCTCTTGCTTGGATGTCTGTCGATGGATTCCAGTCTGGATCGTATATGATGACGCGATCTGCACCTGTCAGGTTGACTCCTAGTCCACCAACTTTGGTAGTCAACAAGAAAACATGCAGATCCGGATCTTTATTGAACCGATCAACGAGATTCTGACGATCCTTGATCGACGTATTGCCGTCCATGCGTAAGAAGTTGAAGCCCGGAAGAGAGGACACAAATCGCTGAAGAATGTCAAGCATGATCCTATGCTGAGCAAACAACAACGTCTTGTGTCCGTCTTTGCGCCAGATCTCTAGTAGAGCCTTCACAACCTGCATCTTTCCTGATTTCGCGCCAGATCCGTAATTGTATCCTTCTTTTTGGGACAAGGTTTTGTGTTCGACTAGATCCGGATGATTGCAAATCTTCCGAAGAATGTCAATGCCATATAATGCTTGCCTTTTGCCGTCCAGGATACGTTGCATCTCTTCGCTGCTGAGGAAAAACTCATAAGCACCACGTTGCAATTTTGTGAGCTTGCAAAACAACACACGTTCGCTCTTCTTCGGCAAGTCAGAAGCGACGTCGATCTTGAAACGCTGTAGCAAATATGGCGAGATGGTGTCCTTTAAAGTCTCTGCACACTTCATCGCAGTCTCGACTTGCAGATTGCTTGCGTTCGCATACCCACCTTGTTTGATGGGAAATTCAAACTGTTGCCGGAAATTGACCAGTGTACCAAGTCGCATAGGGAAAACAAAATCGAAGAGGGACCACAGCTCAGTCAAATTGTTCTGCATCGGTGTTCCTGAGAGGATGATTCGGTTATGGGTTCGCAATTCCTTGCAGTAAATAGTGATTGCTGTATTTGGATTCCTGATTTTGTGACCTTCGTCCAGGACGGCATACTCCCAGTCCATCGGTATGAGGAAATCGGCATATGTCTGTAGTCCAGAATAAGTAGTGACAAGAACATGTCCGTCTCGAGCGACTCTATCAACGATGCGTTTCGCTGCCTTTTCAGATTTGGAAAGTCCAGTGCGTTGAGCCCCTAGCTCTCGGTACTCCATATCATCTTCTATCTTGCCCTCCCGGTTCACATCAAGCATGCCACTACCAGAAGTATGCAGAATGGAAACCCGCAACGGAGGCCACCAACGATGAAACTCGTTCACCCACTGTTTCAAGATCGTAGCAGGAGTGACGATGATGATGGGTTTCGTAATCTTTTTGGAATAATGCAGTCCTGCAAGAAATGAAATGACTTGGATTGTCTTGCCCAGACCCATTTCGTCTCCAATGATGCCACCGACCTGCTGTGAAAACAACTCCCATAGCCATTGTACGCCGGTCTTTTGGTAGTCAAATAGCGAGGGATAGATGTCGCCAGGTACTTTATATCCACCTTCGAAGTCGGCATCAGGCTTGTTGGGCAAAGGAACATGCCACTCGTCTTCGTCTGTGGGCTGTCCTCTGGCAGCACTCCTTCTCTTGACCCAACTTTGTAACCGAGATTGGTAGACTTGTTCATTTCCATCATCAATTCCAGTCAAGTCTTCTTCTTCGGTTCTTTTCGTTCTTACTCGTTTCTTGCCATTGGCAATGGAGAAGTCGCCATCAGCGTCTTCGTCGGTTGGTTCCTCATCGTCACCAGATTCGCCAATTTCAGCCAGGCCTTTATCGTCTAGATCCGGAATGTATGCATCATCATCATCATCATCATCATCGTCTTCGTTATCTTCATCGTCATTGTCATCTGTCTTCCTGCTTTGCAGCCTTCGCCTTTTCGCCGGCCTCTCGGACTGTTCTCCCTCCTCTTTCACGTCATCATGATCATCATTATCGGCAAAACCAGGCACCATCAGATCTCTGTGACTCTTTTGATTGTCCTCCGCTAGTGCTTCATCACCATCATTGTCGTTCTCTTGCTCTTCCTCGGCGTCCAACATGACGTCTGCCAAAGAACTCGATGTGCGAAGTAGCTGTCTACCCATTTTGGAAAAAGGTGTAATCTTGCCGGTACGAATAAGGAAATCACGCTGCGACTCTCCGGGCATACGACCTCCCTTCTCTTCCAGTAAACTAGAGCTAGCAGCATCGCCATCTTGTTGTCTATCATTCATGCGCTTCTGGATTTGTTCTAGGTCCTTGTTCAAGTCTTCGACTTGCGCCTGGTAATGCGCAATCTCGGCTCTTATTTTGTTCTTGGTCGCTTGATTTCCAAAAGCCGTGAGTTTTCTTTCTAGACGATGTATTTGACCTTCCAAACGGGCTTTATCGGATTCTGTCTTGTCTAATCGTTTCTGATCTCGTTCGGTGGCTTGTTCAAGTAACAAGACGTCTGCCTGGCGACCAATGTCACGTTCGAGATCATCTTGATCGCGGGCTCCTACTGCTAACGAGGCCAAACGTGTGGCTTCGTCAGCATCTTCATCATACGTAGGGATCTCGTCTTCTTGAATATCTGGATCCATTTTTTTTATTTGCACGTAGGTTGAGGAAGAAGACGGATGAATTGCGTCGCAAACGTTTGGACATGATGAAGTCATTGTCTTGGCGAGTCATGCACTCTATCTAATCACTCAGAGACGATTCAGGACCTTGATCAGATCACCGGTAACACCCATAGCAGTCACATCACCACCGGCGCTGTTGAACAGAGTAAGCTTGGTGTTGTTGGATAGAGAGAAGAGAAGGAAGACTTACCCAGCGCCTTGGATGATAAGGGGGTTGGAGCCGTAACGCTTGGTGTAGAAGTTGATGATGTTGTCGCTGCCCTTGAGAGCGGCGATAGGGTGGCTTGCATCGAATCTGTTTTACTTAGCATCGCGACTTTTCGTGCAAGGAGGAAAGAAGATGTCGTACTTTTGCAGGCCAACCTCGACCTTCTTGCTGGCAACATCGATAGATCCAACAAATCTGACAACCTTTCCTTCGCTGGCTGCCTCTTTCTTCAATGCCTCCATGTCGCTGTCAAAGTTGGGGAGCTTCTCGAGGAATTCGTCTCCGGACTGACAGGTCTCGAGTTCCCTGGGGATGAGGCTCTGGACCGGGAAAGATGTCGGGCTCTCGATAGGGAGACCTGCCAGTCTAGCGAGGATAGTGAGCTTTCTGGCGACGTCCAAGCCGTTGAGGTCATCTCTTGGGTCAGGCTCAGTGTATCCAAGCTCCTTCGCCTTCTTCACTTCAGCACTGAATTGGCCACCACCGCCTGCGACAGGCATGAAGCTGTTGAATAAGAAACTCATGGTACCAGAGAAAACACCCTCGATCTTGGTGACCTCGTCACCAGTCTCGACCAACTCTTTAAGTGTCGACAAAACCGGCAGACCGGCTCCGACGGTGGATTCATGGAAAAGATAACCTCCTTCGCCTGATCCATTGCTGGCAGCAGCGAACATGTCCTGCCATAGGTTGTAAGAGTCGGAGAAGCCCTTCTTGTTGGGGGTGACAATGGAGACACCTTTCCTCAAGAATCGGGGGTAGTTTTCGGCAATAGCAAGAGAGCTGGTGTTGTCTACAAGCACAACTTTCTCAGGAGCAGTAGCTAGATACTCGACAAGCATCTCATTATCAAGTACGGGCTGCTTGGACGCAGCAAGATCCTGTTCCCATGTCTCCAGCGACAATGGGCGGAAAGACTCCGAGAACAAAGTCTTGGAGCTGCGTGAAACAAGAATGAGATCCAGGCAGATTGGTTGACGGGCTTTGGCTAGTCTGGTCTTGAGAGCCTGCAGTTGACTCAGGAAGGCCTTTCCAACACCACCAACACCTTTGCTTGGTCAATATAAAACGTGTTAATTGACAGAAAAAGAACTCACCAATGACTGCAACATATACTTGACGAGGTGTAGGCATATTTGATGGAATTGGTACAAGATGTGTATCTTCTAATGATGCAGATCGATGTATGAGTCTCATCTTCAAAAAATACAAATGTGGGGGATGTTCCGATATCGTTATGCGTCAGTCTTTGGTGTGTCAAATCACACCTGCCCCACTAGTCACTAACACTACCTTACCCACTACTACCACTAGCTTGCATCTACGTCACGTTCCTGCCTATCCTGTATCGTACATTCCATTTATAATCATAATCATAATCATTTTCATTTTCATCAACACCATCACCAACGTCGACTTCAATGATACCATCCCTCATCATCATGCCACCCTCCCACGCAAACACTTCCGCAAAAGACGCTCCCCTCTACGGCGCTTCAAGAAAGAAACCCAAGAAAGAAATATCGTCAAGCACTACTCTTTCCTTTACTTCACAGCTATCATCTCTAATCTCTACTGCGACACCGTCATCCCGCCCTTCTCGCACCTCATCAAGAACAAAAGACGACATCTTCAAAACCCACAATAGAGGTTCTCAGACTCGTGCGCAAAAGGATTTAGAGGGTCAAAAACACAGCACATCCTCCGAGGCCCTCGACTCAGCACAATGGCATCGTTCAAAGAGAAGAATGGAGGAGAAGGCTCGTCTTTACGCCGCTATGAAGAGAGGAGACGTCGAGGATGTGGATGACAAATATGCCGTCGATTTCGACAGGAAGTGGGCAGAAAAAGACTCGGACCAAGACGACGACTCATCAGATGATGTCGACAGCGAGGATGAAGAGACCGTCGAATGGACCGACGAGTTTGGTCGTACGCGCACCGGATCACGACGGCAGATGTTACAAGAACAGCGTCAACAACATCTGACTGCCGAACTATCCACGCGCGCTCGTCCATCTCTACCTAGTAATCTTATCTACGGAGACACGGTGCAAGCGGAAGCCTTCAATCCAGACGAGGATCGAGCCCGACAGATGGAAGAATTGGCGGCGAAACGAGACAAAGAAGTCACTCCACCGCCTGATACTCATTTCGACTCGTCCAAAGAAGTCAGAGAAAAGGGTGTTGGTTTCATGCAATTCAGTCTCGATGCAGAGCATCGCAAGAAACAGATGGAGAACCTCGTAAAGGAGCGCGAGGAGACGGAGCGCAAACGCGCCGAACGCGAAGAAATGCTGCGTGATCGCAAGGCAGAAATCGAGAGACGAAGACGTGAAATTGCCGAGAAGAGAGGCAAGAGGAAGGCCGATGAATTTCTCGAAGGTCTGGGCGAAGAGTTGACTTCGCAGAAGACACGATCTGAGGACTGACCCATTAGCCATGATGAACATTAGTCTTGTCTCTAGCACCAAACGCGTGCGGTGAGTCGTTTCTTGTCTTGGAGAATTCATCTGGAGCGAGAGCCTCTTTTCTCCACATCTATACAACCAGCTGGAATCAAAGCTTCGATCGTCAAGCCTTGTCACGATCTGACTTGACCGGTATTTGGTGATCGAGTGGCTGAGCAACAAGTTCGCTGCTCTTGTTGATCCTACGTCAGCACTGATAGAGGGTAAGTCTTAAAGATAAGTTCTACTCCGTTTCCAATTTTCGGGGTCAGGAGCCCAAGTCTTTAGCCGAAGTTGTGTTGTAGTCGAGGAGCCCAGATGGAGACGAACTTTCATCCACGCTACTATCCTGTGCTGTTAACTCAATCTAACACCTAAACAATGGTCACTTGCGGCACTTTTCGAGGACAGCACGATGCCGAACCACGGCAGTATTGTCCGTAACCCGTTCGAATTTGTCCACACGTCCGAGGGTCCTGGCTAAGCTTTCTTGGAAAGAGCTGAAGAAAAGCCATCGCTGTAGTCCAAGGCAATGCAAACATGCATTCCTTGGAAGCAATATGATGGCGGCGGCGACGACAACGATGACAACAAGGAAGAACGACTTGACGATGGTGCAATCGAAGCTCACTCGCTCTACAACGTGCTAATCCTTGCACGCGGTATTCGGTTGAGATGGCTGAGATTTTATGTGCAAAGATGAGGATGTGTGACGGAGATGAGCTTCGATTGTATCGACTACAATGCACGACACGTCCACCTCCAATACCATGACCCCGCATAGCACACGAACAACTCAGGCGATGCATCAAAAGGCCTGTGTGCACTCGAAAAGTTGCGGTCAATCTCCATCTCAGCGAGTCAGGACAGCAACAGCATGGAACCACGATCGTTGTCTCGTCCATCACCGTATACATTGAAACGACCACCGCTCCATTTTCTTGCCTGATAGTCCCGACCCTAAAGACCCCTTCTCTTCTATTCACCGACAGCGAAGAAAATACGATATTCAGACTTAGTTCTCCACAAATACTCCATCTGGACATACTAGCCAGGTGGACCAACCACTATGGATGCCCGGGTGGATCTCCGAAGAAAAGTGCAATCACGATCCCAATGTCGCCATCGGTCCACTCGGATCTTACGTAGCCATACATCGCTTGTCAACGGAAGGAAGCATCAAAATGACAATTTGGCCATCGTAGCCGGTGTTGTTTGGTAATTCATACTGTCTATGCACGCCATGATGAGACACCAGAGTGGTGAAGATGAATGAAAGGTCTGCTGAGAGCAAAGGAGCAATCCCTGGATCGAGATCTGGAGATTGCTTCCTGTTATCATATCCGTAACTCCCCGAGTCCCCCTCATTACAATAAAGATCATTGGCCTTCCGAAAAATCCGGCGGCGACAAAATAGCTGTCAGAAGAGGGTATAGTCGCGAAAGATGAAGAAAAGGAGAAACGCCCGCATCCACAGAAAGACTGTGTGACTTTCCACGATAAAAACAAGGGCCCTTATGACTTGAACATGCCACGGCCGAGCTTGACGCTCTTCCTCCATTTCTTGCCGAGAGATGTGCTACCTCGTCTGGTGAGGCTAGCGCCGCGTCCACTTGAGGAAGCGTCGCTGTCGACATCCTCGGGTGCAGCTTCTTCGTCTTTCTTGATCCAGTCTTCCCGCTCCGGGTTTTTGAACATGTCTGTACAAGATATCAGTATTGGTCATAGAGTGTAGAGGAGGCAAAGAAACTTACAGTAGTTGAGACGATAATTCATCATCCTTGCTCTGGCACCAGGGTCCAGATCGACATCGTAGTCACTCTCTGCACTGCGACTGCTTGATCTGGACAGCGAAGAAGAGCTGTTCGTTGCGTTGCTGCTCGTCCTCCTGTCCAGTCCTCGAGGCGACATTGATGTGCGACGATCGTTGGCGCCAGAGTTTGCTCTCGATCTCGTTGATGTGCTACCGCCAAAAAGTCGGTGTGTGGCGTTGTCGATGAGTTCAGAGGTTGAGCCACACCACGGACAATCTTCGTTTCTCGTCTCCCATCCCTCGAGTCGTAGCTTTTCTTGACAGTTGGAAAGGTTCGTGTTTGGTGAACAGGATCTCAATAGTGTATACCATCGATGAGAGCATGGTTGCATCGAGACATTAAGGTTTGCAACACACATCTTAGGTATTGTTTTTTGTTTTTGTTTTTGTTGTTTTTCCAGAGTGGCGAGTGTGGATGATGCTTGCCTTTATGTAGTCTGTCGTTGTCTCACACCGTCACTTGTGTTAAGTAAAGACCGGTCTGATTGACATGCACCAGTGTTTATAGTGTGTGGGCTTGTGCTATATTGCCCTTTCCCGCCCGAGGTATGATGGTCGCAAGAAGGTTTGAGATTCGCGGGGTAAATGTCGACGATCACAAGGAAAGCAACTCAGGTGATTTGATCTGCAAAGAAAAAAAAATGCGGTACGACACACGACTTATAGACCCAGTCCGGATCAGAAAGGAGAGGAAAATATGGCGTGGTCGTGTCACAACAGAGACTAGACAAATCAAACGTGGGCCGCCAAGGATCGATTAGGTGTGATGTGTTACGCTATGCCACGTTGATTGGAAATACCAAGAGACACTTGACAAAGAGAAGAGGTCAAGGCAGCAGCAATATATGTACCATTGCATTTGTTCTGGTGTACGGAGTTATTTGTGATTGCTATCCATGGATACTTTGGGAGCTGAGCGGTCCCGTCCTTTCCCCGGACCGTGGCTGCTTGCGAGACAAAACGTCTGAGCCCATCCGTATGGTGCCGTTCATGGAACAGAAGGAGAAAGCATGATACTCCTTGCTACAGTAACATGAAGTCATTCCCTCTTCGAAGCCCAAGGTAGACGCCTCGGGAGATCCGTGTCACCGGATTAGCAAACGCGAAACGTCCTCCGCCCACCCGCGACGTCTAGCTTCATAAATAGCGTTTGAGATGCAGTGAACATCTCAGGTACAAACAAACAGTGATCAAAGGTGTCTCTCGTTTAGAGATATCTATCACACGGCTCTGCTGTTGAGTATACCACGTGGACCCTGATATTCGGGCATATTTTTCTTGTTGGATGTTTCATTCTAATCTATTTCACATGTGATGACGATGACAGATGGTTGATGCGAAACGAACCAAAGCGTCTAGACACACGCGTCCAGAACCTCACGAAACCATGATTCATGCCCAATCAATCTTATTTTGAGTACACATACCACGAGCCAACAGCGTTCGGAAAACCTCCCACTTCAGCTTTCCTCACTTCTACACTTATAGATAATCCCTGTCTAGTGGCTCGCTGATCTTCCCCGGGGTAAGGCACCCCTTCAGAACGCCACATACCATAATCATTTCCACCTCTTTTCTTTCCTCTTCTTACACCGCGACTTCGAGGTTGCGTGTTTGTTGAGATAGGTAGATAAAGCTATCTTATCGATGCGATCTTATTAACCCGTCAGCCTTGCAGCCTTGCCTCTTACACATGGATGGATTCCGTGAAAACACATTTAGTCCTTACCGACTTGTGAGAGTCAGTCATGCTTGACACACACACACAGACACACATGCACGCGATGCCTTGCTTGGTCGCTTACTTGCTTAGTCGCTTGCTTGCTTGCGAAAAGTCATTCCTTGCTGCGCATGACATGTGAGAGTTTGTGTGTGCGTATCTCTCATTTCTCGACATCCAAGCAATCTCTCTGATCTCGGTCCCACGTGAAGTATCACCTTATACCTCCGTACATGCCTATAAAGTGACGGAATCCATCGGATTTGCACTGCTGTGTAAGGCCTACTAACCGACCAACCAAAAAAGACGTGACGACTCTACCTGTCACACACCTCTTGCTCATCTTATCGTAGTCATCATGATCAGGATGAGGCTGTGTTCGCTCGCTCGCAGATACTAACCTCACTCTCGAAACCTTACGATCTTTGCTTTTCACTTTGTGGCTTTTGTTCAAGCTCATCCATCAGAAACTCTGGTACGAGAGTCCAGCTCTACAATCAATACTGTACACATCTAAGCCACCACCCCTTTTTTGCTTCCTTCTCCCCCACATTACAACGACGATAAGACGCCGGATCGCGAATGCGGCATATTGCACAACAACTGCTGCTACAGTTGCTACAGCTGCTGCGCCCACCCACCATCTACCCGTACCGTAATTCGATGCGATGCGACAAAGTAAAAAGAAGGTTCGGGTCGGATGTATCTGTACCCGGACTTGTACTTGTACACATATACTGTGTGTCTGAGCAATTTAAGGGTTATAGCGGACGCCACAGGGTCAGTCAGTAATGGAGGAGGCTTGCTTCCTTACATGCATGCGGTATTTGTACGTGTGCTCTTCGGAAGGTGGCTTCATTCGATGGCTGAGTTTGCTTGACTAGTATGAGGTGCTAGCCAGCTGGGTGTCCTGCCAGCCACTCCCGCCCGCCTTCACATGTTCGCTGGGTGTGATACTGTATGTGCAGATACTGTGACTGGATATGCATAACGCTGTACTCTAAGGATAAAATACAGAATGTATACGCCGCCTTGGTATCCCCTGCACAAAGACTGCAAATGATAAAGTACAGCATAATAGTACATGCAAGGTGCTATAGGTTTCTAGCCGCTCACTGCCGCTCTGCTCTGCTTGTGCTTGTGCTTGTGCTGTGCCTCCGCATTGGCTAGTGGTGCATGGCTAGGTATGGGGACGATAGGCGGGGCGCTGGGGAAAAAAAAACGGGGAGCGGAGTATTGGTGGAGGTGAAGGTGGAGTCTTGTATATACCTGGGTACATGTACGGTAGTGGGTACTGTCATATGCATAAGGTACCTTACCTACCTTAGGTAAGTGTTCGTGACCTGCTACTACAGTACTCTACTGGGGTAAAGTACTTTATGGTCGGTATCTCGAGTACCTAGGTGTTGATTCAGAGAGTCGAATTGCTCGGTATGACTCGAAGACTCGTCATCTTTGAATCGATCGATGCATACATGACTTTCACGTTCGACTGCGACGAAGCGGGCAAAAGGTATTGGTTTGGAAAACACCTCATACAATGGAATGAGACTCGTCGCTTCTCTTTTTCGATAGTCTGATGGGATATTAGTGCTGACATGAAGAGCGAGACTGATCATTTCGCAAAGACTTTGTCAGCCCCGACGTGCATATTTTGTCTCTAGTAACACTCGATATGTATCCAACGATGGTATCGCTGATATGATCCTCAAAAGAGGAGAGAATAAGAAAAGAGCGAATAAAGGGTATCTTCGCGAGACAGAAACCATGAATGCAGAACTCCGTCCCTAATGCTCACACAACACAGCGCCCAGAGTCGAAAACGAAACCAAAAGAGAAGGAAAAAACATGATAGTATTATTGAGATGCATGTACTGATGCAGAGAAAATCGTCCGGAACCAGCCGGCCTCTCTCCTTGATTTTGTTGGCGTATCGTAAGTGAGTGTAATGGTATTCAAAGAACAGTGTAGTAGACAGCGGGCGCGACGATGGTGTTTCCAAGAAGCGTGTGCGTGTGTCGAGTTGCGCTTGACCAGCACTTGCGCCAAAGCAGCCACTGCCAATATAAGGTAGGAAGTCGCAGATGGCGACAGAGAAGTCTATGACAACGACACCAGCGGCGCATCATTATCATCATCATCATCTGCGCAATCTCCCTCGAGCAACCTCCTCCCTTCCTCAGCGCACTTGATATCGCAATCTGAATACTTCTGCTCAGGCACCGTCGTCGCCGTCTCTCGTCGCCGAACCCCCGGACCAGCAGTCGCAATGCCCACGAGCGTAACACAAATCACGACCGCCGTCGCCGCGCCCACCCACGCGATCGCGGACCACGCCAGCGCCTCGAAAAACCCCATGCGGAACTGCGGCAGCAGATTCGTCGAGCAGAGCAATACGCTGCTCCAGAAAGGAGCCGCGACGAGGATGGGCGCGAAGGACTGGATCGTGTCGCGGCGGGTTTGAGACGTGGAGATGCAGTGGTGGTGGGTGAAGTTGAGGAGGAGCAGGGCTGTGAGGAGGAAGGAGAGGGCGTAGACTAGGGCTAGGCAGGCGCCGAAGACGAGCGTGTTCTGGAGCACGATTGGGGTTTTGCTTGTTGTTTCTGTGGGGAACATTTCGAGGTTTTTCTTCTTGGTCTTGTAAATGAAAGTGTGCTTTAGGACAAAGAGAGGCTATAACAGGACGAGAAACACAAAAAGAGAGAAAATTGGCTGCGGGTCTGAATATCTACCGGATCTGTGTGGCTCTTATAAGGAAAATGCCCCAAAGATCGTCTTTCGCATGACTGCAGTCTGATACGACAGCTGACGTCTTACGCTTACCCGCCGAGTTTCAAGACTGTACTGGTATGCCTCAAAGAGGAAAAACCAGAGGTGCTTGATTGTAGATCTTTTAGGAGAGGTGAAACGGGGAAAAGGACGACTCGCAATAGACAAGAATAGAAATCATGAAACCCCGGTTTTGTTATCATAGCGTCTGGCCGTGCGTGGCACGCGTACAGGTATAACTGTGCTGTAGCAGCGAAAAATTGAAACTCATTATGATCTTTTGATAAAACCCCACAACCGTAAAACGCCTCGATGCAAGTAGTGTAATATATGAACAAGAAAATGATACGCTAGATAAGCAAAACAAAATCAGAGGACGCCAAAATTGCCAGCAAAAATGGTAAAGGTAGTGATGGCAACAACCATCATTCCAAGCATGAATCCCATAGTCTGTCTTTCCATGTTGCTCATGGCGCCACTGCAAGTAACACACTTCCAGCCTTCGTTGAGTCCCTTGTATGGCTGAGGGGTGTACATGGCAAACACGTGCTGAGTGTAGGCAGCAAGATGACCATACTGTGCGGTCTGAGTGACGTCGATAGCAGCGTCGTGGATCATCAAGGTGTAAGTCTCGGTCAAGAGCGGCATGGTTCCGGTCTCCCTCGTGTCCCAAGTCACAGCGCCGGTGGCGTTTCCGATCGTCTGGTTCATAGCAAGAGTATATGTGGCCGAGTTGGCAGTGCAAGTGGCGAGAATATCGACGGCGGTGGGAGTGACGGACAAACTGGTGTAGTTCCAGGCAAAAGTGACATTGTCACCAATCTTGTAGTAACTCGACGAGTCGGTTGCGGCGGGCACGAGCATGCTGATGCCACCGAAACCGACCGAGTTTCCATATGTCTTGGTTGTGGCAGCCGAACTCTTTCCTGTTGATTTGCCCGTGGTCTTTGCTGATCCCGTCGACTTTGCAGTGCCCGAGCCCGATGAGCCAGAAGGCTTCGCGCTTGAAGCTCCCGATGAGGCGGCGGCGCTGCTCTTGTCGGTAGCAGACGCCTTTGAGAATTGGGTGGAGGAAGAATCGCCATCGGAAGACTTGGACTCGTTTGCTTGGGTGGCGCTGGCACTGGCGCTGGCGCTCCCACTGTTGCTCTTGCTGGGTTGTGCGAATGTGGCGGTAGGAACTGGTGAGTAATGAAACGTCAGTCCTTCATTGTTCCCCTTTTGGTTTCATCTTCTTCTTGTCATCGTACCATTTGCATCCTCACTCGAGCTGTCTTGGTCCTGTCTCCTGAACAAATTTTCAATCCTCTGAACCGCCTTGTTTTCCGTCAACGAGTCCATAGACCATGCCGAGATTGTCGTGGAAAGAAGGGCAATCGAGAGGAGTTGACTCGGACGCATGATTGCCGTCGATCGATCGGTCTTATTTCGAGTTGGTGGACGTGGATCGACGCGTGACTAAAGGACAGTTTGTGTGATTCTCAACGAGTGGCTGAGGTATTCCTCTTCGGACAAGACTGATTTTGGGATGATGGCGGTGATAATGATGATAAGAAAAAGGATTGGAAAGAAGTTCGGATTGTATTCGTACAACAATCCAACGCTTAACTGGCAGGAGGGGACGGGACCGACGTTTTGCCTGGTCAAAGCGTCTGGGCGGCGTGGAGATATTTCTATTTTGGGATCCTCGATTCCCGCCTCTTTTCTTTCACCTGTTGTTATATTACAGCATGTATACACTGCAGACATGTATATCTCCTCTGCAATACACTTGCATGGTATATGCAGTGACACACGGATGAGGAACCGCGATGAATTACTGCGTGCCAAGTTAAGCCGACATCTCAATACTCTTATACAATCACATGTGCGACGATGCATTCACGCAGACTCATTGACAATTGACAGCATGTAGAATAAAATCCGACAACTTCAATATACATATCAATGCTATCCCAAAACACCCATATTCTCCGGGACTTCTCTTAGTCCCTAGCAATGACCGTGCCTCTATCAAGTGTACACCCTTCCACATGTCCCGTCATGTCATGCTTTTAACTAAGCAGAGCGACAACCACACCTCCGGCAGCAAAAAGGCCTTCGATTGCTCCACCAGGGAGCATCACACCATCTCCAGTGGCCGCCGACGACGCTGCACTGACCGCAGCTGATGTAGCTGAGCCGACAAGACCAGACGTACCACCTGAGGTCAATGAGTTCAGACGAGAGCTGGCGCTGTTGATCACTCCACCGACTCCTCCCGTTGCAGTAGATGATCCCGAAGAACCAGTCATGGATGCTGACGAGGAGCCAGAAGAGCCAGAAGAGCTACTTCCTGACATGCTGCTTCCTGAGGTGCTCGAGGCACTGCTACCAGAAGTGCTCGAGAGAGATGCAGAGCTGCTGCTGCCAGAAGTGCTAGATCCTGAGGCAGAGGCGGCGGTGGAAGAGCCACTTCCCAAGACTGCTGAAGATGCGCGTGACACGACCAGAGAAGAAAGGCCGCCGACTATCCCTGAACTTAGCCCTTGAGCAGAGGCAGTAGTTGCGGCGAGGAGCAGAGAGGCGATGATTGTGGAACGCATGCTTGACTTGGTTCTGATATCGGATATAGTTTTGGTCTTGGTATTATTTTTTGAGCTTCTTCTATTTCGTGAAAAGTGAATGGTCGAGATGAAGAGGAAACACGACGAGGAGAAGCTGCTACTTAACCCATTTCTGTTCACGCAGCCGCCATTCACGGAGTGGTAATAATGCCTTCCCGTCTTTCGAGTCGATCGTGACGATGCATGACTTGAATCTACTGGGTTGAGCAGCTTTAGACTTTATAACGTCGTGGTAAGGGTGGTGGAACCTCCTAGACAGGGCAAGGTAAGGTAGCTTTCGACAGTACCATGCTGTGAGGTCTTGAGAGTTCTGAATTACCCGTCATCGTGATACATGAACGTATCACGGTAAGACAAATCTCACAAGAGAGACATTTGGCCGGAGAACATGTGGAGAAGACGTGGGGAAGGCTGTTTGCCAAGAATTGCCAGAATGACGATTTCCAACGGTCGTTCGTCCTCTTTCGTCTTGAGCTCGCGACAACACCGAAGATGGTTGTGAGAGACAAATGAACATGTCGGATTATGAGTATCCATCGCTGCGGCAGCGAATTCAAGCAATTGTCGATCAGGTCAAGGTTTGTCGCAAGATCAAAAAAAGAAAGGAAACACTTCGTGCTAATCATCAATAGTCCACTCTTTACCTTCCTATCAGAGTAGCAACCTCCAATCTAGCCATCCGGACATATCTTACCTCAATCCTCCTCTTCACCACTTCTTTCTTCCTGTTCGTATTGGCTGTGACCGCATACGTTGCGTTCTATTGGTCTTATATCCCAAGAATCGGCTTCACCAGAGAGTTGCATCTTCAATTTGATCATGCTGCCAATCTCACTGTTGATTCACTACCGCCGCATCCATGGGGTGTCGTTGATCTAACGCCGGAGATTGTCAGTCAACAACTTTATGACATAACAATCCATTTGGCGCTGCCTCGTACTCCTGAGAACACCATGGAAGGCAATTTTATGATTGACGCATCCTTGCTTGGACCCAAGACGCCTGCCCTGTTGGAACAAAACCAGCCTGTTATAGCTCACAACAGGCGATCTGCCATCCTTACGTACTACAGCAAAGAAATCGATCTTGCTAAGAAATTGCTACGTCTTCCAGGATATCTTATCGGCTTCTACACAGAAACCGAAGACATTGAGATTCAGCTATTCGAAGGTGTAGAGTTCGCCCGGGGCTGGAGAAACATTCCTTCCGTGCTCAAAGTAGAGATACAGAGCCGGAGCAGGAAAATGCAAATCTACTCTTGCAAGCTTTCTTTTCACGCTAGATTCAGAGGTCTACGCTGGATCATGTATAACTATCGCGTCGCGAGCGCCATCTTCTTCGTCACTTCCTTCTGGATGACAGAGATGGCGGCTATGAGTGCAGCTTGGCTTGCACTGAGTCTGTTCGTCTTTCCCAAGACAGAGATCAAGACAGAGCCAAGAGCCATCAAGCAAGAAGAGGAAGAAGAAGAAGAAGAAGAAGAAGAGCAAAAGCTATCTGACACGGAACGGATTTTCCCCTCCTATGGTGGTGCACCAGTCATGAAGTATCAAAGCCCAGACGAAGATCGTCAAAGCAAAAGAGAACCAGACAGTGTGGATCCTTTTCCACTTTTGATTCAGCAAGCTGGGGAAGCTGCAGACGATGAAGAGGAAGAGGATGACTTTGTACTTGACTCGGGATTAGGTACAAGTCTGGAAAGCAGCGCTGGAGGAATCAATCAGACCCGTCGAAGGAAAAGCGGCAGGCTGAGGAACAATAGTTAACGTGTTAGATACCCATTGCTATACAAAGGAAACATCGTCATCATTTTGGTCAAATCAAGGAAGTCAATGCCGGCATTCCGAGATCTACTGTACCTTCCCCACACATTTTATGCAACCTCACTCTCTCCCAAAAGGTGCTTGTGATGTACAAAAGAAGTATTGTACAGACAGAAGATCTGCCGACTTTATCCATTCCAAGCATTTGCGTGATATTCGACTCGTCGTCATTGGATCACTCTAGTTTCGCGTTCCCGCGGGGCCCAGATCGCTAAAGCACAGAAGCAAGGTTTTACCCCAACATCATACCCCGACATGATGCCAGAACCTAAATCAACCAACCTCACGCCTCGCCCCCTTTTCACTGCATTCCATATGACGGTCCAAGAGCAGAAAGAAGGCCCGTGAACGCATGACTACCAACCCAAAAACCAAGGAAGAGAACCCCGATTGTACTAGACTTGCCTTAGTATGCGGGACACGAGCTCGGATCGCCACAGGTGGCTCGTTCGCCGCCACACGCACACACAAGGTGGATGCTGGCATCATTGACGGAGAAGAAGTGCTCTGCCAGTAGAAGCACGAGTAACAGTAAAAGTGAAGGCAAGAGAGACCCGAAGTAGAGAGATGGGCTCCACAAAAGTCTAAATTCCTCATGACAACCAGAACCACTCCAATCCAAGGCAAGGGGCGGACATGATTCGTATTCAATGAGGTAAGAGTTCCCTGGTGGACAAAGCTTGTTGCGTAGACTAGGTCGTCCCACAGCCATTCAAGGTATCGAAAGTGTTTCATGCCTTGTTTTGTGATGGAAGAGTTGGAGAGGGGAAAGTGTTAAGATGGAGGTGGTATATAAAGTATGGTTTCCCTGAGAGTTGAAGGATGATCTTCACACATCACATCAATCACTCAAGCCAACCACTTTTCCTCCAAAATCAAACCACAAACCCAAAACATTAAAATGCGTACCACCATCGTCGCCTCTCTCCTCCTCTCGGCTGGCGCTCTCGCCAATGCCCAAGCCTCAGCAGCATCGTCCGTAGCATCGTCGGCCGCCTCTGCCGGCGCCTCTGCAGTGTCCTCTCTCGCAGGACTCAGCTCATCGTCGGCCTCATCGGCGTCCAGCTCTGCCTCATCAGCCGCCAGCTCTGCATCATCATCCATGTCGTCGCAGATGTCCGAGTCATCATCCGCCTCATCTGTCAACAGCTCAGCCATGTCCTCAGCTGCCAGCGCCGGCGCCTCAGCCTCCAGCTCTGCTGCTTCGATCGCTTCGTCCGCTAGTTCCAAGGCTGCCACCGCCACTGGATCTGCTGCCTCGTCTCTTCAGTCGTCTGCTAGCTCCGTCGCTGCCTCGGCCTCCTCCAGAGCCTCCAGTGCCGCCTCGGGTGCTTCATCGGCTGTCTCTTCGGTCGCTTCATCCGTTTCTTCCGAGGGCGCTGGTATCGCTCTTGCCATGCCCACGGGTGGATACGTCGCTGTCGGCGGTGTCGTCGCTGCTCTTTTCCTTTAAATATCCAGAAGGGGTTAATATTGTCATCATCCTCCGTAGTTTATAATCAAAACACTTTTCTTCTTTCTAGACCATGACTCTGTCCCTGTACATCATCTTCGGTTCCAAGTGATCGTCGGTTCATTGACGTTTACCTAAATGCACATGAGGCATGATCGCCATGACTTGCAATGATTTGCATATGCACTCAAGGTCCAGCATTAATCATTCAATCTCTTTCACACCTCCACACATCCAAGACTCTTTACCACTCTCGAATCTTGACACTCGAATCTCACGAGTCCACCGAAGACTTACGAGATCTTGTAGGACATAATGAAGCCACCTTTCTAGCTAGATTAGTCGCGACCTCGTGGGAGTCGAGCGTGATAGCTGCTGTCTGTGAATGCCAAATACTGTCGCATACCAGTCGAGCACTGTGAAGCTTATCATGTTGTTTGGAGCCTGTTATTTGCTAGGAGGCAAATTGCACTCTACATCATCTCCCTTATTATGTTTATGACTGGGGCATACCGTATCTGTCGGATATGTGTGCTGTCTACGAAGGTATATCTCTCAGCAAAGCAAGTCGTGTCGCAAATAAAGCCCAACCCTGATTCGTCCGGAGGTGAAGCTCCATCTCCGCCGCCAAATACAGGAGTACATTGTGACCTGAGCACCAAAACATTCACCCTCTACGTCACTTTTTGCTTACCATTTACTTTTGAGTGATAAACAACGTTCATGATGGTCGCCTCACGCTGGGCCAACGACGAAGAAGACGCACTGATAGATGCGCAGCGTAAAAAGGAGAAAGAAGAAAAGAAACGAGCAAAAGCCGAGAAAGCGCGCAAACATGAACATGAAGCAGCGGCAGCCGCAGCCGCAGCAGAGGCAGCAAAAGCACAACAACAAGAACAACAAGACGACCGACCAGCGAAGAGGAGACGCTTGTCAGAGGATGATACCACGCCTGCAACAAGGACGCTTCTGCGTTTCCAGACTCCCAGTTGGACGCCAGCGAGGAGCATCGACGAGTTCGAACGTCTGAACCACATCGAAGAGGGATCATATGGATTCGTGTCGCGCGCAAAAGACTCGACGACGGGACAGGTCGTGGCGATCAAGAAATTGAAAATGGACGTCAGTGCGGCGCGATACGGGTTTCCTATCACTGCGCTGCGGGAGATACAGACGCTCAATGCTGCGCGCGGGCATAGACATATCGTCGAGCTGCGAGAGGTGGTCGTCGGGCAGAACCTTGTAGGAGAGAAAGGCGAGGTCTTTCTGGTCATGGACTTCTTGGAACATGATCTCAAAACACTCATGGAAGAGATGGAAGAGCCGTTTCTACCCAGTGAGGTCAAGACGCTGATGTTGCAACTTGGAAGCGCAATTGAGTTTCTGCACGATCGCTGGATCTTGCACGTACGTTTTGCATGTCGCCGTCTTGTTGAGTGAAGGAACTAACATGTTACAGCGCGATCTGAAAACATCCAATATCCTTATGAACAACCGTGGCGAGATCAAACTGGCAGACTTTGGCATGGCTCGATTCATCGGATCACCACCCCCAGCAAATCTCACCGCCCTAGTGGTCACCCTTTGGTATCGCTCTCCTGAATTGCTACTAGGCGCACCGATCTACGACAACGGCGTCGACATGTGGAGTCTGGGCTGCATCTTTGGCGAGCTACTGACCAATACTCCGCTCCTTCAAGGCAAGAACGAAGTCGAGCAACTCAGCAAAATCTTTGACCTTTGCGGGATCCCAACCGAACAGACATGGCCAGGATTTCGAAGACTACCGAATGCGAAATCATTACGTCTACCTATGAACCCTGGTCCGCAGAACCCGACCGCGAAGATCAGAGCTAAGTTCCCCTTTCTCACTGCGTCTGGCACAAGTCTGCTGTCGGCGCTCCTGTCGTTAGATCCCGCGAATCGACCATCGGCCAAGGAGGTGCTCGAACACGGCTACTTCAAGGAAGATCCAAGACCGAAAAGCACAGCCATGTTCCCGACATTCCCAAGCAAAGCAGGACAAGAGAGGCGCAGACGTGTCAGGACGCCAAATGCACCTACAAGGAACGGCGAAGCCGGTGCAGATGTGGATTTCAGCGGTCTTTTCGCCGGAAGGGCAGATGAAGAGCAAGGCGCTGGGTTCAGTCTGAAGATGGGCTAGAGAGAAGAAAGAAGCAGATGAAACGAAGATACCCTATTTGGCAGAATTTATGATGACACTTCTACCGCGTTGCAATTTCTTTGACCTACTTCATGTTATGCTCGTAGTATGATGAGATGAACAATAACTACCAAAGTAAGGTAAGGTACGTCAAGATAGGTAGTAGAGATTACCCCAGAAAATCATGTACTTGTGTCACAATCCACCAAAAAAAGCCTGGCTCAAGTCATGGTGCCCCACCGACGCATTAAAAAGTTGCCGGGTCCTTGTGCAAAAAATAAATTGGGATCCAATCGAACGGACGAAATGCCGATCTCAAAGAATGAGCAAGAAATGACAATGACAATAAAATGAGGGGTTTCCTTTCGCATATATGACTGTAATTGTATGTTTATCTCGACCTCTCTTCTTCGCTACTGCATACTTTATACCTGTCGCCTCGCCATCCGTAGCGTGTGCATACATCTCTTTTGAACCAAGACGGCCTCATCGCATAAACCGGAGGAGGTCTGGAAGCAAGACACGGGCAGAAACAGAGGAAAAGAAACCCAACTGAGCCCCGAGCAGCATGTCACGAGGTGGAAGAGGAGGAGGATGGGGTGGAGGAGGAGCCGGAGGAGGACCAAATGCAGCTGGCAAAATGGGTGGACAAGCACTGCCGTGGGAATGGGATGCAGACCTGGAGAGTAAATTGAACTCCAGGCCGTCTGAGAAGTTTCCTGTAAGTTGATGCACTTGTGTTTCTTCTGGTCTTTGGTCGCTATTGAAACAAGCTGCTGCTGTTGCTGCTGCTGCTGCTGTTCCTGCCATTCTCGACCTTATCTGTCTACCCCGCCTTTTCTCTCCTTCCCTCTATCTCACATACACACACTCTCTGGCATCCATCTCTCTATCTCTCGACCCATCACTCATCCCTCCTCTTCTCTTGCCCTTCCACATGACACATGCACGCCCTGTCGCAAGAGGCATGCGCAACAGAAGATGGCATCGCCACCAGCCCAGCAAGACTACACCAGCGCAACCTACTACAACTCCGCTGCCGCCGCTCATCTAAACAACTTTTCTTCTCCTCTACCAAAGACTGACAACCATCCTTCTTTCTTCCAGCCAATCGCGCCTCCGACCGCCGAGCCTCCATCTGCATACGAACGACGCTCGTGTTCGCACTATCGTACGTTGAGAGCGCGCGTCCATGATGGCCCATTCTACAGCATTCTCGACTCGTCGGCGCGAGTGTCCAAAAAGTCAATGTCGAATCTGTCGTCCTCGACCACAAAACGCTCCGCTCCTTCGCCTCCTGCCGCGCATTTTGATCCTTTCGAAGGCGCGCAGACTTATTCGCAGCGCTTTGTAAGAAAGAGAAACACCCTACCGAGACTCAGCACACGTCCGTTCGTCATGGAGTTCTTTCCCCGAGAGTTATGGTCCACCATCGATCCGAGCAATCGAGGAGGAGTCGGAACGAAGAGAGGCTTGCAACTACACACGCGAACAAAAGTCGACAAATGGGCTCTCCTCGCCAATCTCAACGGAAACGACAGCAACGGCAGCGACGAAGCCAACGGTGGAAATGCAAATGACGACGAGCACGAAAACGACGATGATGCGGACCCCAAGCCGGACGACGAAGATCAGCAGGACGAAGACCCTGACCAGTTTGCGGAAGACGAGGAAGACGACGACGATGACTACAATGCTGAGAACTATTTTGATGGTGGAGATGACGATGATTACGGCGGTGATGAAGGCGGAGGTGGAGATGGTGATGATTTTTAGTTGAATTTCCTTTTGTCTTGATACCCAGATACCATAGAAATTGATATCCATCCGGGGGGCCAGACTCCTTCGCTCACTTGGGTCTGATCCGTCTAATTGTGACTACCCCTGTTGTACCATCCAGTTCCCAGCCTACTCTGTCTTCTTTCACGAGCAGACTCCACTCTCTGTCTGCTGACTTCTCGACAAACACACGATCAGCACTGAGATACGCCCTCCCAAGAGCAGCGAGTGCATGCCTCCGCACCTCTGCCTCTTTCCACCCCATGAGAACCCTGCAAGCCCCGTCGACCTGCCTCCTGACTCTCCAGAACGCAACCCAGTCGTCCGCGACCAATGCCTTTAAACATCGGTCTACTTTCCAGTCTTTCACGCCGTGGCGCTTTCTCACACGGAACGCCTCGTGTAGATCACCTTGTCTACACGCAAGATCCAATATCAAATACGAAACAAATTCATGCAATTCGGTCAAGGGCAGCGGTGTGGCAGGATGAATCTTCTGCAGCAGATACAGCAAGGACGGAGAGTAAGACTCATAGTGACCAAAAGGATGAATCGTCGTTCTTGTTATGAAGATGTAAACCCTCTGGGCGAATGCGTCGGTCCGTTGCGTAGAGACTATTGCTTCTCGGAGCTTGCGCATCGCAGAAAAGATGATGGGGATCTCGTTTGTGTTCGGTGACGACGAGTCCGCACTTTTCGTGCTCGTCGACGACGACTCGTCGAGTGATAAACTCGCAAACACTTGGTCTAGCTTCTCGCCTGTTCCGCATGCTGCGCAGAATTTCATGTATCGAGATACTATCGTCTCGAAATATGCCTCTTGCGTCTTGGGGTCTGATAGTCGTGTTTCACCTTTGGATGGCAGGCCGTACGTCGTCAATGGATCTACCGCTGCGGTACGTAGACGAGACCATGCTCCCGAGGGACCACGTCGGGGTGGTGGTCTTGATGACATTTGTTATGATTTGATTGATCTTCGATAGACTTGTTTTGTGTTCTACTGTACAGTACCTAAGTGGGGCAGTAATTGTTGATATCCAGACCCCGCCAAGATCGTCGACCCATCAAGGTCCTTCCTAAATCAGTCCACCCGCTTGTACCCGCCTGCCTGGTACTTTTGACCTTTCGCGCGTCAACGTCAAGTACCATACCTTGACCGACAGACCATGAGTAGACGCAAGGAGACTCCGTCAACAATGACAGAGAGAGTAGAAGAAAAAGTCTCAAAGGCCCTAACAGTTCTCTGGAACGACATCCCATCTTGGCAGCAAGACAACCACTACATCCACTCAGGATACAGACCGCCGACGAATAGCTACCGGAAATCCGCGGCGAGTCTGGCATATATCCATAATGAGACAGTGAACATATGGTCTCATCTTCTCGGGGCAGTGTTCGCCCTCTCCTTCTCTCTATACTTCTACCACCTCTTACATCCTCGATACGAAGATGCCAACACGGCAGATATCATGGTCTTCGGTTGCTTCTTTGCCGGCGCTGCTACCTGCTTGGGTATGTCGGCTACATATCATACCATCAGCAATCACTCGCAGAAAGTCAATCGTATCGGCAATCAACTCGATTACGTCGGCATCGTGTGTTTGATCTGGGGCAGTTTCATACCCTCGATTTACTACGGCTTCTTCGACGATCCTACCTATCGATGGACTTATTGGACCATGGTGAGTCTCTTCTGTCTACACGTCACCAGACTCCGATACTGATAGCATTAGATCACCATCATCGGTGCGGGCTGTGTCACGGTCTCCGTGAACCCCAAGTTCCGCACTCCTACCTGGCGACCCTTTCGGGCCGGCATGTTCGTGGCCATGGGTCTTAGTGCCGTCGTACCCATCATCCATGGTACTTTTCTCTATGGCATCGCTCAGCTTCAACGTCAGATCGGTCTGTCATATCTGGTCACTATGGGGGCGTTGTATATCCTTGGTGCAACGATTTACGCCGTAAGTTTTCTCCTCTTGTTTCATGATTGCACATCCGAAATTGACTTGACGATCTCAGGCTCGCATACCAGAAAAGTACAAGCCAGGTGCTTTCGACATCTGGGGCAGCTCCCATCAGATCTTTCATCTTCTTGTCTTGGCGGCCGCCGCCACTCATTTAATGGGTTTGTTACAGGCTTTTGACTATGAACAGAGCCGACGTACAGTGCATTTGCCTACTCACATAAAGACTAGACCCGAGGACTTGTGGCGTGGCGGATCGATATAGACGCGCATGTTGATATACAATAGATGACCATAGACGGCGAGTGCCACAGGGATGGAACTGAGTAGTTACAGTCTGTATTATTTGGACGAAATAGTCTAAAAAAGGGTATCAAATGCAAGAGGAGAGAGACGTGGCGCGGTCACACGTCCTCTCTGAAAATCACCTGTTCCTTCTCCTTCTCATCAGCGGCCGGGCCGCCTTCGATGTGCTCACCGAAGGCAGACTCCTTCGCAGCCACAGTCTCGACCTTGGCTCCGAACGAGCTCTTCACAGCGTTGCTCTTCCATGGCTTGATGTCGGCATCGAACAAGATGTCAATCTCCTCGAGCGTCTTGCCTTGAGTCTCGGGGTACATGAAAAAGATGTGGAAGGTCATGGCGAAGCAGAAGACGCCGAAAATGATATAAGTGCGCCACTGGATGTTGGTGAAAGAGGGAGCCACGAAGTAAGCCAGAGCAAAGTTGAAGATCCAGTTGGTCTGCGTCTGTTGTTAGTACATTGTTTGCGGACTTTTCATGTTACAGAGTCAAAACCTACGGCTGCAGAGAGACCGACACCCTTGGCACGGTATTTGAGCGGGAAGACCTCCGATGCATAGACCCATCCGGTAGGAGCCCAGGTCAAACCGTAGATGCCGACGAAGATGTACGATACGGCAATGACACCTGTCGAAGCTGAAGAGCCCTCGGGCAACGCCCAGCGCAAGTTGGCGTTTCCATCCACGGAGTCCACGTAGTGACCATACGATGCCATGGTGCCAGCAATGGCGAAATGGCAGACACAGCAGGCGAGCGCACCGAAGATGAGGAGTTGTCTTCTTCCGATGCGGTCGATGAAGGGAAGCATGACTCCGGTTGTGACGAGGAAGATAACGTATTGGATGACTGCCGAGTAGAGAGTGACGTTGCCGCTCTGTGAGGAGGTTAGCTGTGGTGTCACGAACGAGACGAAAACATAACTTACGAGGCCAGCCATCTGAAAAACATAGACAATGTAGTACATGGCTACGTTGCCACCGAGCAGTTGTTGCCACATCTGGACCGAGGTACCACAGAGAGTTCGCTTCCAGATTTTGGGGCCGAAAAGACCGAAGAAAGAGACGTTCTTGGACTCTTGAGCAATGCGGGCGGCTTCGCGGACTTCGAGATATTCGGCTTGAACAACCGGGTCGGTCGTGTCGCCGTTTCCGTGCAACAAAGCCAGAGTATCAAGACATTCCTCCCAGCGCTCCTTGGCACCCAACCATCGGGGAGACTCAGGGAAGAAGAACAAGGCGCCGAAGAGGATGAATCCAGGAACACCCTGAATACCCCAAGCGATCCTGAACGCGGAAGGACCTTCGACAAAGGTGCATCCGTAGCAGATCAGGTACATGATGAGCATACCCCATTCGATCGCCCACTGTTGAACTCCAACAATACGGCCTCTGATTCTGCTAGGGGCGAGTTCGGCAAGGTACACGCAGACCTGAGAAGAAGTGACACCGACGGAAAGACCAGAGATCAGACGCCCGACGATGAGTTGAGCGATGTTCTGAGAAGAGCATTGGATAGCGGCGCCGACGACCCAGACCAAAGACGCAGCCATGAGTGCACCACGGCGACCGAATCGATCAGAGAGGAAACCAGCCGCGAGTGCTCCGAGGAAAGAACCACCAGACATGGAAGCTGTGATTCCACCCTGGGTGTTCGAGTCGGGATGGTTGAAGAACTCAAGATACTGAGGAGTATCAATCCATGCGCTCATGGAACTGACATCGAATCCAAAGAGAGCACCACCAATGGTGCCGAAAGCGGCGAGCACATAGATGTTCGAAAACTTATACATGTCGGCGGGTGTGGAGAAGGAAAGTGAGGAAGTGTCCCATGGGGAAATGGAGGAGGATCCGCTCTACTTAAAAACCTGGAGGAGTTCATGCTGTAGTATGGTAGTGACCTACTCCTACTACGACGTGTGGATCCCACATCATATAATCGAGTGATCTCATATCCTGTCGTGTCTTCGTGGTTGTAAAGGACCATCGAAAGTGTCCGTGCCGCGGAGTAATGCCGAGCTGGTTCAGGCATGGTAGGCATGATACCAAAAAAGACACTCCCGTTGGATGCGACGTTACTCGTCCTCGCACCTCAACGGCAGGCTTGAACCCTGACGTGATTGGTCCTGATGATTCAGGCAATATACGAAAGCAAAAGCGAGCTGGTGCTTTGACTCTCTTTTTTCTTTCCGGCGCAGTAACAAGCACAGGTTTAAAGTGCAAAGTGGAGACCCTCCACTTGCCTCCAGCTTTTCCTCCGCCCAATATCTCCATCCCCCGGACCTTGATTGTGAGAGGGCTCCACAACTGGGGCAAGACAATGGTCGCGCTATCACTGAAAATGGAAATTCGCGGGTATATCGCGCCCCCGGACGATTGTATGTCCAAACGAAGTGCTGCATTTCAACCGAGAGTCATCATATTCTGCCATGAGCAACGGAAGACGACGACCAGCGACGACGACGTAAGAGGCGCCGACTTTGCCATTATTAGGATTGTGCCAATTAAGCCTATCCCTACTCAAGATATATGCTTTGCGATACTTTTGTGAATCTTTAATCTGACTACTGCTGTGTTTTCCGTGACTGTCTCCTCTGTATAGGCAAATGGTTGCACTATGGACCAAAAGATTTATCGGTAGAGGCGATTCATGCTGTGACTCTTACTCCTGCAAGCTTATCACCCAACTGCGAATATCAAGCACGTTTGCAAGTGTGCTGCTAGTCTAACCCGCTATCCCCCCAATCTAAAGTGGGACCCTCACATGTTCAATACCATTTACGATGCAGTAAGGTAGACATCGATCGCGGAGGAGCGACTTTGACCGTGGTATTTGCCACGAAAGACCCGACCGAGGTGCATCACATCTTTGGATCCGCTGTCGTCATTCTTATTTGGTGCGTTCTACAAACTCTACTGCTACCTTACCTTACTGCTCGATTGAGCCGGACGAAGAAGTGTCTCATCACTGTTGTCTATTGACTTTCATGCTATTTGGTGCCTCGCTATCTCTTCGCTTGAATGCCTTTTGTACCACTGGAACGAAAAAAAATCCCTTATATGATTGTAGTGCATGCATAGATATGAACTAGGTACCATGAGGTGACCCCTCTCGCATCATGCAAGCCAACGAACCTCACTCCTCCATATTCCTCTCCACAACTGATCCCCCCGAACAACTCTCCACAGATTGAAATCGTTGGTCCGCGCAGACCCGGGGACAGAAAGCAGATTGTATGGAGAAACAGACTTGCGCGTTATGCGCGTATGCGTACTGTTTGACGAAGACAAAATGGGAGGAGGGTGATGGATGGAGATAGTGGAGTCCACGGCTGAGTACGAGCGAGAACCACTGGCTAATTAGCCGTGAGATCCACTGGGTTGGTCGTTTCTGCTGTAATGACGTCCGGGCATTTACCCCCATTGACTTGCTAGAGAGAGAGAGAGAGAGAGAGAGAGGTCGGTTGGAGTTCCCCTTCGGTCTCATGGTCTACTATCCCGTAGGACATACAGTAGTGGTACATGCTTGCAGTATACTTGCATGTCGAGTGGTAAGTGACATGTATGAACAGTAAGTCTGACAAGGTGCTTTCTGATATTTCTCCTCCCCTTCTCCCGATCAAACCAACCAGGAAAAAGAATATCAAGAGCGATTCACACGTCCGAAACGTTACGACAGTCCTGAGCACGCATCGATAGAGGTCAAGGACGATGATCCTACGCGATACGAGTTCCTGAGATCGGCGCGGCGAGAGGAAGGGCATATGTGTAGTCTTTTGCGGCGCGGACGAATACAAGCGTCGCATGCCTTGCTAGGCTGCAGTCGCTACTGCAGAAATGAGCAAAGGTAGGGTCCACTTTCATACTTGGATCGTTGGGCGAACTACCGACGGAGTTAATCATCGGGGTAGAGAGCTTGTTTCTTCCACGCGTCTCTTCAACTCTTGTCGCTTTTCGTTGCTCAGTCTCCCAAGTCGAGGTGAGAATCAAAGATCGTTCTCGTCTTGGACCCATCGTTTCGTATCATGTGCGAAAGAAATGTCTGGCTTTTTTCTCTACGACGATACCATGCTTTCGTTGCGCTGTCAGCGGTGCCACTTTCTTGAGACAGTGTAGGACCGCCACGACTAATCTTCATCTTTATTGTTCATATAGGATCGTACTGTTCCCGCATATGACCATTGGACACGAACATGAGTTGCCTCGGAAAAAGAGAGCCAGCGCTCCCCTTTCTCGCGTGGTTGGGGTAGTCTCATTGACATCAAGGGTTGTGGTTTTCGCAATTCTGATCTGATTTTTTCTGGTTGCTTGTCCTGGATCCATGGGCGTACTCTCTTGGGCGTTCAGATCAGATCGGGTGGTACTGTCCGCCTGCTTTATACTGAGCTAGGACTATCTCGTACTGCTCCTCCGTCAGCAAATGTTGTCATAGCATTCATCAAGTCTTGATCGACACTTCCTTACATACATATCCTCGCCGCTGACTCGCTTCTCACTACAATCTGCCCGGAGACGCAGGAAGCGCCTTAGTCGACGCATACACCCACCGAGCAAGATGTCCCGACGTGTAGATCTTGATGTCACTGTGGTATGTGCTGAGTGACTGTCAAGTATACATGTTCTTTTCATTTAGCATGTTGTATTCATACTTTTCGATAGCGACAGTGATGTCCATAATCTCTCTCAACTCCCTCATGGCGGCCTCAACCTCACGCAAGCCTATTATGCTTCAGCTACGAGGGAACATCGAGCCCAAGCTCAAGAAAGAAACAGATCACTGAATCACGGATCCACTCCACGAAGTGCAATCGACCTCCTCAGCAGTACCGATACCCAGTCCAACTCCCGAATCACCAAACAGAGCCTTGCTCGCTCCGGAATCAATGCAAGTATCAAAATTGACATTTGCGCCATACTGGTTCGTGTCCGTGAGACTGCCTTGCGAGCAGAGAGGGTTTCCATCGGCTACAAGAGAAAAAGACATCAACAACACCATTACCAGCATATAAGAGGCACGACCGAAAGAAAGGCATCAGGAAGAGGCAGATAGGCAAGAATAACGTACAAGGACATAGATTGGTCACCTTGGCGACAATGCTGTTACCGGCGTTGGACACCTTGTTGCCCGAACTGTCGGTCTGAACCGTCAATTTGTAGCATTTGCCGCAGTCAGGACCGGCGCCTGCTCCTGGGCCTGCTCCGTAGAGGTTTTGAGATACGGCTACTGAGTAGCCTGGCTATATCGTTTGCGGTTTCTCAGCTTGTTTTCAATCGCCAGAGGGTGTGTCTCTACCAATCACAAGGAAGGGGAAAAGACCATGTCAGGATGGGCCCGGAAACAATGCTTACGTTTGTGTAGTATCCGCATGCCGAAGTCGCTACATTGCAGTTTCCACTGCCGTTGCTGTCGCTGCTGCCATACTCTGTGAAAGAAGCCTTGTAAGTCGTCGCAGCCGAAGTCAAGCTCGCTGCGGCGAGGAGGAAAGATGTGGTCATGTACATGTTGTCGTTACTTTTTACAAATTGGTCAAGAACTTTTGTATAATTGCTTTGGAATCCGAAGGGTTTACTTGGGGAAAGCACCTAGTCTTTTATATGAATACATTTGCATCCCTCCCCCTTCCACTAACACTCCAGAAGAAGTCATGACGGCACATGTCAGGTTCGCAAACCATCAACCTCCAACACTGCACATGGATAATGCTTGCAAGTCTCCCTACGGTCTCCACTGCTCCACCCGCGTCAGCGTGAAACGGGAAGGGGAACGCGTGTGGTGGTCCAAACCTTCATCTCCAGGGCGAGACAAAAGGACATGAAAGTGAGCAAAGACAGAGAACAGGAGAGCGAGAGAGAGGGGGCCAAACAGCGGACAACACACATGACCCGATCGTAAGTGCGTACCTCTCTCTCTATCCCTCTCATGACGACTCGGCGATCAGATCCGCACTCGGTACTTCTTTGTCATCAGTATTGGTTGGTCTCATTAAGAGCGGGCTGAACCATGTTTCTTTCGCTCTTGACGCCCTTGCCGCGAGATCTATAGCACTGCGATCGAAGCAGGAAGATATACTTTCGCTGGGTTGAGGGGCCTTTGGTCCGCACCGGATCCTATAGTAGTCACCATGCTATATCCATCAAACATGCGAGACGCCGCCACTTGGCTCTGATCATTGCCCCCCTTGCCCCAAGTCGCCGGTCGTGTATATGTCTATATATCGCATACAATATGGGAACACTATCGACCCACGGCCTCTGACTCCTGCCCGGGGCTAGATCCGAGAAGAATGGAAGTGGATCCCAGACCAGAAGGTATTGAGGATGCCAGCCACTTAGTGAACAATGGACTCAGAACAGACAACAAAAAGAAGAGAGAGTCGATCCCAGTCAGTCTACCAGTCGGCAGTTGTTCAGACCTCAGATCTAGCTGCCATCGAAGTCACAGAGACCTGACGCCAGCGTTTCAGCATCTCCACTCTACTCCCTTCCTCCCCACAAGGTTGTCTGAGAGGCAAAGCGTGGATGACGACGCACGTTTTGTGCAAGAGTCTCGCCATCATGCTTCTTCCGGCTCGTTCCTTGTTCGCTTAATGCGTCCTGCGACGAAGGAAGAAAAACGAGTGGAAGGAAGGTTTGTTTGCTTGTCAGGTACCACGTCGCGAAAGTCCCTCGCTTGCGGGTCTGACGAAACAGGTACCTGGGTAAGCCACGAGCCCGGGAGACATGTACTCGGCAGTAGTAGAGCCATTCCTCGCGCATCGCTAAGAGCGGCAGCGGAGTCTATGACAGATGTGTGCAATAACATTACTTCACGACCAGCAGAAGAAAGTGTACTGTACTTGTACTGTAACATGGGTCCATATCCAGACTCATGATGAGACGCTTGTCGGGCGCGCGGGGGGCGCGGGGCGGGTCGGGGCGTGAACTCTTGACGCTGCCTGAAACACAGATCGGCATCGACTCTTACAGGGGGAGAGATCGAGTACCTGAGCAAGACCAGGGGTGAGATCCTGAGTGAAAGAAGCGAACATGCAAGCGAGACAAGGGCTTTTGCTTCCTCCGTGGACAGGGTCCCTGTCGCTGGAACCGTTTTCGACATGGAATACTACGCATAGTGCGTAGGGAAGAATGTTATCATGTCATAAAAAAAAGAAGAATCTATGCTCCGCCACCTTCTGTCCTACTCGTCCCTTGAGTAGTCGCAGTATTATTCCTCCTCGAGGCCACACGTCTCTCCCTGTTCTTCAATTCTTGATTCAGTTGCCAACCACCTTCGTCTCTGTCCTCTTGCTTCTGTGGCCACAATATCTGTTTCGTGGCAACCGCTCGGAACATCATTGCCACGACGAAAAACCACATGCAGATCAACAAGCAGGAGAAAACACAGCCTACTATCTTGATTGGTTTGTTGTCCAAGGCTTGTGCTACAGCAAATGTTGCAGTCTGAGGAAAACAAGTCAGTTTAGATGGGTAATGGATTTGTCTGGCCGAAAAAAGAACACTTACTGTCAATGCCGTGTTCGGGAATATGAAACTGAACCACGTCATTGCGAACGGGTACTTGCCATGTCCCAGGCAAGAGTAATGTGCGCCGACTGACACAATGAAGAAGAAGATCGCAAGCCTGATTGGCGTCCAGTCAGCAGAGATTATTGGAAGCAGAGAAAGAAGAGAATTACCCCCAAAGCCAGATTCCTGCCCAATTGGCTAACACGATGGTGATGGTACCAGCCATATCTCCAATACCCATGAAGTTGGGCGGGATAACGTTCGGAATGTTTCTAGCCATGCTGATGAGACCTGATATGGTGAAGCCTGATGGTCCAACGGAGATGAACATGCCCGGTCTCAGGCTCTCTTTGGGCAGTTTCTGTGTCATGAGGCGATACAGAAAGGCCGAATAGACCATCAAAGACACCATGAACCCGATACCCTGCATGACGAAACCCCCGATAATGATATCAAGGCCTCTGTTTCCTCCGACATGTTGAGAGAGGATACCAGCATGGGGACCGATGACCAGAAGCGGGTAAGCTGGAAAGATCCACACTGGTGTCATCTCGGAAATGGTGAATGTCTGCGTAGACCATCTGCGACGTATCAGAAAAGTCGCCAATTGACGGCCGCAAAACTTACAATATCAAGTAAATGCCACAAGTGAAGGTCAGAGCCACTCCACAGTACACCCAGAACAGAACAATCATCACACTCTTGAGCCAGGCTCCGGTAGCTCCATGGTGATAGCCGTATTCGCTGATATTGGTGAGTATCGTGCCAATACTAATGACCGCAGCAGGGACAAAAAGACTCTCCGTTGGATGTCGAAGCGAAGTCTTGAAAGTCTGCGGGTGCCAGTAGAAGCGGAGAGACAACAAAGTAACATTGAAGATGAACAGGACAATGTTCAATATAAAGAATATGCAACCTATTGCATAGAGACCATTGAATCGATAAGGAACTTCGCAAGTATATCAGACAAGGGTAGTAGGACTCCTTTCCGCCAGAGGAAAAATACCTTGATAGAGCACATTGGACAACTGACCCGTAGCCATAGTCATCTGCCGCCATCATCAGTTCCGGTTTTACATGCATCGCAGAAATCAAAGTCCTCACAGTAAACCACGTAAATGTAAAATGCTTGATCCTTTGCTTCCATGTAAGATGCAAGACAACCCCAGCACTAGATTCGGTTGCAGTCTTGGCCAGCTCGCTTTCACGGACTGAACCTCTCCCCTCCGCCTCTTCTTCCTCACGACTGCGCATAGGTGTTGAGATCGCCCACTGCCTCTGCCAAGATGCACTGTTGTTGTTATTGTTGGCCGCATTCGCATGCCGATAGCTGGTGCCTCCGTGACCTGCGTTATTGTTGTTCGCTATGATATATGCCGAACTGTTTCCACTTTCCCTGACATTAAGCGAGACGTCGGCCATGTCACTCTCCCAAGTCCCGCCACGTTCGATGTCATGATCCATGGTGGGATAAATATGAAGTGACAAAGTAGCCAGACGATTCCTCAATATTCATATTCCGGATAATGCGGCCCATTGAGTGTTGAAAGGAAAAAGAGTTGGCAAAGACTGGGTTCATTTGTGAACAATGATGATGGTCGGTGAGAAGGCCGAACGGTGTACTATGCGATGTCCGAACTAGCAGCGGCAAATCACAAAATCATTCTCACGTACATCAATTAATCCTCAAGATGATCAAGACAGAATGAGAGAGGTGAGATGACAGGGAAGATAATTATGTCTCGACTTACCAACCAGCAACCAACTAGTCGTGTATAAAGAGGGTTAACGGAGATCTGAAGTTCAATAAGAAGCACTGGCCTCAAGCCGATGACGATGCTGCCCGAGCTAACCGATCGCCCCAAGGAGGCTTGCCAAGGCTAAAGATGGAAACTCTATAATATATTGTACTCATTATACATAGATACTGCAAAAACAAAACACCTTCGCCATAGAAAAGGATATGGATATCTACCAGAAAGAACACCAACCTCCATAGTGTTGACACAGGTTCTCCAGGTTCGTTGCTTCACTGAGCAACTTCTCGACTTGATAAGGCACATCAAGTTCTTGATCCTTCTTGAAATCTCTGCCTGTAAGTTTCTCCTTGACTCTTGCCAGCACCTGCAAGGCTCTTGCGTTCTGCACTTCCTTGTGTTCCTCTGGGGGTGCAGCAATCGATCCACGTCCGCGGCCACCGCCAGGTCGACCAGGAATCGATGACGAAGACCGCTGTGGGCCCTCGAGATCACCGATGATAGATGTACGGCGTTCAGATGGGAATGAAGGTTCCGGAGGCGAGTCTTTGTTGCCGAGTCGCCATGTAAGAAGAGGGTCGTGAATGAACTGAAATCGGTGTTAGTATTTGTCTTTACATGAAAACGATGAAATGTAAGACTTACAGCTTCGAGTACTGCCAGCACAGACTCCTTGTTTTGACGCAATACCCGCATTGTATGTTCACATGTTGTTCTGAAAGATCCCTCAATATTACTGACTTCCATGGCGAATGTAAGCATTCTCGTCAACCGGAATGGCACACGTTCGGGGTATTTCTCTCTGTGCATGGCCACTTCAAAGCAGTCTCCGAAATCGATATGGATGATCTTGCCGGTAGCACGATCAAGCATCAAATTTGACGGATGTCTGTCGCCAAGTCCAAGAATATATCCGACCATGGACATGACAGCCAAGGAACGAGTGTAGTTCGTCCTTCGCTCGAGCCAGGCTTCAGATGATTTGGACTTCAGCCAGAGCACTCGGTACAGATCTTGGCCAGTCGTGTTGTCCAGCGCATAGCCAAAGACTTCAACCTTCTGCATCAACGTGAGATTGTCATAATCCGGTGCCATCTGCAACATGATACGATGCTCGATGTTCAAAAGGATCTTGCGACTATCTCTATACTCTTTGATCAAGACATGAAGGGTGTCACTGTTAGGCACCCATCCCAGGAGCCCAGATTGTGTCGACAACGGAATAGCAGCATAGCGTTGAATATTGAGATGTCGCTTCAGACATTCCGGATCATTGGCAAGAAGCGTGTTCACTAGACCAAAAAGTTGCATGACACGCTCGTCTTGACGAATATCCTCGTGGCCCTTGAGGACATACGTATAACTGTTGCCATCGCTACCTTTGAGTGCAAGCTTTCTCGGTCGCTGCTTCGATTGAATGACAGTGGAAACAGGGTCGAATGATATGATGCGAACGATAGGCTTTCCACTCCTATAAGTTCCGGGAACTGCCAACTCCAAGTCGTGAACGGCTTTGAGTTTAGGAGAAACGTACGTAAGCTCGAGGTTGGACAGCTGTGGCAATTGTCGTGCGATGCGTTTGAAGACGCCATAGTAAAGATCCCAGGCTTGATTGAGATCACCGACTTCACCCGATCGTTTGAAGTTATTGCACCAGTCGCGTGCTTCTGCAAGGTCTCGGCCGAAGCTCTGTATGAAAGAGATCTCTCGCAACGTCTCCGGGCCCTCGTCAAGCATCTTATGTAGAGGTTCTAGTGTTCTCAACATTCCGTCAATATCGTGGTCACCAAAATACAGTCGAGAAGCTTCTTCAAGTCCCTCGTGCCATTGCTCATGCCAGAGTACCGCAATACGGATAAGCTCGTGTGCAACTGGGGCAGCCTGCCTACAGAGCAACGGGCTGTGTTGTTCCATAGACGTCATGATTTCGCTTGCGGCCCTAGATCTGTCCTTGTCGTCGGATTTGATGGAGACTGTCAAAGGATAAACAAGTGCTTGAGGATGTGCTCTACCAACTTCACACAGAAGATGGTGAATAGAATCTCTGACCAGTCTGTTTGGTTGGTTGATTCTTGCGATGAGCTGAGGAATCACCTCAAGCCAGGTATCGATACTGACTGTTGTCACACCCTGAGTGACTGCTGAATTGACCTCTTGGTGTTCACCATGGTTGAACCAGAGTGTCAGCAGACGAAGCGTATCTTGCAAAGAGCTGGACGAAGACAGAGCAATTGATTTGAAGAATCCATGGATGGCCGGCACCACATAATCTGTGATGTATCTAGGCTGGAAGGCAGCACCGTCACGATCTCTGTTGATGGTCATTGCAGTGACAACCTCAAAATTGGCCAAGGCCCAGGCATGCCATGCCTTGTACCAGTCTTGGTTGTAATGTGTGGCTGCTTTGTAGGAAGACCTGATTTCATGGACGTGCTGAGGATCCCATTCACCACGCATCTCGACAGTCAGCCAGTCGCCTTGTTTGAGATAGCATCTGGCGAGTAATTGTTGCCAATCTGCAAGCTGAGCCATCTCCTTTTCTGTTGCTTGTCCATTCGTTGTGCCCGGGAAATGGATGCCATTGGTACCGTTGGTGCCATTGATTCCATTAACACCGTTCATGCCGTTCACTCCAGACTGCAGGTTGGCGTGGGTGCGATGTTCGTAGTCCACACGTAACCTCTCAGTGAAGTTCTTCAAGCTAGAAAGAGCTCCCTGGGCATAGCCATTAGACCACATGAATTTGTACACGGCATATTGGACAGGATAGTCGGCCTTGAGAGTTCGTTCTTGACCTTCGGGCGTAGTCAAACTACCTTGCCAGCCAAGTAGTGAATTCAGAGCCTTTTCTGCAAGACCTGTTCGTCCAGACTTTTGACAGATACTGGCGAACTTGATGTACATATCGGCGTTTTCGGGCGGCGAGATGACAAGAGCACGGACCTTGAGCATTCTCTGCCAGACTTCGACATTGCGTTGACAACCCATCAGACGTTTGGTCCACATGGAACGCATGCGTTCTTGTTTGGCGGGATTGCTAATGCTTTCCTTATACTGGACGATTTCTTCCAGCTCAGCGAGCATCTGTACCCTTACCACGACGCTATATGCGCGGGTGTACGACTCCCCTAGTAGTGAACTTAGCTCTGTCACCAGCCCGCTCCTGGCATTATCGATGTGTGCTTGAGCATCTGGGAACTGGTTGCGATGGATGGACAGAATGGCACCGAAGAATGATCTGTCGGGGGATCCTTGTCCCATGACAGTAAGATACTGGTCCATCAACTCCCATTGACCCATTCCCCAAGCTGCAGCTGCAGCAAGTGCAGCGATCGATTTACGATTTGCCGAAGATGCATGCATCCATTTCTCTTGGGCAAGAGTGGAAAGAACTTCCCATTCACCGAGAGCGTGGAGACAGCGCATCTTGCCCATGATGACCTCAAAGGAATCAGGCTCGTCTCTCTCGCGTCTTTGGTATGCTGTAAGGGCCTCTTCCCATCGTTGTAGCTTCTCGAACCAAGTCTCCTTCATCTGGACATCAACAAATCCTTGAGCTTTTCGAAGGATACCAAAAGCCGCATCGGTCTGTTGCAGTTGATTGTTGATACTGATCAAAGCTTCGACATTGCTGGCATTTTGCTCGGCGTTGAATTCGAGTTCCTTGTAATGCAGTGCCTTCGCGAAAGCGTGACACTTTCCTGCATACATTCCAAGAGTTCGGACGTCAATGGGCAGTGCCTTGTCATCATGCTCCATGAATTCTGCCAAATTCAACAGAATCTGTAGAATCTCGGGAGGTATGTGTGGAGAAGTCAAAGCTATCTCAATTGAACGGACAAGTTCTTCTTGATATTGATCATATAATTCAGTCCAGCACGAAACGAAAGCAGAATTAAAAAGCGATCTGGCGAGTGGCGTGTATACGGTCGCCAGATTCTGACAGGCTCGGAGTGCTTGTTGTGGTGATTCTCTCAGCAATTCAATACTGAAACGCCGTATCCATTCTTGCCAATCTTCCTTGGTAGATTTCGAATTGGCCTCCCACGCTGTCTTGAGATGCTGTTGGTTGACTGCGGGCTTCTTCGTAGACACTTGCAGATCCTCTGTTTCTGTGACATCTCTCCTGTATAGTTCGTCGGGACTGAGATCTTGTGGTAAGGGTTCGCCCTTCTGAAGCTTACCAACGATCAATGAGTAGTTTGTGTGCGGCACTCTATGTCTGACCAGAATCTTGTTGACTGTTGGTATAAAGTGAATGTAGTCGGGTCCAAGCTGGAAGATCAGCGCGCACAATGTGTCCAGTGCAGTCGACTTCAGCTCTGTGTCATTGCTAGCAAGCACTCTTGATAGAGGATGTATGATCTTTGCAGCGAATTCGGAGATATTGACATGTCTCGAAAGCTTTCCTATCGTCTCGATTGCCATTCTCTTGAGTGGAATCTCTCGATCTTTGTCTTCAGTAGGCTTCTCGAATATCCGCACGATCACCGGGATGATCAAATGCATGTATTCTTCGGCACTAGATCCAAATACAAGGAAAGCGTGCAATACTCTCTCTGATGTCCTGCGATCTCTTCGCTCGAGTGCGCCGAGCATGAGTGGGAGCACATCCGCAAGATATATCTTGAACTCGCCTTCTAGTGACTCTGCGATGGCTTCAATCAGAGACAACATTGTTGGCTGGTATTGTGGGTGTTCCATCCAGAAGTCCCGAACGGTCGAGAGGATCTCTGGAAGATGCGGCCTGATGTGTTGCCTCACAATGCGGACTAATGTGCTAAGATGATTGAAGTAGCCGTCGATACTTCCGGACGAGGCGCCTCGTATGACCAGCAGTATACCCGGGACGACCTTATCTAGGAATCCAACACACTTGAGACCCATAGTCTTGTAAATAGCCATGACTGCCTCTACCACAGCGTAGTGGTGTTGTGATAGTGTTGGCTCCTTCAGCATTCCCATCAACGTCGTAATGACTACGGTGGGGTAATAATCCTCATGTGAAGGGGTGATACCGCGCATGATCAGAGTGACGTCGTTGACTTGCTGAGACTCCTGGATCAAGTTGCTCTCCGGAGACTGTTCCATTACCTGATGCTTGTAAGGGTCCAGAGCACCCAAGATACCCATGAGCCTGATCGTCTCATGCCGCAATTCACCACGCTCGCCGTCTCTGATGATAGCGACGAGTATAGCCAGTAGTTCCGGATGTTCAGTGTATGGGTCAATGACATATCCCGAGCTACTAGCAAGTTGACCAAGAGTCTTCAGGGCAGCCCTTCGCTTCATCTCGGAGCTGAGATCTTGGAGACTGTCGATGATGACTTTCATGAGGTCTGGAATATACTTGACCATATCATTGCCTCCAACGGTCGACAGATCGCCAATGGCTTTGAGAGTTGCAGAAGCGACGTCAGGATCGGCATCGCGAGCTTTAGGGAGCAGTACCGTGACCATTGGATCAACATATGGCTTGATAAGCTTTGATGATGAGTTGACGAGGTGACTGATCAGGCAAGCGCTTTCTCTCTTGTTCTTGGCACTGTTGGAGTATTCTATCTCCGTCAATAGTTGGATCAGTACTTTGCGCAAAGATGGAAAGACGTATGCCGGGTTCATCAAAGTCAGACGACCGATAATCGTCATAGCTGCTTCTCGCACTGCGAACACTTCATCATTCAGTGCAAGAAACAGAGTGCGGACGTTCTCTGCTTTCGCAAGATGGCGATCAAATCGAGCGTCCAATTCTTGAAGCACAGTCTGACGAATTGTCGCGTCTGAATCGGCAACACCTACGGTAAGCAATTTCTCAATGACGTCGCTAACAACCTGTATAGCGTAGTGACTGGTCTGGTACACAATTGGGTCTTGGACGAAAAGCTGACAACAGGTCAATGCTGCTTGGTTTCGGATGATGTGAGAATCGTCCTCAACATAGCGAATTGCAACGTCACGGACAAACTCGTTAAGTATGTGACCGGAGAAATCGAAACTGCTGAGAGTGTTAAGAGCAAGAGCTATCTGGCCCTCCCTGTGATCAGTATTCTGAGCTTCGAGCTGAGCTCTGACTTCTCTTGTGTAGATACGCGGCTGTCTTCCACGAGTGGGATGGCCCGGAAGCATAAAGCGCTCCCCACATAAGGTATAACTGATCAGGTCCAGGAGCTTTTCTTGGATGGTAGGCTTGACTGGAGGAATGAAATGCGCCATGTTCCGGAGAGCTTTTATTAAAGCGTCACTGAGTCCGCAGGCGAAGATTGGATCCAGCAGAGCCTCCATGTATTTGCTGAGAGTCTGGCCAGCAGCTACTGCAATCATACTAAGGCATTCAAATACAGGGGCATCGTTGGTTGTCTTTTCTCGAGCCTTTGGACTCAGAGCTTCGCGGATGTGAAGAAGAATGTTGTCGAGATAAGGAGCAATCTGACTCCCGACTGCGTTGGCAATATTACCAATAGCCACAAAGGCGTCATTGCGATCCTTTGGAGACTTGAGCAAGCCCTGGAGATGTGACATTGAGCGGTGGATATAACCATTGCAAAACTCTTTGGGAGCATATGTGGCGAGCAGTGGAATCATACTGACAACCTGGTGTCGCACAAGCGGATCGCGATGCTCACGATAAGCCAGGACTTTCTCGCAAGCCTCTTTGTAGCGCGAGCCGTGCATGAACATACCGCCCTTTTCCAGCAAGACCTTGAGTGCCAGTAAGGAGCCGTGAATAGCCTCGACGGTGTGTTTTGAAAAGCCATGTTCGATCTCCTCATATGCCCTGCCAAAGAGCTTGTTGCGCGTCTGTGGGTCTCTCGCCATAAGGATGCTGACGCACTCTCCCACAGCTTCTGCAGCAGACTCTCTGATCAGGAACATGGGATCTCGCAGCGCGACCCAGATGACTTCGAAGATGTCGGTGATGTAGGGATGTAACAGTGTAGGCGAACTTTTGGCCAGCTCTTTCAGGGTTAGGACTGCAGCGAACCTCCGATCCTCATTTCTCTCGACCTGCAGCGATTCCAGTGCGGCCTTCTCTTCTGCGTCCACAATCGTAGAAGCCAATGGACCACTGGATCGTACAAGGTGGCGTAGTACGGCGGATGCGACGCGCATTGCGTTCCTGTCGGAGCCGGACATGATGGTGTGGATATGGGTACGGAATCGAGTGGCCTTGTTCCCTGCATCCTCACCCTTGAAGTCCATCAGGCGATCAACAGCATAAAGGCCTCCAGTTCTCTCGTAGGTGTTGCTGCCTCGCTGCACGAGCGTCAGGATGGCCTTGTTGACATTGACCCGGCCGGGGTCTTTCGAACGAGCGTCATCGTAGTAGTAATCGTCGAAGACCTCCTTGGGAAGTTCTTCACATGAGTGTATCAGTATCCTGTAAATAACACAATAGATTGGCTCCGCTGTCGATACCTTTGTATGCTGTTTCCACATCTTGCAGCAAAACGTTGGCGGCGCGCTTTCGTTCTGCTTCGCTCCTATCATGTCTCAGCAAACCCCATGTATATCTCATCTACCTCTTTCCGACATACTGTGATTTCAGACTCCGCGTGATGTCCTCCAATCTTTTTCTATATGCATCTGCCATGGTGACGGCTTGAGCCATGAATCGGGCGTCGTGGGCAGCTCATGCGCCCTTGGATCGTTCAATTCCGAAACATGCGAAGGTGTGTTGTTGACAGATTGAAGATGAGTCCTTTGTAGATGGTTATTATCAATTCGACAGTCTGCTAATGAACAATATCTAGATCGATCATGGATGTGTGCAATGTTTCAATAATGTTGCTGGTCATATGACCTGCCAAGCTTACCTTACCTCACTTGCTTTCGGTGAACATGAACATGGCGGGGAAGGAGCGGACAGATACAAAGCAAGAGAGAGACTTAAACAGAAGGCACCGTGCATTCATCATTATACTCTTGACTACTCTATCAACGAGTACCTCATTCAGCATCTATGGTGGTATTATCTACTTCTTGGGAAATTCATCGACCCAAGCCTTCAGTTGAGCAACTACGGCGTCAATAGCTGTCGCAGCTCCTGCATTGCTCTGTGCGTTCCTCGTAAGCAGATCAGATGTATGGAATCCACCCGGCACAATCACAACCGGATGGTCTGCAGTAGACGCCAGTTTTCCTCCATCTCTAAACTCTGAGCTGACGCTGGCCTCTCGCCAAGGGTCGTAATCACCATTGACATACAGCAAGCGAGGATGAGCAATGTCCCATCCCTTGGTGTAGCTGTTCACTTCGTCTTCCGTCTCGCCCTTTGCTATGCCGAAGGTGTACCCATCCTCTGGAGGAAAGCTCAAGGGACATTGTCTGATCCAGTATTGAGCGTCGACCAACCTTGAAACAATTGATGGGCGGTCTGACGGCGCTCCGTCTTGCCAGTACCCAAAAGGCTCGTTACACAGAAACCATGTCCACTGTCGATCAAAACCATTCGACAGTGACATATCCGTGTACTGTGGGCTGGAGGCGTTGTATGTGTCGAAGCATCCAATGCTGTACTGGCCTTGCCAATCAGCATAACCGTACGAAGCGCAGAAGCCTGGAAGCATGGTCGTGTTGAACCAGCTTGCATAGCCCGCAAGTGCTTTCTCGAGACCAACACCTTCCGCACCCGGAACAGTGCCGTTAGGGGTAGCATTTTCTACAGCATCGCAGAAATAAAAGAAACCACTGTTGAGGTAAAACTGGTTTCCTTGCCAAAGCCATGGTCCGTTCTCCAACGCCGCAGCGAAATCGTCGTAATGTTCGAGATCGCCTAGTCCAAACATAGCCTTGAGTGCATATTGTTCATCCGCTGTGCCATTATGGAATACAGCGTCCACATGATCAACTACCAAAGACACATCTTTGCTGCAGTTCTGGGGCATACCTTCCTGGACCGGAACAAAGTATTGCCAGTAATCTGAGATCGCTTGTACAGGTGCAGAACTGGCATGGTATGCCCAGAACGTCCCAGGCTGTGTCGATGCTGTCCAGGCTGACAACGCACCGCTGTAAGATCCACCCATCAGTACCCAAGGTGCCTTCTGGGGGCGGCTAGCCCTTCTTGGATCGAACGGCAGACGCACCGTCTGTGCAAAATGGTTCAAGTCGCTGATCGAGTTCTCAAGAGTGAGGTACTGCATGTTCTTCGTGCTGAGCACATCAACCGGGGACGACTGTCCCCAGTAGCGGTGCTCGACAATAATGACCGCTGCGCCGATTTTCTGGGCAACAACACCGGTTGTAGTTCTGTTGGTCAAATATCCCGTGTATCCGCTCGCTGCCACCTCACCGGGAGTGAAGATAACTATTGGAGAGCCTGGTCCGCCCCAAAACTCTGTTGACCAAAAGTAAAGTTGAGAAAATGTACCAAGATCAGGGTTCTTGTGGTCAATGTATTGCTCGAATGTGGCGTTTCCTGTAGTCGCATTGGAATGGAAGACGGGGTGTCTCTCCCACCCTTGCAAATGCATATGGGACTTCCATTGTCTCTTCGCGAAGTCTCGAGTACCGCTCTTGTCAGGTTTTCCCGCCAGAGCAGGCGAGGCAGTGAGAAGAAGCGCAAGCGAAGCCGCGACCTTGAGTAACTGCATAGTTTCTCGGAGACTCAAACCTTTGATGCATCAACCGTGGGCTATCCATGGTCGTTTATAAAGCAGATCAACAATTCTGATCTACAGGGACTTGCGTGAGTATATCTTCAGACTATGCACCATATAGGGAGGTGGTACGGCGGTTATGAGCATATCGTCGAACTTATGTTCGATATTACCTTCTGGATCTAGACTAGTCCGGAGTAGCACTTTAGGTTCATGAGTGCATGGATTCGCTTGAAAGTTATGCTCATATCGTTGTAAAGCGACCAAGATCTTCTAACAAAATAGGTTCAATTATCTTACCTACAGTAGAGGCGATAACAGAACGATATTTATATTACACTTATCAGTGGGGCAGCTCAACTGGCGCGATCGGTCCACATCCCACTAGTAAGTACCTGCATTGGCCACACGAGTGCGCTTTTCAATTATCGCGATCATTGCACAATCGGGTTACATGCGGCTTTTTACTCCGACGAATATCACGACTTAAAGTACGAGCTTATAATGATCCACGATGGTCCGAGGGAGAGACGTAACAGCAGAGAGCTATCTCTGCCTGACTGAATTATCGGTACCGTAAGGGCAGATACTAGAAACAACGTCCGTCGCTGTATGAAAGATGACCCGCAGCACAGAGATTCCTTACGCGAGGCACAGCCAAAAAATAGTCACAGCTTCGTCGAGATCATCGCTGCGTGTTGCGCAGCAGAAGACACCTGACTAGGTATAGTAGCTCCGTAGTCCGAGAAAAACGCCTGATGGATCAAGTCCGTATAATTCATTATCGCAGGTAGGCTTCTGAGCAGCGCGGAAGACTCAGGACAGCTTGGCCTCGATCAGCCCACGTACAAACTTGTATCATAATAGACAAACTCACCTCGTTCCAGCAAGAATCGAGCTGACAAAGGCGAAAAGTGTCACGTCGGCCTCGGTGGGATTGTCACCCCCAAGGCACCAGAATGGATCCCTAGACCGATCTACTCGTGCAGCATTTAGTAACTCGTTCAGAGATACCCATATTTCTTCTCTGAACATTTTGATCTCAGTAGAGGTGTGTCTGCCGGCTCCTTGGCCACAAAGTGTGCGAACCACCTTCTTATACACTATTTGACCTGCAAAGAAGCGGATTGGGAAGGGAACTTCTGATAATGCTTGATCTCATTGAGCATAGTAATTGTCAATCCAGCATTCGCGCATCTGGTAATCCTCGAAGTCAGCATCCTACCATCCGCTGGCATCAGCCTACTTACATGATAGAAATATAGCTTGTCCTCCAGCAGCGCTCTGATCGCCAAGTCCTTACTTTTGTCCTCACCACTCAAGCCTTTGTTCAGATCCTCGAGTCCTTGTTCTTCCACAAGATACTTGATGATCAATGCCGAATCGCCCAATATCTGCGCATTCTGCGCCTGTTCCTCTTGCTCCGTACTGCTATCGGAGATCTTGAGATACGGTATCTTCCCCTTTGGGCCCATCCAAGGCGCTCCACAATCATTTCGATATTCAATACCAGCCAACCGCATGCGGAACTCGACCTTGGTCACGAAAGGCGACGAGGCGTAGGTGCTACTATCTTTCCAACCACGAAACAGTGTGTAAACTTTCTTCCGACTTTTCGTCTCGAAAGGTACGAATGCATATGGCATCCCAGGAGAAAGTCTTGCTTCCTCTTCCGCCGTTTGCAGCATTATTATGTTTCTGCAGTGAATGTTCTTTACGTCTAAGCTCAAAATATCATTGGCACACTGAAGTAAGTGAGAGGAAACAGGGAATAACCCAGTTCAAAGGTTCCAGAGAGGAGGCATGGGTGTAAGGTCATTCTTAAGCTTCTGTTCTCTCCCTTATTCTTGGAAAGCGAGAAGGACTCAGGAAAGCAGTGTTATACCAGCCTGATCCCTCATATTTGCTCCTTCGATCCAGCTACAGCAGACTCAGCTACGGGAAGGATGCATAGAGCTGCTTCTGGAGGCTGGAGGATACGTCTCCGAGCTGCAGCCACAGCGCTATGTACATTACTTTGTGACTCCCCAAGGCCCATACCAGATTCGAGACCCGTAAGTCTTGTCTTCAGTAGCTCAATGCTTGGTATGCACAACCCCGTCCGAGTCTATGCAATCCTCCGACCAAATCAAATAGGACTGCGACGAGGAGAGGGGATGATCTACTTCCCTTTTTGCATCCACTTTTGCGAACGATGGAATCCTTTCTCACATGAACAAGCATCGTGCGGGAACAGGCGCCTCAGACTCTGACCTGCATTGTCTGCAGGCGCTGATCACGATGGAGCAGTGTGACGAGATATCGCAGATCAGCGCGGACGCCAGCGAGCGAGGACGCCAGCTAGAACCATCAAGAAGCCCCGAGGGAGTGTAGGTTCTCTCGGCCAATCCTTCTGTAGCATCGGTCGGGCTCAGCACCGCAAGTATCGCTATATATACAACACAGGCGAAGACACACTACTCAAGGACAGAAAAATGCGGCCCAAGGACAACGAGCTATCTGCACCGTCCGCATACAACCGAAAGGCAAAACCCTACCTTGCTCCACGACACCCTTCCAGACGCTGCTGCTGCTGGGCTCCAGCCAGCGGTACCCCGCGCCCCGCCCCGCGATTCTACCTGTGCTACTGTGAAATGCGAGCAAGCTTTATCTCGGTCTTTTTCAATGAGAAACACCAACCATTACACCACCGTAGCACGAGCGGATTGGCACGTTCTCCTTCGATAGTCTGATGCCAGTTCCACTTCATGTGAAAAAGCATGATTCGATGCAAAAGTCAAAAGGAAGGATGGTCCAGCTAGCCAATCCATGGTTCTGCTAGATAAGGCTGTGAGGTTCAGTACGTCTGAACATCATATCATTCTTTTAAGAGTATTCTAGGTTCCGGGCGTAAGGCGTAGGGCGTAGGGCGTAGGGCGTAGTGCACACATCATTCGTTGGCGATGTCTACAATTGCTGTCGTTTGTATCAAGTAAGGTAAAGTATCTCCTCATGGTGAGGTCTTTCTAGTGCGAGAACGAAAATGCAGTGCGGGAGGAAGGAGCCGAGAGGGCGGAGAGCGAACCCATGATCTCTTCCGGAAAATTAGGAGTTTCCGGAGAGGGAGATGGCGGAACCTTATGGGGGAAAATGTTCTCATGATACGATGGTCTTAAAATAGAAAAGCTATGTGAGGGTAAAGTTTGTAGTTGTCACCTGCAGCACCCATTATGCACGATGAGTCTATCACTATCGAGGTATGAACTATTTTATGAAGTGTAATCAATTTTGCAACTTTATCTAAAAATCGAAGAACATCACAAGCAACACTCCTCTACCTGACCTGAGCTTGTACATCACGTTAAGACTCAAGCATGTAATCAAGCGCACTGTTCATAAGCGCCATCTCGTCTTCGTCGTTGATCTGCTCCCAGCTCGAACGTCTTTTGAACCTCGGGATGCCACCAATTCTAGCAAAGTCATCAGGCTCGACATCGTGGCATATGATCCACCCGAATGGCGAGCGCTCGATGCCGTTGGACATTTTCTGTACCATCTCCTTTTGTGGACCAGCTTTGGGCAGTCCGCGTGTCTGCCAGAAGACCAAATCTTCGAGAGGCAACGCATCCCACTGTGGCGTAGGAGGTGTTCTTACGCTGGAAGAACGAGTCAGACCTTTGGCTTCCGCTGGCTTTGAGTTCGAGTACAGAGTCGGCTTACCTTCTTCTTTAGTGTTCAATTTAGAGTCAAGGGTGATTGGGATCTGTCCCATCTCAGGAAGACTTCTCTTGAATCGTGTACCTTGCTTGTAGCCTCTTGCATCACCTACCTTCTGTGCCTCGAGGAGCTTGCGCTCGAAGTCAGGGTTCTTGAGGTAAGTCTTGCCGAAGGGACTGTTAGTGAACGACAGAGGGGGAGGTGAGTTTTCTTTCCTTGATGGACGGACTGCTAGCTTCTTTGGTGATGCCACTGGAGAGACATCAATATGAGCGTTGGGCAGTGAGTACATAGTAGGTCAGAATGCTGTTGTTGTTTTTGTTGCTGGTGAAATGGTCTTGAGGATCGAGTCGTAGATCATAATGCAAAGGTCACAATATTTATACCTTGCGAGGTTCATATCGCACTCTTTGTCTCATTGTGACAATGTGTTTTTTTGTGAGGATGCCTTTTGTTGAGGATGAAAGACACTTTTGTGAGGATGAAAGACACTCAGCTTTTATGGTTATAAAACAAAGGTTGACGCCGCCTCGGCGCTTTGATGCTTCGACACGACAAAGACGACGACAAGGTCCTTTGTGCATGGCGACTTTAGCTGAAAGACCGATTTACTCGCCGCTCGCCATCAGTCGCTACGTCTCATTCTCCGCGTACACCTCTTCGACCGTCGACTCGAACGTTGATTGTGTCTTTCTTCTGGCACATCTCCGAGCCTAAGGTAGACGCAGAAGTACACCGGCTGCTTCAGTAAGCTTACCTGATTCATAGCGGATTGACCGTTCAAGCTCAGAGATGAACACTATAAATCTGCGACGTAAACGTTTGTAGCTGCTCAAAGGTAGCGATCGGATTAGTTAAATGCAACAGCTTTATATTGTTTGACTACGACTCTTCATAATTATCGATTCCTGAAGTAAGGAGTGAACTTGTGTCGAATCGCTCGGAGCGCGGCGCTTCGTCGAGACCAAGTTCTTGGCGCAAGAGCGCCCACAGTCTACGTGAAACAACTACTCATGTACCGTTGTCAAGTGGACTTCATTTCGTCCTGTCTCATGTTTTATACCCCATCGTGAGTGTTTCAGATTGCTTCGTCTCTATCCGAATTCCTCTAGACCAGGAGTAAAAGATCTATAGAGTCCGGCAAATATTGTTCCCGCCTCCTAGACGAGATTAAAAAGGACTTTGACAATGGGGGCGTTCCAAATGTGGAAGAGCCTCGTTCCGTCGTATATCGACAACGACTAACCGAGTTGACAAGCGCCCAGATCGGATCCTAGCAAGGACTCTTCGACCCGCAGAGATCTCCTCCTGGTGAGACGTAGTTGTTTGTATCCTATGGGCCTCCTACGGGACCATTGTCACTGCTCGGATAGTGTAGGGTTTGTTGCACCCCTGTGCAGCCGCGAGAGAGTATATCAGTAGCCATGTCCATACCTCTGAAGAACAATTCTCCTCCTCATCCTCAGCAGTCTTACCGCAGTCTTTGCATCGTTTCGCTCTTTACAGGTCTGTGACCATTACACTCATTATTTTCATACTTTCTTTCAGCAGCACTGGTTTGCTACTGCCATTAAAACTTCTATCTTCTATCAATACACCGAAAAAATGAAGTACACTGCATCTGCTCTCGCCGTCGTCGGAATGGCCGCTTCTGTCCATGGTCACGGATTCATCACCAGCCCCACGGCCCGTATGCCTGGATCTGAGATGCGTAAGTATTGCTTCGTAGAATTGACAATCTCATTCTCACAAATAAAACAGAAGCTGGCTGCGGTCAGCAGGTCTTCAACAACCAAAAGGGTGACAACTACGGCAATATCCAGGGTGAACTTCAGGTCGCAGCAACCCAGAACGACTACGACGCTGCTGCCTGCAACATCTGGCTTTGCAAGGGTTACAAGTACAAGGACAACACTGCCAACGTTCAGACCTACACTGCTGGTCAGAAGGTTGACTTCAAGTTCGGTTAGTAGACGATGATCCAGTGATGCGGTATCACTCTACTGACAAAACCCAGACATTCGTGCTCCCCACACTGGTGTCGCTAACGTCTCCATTGTGAACACCGCCACCAACTCTGTCATTGGATCTCCTTTGGCTTCGTGGGATGTCTTTGCCTCCAACAGCAACAGCGACTACGCCAACCAGACCAGCTTCAGCATCACTATCCCCTCTGACCTCGGTTCTACTTGCTCCACTGCTGGCGCTTGCGTTATCCAGCACTACTGGGACGCCCACGACATTGACCAGACCTATGAGTCTTGCGTCGACTTCACTGTCGGTGGCTCCGGCAGTGGTTCTGACAGTGCTTCCGTTTCGTCGGTCGCTGCCAACACCCAGGTCGCTTCTTCCACTGCTGCTATTTCGTCGTATGTTGCCACAGCTTCCTCATCCAGCTGTACCACAACTCTGACCATCAGCTCTAGCTCGGCTGCCGCTACCTCTGCTGCCGCCGTTGTCTCTGCCGTTGCTTCCCAGGTCCCCACTGCTGCCCTCAGCAGCACCATCACCGCTTCTGCCACCGGTACTGCTGCCAGCTCCATGAAGCCCATTCCTTCCGGACTTACTCTTGGAGATCTGCTCGAGTGGATCGACTACTTGTACGCCAAGGACGAGACCACCTACAACGGCAAGGCCAGAAGACATGCCAGAAGCTTCAGAGGTTAAACGGGTGTGAAAACGTAGATAGAGTAGAGGAGGGAAGAGCAAATCAATAATCCAATCTTCCTATAGTTCACATGACCAATGTAGACAGCCAAGTATCTTATCAGCGTCCACGGCATATCGGCTGTGTTTGCACGATCTGCCGTTTTGACAACGCAAGTGTTGAGAAATACATAAAAGGCGGTCTGCGGCCTATACCGCCGTGCCAGGTGGTCTGTGTTGGGCATAAGCGCAGTGTATCGAGCGACACCTCATGCCAAGCCTCATGTACCTTGACCCGCACTTCTGCCCTCGTCTATGCCCGATTGATACAGGCATGGGAGAGGAGGTCCCATTTACAAGTACTCTGTACCTGTCCCCTTCAAGAAGCTCTTTTCTTTCTCTTCTCTTTACACTCTATTGTCGTTGTTGTTGTCGTTAGAATAAAGTCGTATCTGGAGCTTGGGGTTGACTGAAGCCTCTTCTGCTGTATAAGCGAACCGAATCACCTCATTTAGGTGGCGATCAGCAATATATGCCGGCGTCTAGTATAGCAGATACCTTACGGACACGAGAAAGGGATCTCTCGCTGGTCAAAGACGAACCCTATAAGCGACTGATTGTCGCTGAAGATGGTAAAAGTAAAGTTGAGATGTGTGTGATCAACTCGTGCTGATTCTCGCGCAGGCACTTGGCTCAATTCTGATAATGGGGCTCTGAAAGACATTAGCACACCATCAAATGTGACTCGAATATCGAGAGCCATCAGGCCTCAAAGCTCTGATGGCATACAACAAATTGTCTATTACCACCGAGGAGTAGGCTCCTCGGCCGGACTCGTCGATCGTGTCTATGGCGGCATTACAGGTGAAGGTAAGATAGAGTTATACATGTGTTGTTTGAACAGTTAATTGACAACATTATCAAGGTCTCAGCGAAAATGTACGCGAAGGCTACGATTTCGTTGCGACTAACTACGAACTGGGAGATGAACTCTTCTTCTTCGGATTTAGTCGAGGAGCATTTACTGCACGTGCAATCGCTGGCCTCATTGGAGAAATCGGGGTCTTGACGAAAAAGGGAATGCCCTTTTTCGCTGAGATATACAAGGATGTCCAACACAGGCATGATCCGGACTATAAGCCTCAGTATCCCGACCTCCCGTTTCGTAACAAGCCTAGTGCTCTTGATCCGAGGTATCGAGAAGAACTCGCTAGGGTAAGTTTGCTCTGCCCGTATATTGCTTCCCGATCTAGTGACTGACAGCAATAGCGAGGTCTTACACTGCTCGATGTGCCGATCAAAGCAATCGGTGTCTGGGACACAGTTGGTAAGAACAAGAGACAAGTACGATAAGCAACTTGTAAAGCTAACAGTCCGAATCAAGGCTCGCTAGGTACACCTCGGATAGGCTGGCTGGAAAAGGTCGGCATCCAATCCTCAGCGAACAAGACGATGAGTTTCTACGACACAAGGCTCTCAAACTGCATAGGAAACGCCTTCCAAGCCCTAGCTCTCGACGAAAAACGGTCCTCCTTCTCCCCAGCTCTATGGGAGAAACCGCCGGGCAACCGCACTCGTCTCCGCCAAGTTTGGTTCCCAGGCGTCCACTCCAACATCGGCGGAGGCTACACAGACCAAGAACTAGCGAACCTGACGCTCGCATGGATGATGTCCCAAGTGCGGCCCTTTCTCGACATGGACCTCGACTACCTGCTGGAACAACAAGACGAAACCGACCGCTTCTACGAACGCACCAACCAACGCATCCGGCCCTGGTCATGGGGCCGCATCTACGACAGCATGTCCGGCATCTACGCCCTCGGCGGCTCCACGACCCGCACTCCAGGCCGGTACTACGCCATCGACCCATCGACAGGCAACGAAACCGACTCGCCCCTCCGCGACACATGCGAGTACATCCACCCGTCGGCGCGCACGCGTCTGAAGTTCAAAGGGCCCGGCGCGGGCTCCGACGACGACAAAGACGTGCCCTATGAGTGCAAGGCGCTGGCCGACTGGAAGCTCGTCGTCGACTACCCGGAGAACAGCGAGTTCTTCGACGAGGACGCCAAGCGTGCGCCGCCGCGCACGCTGGATGTGATCTGGAAGCTGCGCACGCGCCAGACGAACGTCACTACTAGAGTTCTGCCCGAGAGCCCGCTTTGGCCGCTCGAGAGGGAACTGCTGGAGCTGGATCCGGACATCGAGGCGTATGCTCTTAATCCGTCTGCCACTGTTGGTGGTGGCTCACGGAGCAGTAAAAGCAGTCATGGGAGGGAAGGAGGCAGCGATAGCAGGAGTGGAGGAACGACGAGGAGGACGAGAAGTAGTAAAGGGGGTGACAGTAGACGTAGTAGGGGAAGACGGTGAGCCCGTTGTCCTGATGTATCATGATTGGATGAAATTGTGCGTTGCTTTTGTCTGATTCTGTATCAAGGGATATTCAAATCGTCGTTCCTGTCTTTATTTTTGAGGGGTGTTTGCTACTTCTAAAAATAACTTTATGTTTTCCTGGCATTCTCCATGATCTTACTCTTTTGTCCCCTGCTGCTCCTACGATGCTACTACTGTCTCCACAATGCTCCTGGTTTCACACACACAGATATCCCAATTAGAAGAAAGGAGAAAGAGAAAGAGACGTGACAATATTCAGAAGAAGACAACAACAAAAATTCCATTGTTTTAATTATGTTTTTTTTTTCCTTTCAACCGCTACCGTTCAGATTTCCCTCGGCGGCGGCGGCGGCGGCGGCTGCGGCAGCGAGTGCTTCCTGTTGTTGTGCGGCAATCTGGTCGGCTTGGTTGACTGCTTGTTGGATCGTCTGTTGTTCCTCGGGTGATAGTGTCTTTGTGAGATCAGCGTAGAGAGACGGCTGTTCGTGTTGGAGTTCTGGGGGGAGTCAGCTACAAGCTCATGGAAAGGATTGTCAAAACTTACGGAAAATGGCTTGTTTGAACATGGCGTATGGCTCGACTTTGTCGAGCGGCGTTTCAAGCAGGGATTCTTCCTCGAGCTCGTCGTCGTCGTCGTCGTCGTCGCCCAGTGTGCTGAATTTGCTGGCTTGTTGAGACAAGAACTCGAGATATGTCGCGCTCTCGTCCTTGACGTCTTCGCCCTCCTCGCCGATGTCCTCGCCCGTCCAGTCGACCTCACCCTCCCACTCGTCGTCTTCCTCTTCGTCCTCGTAGTCGCCGCCGAAGCCAAAGTCGTCTTCTCTGGTCGCTTCCTCGCGGTTCTTCATGGCTGCGGGAAGAGTCTGGAACAAGCGCACGATGCCTTGCAGCAGACGAGGCCAGCCAGGCTGGATGGTGACTGGGACTTGGTCGCCAGGGAGGACGAGAAGAGAGGAAATGGCAGCAATGGAGAGCTTCTTGTCGTGGACGCGAGTGAAGATGTCGATACTTGAGAACCAGGCGCTGAAGAATTTGTTGGTCCAGCCGTTGGCTTCGAGGACATGGAGTGCGAGAGCAGCGTTGTAGTAAATGGCGTTGACCACCATCTCCATCAGGTGGATGCGGTAGCTCTTGACCTTGGTGTCATCGTTGTTCAGCACAGTCATGGCCAGGCCGATGAATTCAGGGATGTAGTTGTCGATGTGACCGCGGAGGTTGAGCATAAGGACCTCGGCAAGCTTGCAGCCGCAGATACGCTCGACACCGCCGACCTTTTCGTCGTTGAAGATGGTGCGGATCATGTCCACGATGGCTTCGAGATATTGCGGTTGCTGCACCAGGGACTCACGGCCGTAGTTGACAAAGTTCTCGAGGGCGGGAAGCATGTCCTCAAGGTAAAGCTCGGCGCCAGACTTGAAGGTCTTGTGAATGAGCTCGAAAGCGGTCCACATGGTCGGGGAGATGGTCTTGGCGGCGAAAGTGCAGCTGTCGATGATCTCAAAGACTTCGTTGTAGAGATCGTAGAGCTTGTGGTCGAGGGTGATGGTGATGACGGGCATCAGGATGGTCTCGAGATGTGCCAAGACATCGGGAGTGCTCTCGAGCGTCAGGATGAGGGTGCCGATGGTCTGCAAGACACCAAGCGCTGTGATGCTCTTGTCGTCGAGGAAGTCGCCGTAGTCGTCCTCCTCCTTGCTGCTGTTGCGCTCGATCAGCTCTCTGACTATCCTTACGTAGGTATCACGGAGCTGCTCGCTGAGAGCGACGGCGAAAGGAGTAAGCTCGGCTGCGAAGACTTCGACAAAGTCTTCCATGACGTTTGCAAGAGCATCGACGTCGACCTCGTTGGCCAGCTTGAGCAGTTGCTGCATGATCTGGGGGATGTTTTGCTGCATGGAAACACGGATGACATCGTGGCGGATGAGTGGCTGCAGGGCCAGAGCGGCTTCGACACGGACAGGCAATTCAGGGTCGGCCATGGACTCGAGGATGTTGCGGTAGATGACCAACAGGTTGTTGGGATCCTTGAAGTCAAGAGCCTCGAACTTCTCGAGAGTGTCGCAGGCACGAGCACGGAGGAAGCCGTGGGGGCTGCGGAACTCGGGGAAGACGTGGCGAACGAAGAAGTACTCGACCTGGTCGGCGATTGGACTCTTCTTGCCCAGAATGACACCGGAAAGAGTTCCAATCATGCGAAGAGCGCCCTCCTTCTCTCTCGGGTTCTTCTGCTCTTCGGGGGCAGCCTCGTAACGGTTGACGATGTCGTTGACGTAGTTGAGGACTGCAAAAGTCTGCTTCCGCCTGGCCTTGGTGAGAGTGACGAGGAAATTGGTGGCGGCAACGTCGGGGGCGGACACTTCCTCGTAGAAGTTGAGCTTGCGGTGGAGGTATTCGGAAGGGTCGGTCTCGAAGAGCTCGATATCTTCGTCGGATTGACAGAGCACGGGGAAAATGAGATGCTCGATCAAGACAGGCATGTGTGGCTTGAGATGATCCCACATGGACTTGGGTTTCACACACTCGTCCATGAAAGCGAGTGTGAAGGACAAGCAAGGCTTGCTCAGCCAGGTCTGCTTGCCGACCCACTTCTCAATCTGCTGCAAGTAACCCTTGAGGATCTCCGGGGCAAAATCCTTGATGAAAGACTTTGCGACTTCGGTGTATTCGGCCTCGGTCTTTGACAGACTTGCGGGATTACCGTACCTGCACAGCTGTGGTTAGCCTGCAGTATGATGGTTCACATGGTGAAAGGGGATTATATTTGACACACCTGACAAAGAGTCTGTTCAGATTGACGTATGCCCACTTCTTGCACTTCCACCAGTGGTTCAGCTCTCTCTCTTCGACGTCTTCGAGCATCGAGTTGGCAGGTGGCGTCTTTGCGACAATGCTGAGGAAGAGGGTGCACCAGCCGACCATGTTTTGTTGTTGTCGGAGGTGTTCGGGCAGTTCGAACTGGCATCAGGGAGTCAGGGTTGAAAGTGCTAAAACATCCATGGATGAGACAAGACATCTCGAGACTCACGTAAATGGCGTGTTTGTACGCCTTCAGCACCGTCCTCAACATCTCGCCGGCCTCGAGACTCTCTTCGTTGACGAGGTTGTTCCCGATGGCCAACAACTGCGGGAAGGTCATCTCGACAATCTTGTCAAAGTCTCCGCGCATCTCTCCCATCTTGAACCTGTACACTCTGCAGATGGCCAGCAGACACTGGAGACCAGCAAAGACGGAACCGGCATCTTGCGTGTTGAGGAGGGTGACGGTGATGTTGAGGAAGTCTGGCCATTGCTCGGGGAAGTCGTAGTGGAGGATCTTCTGGAGCGTTGCGATGAGCTGAGCGCGGATCTGCGGACTCGAGGCGGCGATGATTGGCACGAGACGGTTGCGGATCGATGTCTTCTCTGCCTCAGGCACCGGGCGAGCGCGACTCGCCGTGGTCTCCTCGCCTGGGGACCAGCCCTTGGTGATGCGATTCTTGAGATAGACGACAGCTGCAGCAGGCTGTTAGTCTCCAACAAAGCCAGCGGTCGTTAATTGTCACACGCGGTGGCTTCCTTACCGGAAAGTCGCACGCCAGGGTCTTGGTCGGCCTCGATGATATTCAAGAGAGCATCTGAAAAGCCAGCGCTGTCCTCGGCCTGTGCGAAGAAGAGAAAAGAACAATCAGCCATCACATTTTCATCCTTGTCTTCATCTCTCGGCACCTGCATGCGCATAAACATACAATTCGCAAGTCCAACTCCGCCTGCCGACGGGCATCGGCGTTGGTGTCGAGGGTGGCCTGGATGCGTGTCCGCAATGCCGCAGCGTCCATGGTTGCTGCTTGTGTCCTGAACCTGTTGATGGATGGAAGATCCGATGGGTTTCGCGTCTTCTCGTCCGACTGGAGGACTTGGCTATGTCTTGGTCAAACTGTTCTGGCCGTGTTTTTTTTCTCGCTGCTTCGGCTCTTTCCTTTTACTGGAGCCTGTCTCCTTCTTGATGCGGAGTTTTGTTCTTGCTCCTTCCCTTTTTTTCCCTCTCTGTTTGGAAGTGGTTGTAAGACGTGATGGTCTGGCGTAGATCTTTCCTCCAAAAAACAAAAGGCTATGGGTTTTATGAATTTCACCCTACGAAGAAGCCCTCGAGCTTTGTCTGGAGACCCTGACAACGGCAGCACAGTGGGGGGACAAGGGAAAGAGAGAGACAAGAAATTTGGTTCCCAAAAAGTCGGAGTCTCGGAACATCTCACTTGCACTGCACTGCACAGCTGCAAAAAGTCGAGGGCTTGACTTGTTGGTTCGTGCTACACATACACTTTTTTACTTTACATCCGAGACTTTGTCAGCCCCATGTCGTTTGTGCATCTATAATTTGGCTTCCTGGAGCTCTCAGCAAATGTTCTTGTACTTGTCCATACAAGGACGCCAAGTCTGATTTGCTACAACATTGGAAGGCACGGCAAACTACTGATGATCGCATTGTAGATAATTTGTATACCTGTGTGGAACAGAATGTTCTCAAGTCATACCATGTCATGTAAACATACTGCGCGAATAGTGATAAGGCAGGGCATGTAATTCAGCATACGTTGATATGGACCGTATCATTGATTCGCGATCCAAAGCCAAGTACCTCGAAAGCACATGGCTACCACGTGCTGAACAAGGTTTGAGGCATGGGCCCGAATGTCGCTCATGCTGATGTACTGCATCCGAGGGCTGCTGTAACCACGGACAAATCCCGCTCACATATACAGTGAGGCAGTCGCGCAAATATCCCGCTTGATCATCTCCTGGCATGCCTGCATCTTGGTATACAACGTCGGGTCACCGATGATGCGCGCCGCATTCTTGACCTCTCTGCACGTCTCGTCTAATCTTGTGATGACACGGACGATGGTGCCTTCCAGCACATCCGTCAAGTCTGTGATTCTGTTGAAAGACATGCCGCGTGCCCATTCGTACACCACTTCGACCAGTCCGAAGCGAGGACGACTTACGAAATCATTAGAGTCGTCCGCCGATAAGATGACCTGATGCAACGTCTGGTAATGGTTGACCTTCTCCGATATCTTGACGATGGTCTCTTGTCCACGCTCGAGCGCCGCCGTCATGTTTGGTACTGTGTCAGTCTTCTCTTGGAAAACGAACGACGAGAGGAGTGCAACGATCTCCTCAGGCTCGTAGTCCGCGAGCACATTCTCCAATATGAGCTCGGTCAACACAAGCTCATCTGCAGAGTGAATCTCACATGCCACCTTTCCTTTCAGCTCCACTCGAGAGTTCTCGTCAATAAAGCCAAGATCCTTGAGCACGGAAATACGCTGTTCGTAGTCTGGCAGCAGCTGAAGATTCTGGTCAGACATCAGTGCCCGCAACTGGTTGATGTTTTCCTTGATCAGCCACTCGTCATGCATCATAGCGAACTTTTCTTCATGTTAGCGTTGGTCACTTTTCGGATAGTCAATCGGTAAACTCACGTGTCTCGGAAGGTCAGGGCAGACCAAACAGCTTTCCCCTTCTTGCGCTGCAGCTGCAACCTTGCTTCTACCATCAAGAAGCTGACGAATGTTCATGTCCTTGATGCGCGAAAAGTCAATCTCTTGCCATGTTGCCGATGTCCATGAAGATCCGGCACGAAGAAGCAGTTCCTTGGCCCTGCTCATCGCCTCGGGTTCCTTGGACTGTACACCTGACACATCCACATCTTGGCAAACAGTTGCGGTTAAGCATTCTATCTCACTAAACGGTATCAGCACCACACGTAGCTTCAATTCAGCTTCTGTTGGAGGCAGAGGTGTGAAACGATGCCTCATTCGATCGAGATAAGGCAGCAGATCTTCATCTTTGCGCTTTGGCTTAGACCGGCCCATTTCCAAGACTGTGATGCTTGGGTTGAGACCCTTCGTGACACCTTCACGGAGTATGACTCCTGCTGTCCGTACGCCGTCCTGTAGTCTTCATTAGTCTTGTACATGCATGAGTCACTCTTGCCGCTCACCTTCTTGTACACAATAAGACGTTTTGGTTGAAACATCCTCCTACCGATTGGTGTACCCAGAAGAGCATTGTGTAGCATGCCGGTCAATTGCTGGTATTCCATGGCAGCGTCGTGGACAACCTCAAGGTCTTCATCACAAATATCGCAAGCCTCGCGCTTGATCTTTGCCAGGTCGGCCTCGGATACCTTGACTTTCTGTTCATGCTCCGGCAGTAAAGCTTGAGTGGCGTTCTCGCTGAAACTGCGCTTGATCATCTCCTCGATCTTCAAAGCCTCTACACGGAGTAGATTCAAGATCATGTTGTACGTAAGTCGAAATTGAGAACGCAGCTTCGTCGGATCTCCAAGCATCATTTGTCGCAACCGTGCTGCTGGCGGTGCCTCATCGGCGCCGGAGGCAACAATAATGACGGTACCCGTAGCATCCAGTCCTCTACGTCCTGCACGACCAGCCATTTGCGTATATTCACCGGGTAGCAAATCGCGAAATTGGCGGCCGTCATGCTTACGGTATCCAGAAAAGACGACTGTTCGCGTGGGAAGGTTCAATCCCATGGCAAATGTTTCTGTTGCAAACAGCACCTTGACCAAGGTCTTCGCAAAAAGAATCTCGACGCACTCCTTGACAATCGGCAAAAGGCCACCGTGATGCACTGCGATTCCTCTACTGAGCAGTTCGCGCAAGCGTCGAATCTGTGGCAATTGTCTGTCCTCCGGCTTCAGTCTTGCAAGTGACTTCTCCAAGATCATATGGATAGCACTTTTCTCTGTTGCTGTGCAGTAGTCAAGGTTTGACAACGCATCCGCGTTCTCTTCGCACCTCTTCTTCGAGAATACGAAGATACAGCCAGGTAACAAATCCTCCTTGCGGAGTTGTTGTACCAAGTGCACCCAGATGTTGCGATCTTGTGCTGCACTAGTTCGGCCACCACCACGACCTGTACGAGCAATGTTCCCAGTGCCACGCTGTGCTGGCTGACCACGTCCGCGCTGTTGACCTCCACCTCTTTGCGCTCCACCACGTTGAGGTCCTCCCCTTTGAGGGCCACCGCGTTGCGTCTGACCCCTCCCGCCTCTTGACGCACCTCCGCCTCGAGCCGCTTCGGCTGCCTGCTTTTCCTCCATCGCCTTGATCTTGTCTCTGCCTGACAAGATATCGTTTGCATCTTTCCAGCCCTTCTCGATGAATCGCTTCTCGGCGTCGACAATCTTGTGCATTTCCTTTCCTGCCCAGAGGAAATGCTCCAGAGGGACAGGACGTTTTGGTGTAGAAATGACATAGATGTTCTTTTTCTTAGTTCGGCCAACCCAAGATGCAAACTCATAAGTGTTTGGCACAGTTGCAGACAACAGAATAAGTGTCACATGTTCAGGCAGCATGATTATGACCTCTTCCCATACCACTCCTCGCTCTAGATCATTGACGTAGTGGACTTCATCGAAAATGACGAATTCGACGTCTCTAATCAAATCGGCGCCGCGATAAAGCATGCTGCGTAGAATTTCCGTCGTCATGATGAGACAGCTAGCTTCGGGGCGGATTTGCACGTCACCAGTCAAGATACCAACATCATCAAACTCCTGACGAAAGTCACGGAATTTCTGATTGCTCAGTGCCTTTATAGGGGATGTGTATATAGCTTTTGTCATGTGCTTGGCAGCTAAAGATATAGCATATTCTGCCACGACCGTCTTTCCTGCAGAAGTATGTGCAGCCACGAAGACAGAATCTCCATTCTCCAGATGATAGACTGCTTCTTTCTGGAAAGTATCGAGTTCGAATGGATACTCACGTGCCATATCCGGAACAAGATCACGAAAGTTAGTCATAGGCTTGTTCACGTCGACCATGTGAGCCCATTCGTGTCCTGGACGCTTGCCGCTCGAAAGACCAAGCTGTCCGCGCGCCGCAAGGGCAGGGAACTCGACTGGTAGAAGGTCATCAATTTCCTCGTCATCCTCGGCGTCACCCTCTTCGTTAGGTCCTTGAGCGTCTTCAGCATGGTCAACGTTGGTGGTGACAGGATCGGCTGGTGCTTCTTCGAGTACTTTTTCTACCTCATTGGCTTCGTCAGTTGCAGCTGGCTTCTTCAGATCAAGTCCTCGAGCAAAGCCGGGTGGAAGTTCAAGTAAAGCACCTTCAGCGCCAAAATTGATGACTCGATCAAGGCTCTTCAATTTCTGTGCACCATCATTACTTGCATTGCCAAGTAACAGCTGTTCTTCAGCAGCAGCAGTCGCCTCAACTGCATCTAGTCCACCGGGAGCAAAAGGAAAGTATCCCGCGGCGCCTCGCACGAACTCGGCACGGTTTGCAGGTTTGCGCAACAGAGATGTCGAGTTCTTGGCAGTGGCACTGTTGGCGGGCACGGTAACCTCTTTATACCCAGTGACACGACCCTCAAGCCCCTCACGAGTGAAGCGAATTATGGTGCGAGTTTGAGTGGGAGCTATCTCAAAAAGGTCCTCTTGGTTGATATGACAATCCCATCGTTGCTGCAGGCGATCGAGCCATTCAGTGCTGAAAGTTGTCGATGGCGTTAAAAACTCTCCTGCGAGCCTGGAGCGGACGTCCTCTGGAGACTTTTTCGCGCGCTTTCTGGGCTTTGATTGATCTAATATTCCATCTATCCCTTGTGGCGCTGCATCTGACATGCGCAGCTTTTCCAATGCATGACTTAAAGACTCCATTCTTCTCATTGGACAGTCACCGTAATGCTACGTTTGAGGCATGTCGATGTCAAAGGACTGGAAGCCGATGAAGTGGACGGAGGATGAAGTGGACGGAGACATTTCGACCGATGACGTCAAGCTGTTTATCAATGCTTCACTAAGGTAAGGTAAATTCCATCCACTTCAATCTCATTATAGACGGGGTACATGAGGTTGTTCAGGGTCATTATAGTACATGTCATTATCATTTTTAGTTGACGCTTCGTCTGGTTTCACCATTCCATCCCAGCCATTGCTTCTTCCTCGTCCGCGAAATCATTATCAGCCTGCGTTGGCCCCCGGAATAAACTCTTTTGACCAGTGTCGGCCTCTTGCTGCTCCGCTAATAATGCATCCAGCTCGTCCATATCAGGTTCCTGCTCCTGCTGCGGTCCTGCTGCTGTTTTCTCGTGTTGTACAGGAGCCGCTCCCATCAATGCATCCAATTCGTCCTCGTCCGGTTCGAAGATTTGTTCTGTTTGGGCATCTGCGCCGTTGCTCTGCGTAGTGACTGCGGGCTCTTCGCGACTGCCAATAAGGTCGTCAAGATCGTCTTCGATTGTCCTAGGCTTCCCCTCATCAATCCATTCCTTCCTGTATATTTGTATCTTCTTTTTGTGTCCAAGCTTCTCGACCATGGCAAGACCGTCTAAGAATTTGGCTTTGGGAAACATATCATCCAGCCACAACTGGTATGTATTGAGCAACTTGGCCATATCGGTGAACTGATGGCAGTATAAGTATATATTATTGAGTCGTGGTCCTTTGATACTGACTTCATGACCTTTGCCGCGAAATTTGAACTTTTGTTTTGATATCTTTCGCAATTTTGGGATACCAGCCGCTGACAATAAACTGTATGTCGCCTGGTCAGACAAGATATCAATATAGTATTAAGTTTTCTTCACCGATTCTCATCTAGCTTCGCGACGGGTTTGCGCTTCTTGGTGATCTTGACTTCTTCGTCAATATCATTGGAGTGAGGGTTCGCATTTGTATTGTTGGCATTGGAGTTTTCTTGCAGGAGATCGTCGAACAGGCCATCCAAATCATCTCTTGGGGCATTGCCTGACTCGACTCCGGTCATGGGAGAAACAGCTGCAGGCATCTTTGTGGTAGATAGTAATGTATTGCTCAATTTCAAACCAAGGAGGAGGTCATAGAACAATGCTCAAAGCGACTCGAGTGTTATAGTGACACGCGAGGGTTGACGCGTTTCACGGCTCATTTCACGTTTCAGGACTAGCGTCTTGTTTCTTACTCGTATGATCATCACAGACCCTCGGCCTTGAATCATGTTGTCCTCTTTCGCTACCTTGGCGTTTGGTGTGTCTGAAAGTGAACTACATCACTAATACCTGGATTACAATCAATTATACCTATATTCGCATTTCAGCATCAATCAAATAGGTTTGTCAAGGCTATCGGCATCGAAATAGGCCACCTTTTAAATACCTGTCCGAGGGTCGTCCTTGACACGCGCTCGCGGTGCAACATGGCTGCAGATGCATTGCCAATGCCTCCATCGGTGGATGCTATCTCAACAAAGCTGCGGAACCTATTGAGCCGCGCCCGAGAGATCAAGCAAGTCCATACTGTCGAGCCGCCTTTGCCCGTGACAGATCTGGCAAATGATGTGGGCTCCTTGGGTCAGGACGTTTTTCACGGCGAATCGGATCCTCACAGATTCACTGTGGTAGAGACTGCAGCAAGAAAGATCTTCTATGAAACTCTAGTGAGCGAGCTTCCTTCCGCGCATTGTTATTTCACTAATCTTCTCCTAGAATTTGACAAGCATAAATGATGATGAATTTGTTCGCATATGGGATCTACTGGATCTATTGCTTTTATGCAGAGAAATGGGTCAATGCGAACCTATATTGGCCTTCTATCTAATCGAAGAGCTACTTGACAGTCAGACGACCGAAGGCTGTCGCGTAGTTTTTGATTACCTTGAATCTAGACGGGAGCGACTTGTGCAGCAGGATTTCCACAAAACGAATCTCGCGCTACTGCGGTCGTGCAACGAATTGCTAAAGCGACTGTCGCGGGCAGAGGATGCTGTGTTTTGTGGTCGAATCTTCTTTTACCTCTTCCAGACTTTTCCTTTGGGAGACAAGAGCTCTGTAAATCTGCGTGGCGAATTTCACACCGAGAATGTAACCTCTTTTGAACAGGAGATTCCAGACAGTCCTCCATCCGACTCTATGGTAGGTGTAGATGAGAGCACAAAGCCTGCAGATAATGACGAACCGGACACGAAAGACAAGGCCAAAAAGAATGAGAACAGTAAGCTTTATCCGGTCTTTTGGCGGTTGCAGAACGACTTCTCAGAGCCGACGAGATTATTCAACGACGAGAACTTCGGTCCATTCAAGGAAAGCCTTGAGAGGACAATTGCCAGGTTCAAGGCCACGCCCGTGATTGTCACCAAATCAGGCGTAGATTCTCAAAGAGGAACAAAGCGCAAATATGGACAGCAGACTGGGGACCACTACGCGAATAATTACAATCCCAAATACCTCACCAGTCGGGATCTTTTCGAATTGGAGGTATGAGATTGGCATCACTTCAGGCAAACGCACAACTAATACAAGTATATCAAAGATGAGCGACCTGGCATTCCAACGACATATCCTTGTGCAGGGCCTTATCCTGATCGATTTTCTCCTCTCTCTGACCGAGCGATCTAAGAAGAGGTGGGCAGAAATCGAAAAGACAAGCGGCAAATCCTCGAATAAGGCTCTGTTATACCGATACACCCTTAGTGAAGACAACGTAAGTATATTCATTACAACCATTTGAGCCTCTTACTGATGCTACGATTAAGGAGAAATGGGTACTTGCAACAAGGTCAGCCATCGCCGAATTCCTACAATCAGGACCAGAAGGCAAATACTATTATCGCATGGTTGAGACTGTCCTCGCACGTGATAAGAACTGGGTGCGCTGGAAGCTGGAAAGTTGTCCCTCTATCGTAAAGGATGCTGTCACGCCCAAAGAAAATGCAGAATCCCAGGCCGGTGCAAAGCAAGCGACAACCAACAAACGCATGAAAGCCAAGCCAGCCGGTGCCATTGATGTCTCCTTTCTGGCAGAAGTGGACAATGTAAAAGGTCTTGAACGGCTAAGGGATCCTTCGAGGTAAACACAAACTTTCTCAATTATCTGATAAGCTTCGAACTCATGAAATTTCAGGTTTACCGCACCGTCCATCGAAGATCTGGTCAAAGGTATTCAGAACGACGAGCTTGATCTCGAGATGGCCATGACAGACGAGGAGAAGCATTCACTCGAAGCTGCCAAGGCCAACAAAACTTGGAGAGCTTTACGCGCTGCAACACGCTCAGCTATCAAAATTCTTGACAGAGTCGAGCCCGGGAAAAGTCTCGAAGATGCAGTCAAAACAGAAGAGGTTACTGTCAAAGCTAGCGAGGGTGTTGGGGCAGACCCACCGGTAACCGAACCTACTACAGCTTGATAGCTGTACTATTGGCAACTAAAAGTCAATCCTATGCACACGATATACCTTGATGCCCACTCTCCTTCCTCTTACATACACAGTGCTATAGACTCACGTATATGTGATTCGTTATATTCTTCCGAAGAAAGCCGATGGTGGTGGGTGTGCGCTTCTCAGATTTATGCCCTACCTCTACATATGGTAGCAAGCAAGGATAACTTTTGTACAGTGTATTCCCCCGATCGATGCGATAGCAAGGGCACTACAGTCCTATCTCGCATATCTCACCGGAAATTGATGCTTGTGTCCTCGGTAAGACTCCACATGGCTTGGCGAACCATTTCAGACCACGGCCAATACCACAACGGGTCGCTTAAACTGATCCATGCGGCGATCAAACCAACCGTCTCAATTTCTCAAAGCTATTCAGGAACCCGACCTCCGCAGTGTTGACAGGACCCGCAACGCAACGCCTTGGCCGGCAGCGCAAGGCACGCGCGACTTAGGAATTGTGTCCCAGCTTCCGAGCTGGAGAAATGTCGAGCCGTCACCCATGGCCACGGCAATTCCGCTTAGAGATCTGTTACAATTTTCGAAACAACAGGCTGATATCCAACGTCCAAAAGGTCCCGCTAGACTTGGCAACGGTTCTGCTTTGCTTTCTCGGATAGCCCGCTGCCGTAACCTTTAGCCTTGCACGTGGCGTCTAACGGGCCGTCGGTGCTTTGAGCGGGTTCGGTATGAGTGAAAGAACACAACCACCTGTGCTTGACTGTCCCATGTGCACTGAACAACCCACGGTAATGGCACGGTCTCCCTGACCGGCGATCGCCAACAGCAGCTCTTTTGCTGGTAGCGCCGAGAATGTGCGCCTGGCTCACCCTTCGGCAGTGGCTTGCTGCAGTAGACGTTAGGGCACATGCTGCGGAGTCTAATCCTACTGAACAACAGCAACAAGAAGGTGCTCCGCGCTTTCCCAGTCTACATTCTAGATACACAAGACAGATAAACATCATGCGATTGCAACTGCAACTCAAACAAGAAGAAAGGAAAACTGCGACAACAACCTTCCCGTCCTGACAAGCTCGGGGCGGCCCGCTAAAGGTGTATGAGGTGAATGTCGATCGGAGGATATGAGATCTTCTGGAAATGCTCCGAATTACTACAATATCTTACCTTCGATTGGTCAGCGTTGCCTTTTGGAAGCCCCTGCATCATGGGAAGACCCGATGGCGAGAGCCGTCCGAGCTCCTAACAAGCGTCAGGCTACAGCGGGGATTCATCAGGCGAAATTGAGCTCTTCCTGTGCAGTGGACGCCAAAAGGTATGTATGGTTTTGTTGCTACGCGCGTTCAGCGCCGTCGCACACCTTTCTTTTTTGGTTTCTTGCCCCCTCCACACCCCCCTCCACTATCCTGTTTCCTTCGATGCTTTGCAAGAATGTAGGCTCAATAAGGGGGAAAAGGCGAAAATCTGCGAACCATCATGGCTGCAGGAGACTATTGAATGAGAAATGGTGAGGCGTACATCACCGGGTCACCTTGGCGTCAATGTGTGCATGTCACTGAATGCGACTAGTTCCACCCTACCCCCGCAACCCACGCGCCATCGAGGCGCCTCTTCCGTTACTGGAAGGCGGTTTACCAACGGCTGTATCTGCAGCCAACCAGTAGCATTAGACATTGCAACATGACAGGGTCCACCTCCTCCTGAAATATGCTTGTCAATGGGTCGTCTGCCGGCATGGCATTGTTCTGGCCTTGCCGATGAAAGGGTCTATGTCCCCGTTGAGTTTCGGAATCTGCTGGTCCAAGTCTTAAGACAATTGCAACAGGTGGAATAAATCTCCGTTTGGTCATGGGCAAGATTCCCTACCCTACATTGTCTAAGAGTTGACCCGCACTTTCTCCCTCCTTGATTGGATCTTATGACAAGGACCATAGTCAGGAAAAGTCAAGTTGCAACGAAACGTTCCCCGCTGAGGAGATTACAATACACTCATCGTTGTTCCTCTCCTCCTCCCCTTGAATAACCGCGCACGCCACTTTTCAAGTCCACGATGTTTCCGTTCTGGCCAGCTCTTTGACTGCCGCATTGGCCCGACACACGTGCTGACACCCCACATTGTTCAGGGTCAATATCATCTGATTCTCCCTGCTCTGCGAGATTCTGACGGCTGCACGAGTCAAGGACTGTGCTTGCGCAACTGCTAATCTACTAGTCTCATTTCCCTCGTTTAGACCTACTTTCCGAGGCCTTTGCGGTGAGCTCTACATCGGGGCAAGACTATCAAGGCCATCATCGCGAGAGTAGTTGATCTTTCCCGGTTCTGCCGCGACCTTTACTTGACCTGCCTACTTTTAGCTTTACGGGTGTTGGCTGGTCAGTGTGGTGAGACGTGTGTTATCAAATATCCAACTCCTCCCCCGGCATCGCGCGTCATATTCTTGCAAAGCTGTCACAAAAGCATATACATCAGCAGCTGTAAAACTAGATACAGTAGTCGATCAACGGATGACCCATCCCTTGACCGGACACTTTCCGCCTTTTCTCTGGGCTATCTAGTTCTTGGCCCTATATCTCTTGAACCTCCACTTGAGACATTCGACCAAAACTGCTTTTGCTTACTTTTGATAACTTTTTTCGAAATTGAACGCTGGGCGCTCTGTCGTGATCAGCTCTGGTTCATTGCGTTTGGGTTTTTCCATATTGCAAAGGCAATCTTTTTTTCTTACCCTCCAGCATCGACAATAGCTAGAGCACCTCCTACAGTCAAATGATTCAGGGAAGGATTTTTGCGCCACCATCACCTCCCAGCTCACCTCGCATGTCTGGCCAGGAATACAAGCCAGTGATACCCAGTTGGCAGGACCAACAGGAAACACACTCAAGCTTCGGGCAAAGCTACCCTGAAAGCGGGCACTTTCAGCCACCCAATGCGCAAGCGCAACCCGATCAGCGGTTCAATGCTCAGTCAGGGTCTTCGTTGCGATCCTACCGAACATCACCATACCCTCTGAGTTCCCAGTATCATTCACATGGAATATCAGGTTCATCTTATCCTCAGCAAGGACCTGAACAGTCGGCAACCTCTCATCCCAATCCTGCATCGCAAGCTTATAATGCATCAATCACACACAGTCCGAACTCCAAAAACAGTCCTAAGTCTGAGGCAATCGAAGATCACGAAGATGATGCCGAAGAGGACGACCAAGATGCTGTCGGTGAAGCAGAGGACGACGAAGGGAAGTCAGTGAACCTTTCGGCAGCTGAGCTGAGAAATCAAAAGCGCAAGATGAAACGCTTCAGGTATGTTTGATATGGATCCCTCAAATTTGTCTTCATCACTAACTTTTCTCACTTAGACTCACTCACAATCAGACTCGTTTCCTGATGAGTGAGTTTGCGCGGCAAGCTCATCCAGATGCGGCGCATCGTGAGCGACTGTCTAGGGAAATCCCTGGTTTGAGTCCAAGGCAGGTTCAAGTGTGGTTCCAGAACAGGTAATCCAGATACTCACTTCTCTCCTTCTGTATGCAGCTAACCTATGAATAGGAGAGCAAAGCTGAAGAGGCTAAACGTGGAAGATCGTGAGAGGATGATGCGATCTCGAGCATTGCCTGAGAATTTTGATATGACTCCAAGTCTGCATGGCACCTTTACTGGTCCAGTCTCCACAGGGGCTACTCCGGGTGCGTCTCCAGCCTCATTTGGTGCAGCAGGATTGCATCAATCCGGTCATATGCGACCCCTAACTTTGGATACTCTCCGTCGTTCCGATGCATATGGCAGTCCGACAGCTTTGAATCCGAGCTTGAGCTCAATTGCATTCACACCTCCAAGATCTGCTACTGACACCATGTCTCCAATTTCAGGACCTGACATGACTGCTTTCAGTTTCGCTCAACGGCCTGTCATGGACAGTCCTCGGGGCATGTACAGGCCAAACTACCAGCCGACTGGTTTCCAGCCACCGCGGCCTCTAGCAGGCCATGATCGATTTCGCAGAACAAGTGGAGAAACGGCCTCGTCACCTCTGCGTTCTAGCCTATCTTACGACAATATGAACGGACAGAACGCCCAGCCCCAGGATCAACGAACCCCAGTGATGCAAAGCACGGAGTCTCAAAGCTATTTGTCACAGCAAGAAGGGCAGAGAAGCATGCCACCTCCTCATGGCCCATATGGGCTAGGAGTTTCTTGTAAGCGTCCTTGTACTCGATTTTCTGTGTGTATACTGATATCTATAGACCTCAACTACCCTCCTAATGTGCGACCTCCTCAACCACCAGGAACGGCTCCCCCAAGTATGGAAATGATGCAATCTTACCAACGAGATATGAGCGGCCAACCGCACTCTTACCCGGAGTACCAGACTTTCCAGGACTCGACGCCTTACTCATCTCCGCAAGTCGGACAGTATGGGCAGTATGCCGGTCAGTACGGCCATCAGTCGGCTACGTACAGTACTCCTTACATGCAGCGGCCGGACCAGCAATCGCAGCAACAACTACCCCGTCCACACTTCGGGGAGCACGCCAGTGGGGAAGCCGAAAATGACAACAACAACGCGGGCGCTCCAATCACGACGACATACTAAAAGTTGGCGAACACCTCCTTCTTGCAATTGAGCTCCGGAAGCTCGTGACATTTTCCAGCGGAGAGGTTACGGAAGCAAGAAGACGCACGTCTACTATCACGCCACTTTTAGGACCCACCTTCGTATGCATCGACGAGTGATTTGCCCTTTTTCGCTTCTATTTCGAGGATCTGTTCTTCATCCTTTTTTTTATTTGCTGATTTGCTCATTTCTTCTTCATGTTATCATTATTCTTCATCGCGGATACCTCTTGCAGTTGTACCCTAACCCTTGTTCTTTTGGTGCTTTTTTCCCCTTCTTCATGGCTATCAGGGTGGGTCCTCAAACCGCGGCGCGATGTTGTGGAAGTTGTCTCAAGAGAAAAATTGGCAAGGGGAGATGTTGGTATTGTACCATGTACTAATGTCTTGTCCATAAATTGTACTTGCATCGAAAAACCCCGGGTGTTCTTGCTACTTGCCAACCCACTTCTGGAGAAAAATATACATTACCTTGCCTATTCTGTATCGCTCACGATGTGCCGCGCTTGATTGTACATAAAGTGTTACTCCACATGGCCCAATCCAAGATTTATTGGCAAGCCTGAGATCCAATCCCAAAAAGGACCGAAAACGGAGAAAAAAAGAGGTGGGGGGGACAAAACATATAGGCCCTATTTTTCTTTTCTTGTCTCTTAATATTATCCAATGCAGTTGCTCTTGCCCCTCCTCTGTCGGCACAAACCTCCTGCGGCGGTATTTTGCGAAAGATCCGGACGTTAGTATTACTCCATTGAGGTATGATTCAGAGCGAGCTGCCCTAATTTCTATATATGCGCGCGCAAATGCGAGACAGAACAGCCAACAAACGCACGCAAGCACAGAAGATGTGAGTGGGGATGGAGGGAGGGGGGAGATTTACCCGCATCCGAACCGGCATACGGCGGACCTGTCAAGAGAAACATGCGACCAGCGCTAAAAGATTGAGAGCGAGACGGCGGTGGCCGATGCGGTGACAGGTTCTGGGAGGGTGTGCTCTCGCCCATTGTTCCTCTTTTTTCCACTTACAGTACTCTCTCCATGGAGAATGAGGGGTCCGTACATGTGCCCAACCCCCGAAGGTTCAGAACCTTAAGGGCGACTGAAAGTGCAATTATTGGAAAAATAGATCAGAAAGTGCACCACGGTGTACCGAGATTCGAGCAATTAGGAAGTCAGTCCGGAATTGTTAGGATCTCGGCTCATTACCTGAGTGTGATCGTGGTTTCATGTCGATTCTTCTCGGGAGAGGCCGCAGGGATCGACTTTGTTTTCGTGGTTTTGTATTATTCTACTCATGTGTTTTTCTTCACATTATACATATGCGCATGTACATACGCACACACAGACTTGCCGGGAGAAAAAAGGTTGTGTGACAGGTCGTCGTTGTACCATGCACATGTCACATTGAATTCAAAAAGTCATTCTAGCGGCCTTCGACGTTACCGTGTGTGTCAGGGACAGGCCAGCCAGAACGAACCCCGTGCTTTTCGCAACGTGACAAGAAGGTTGTGGCGCCAACAGCAATTAATTCCGCAGCTCTCCATTCTTTTTTTTCCTTCAGGCGGTAACGAATGAGAAGATGTGACAGCAAGCAAGAAAAAGAACGCACGTTCGTTTTGTTGTTGCGGTGCGGTGGTACTACCTTCTCGCTACAAAGGTACTGCAACCCGCTTAATAGATGATGCCGAAATAACCCTCTTTTTCTGGCTCTTGATGTGCTTTTTTGACAAGCGCACGCACAGTCTGCATCCCCGTGCGTTTTCCTCTCGGTGTGAGTGCCTTAGTGTAAGAGCGTGTGTGCGTGCGCGCGTTCCCATGAGGCTCGCACGCTAAGGGAAAGCGTTGAACCGCACAGCAAAGGCAAAGACGCCGGCCGGTGCAGGAAACCCATAAAAAACAAAAATGGACAGCCGCACGCACAGAGCTCGTTCGATGGTTTAAATTAAACGAAGTTACATGTGAAATGGAGCCTGTCCAAAAAGACTAGCTGGCTGACTCGTTGCCGACCGTCGGACGCTGGCCGAGGTTCCCTACTGCACTCGACAGGAAGCCGATACTCATCTATCTTTGGTTTTGATGTGCGATCTGTTATAGGTCGGCTCGTCTCGAGGGTCAAGGTACGAAAGTCATATGCGAACGCCTTCAGCGATAAGAGCCATGTGGCGTAATGGGCCGGTTCGATTTTCCCAAAGCAAGAATTTCAGAAAAATAAGGAACCCAGCAACCAGGTAATACGAACCATGTCCTATATACCTCACACTGTTTGGCTTGGTCTTCTGCCGGTGCTATGCTTCTTTGTTCCTTTGGAAGAAAAGAAGAGAAGACAAAGACAAAGACATCCCTTGCACCTCGTGCAGGTCGTGCATGTCGCAGCGGTAAGAGACTTGACGCATCATGTACGAATGTCACGTAGCGTTGCAATCACCATGCAAGTTTGCATACGGCAGCCGGTCCGGTTTGCGTGTCGCGAGAGATTCACAAGACAAGTGGCAACGCACAAGTTCATGGGAAGCCGGCTTCGACAACAGCAACAATCTTGGCACAGGTCCCCCGGTCGGCCGTCCAATCAGGTCACCATCTGAGATCCTGTTACAAGCACAAGTAAGGTATTTCTGTAATTCGGTTGTAGTAAGGTACTCCGTACTCTAAGGTCAGGTACAACAGTCACAAGTTGTGAGTCAAAACAGCGACAGTGCTTCATGCATAATGACGGGATGCAGATGAGGTATGTTGTAAAAGTACAATACATCCACCGAACTGGGTATTTCTGATGCTCTGATGCTCTAATCTTTCGGCGTGGGCCATAATCGCTGCAAATGATAGCAAGATATTGATCGAACCTTTGACTGGATCTCGTTACAATTTCACGACTCGACAGCGGCTTGCGTGTTGCTTTGCACGCATGACATGGAAGATATCACATGTCAAAGGCCGGCCGCGGAAGGGTTTTGGTCCTGGTGGGCCGCACACGAGAAGTATCAGAAGTCACGTATTTGAGTCACTCACTCTGTGCAAGTGTCTTTTGCCTCGGAATAGGCAGCATTGAAGTAAGGCAATGCGTCTCAAGTACACCAAGTTGGACATGCACTCTGGTCTATATACAATAATAGAGGCAAGAATAGGTAGTACTGTCATCATACAAAAGTCGGTGGCAAACAGCTGATAATTATGATTTGGGTTGATAGTGGAAGTCACTGTGGGTGACCCTTGCTCCATTTCGTCAAGCAAAATCATCAGTGTGGGCTTTGCTGATGCTGATAGCGCAAGTGAAGTGCACATGGCATGCGGCAACACCAAGCAAAGCCGGCCAGACATGTAATAGAATAATTTCACCAGATATAAGACCTTGTGTGACGATGCCAACACAGAGTCTTGCTCTTCTCTGGTGTTGTCATGGTTTGCCTTGTCCTAGTTGAATGACACGAATGAGAAAGCGGAGTAGAAAGAAGCTGGATTTCTGGCTGGGTTGACGTTCGGCAAAGCGTGGCCAAAGCACCCAAAAAATAATGCTGCGCTGCTTCGTCGCCAGACCTTCATCCCCTTCCCTTGAAACCTCCAACCTTCCAACACCACCACGGAAGACGAACGTAATACGTCTTCCCTTTTTGCGCGTCTCATCCACATCGGTAGACGTTGCCCTTAAGTCGACACGCCACCTCGCTGATCTTCAGTCGAGACGTGCTTCGTCCCTCTCCCCCCACGACAGAACGCGGTACGCTCCCACGCACGACTGCCTCTTTTTTTCGTGCCTGCCGCAATTGCTGCAATTCTAACACCTTTGGGCGACAGTTCCTGCCGTCGTTTTCTTTCTTGTTGTATTTCATCCTTTTCCATCAGTCTCCGCTTTTTTGCAGTGAGACGGAAGAAAAGCGATAATCAAAAAAGAGAAAAAGGAAAAAGAGTATTAATCACTGCTCTCTTCTGCAACACGCTTTTGTTGAATTTGACATTCGACTCGGCCTGCTTCCATCGTTACTTCATCGGCGGCGCAGAATAAAACCCCTCCCATCTCCGCTCCACCGAACGACATTTCGACCACGCGCAAGATCACTGTTCTCCTCTGACATCTTACGACGAAATTCTAATGACAAGCGCAACCCCAACCTCAGCTCAACCTCAGCTCAACGCCAGCACCGCCAACGCAGCAGTCGCCTCCGCTCCTTCCACCTCTTCAGGAACGACGACTCCGTCAGCAGCTGTGCCGGCGCAGTTGCCGACTCGCTCTTACGCAAGCGCAGCGACAAAGAGCGTGCAGGAAAAAGCCCAAGCCCAAGCCCAAGCCCAGCAGCATGGAAAAGTGTCCCCAGTGAACGGCGCAAAGACTACTTCGACCACCAAACCAACTATGCAAAATGGAGAACATGGCAGGAAGCCCTCGGTGATAATCAGCGCCTCGGGCACCTCGGGTCAGATCCCCAATGGAGGACCAGTGAGCCAGAACGCACGACCGAACATCAACTTTGGCTCCATCAACGGCCCTTCGGGCTCCCCTGCAATCGCCAGCAGCGTTCCCGCCCCGTCTCAGACTCCTAACATCACCACACCCGCACCTGCGTCTGCCTCTGCCTCCACGCCGAGAGACCCCCGAGTGACTTCTCCTGCTCACTCACCGTCTCCCATCCCCCAACCGGCTGCCAGCGGTGGCAAGCCTCCCTCGACTCTTCCCGGCCAGAGCAACGGACTGAGCTTCGGTAGTATGGGAGCCGACAACGGTGATGCAAGCGTAATTCTTCCCTGATTGCCCCTTCGATCTGCGCTCACTCTTGCTAACGCTCTCGTACAGCGCACTCCCCAGCCTCCTCTCACACCTAGCCAGCAGCCTGCACATCTTCGTCGCGGATCTTCACAATCCACCCACAGCGACATGAGCATGCGTGGTGGTTTCGTGCCTCAAGGCGGCCGCGGTCGTGGTGGCTACAACATGCCTTACCCTCCGTCTCCTGCCCAGGGATACCGTCAGCTGCCCAACCAGCGCGGTCCCCCGAACATGCCTCCTCACCAGTTCCAGAACCCCGGTGCAATGGGCTTCTCTCCCGGTCGCGGCAGAGGCGGCAGCCCGATGATGATGCAGGCACAACCCTTTGTGCCTGGCCAGGGCCAGATGCACGGCGGTTACCCGCAGCACTTGAACCCTCAGCAGCAGGTACGAAATTTCCTTTGCCACCTTCAGTCTTTTGCTCCTTTTGGCCACTATCTGACACATCTCAACTTACAACAGGCTTACTATGGTGCTCAGCCGCAATATGATCCCTACAACGGCTTCTACCCCCCTTACTACCCACAACAGCAGTACCCTCACGGCGCCGCACCCCCCAGCCCTCGTCCCAGCTACCCCGTACCCTACGGCGCTCCTCCGCCTCAACAGCACATACCCACCTACCACCCCATGTCTCGTAGCGGTTCGCAAATCTCGGAGAGACCTGGATCCAGTGTGGGTCAACCCGCTGTTGCACCCGCTGCTCCTTCAGCTCCTGGCACTCCTGCTCCTTCCACATCCAACTTCCAGATCCCTCCCAAGAAGGCCAGCAAGGCCATCGTCATCAAGAACGACAAGGGCGAAGAAGTCACCTTCGAGAAGAAGTCGTCTCCTGCCCCCGCTGTCGCCCAGTCACCTGCAATTGCTTCCTCAGCACCCACCCCTCCTCCACGAACGCCTAGCGTGCAGCACAACCGCGCCGAAAGCAGCTCCACCAAGACCGCTGCAGAGACCAAGAACCAGTTCCAGGAGCAGGTCAAGGCACAACTTGCTGCCAAGAAGGCCAAGGAGGAAGAGGAGAAGCGTGCTGCTCAGGAGAAAGAGAACGCGGAGGCCAAGGCCGTCAAGGACAAGGAGGACGCCGAAGCCAAGGCCGCCAAAGACAAGGAAGAGGCCGAGGCAAAGGCGGCTGCTGATAAGGCAGCCGCCGAGAAGAAGGAGGCCGAAGAGAAGGAGGCCGCCGCTCAAAAGGCCGCTGCCGAAAAGGAAGCAGAGGAGAAGAAGGCTGCCGCCGAGAAAGAGGCCAAGGAAGCCGCAGACAAGGCTGCTGCCGAAAAGGAGTCTGCCGACAAGAAGGCTGCCGAAGAAGCTGCAAACGTCAAACCCGCAGAACGCGAGGAGACGGAAGACGAGCGCTTCGAGCGTGAAATTGCCGAGATGGAGGCTGCCGAGAAGGCCGAAGAAGAGCGCGAGCGTGCTTTCCAGGAGAAGCGTGACAAAGAAAAGGCCGAGCAGAAGAAGAAGGAGGCCGAGATTGCCAAGAAGGCCGACGAAGAGATGAAGAGACTCGAGCGTGAGGCCGAAGAGCTCGAAATCGCACGCGAGAAGGAGCGTGAGGCCAAGGCCGCCGGTGGTTCCGCCGCCGCTGCATCAGAGACCAAGGACGACGAGGCCGCGAAGCTCTTCGCATCCCTCAAGAAGCCCACTCTCGGCCCCGGAGCTGACGGCGCTGCACCTCCTACTGAGACTCCTGCTGTCACTGAGCCCGAGGCACGCAAGCCCAAGCCCGCCGCTCTCAAACTCGAGACCAACAAGAGCGTCGAGCCAGCCCAGCCTACTCCTGGTATGAAGTCCCTGCAATCTGCCCGCTTCCTCAACGTCAAGGACACGCAGTACCCAGATGGCTTCCAGTCACCCAACCCTGCTCTTAACCAGTCTGGCAAGCGTGTCGGCAAGGAGTACGACATGGACTTCTTGCTGCAGTTCCAGAACATCTTCAAGGAGAAGCCCAGCGTCGACTGGGACTCCAAGGTCAAGGAGACTCTCGGCAACGACACCGACCCGGCATCTGCTCGCCAGGCTTCGAACCGTGGAGCAGCCATGGGTGGCCGACAGGGCTCTCGTGGCGCAGGTGGTGCCTTCCCAGCAATGGGCAGCTTCGCCAACGCCCGCACAATCGCTCCTGGGAGCAACTCACACGACAGATTCCTTGCATCGCAAGCCGCACGCAACAACGCCCAAGGCGCTATGGGCGGCTTCGGTGGCCGTTCAGGTGGCTTCCCCGTTGGTGTGCCCGGCCAGATCAGCCGCACCAACTCCCTTCAAACCATGGGTCCTGGCTCTCCTAAGGTCGGCGGCAGCTCATCTCGCCGTGGTGGCGGCGGTGGTGGCAGCAGACGTGGTCCTTCAAACCGACACGACGACCGCAGAGAGGCTGATGCGGCCAAGAACATGCCTCTTACCGCTGGTCTGGACCTGAAGCCTCTCGAAAAGTCCTCCACTGGATGGACACCAGCCTCTCTCACTGGCGCTCCTGTCCAACAGGATCCTTCCGGCCAGATGGCTCCTGATATGGTCCAGCGTAAGGTCAAGGCTGCGTTGAACAAGATGACGCCGGAGAACTTTGACCGTATCTCTGACCAGATCATGGCCATCTCTGACCAATCCAAGAACGAGAAGGACGGTCGCACACTCCGTCAAGTCATTCAGCTCACTTTCGAGAAGGCTTGTGACGAAGCTCACTGGGCTGGAACTTACGCCAAGTTCTGCTCCAAGATGTTGCACAGCATGAGCAACGAGATTGTCGACGAGACCATTAGAGACAAGAACAACCAGCCCGTGGTTGGTGGTGGTCTGTTCAGGAAATACCTCCTCAACCGCTGTCAAGAAGAGTTCGAGCGTGGTTGGGAAGCCAACCTTCCCGACAAGCCAGAGGGCGAGACCCAGGAGGCAGCTCTCTTGTCTGACGAATACTACATCGCCGCCGCAGCCAAGCGTCGCGGTCTCGGTCTCATTCAGTTCATCGGTGAGCTCTACAAGCTTGGTATGCTCACGGTCAAGATTATGCACCAATGTGTGTTGAGACTGCTCAACTTCGAGGGTCAACCCGACGAAGCCGCCGTCGAGAACTTGTCCAAGCTGCTCAAGGCTGTCGGAGCCACCATGGACAGCACCGAGCAAGGTCACCAGCTCGTCGATATGTACTACCAGCGTGTGCAGAACATCCTCGAAACCCACAAGGACATGCCCAGCAGACCTCGCTTCATGCTTATGGATATCATCGATCTCCGAAGGCAAGGATGGAAGTCTCGCGACTCCGACAAGGGTCCCAAGACCATCGAACAGATCCACGCCGAGGCCGAGGCTGCTCAAGCAGCCGCCGAACTTGAGCGTCAAAGAACCGCCTCCCAGCGCGGTGGCCGCCCCCAGATGGGCCGCGGCGACGCTCGTGGTTTCGGTCACCAGAACATGCCTCCGCCAGACTACTCTCGCAACACTGTCGGTATGGATGACCTCCGTCGTCTCCAGAACCGTGGTGCTTCACGTCAAGCATCCTCCGGCATGGGTCCTCTGGGACCTGGCGGCTTCATGGCTTCTCGCAGCAGCAGTGGCCGCAAGGGTCTCGGCCCACCAAGAGATGGTGAATCATCCGGCCCTTCATCAAGAAGCGGTACTCCCTCGAACCAGAAGAAGGACGAGAAGGAGTCAAACACACACATGAACGCATTCAGGTAAGCTTCTTTTCGTTTCGTTAATATAATGACCAAAAAACTAACTCTTTTACAGCGCACTAGCAGCACTTGGTGATGGATCAGGAGAAGCACATGAGGGAGCACACTCAGAAGCCGGTTCTCCTCCGGTCGCCAAAGCCCAACCTGCGTCCATCGATGCCGCCGCCGATGCCCCCAACAACGCATGAATGTAAGGTATACGAAACAGTCATGTAAGAATTTGATTGGAGATTTCTGCATGCCATGCGAAATGCTTCACAATAGTGTACGGCATCTGCTTCCGGCAACACTACACAAACCCACACACTTTTTACGATGTCTGCGGAGGAAATGCTATAATGTTTTGAATGATTCGACGTTATGGCACGGGACAGGCATATTTTCTCACCCTCTCATATCAAGTGTGTCGTCGGATGAGGCGGTGGCGGCGGTGGTATGAACGCAGGCCGTCAACGAATCGCGAGGAATGTATCTGCACTTTATGCAGCAGCCACGCGATCAATACGGGTTTTGGATGAAGATAAGAAGAAGAGAGAGGGGGAGAGAGAGAGAGCGAAAGAGAAAAGAACGGATCGATTACAAAACTGTACAACGAATACGGGCCGTCCGGGCAATGGCGTGAGAGATACCCTTTACCTTTTTCTTGTTCTTCTGCTTTCTTCTACTTCTTACTGGTGTTTTCTCCTGTTTTTTTGCTCTTCTGATCCTGTATACAAAAAAGTCCCCTCGATCGTGCTGCTACTATTAGTACTACTACTACAATTACAACTACTACTACTACATAAGCTATATTCTCAAAATAACCCTTCATTATAAGTCTCTTTCCTTGTCTGCGACTGATCCTTGCCTGAGCTGTTCAGGTAGGCTACAGTGCTTACATTTCTGCGGACGTTCATATTGGTGGTGGAATTCGGATTAACACCGATGAGTGATGGACGGCACGTAAGCAATGTTGTTCTTCTTTCCTTGCAATTCACTCCCCGCAGTACAGTATTCGCCGAGTGTGGGATATATACACCTGCCTCCCAAGTCTTGTAGGTGATTTCTCTCGGTCTTTTCTCACGTATCTCACTCACCCACTTTAAACAACTCGGCGGGCCTGCCAAGTGGTGCTGTCACACCAGTCTTCTTCTCCAGTCCACTCTTGACGTCCTGCTATCTTAGATTGGGCAAAGATGAGCCCGGGATCTTTCTCTTCTTCCATTCTTCACTTTGACCTGTCCTTCCGGCCGGCGGAAGTGGGAGTACAAGGGCAGTGAAAGGAAGCGCTTTCCTCTTCTTGATTTCGGGGTTAGGATATCCTGAATCAGCGAGCTGAGTTTGGCATCTCTTCTGTCTCCTTTCCTTTTCTGCCTTTTCCCCCTGGTGGAAGGGTGAATTGGAGGGGGAAAGGGGGAATAGAGGGGCTTTACGTCTGATGATCAATCATCTTGATCACAAAAGGCGGTGGAGGCCTGTGTTGGGAAATGTGGGTGGATAGGTAAGCAGGTAGGTGAGTTCCTTCCGCGTTCACATGGACATATAGACGAGGCTGGAAGAGTAATGGGAATTGGGCATGCATATTGCTCTTATCACCCACATCACGGACGTTATGGATACATTGCTAAGATCTTCCACAAGAAGAGATCACGGAGAGGTGTTCATCGGTCGTCATGGGGTATATCTGGGCCATGGACGAGGTAGCCATATCATGGCACGGTGGAGATCTGGGTCCGGGCTGGTGGATATGACCATCTTTACATTCGCGTGGAAATACACCCACACTCTCTGTCCTTTAGTCCTTATTGAACAACAGTCAAAGCAATCGTATAAGAATTCGCAACACAGCTTCCCGTCTTGACAGTCAGTAGTCGAGTATCCACCTCCCCGTCCTCGATGTAATCCTCAACAACGATGAAGTATAAGATACCTCATACACTCATTTTCCTATTCGTCTGTAAACCTCCTTGGACTCCCCGATAACCAACTTTCAACTTTCAACTTTCTGTTATAGTCGATCCGCATGGACTTTTGAAGTCTAAGCCGCAATCGTATCGTGCAGACTTGAGCGTCGCCAGCTGTCTCGAGGGCAACCCTGTCTTCTAACTATTGCGTTCTTGGACACGAGTGCTCGGGTTTCGCCCCGCTCTCTTGTTCTTGATATTTCTTCTTGCTGGTGGCTATGGGTGGAACGAATGTTCCATGAGTCATTCTAGTGGCTGCCATGGTCTATGGTGATATGGCAGAGGTGGGGTGCTTTTATCAAGGGGTTGGTCGTTGTTCTACTCGTTGTGGCATGGAGCTTGATGAGGTTGCTTGTTACCTTCTGATTTGTGATAGAGAAAATATTGATGATTTTGGCTAGAACGAGACAAGCACTTGGTTGGGACACAAGAGTCGTTGAAATATCGCTCGGGCAAGTTGACAGGTCTCATTATTAGGGAGAATGGTTAATGGGAACCAATGCATATGAGGTAACAATAAAAGTGCTCGTAGATGAAACTCGAATATCTGTACCATAGCGTGCTATCAAACCCCGAATCGATCGTGCGAGGCTACATGTATGCCTCGACGACCTAGACCAGTGTGCAGAGAAGACATCAAGACCCTACACTATGTTCCTCAGCGCCCAAGACACGTCCGTCGATCCTATTGCCATAGGCACCACCATCCAAGATCCATTGCTCATTGTCATCATTATCATCCTGCACGCGACGCCAGACACTCCTCGTATCCTTCTCACTCGCACCGCCACCGACTGCTTTCCCCTTACCCTTGTCTGCTTTCGCAACGGGGCGGATGAGAGCTCCCAGAAGCGGATTGTGGCTGAACGCGCCACCAGTCTGGTCGTTAGAGCTGACTTGCGGTCTAAAGTCCTCTTCTTCCCCGGCGTCGTCTGCGACATCGGTCTGCTGGGGTCTTTCGACCTCGGCCATTTTCTTCACGATCTTGCCCCCAACAACGTCTATGCTGGCGACGACCCTGCGCTTCTCCCACTCGGGCCTGGCATTCCACTCCATCTCGCGCAAGACCTTTTGTTGCTGCTTGAGCTGAGCAGCGCGTTCGGCCGGAGACGCCCACATGTTCGTGCCAGAAGTGGGAATGTCAAAATCGGCGGCCTCGTCGTAGATTCGAGTTCTTTTCGCGTTGTTCGCCTGAAACGCCAAAAGCTTGTCACGATGTTCTTTGGCCTTGTCGAGTTTCTGAACCTCCGCTTCACTATCAGATGCAGGTGCCGAGGAGAACGGAGACGCGGAGGCTGATGCCGCTGCTGATGAGATAAAGTCACGGCCTGTGAATGCACGAGGCTTTTGGCTCACTTCCGCACGTCGATGAGCGGCGTTGTTCGCGGTTTGCCGCTCCTTGCCACGCTCGTCTTTCAGAACCCGCACCATACTGGCGATCTCGGTGGTAGAAAGCAGAGGCGATTGACAGAACGTACAGGGCCCGAGACCTTCCTTCACACAAATGATTTTGCCACACGAAAGACAATTCGGGGCGATCGCGAGTAGCGGGTGCCGCGTCGCCATGCAATTACACTTTCGTTTTGCGAGATCCTCCGGTGATTGCGAATGAGATGGCAACGTCGGATTCGTCTGAAGTTCCAACGATCTGATGGCCGAGTCTAGGTCGTTCAAGGTCTTCGCAGCACCATGCATGTTGGTACCACCAGTGATCGATACCTTGGTTTTCGCGGGTGCCGGAGAAGACGTTCTCGATCCTTTCGAACTAGATGATCCCGATGGTGCCAGCATATCCGAAACCAATGGGCCTGATGCAGAAGGTGGCGCTCTATTCGGTGAAGAAGCTGAGGGCATGCCCCCCATCGTGGTCTTCGGCTGTTGCGTGGCATCTGGCTTGTCCTGGAGGGCTAGAGAAGATGCAAGAGGTGCTTTCGTGCGAGATGAAGAGGTCATATAATCCTCTTCATCGCGCTTCCTGTACGCGCCAGCGACGTTGCCCTGATCTCTGATTTGCCTTGCCGGTAAAGCGTGGATCTGCTTCTTCTTGGTAGGTTGCTTGCGCGGCTTGGGTACTTCAGAAGAACCATTCCGAGAAGGAGCTGCTGGTCGAGCATCGGAAGGTGGGCTCTGTCGACGGGAGTTGAACGAAGTTATAAACTCCAGTGCCTGAGCGGAATCTCCTAGCAGGTTGGTAAGGTGGTCCACTGCAGCCTCTTTAGGCAGCGTATCAGTATACGTGATGATCTGCTTCAACGAATCGTCATCTAGAGACAGAAGGCGCGATATCTGCGGCAATGCCCATAACACCAAAGCTGAAGCCATTACTACTATAATTACTCGATCTATCGTTAAGATACCTGGCTAGGTACAGAAGTTGTCTCTACAGTATGAATAAACTGCGACTAGGTACAAACCGGGGAATGACGCACTGCATCTTGCCGTTACTCAGCCCTATCGGAAGGAACCCGGACTATAAGACTTATATCTTAACTATAGTAGAACCAGGATAACGAGAATGTTTGACAATTTGTCAGACGACGTATCATCATTCAAAATGAGTCAGAAACTCCGAGTAGAACGATACACGGTTATATGTACGTCTGTTAGCACTAACGAAGTCTCATAGCCAGATCATAATGCTTTTCAAGAATGATGAGGTTTGCAATAGCGATTGTGCAGCTTTGCTTGGCACAATAATGATGGCATTTCAATAACATCGGTACTCTCAGACCAGAATAACTTTAGGTAAGGTACTCTCGTACACCATGCCGCACACGGGAGCGCGATATTCCCCTGCGGTCCGGTCCGTTTGAGGTGTCCAGTGCATGAAGGGAATACATCCGAGATATCGAGAGGACTTCGTCTCCGTCTCGGTGAACAGCTGTGCAACGACATGCGTGTTTAAAAGTTGTTATACAAATATATTGAGTAAAATCAAAGGCTAGGCCTCCCTGAATCAAAACGATCACGACATCCTTTTCCCTGAAAAGATCAAAGTAAAGCAGCTCGATCAGCATTGCGTTTTGCCACCCCAATGCATGATTTCGGAACGCTTACCACCCATTCGACGCTTTAAAACAGGATGTAAGAGAGATAGCCGTCGCCACAGACCGAGCCCAAATTAAAGCGTGCACGTTCTCAGAGAGCCGAAAGAAACAGAAAATACGTAATCAATTAGTCAATCAATCAGTCAAATGACCCCGTTGCCGTTCAGGCGTGAGCGTGAACAGCAGGCAACCCCATGCAGCAAGAAAAACTTGCTGGTAGTCACATGTTGTTAGAGACCAGCTCTATGACATGAGGAATTAGACATAGAGCACCTCGTTAGAATGATCTGCTCTACATGCGTTGTTTGTTGAGCTGATTCAGCATGTCGCTGTCAGCCGCGCTACGCTGACGTTCAGAATCTGACAGCGATTGCTGATTCTGTTGCTGCTGGCCGCCCTGCTTGTTCGACTGCGGAGCCTGACCCTGTGGCTGCTGGTGCGCTTGTGAGGGGCTCGACTGCGTTTGTCCGGTGGGGCCAACAAGTTCATTAATCCTGACCCCGCGACCACCAGCCGCTTGTCCGTTGTTGGGACTGCCTCGTCCAGGTCCAGACGGCGGCTGTGAGGCTGGATTGGATGTGGCTGGAGGTGGCGGAGGGTAGGAACCCGGTGTGCTCGACTGCGCGAGGTTATGTGGAGATGAAGACGCGCGCGATGGATCATAGGGGTAGGTCTGTGGCGACGGTCTTCGTGGTGGACCAGAAGGGGCATAGTAGGGCTGCGCTGTAGGTTGAGTTGAATGGTAGGATGTGGTCGACGACGCCGGCGACGCAGCTGCCGGGGTCAACACTGTCGGATCCGGGTAAACGTAGTGTGGCTGTTCCCCTGTAGAAGTGCGATGTTGCTGGGGAATCTGAGCTGCGTTTGCCGGGTTAGGCGGAGGCAGAGTCGGTGTGTGAGGCTCATCAGTCGGTCGCTTGCGACCTGCGACGTCCTGTGGCTGCGGAGTCGCGTTCTGTGGAGGTGGAATAGGAGATGCACCCTGCGCCATAGGGTACATGGGCTGCGCTCCATACGGCGCACCTGGTGGCGGGTATGGGGGCTGTTGCTGTTGCTGCGGCGGTTGCTGAGGGGGGTATTGCGGATGTTGTTGAGGAAGTGGTTGTCCGTACGCTCCATACAGCTGCTGCGGTGGAGCGCCTTGGTTGCGCCAAACAGTATGTGCTGGTACAAACGCCTGCGTCTGAGCAGAGACGGGTGTGAAGACGCACTCCTGAGAGAAGCGCTGACAGTTGGTGCAGCGTCCGTCTTCGGATTGGTCAAAGCCAGAGCAACGGATCTGCTCGAGTGTCAGGGATACTATTCGAAGGGAAAAAAAAGGATGGCTTACCTTGCGTCGCCTGCAGTAACGACAAGCAATCGCGGTCCTCTGCCGGGGAGCTGGCTGAGGAGGATATTGTAACGGAGGCTGGGGATGGTACTGCGGATGACCGTACATTGGTGGGGGAGGCAATGAACGGTATTGATCCGGGTGTTGCGGTTGCAGAGTGGTCATGTTTGAAGGAGGTCCCGGGGGTAATGCTTGACTGATGGGGGGGATCTAGTGGAGGTTTCCTCGTCAGCCTTGTTTTTTTTTTCCGAGGAGCAAAACGAGACAGGAGCCATAAACTGTGCATGTCATACCTGATTAGACGATGGGGGAGGAGGACGTTGTGCGTATTGTCCGTTCGATGACTGCGAGGGATGATGTTGATGTTGGGGATGTTGGGGATGTTGAGGATGTTGAGGGTGTTGAGAGTGTTGAGGGTGTTGAGGGTGCTGAGGGTGTTGTGGGTGTTGTGGATGTTGTTGTGGGTGTTGCGGCCACTGGTGAGTATTTGGGTGCGGGCTTTGTTGTTGCTGCTGTTGTTGTTGTGATGGGTTAGGAATTTGAGGCGGAGGAGGACCATTAGGACTCCATTGGCCTGCGGTCGCGCTTGGATTGGGGTACATCAGAGGAGTTATATAGTCGCGTAAGGCGGTCGCGACTAATGCACAGCACTGTGAATGAAAGGTTAAGTGCCTTGGCCAAATGATGCAGCTTCGGCTCCGCGCGCAGGGTTAAGTGTGATTGATGTGGGTAGTTGCTGATGTCGTACAACAAGGGAGGCGCGGGCCGCAAGGCGAGCTGCAGGATCAGCGGCGCTCAATGTGCTACGGAGGCGTTGGGTGACAGCTGCAGCAATTCGACACAACAGCAGCAGCAGCAGCAGCAGCGGAGTTTGGCTGTGCTGGCCAGGAACAACAGGCAGTCTTGTATGTGCAGGCGCGGAGGGCGGAATGACGGTTTTGTAAGGGCAAAAAAAAAGAGAATGACTTCAAGCGTGCTTCTAGGCAGCGGCAGAAGGCGCGGCAGAAAGAGACGATGCAATCCGACACAAGGGAACGGAAGGTCCAAAGAACAGATGGTGGGGTTTTGCCGCTATTTCAGATGCAGAGGCCCCCGGCTGTGGGAGATGAGAGACTTTGGTTGGTTGAGAAGGAGCCCAAGAATACTAGTGGTCTCAGACGGACTGGGCCGGCGCGCAGCGAGCAAGGCTACGACGGGTGAATCGGTGACGCAGAATATAGAGAAAAGTCGCCGTTTTGTACAACTATCTTAGCTTTATTTTTCTGGGTCCCTTACGGGTTCCGGTAACGACCTGGAAAGGTAAGGTACGCTACCAGAGGTAGTACAGGTACTTGGGGTCAAGGTCAGGTCCGGGGGCTTTCAGGTATTGGCTGATTCCAACTAGATTATGTCAAGAGAACAACAAACGCCCGCGCTCAGAAGCAAGACGAGTGGCGGCCGAGAACGATTTCACAGCTGGCGAACAACAAACAATCTGCGAGTGTCTCGCTAAGTCGACTCGAGGGTGCGCGTGCACGGCACTAGCGTAATTGTTCGCAGTCGAGGGATTGTTATTGTTGCTGTCAAGGATTGATCGGCCGCGCGGGAGAAGGCAAGCCACGGCCGCGATGGAATATGCTAGTGTAGGAGTGCCGTACCCAGTGACAGCCTTGACATTGAGGTTGCGGCAGAGGGACGTGCCGCTCGAAATCGAACGTTGGACGGTTCTGCTCCACTTGGTCTGGCGGGCGGTCAGAAGACAAAAGACAAAAAGTGGTGCCAGGCCAAAGCGAGATTTGAGTTGCAGAAGAGGTCACGGTACAAGAAACGGCCGTGATCTTGCTTTCTCGCTGAGATGAGCCTAGTCCGGCAGTGCTGATTTGGGGGATGCAGTAGCGTTGCTCGAAATATGGATTTCTAGCCGTCGCTCGGCCTGCCACGCGACAATGGTACACTCAGACCGCAGCGGATCTGTGATCTGCGAGGCTAGTCTGGAGCCGCGTGTTCGCAGTTTTAGTACCTGTACGATGCACACCAAACCCCACCGTCAGGTCGCTTGAGAGGGCGTCCCCAATGGGATTATACACACGCGCGCGTTTAAGACAGCACTATCACCCTCTCGATTAACTAATCACTCAGCGGTGCAGCATGCATGAGGTCACCAATCTATTGCAATCAGCAATGTGCATACCGGTCAGCGCACACAATAAAGATTTCCACATGTCTCACCAACGACCGAGACAACACGTGCGGAAGTCGTGAGCCTCGAGGGTTGTGCACCGGTCCGTCGAAACGTTGCGTGTGAGACAACAGCCGTATGCGTGCTGATGATAATGACTGAAGAGGTGGTAGACTTTTCAACGTTCGTACCAGATTTGTCTTAAGACTACCCGCATCGGCCAAAAGCGTCTCAAACCGGCTCATTCGCCTCCCCTTTGTTTCTGCTGAGAAGGCGATCTCGATAGTGTGTGTTTGGTAGGGCTTCAAGCACCGAGGTACAATCATGGTCGCCGTCGTAAGAGAGGGAAAAAAAGAGGATCCCGACGTGACGAAAGTCATTGATGTTTATTGCTGACAAGCAATATCGATGGGTCGATCTATGCACGAGCGGTTTCCTAAGTAGTGAGCCAATGTACCTTCCCCTTCCAGGAGAGTCACATATGAAGGATGTGCCCCTATCTCAGGTAGAAATGTCGCAACACTACGGAATAGAGCACTGCGAAGCCAAGTGCACAGGAAAAAAAATGATCTATCGATGGACTGCCTTGCCTTTGGAATAGCGTCCGCGATGATGCGGGCGGACAAGGATCGTCCCGAAGCGTAGCAAATGCACGGCATGCCCGAATCACATTACGGCCGGCGCAGGGTGCGTGATGGGGTAATAACAAGCGCGTTAACGCACAGAAAGGGAATCCACACCCAACACTGCAGTGCCACCTAACATATGCGACACTGTCATGCGCCTACTGCCGTGCTTCGTTTGCGCAATGCGCATATCGCGTATGCGCTTCATAAACGAAAGTTCGGCTGCACTACCCTAATCGCAGGCTCTGACCCTATTGGCTGAGAGTCTTCAAATTGATAGCCGGCGGCTATATTCGATACGACCCTCCTTGGAGAGGAAAATATATGGAGGTGAATGGGTTGCGTGACCCATTGGCCTCGTCACAATATAACGTCCTTTACAGCGCAGCATCTGTAGATATGAGCAACGTCGTCCCCAAGTCTGAGTAAATGCGGCCCGCTCCCGTTCATCATACAAGGTACAGATGCATGTTTGTAGGCCGTACCTCGTAGAAGTACCAAAGCCTAGCACACGTTATGGCACGACATGCTCTTATGAGACGGAGGTACTACTATTGACCGCATCTACATGTTCCATTAGACGAAAATTCGACCCAATAGAGCAGTAAGAGCGGACGCCCACGCAGGGATACGCGCAGTATTCAAGCTCTCTTCGACAGCACAGACAGTCACATGACTTGCAGTGCCTGCGTGTTGCCGCCGTCCCGTGCCCGATCGTCCGCATTTCTGGGCGCTAAAAAAAACAAGCCATTCCAAAAACCCCAAGGATGTGTTGGCGAAACGCGAACATGTAGACATTTGCTATGCAAGACCCAGCAACATGACAACTTTTCGACACGTTACAACTTTTGTGGCTGTCTGACAGTCGTCTGCTCCCGAAATGCGGGCAGCCTAGGGTGAACCGCCGACCCGCACATCCGATCGCGTGTCGCTTTCAATTACGGCCGACGATGTCTCAGATTGTTCCTCCTCGTCATCGTCCTCTGCCTCATCGCTTGGATCCGGCAAGACGATACGATTGAGACATAGAATCTATAAGCATCGAGCCCACGAGTTAGCCACGGAACAACAAAACCCTTTTGATGCAAAAGCCACCGAATTAACGTCCAAGCTGAATCAGAATATATGTCAGACGTGCGGCCCGAAGAGTCGTTCTCGCCTGAGCAATGACTGCCTTGGCAACATCTCAAACCATCTATTCCAGGGGCGCTTAACAGCACAGTCTTTGAGACGGTGCCAAAAAGTACCATGGTACAGGAAAACGCATTTCGAACTTCCCAAGTGGGGTCGAAATCCTTGAACGCGACCAGGAGAAAGAACTTACGAACGGATGGATGATTGCAAACAGCTTTGTCACTTGACCCAAGAAGCCGTATCCATCAAGTATCTCCGAGTCTTGTATTCTCCGGCCAATAGTGAAGTTCCTTAGGCGTAAGAGGTCGATATCGCGATGGGTATGTTCATAGCCCTATGCCACAATGATTTGGTCAGCAAACGACATACCACAAGAAAAGTCTATCGTTCTGTTTTTTCCCCTCTCTTTCTGTACAAACGACTCTGTCAATTGCAATGTGCATGCGCATCGTATGATCCATATGAATCTCTCACTGTCCACGTAAGTAGGTTGAGCTAGCTCGCGTTCAGCGACTTAGCGTACCAGATTTCCTATCTCATTTGGCCTCAGAAACATACGGATCACTTCAGCACGAGTCACCATGGTTCCCCTCTTGTCACTGCAAGTCCGGTAAGGTTGCAAGGTCACCGCAAAGCAGCCAGCTGTGCAGCCTGCTCCGTGATTTGGGTATCTTCACTTTGGACACTTCCCTGTCAAAGAGTGATTCGACAGTCGAGCCTGTCAGACACGACCAATAATCAACGAGAGCGGCGTCACCTCTCGGGCGGGGATGCGGCAAGGTTCAGCCCTGGCAAAAGGGAGCGTTTCCTTGCCTCCCGCGACGGGGAGCTAGCCCTTCCGGGGTTTGACCCGAGTTCATTTCATGAGTCGGTCAGCAGATAGCGATGCTTGTGATGACGAAGATCTTGTCTATCGCTCTTTATCATCAAGACCCCCCTTTGACTCGATGTTCAACATGCATATACCCTTTACGCAGTGTGACACAGGAAGCCACTCCTTGCAGTGCAGGCTGTATCAAACGCAAGGAGATAAGACTTACTTTTGGTTTCGTTTTCAAGGCGCTCTCGGCGTTCGTACGTGACGAAACGAACGCCTGCACCACTTTCGCCGTGTTCCTGGGAGCGTTACCCAGCATTTCCTTCCTCATCCCTTCCCCCATCAAGGCATCCTTAAGTCGCTGCGGATGTCTGTCGATATCTCGGCGGAGCTTTGCGAGTGATGAAGCTTCTGGATACCACAGGCCTCCACCTGACACATTCAAGCGTTAGTATAGGCAGTCGAAGCGATAAGTCAAAGCACTACAGAGCGCGTGAACATCATGGACACAGCTAACAAAGAGCTCCCTCAATCCGAGATCTCAGGTAGCCGACCCCCTTGCCAGCCTTGGACTTGGATTCAGCTGCGTCATTGCGGATCATGGCCATGCTACTTGACCTTGCTTATTGCATCCTAGATCTCTCTCTGCTCTTTGGTGACAGTTTCGCCGTATGACCATGGACACCTCTCACTCTTTTCAAGCTGCACTTGAGCACAACTGAGATCAGATCTCCGCGAGACCCTACCCCCGTCGATGCCGCTACTCCCAATCTCATCGTTTTGTGCAGAGCGTAGACATGGAGACCAGAAGAGCTGTCACACATCCGTGGTGATTCAAGAGGTGGTTGTAAGAGATGAGTCGTGTCGTCGTGACCGATACCGAAGCGGCAAGTCATATGGACTGGTGATGACTGTCATGCTCCCTCATCTTCGACGACAATGACCATCTGGTCCTTTCGTGTAGGTCGTGGATGCATCACGGCGTGTCTCGACCAACGACATCCTGTGATGCAATGTTTCGGACAAATCCAAGACAAGTGTTGCACTCACTCCGATACGTCGTATGCGCGTCTCCTATGAACGCCGGGTCTGCCACTATACCTACCTTGCGCGCTTTTGGGGGGAAGGTAGTAGTACGTAGTCTTAGGGTAGGAAAACACTAGGGTTGTAGAGGGGGCCAATATTTCACAGTGTCACTTACCAATAAAGGAATTGTCACCAGGACTGATTTGCACATAATAATGTGCATAAGGTCCCTTTCGTCCTGTTGTCGGATTTCAGTCCACTAGGGTCACCAACCAGAAGGGGCATGTAATTACCAGTGCGGGACCTGATACGCATAGCATTAGCTCGATTCTATCATCACGCGTGATCATTGCAGGCGTACCAGGCGGCAGAGAAATAGGTCTACGAGTCAGTGCGTCAGTAGCGTAGTCTTTCGGAAATGGGTTTTCCCATTGAGCTCACTCACTTTATAAGGCGTTTTATCCGGCGAGAATCTAATATCACGGTGAATCCTGTAAGTCTTTATATGTACAGGTAAGCCAAAGTGAACCATCGCCACAGCCCAGACATAGCTGCTGGTACTACTGCTGTCTCTCCTGCAGACCTCACACGGACTTGCGTATAACGGGAACTTACGATATCCTTGACAGGCAGCTCGGGAATGGTATCGTCGATCTCGCACAGCTTCTGCGTTACAACTTCGATGAACGTATTCCAATCGCTCAGAGATGCTCGGTAGTCGGGATCGTGCACTGACAAAGACAAAGCAAAACAGTCAGCTCTCCTTCTTGTCCTAGAGAACCACAAGGTATCCATTCGATGTCTGGAGCAAGCCGAGATGCCTTGTGCATGGGCGCTCGGAGCTAACGGCTTGTGGAGTGATAGATAGCTAAGAGACGCCGTCCTCACACCGATGTCTCTTGGGGCCAGTATACGGGTATCAACGTTACTGCGAGCTACTGCACGACCCATTGGGCATGCATGGATTGTTGAGTAGCAGTAATATGATGATCAAGTGAATTAATAATTAGGCAATAAGGGGGTCTCTCACTTTTCAACCATTCGCGCTGGTTATTATCCTTTAAGTCACTGAGAAAGAGCATGGTGTTCGGATGTATGGTACATTCCGAATATGGCGTCTTTCCAGCGGGTCTGGCCTTTGGCTTCTTGATGATGACTTGTGTGCCAGGTGGCGCCCCGGTCCGAACCCCTTCTCTCCAGAGCTCACGGCTGCCTCTCGCCTCGACGATTTGATTGCGAGCCACACCCTTGGGGAATGATTTGCGTCCGCGCTTCGTTTGCTGGCTGTCATAGTCATCCCCATCGGACAGATCAGAGGGCGATTCTTCAGCAGAGTCACCGGATGGCGCGGCACTGAACTCAGAGATATTATCATTGATTGACTCAGACTCATCACCAGACGCCATTTCGGTTCCTGTGGCAGCTTCGCCCTGATCCAGGTTTGACTTATCACTTGGCGCGCGCTGTGTTTTGAGATTGGTTCTCTCATATGTGCTAACAGACGCGCGGGGATTCTTGTTCTTCTTATCATTAGCCGACGGAGAAGCGCTTCGTTTCCTGGTCCCTTGGAGGGATTGTCTAGTCGACCTGCGCAGCATTTTTCGTAGTGTAAGAGTGTGGCAGCCAGTGGCAAATGTAAATGCGGATTTAGGCACTTAAGGCTATGAAGTAGGAACGCTGCAACGTGATCTTGCGTTGATTGTATCGGTGAAGAAGGAGACTTTTGCAATCTTCACGGAGGCAAAGGAGGTTATACAGGCCATTACTCCAGCTGTTTACTACTACCTTTCCCAGGGCCGGCCACTATTGTGTCCGCAAAAGGATGTGAGCGCTGGCGATGCATGATGTCACTCGCTTAGAATTACCGTACGCCTTACCACGAAAAGTCAAAGTCAATCGAGAATTCGTGATATTGCTATATTCTGTTGATATAATATATTAACACAACGTACAAGCATCATGTCGCTGTCAGTCTTTCAGAACAAAAAGCAGAAGATCCTGCAGCAGCTGGCTGTTCCAGATTCTTCCTATCATGACGCGTCTCCCAAAGGCACAGTCGACCTTGGCATTCGTGCTTTGGTAGATGAAATCAATGTGCTAGATGCTCTTGTCACTACAAGCAGTTGCGCAGGTCGCATTGCAGTCTACCTCGAAGGCAGGAAGAAAAACCGAGATATCGTGCAGGAAGACGATTCGGAGGAAGCCAATGCTGGGTCTGGTGGTAAAGGCGGTGGTCAGTGGCTCTTCGTGTCTCATGACCCTTTACCATCTGAACAGCAAGGGAGAAATTTGACATCAATGTTTGGAATGTCTACTTCTAGCGGAATATCAATACCCACCTCAGCAAAAGATACAAGGTGGGTACGATGCAAATTTGAGCCAATGGTAAGTCGCCCTTTGCTATATGCGCCAAGATGGCCTTTGTAAATACGTTGTTCTGAACTTTCACGATAGATCCTGCATATATTCTGTTCTTCAGTGGAGAGTGCACAGCGTGTGCAGACTGCCGCGCTCGGTGCTGGCTTCAGAGAAAGTGGCATATCCAATATCTCTCGGCTGCCAGATGGCTCAGTCACAGCCATGGCAGCCATCCGGACGACAGGCCTTGCGTTTGACAGTGTGATTGGCTACGAGGCAGCAGATGGCCAGCTTATGCCCATGGTCGACGAAACTTATATGGATGCGCTTGTTCAGCTAGCGAATGAACGATTTATCGTGAATAGAGAACGCACTGAACGTTTCCGACAAGGCCTCGAGACACAATTTACACAGGTGCAAAATCAAGACAGCGACTGGGAGCCTGCCGATGTCAGAAAAGCGAGAAAGCGAGCCGAGGGCCTTGCACGTCAAGCTGCAGCTCGTGAGAAGTCGAAGGAAGTCTTTACTGCGCTAGACGAAACAGAATCTCATGACCTTATGCTAGATTGATACGACAGAGACGACTGTTGCACAAGTATGGACTCGGCTCTGGACTGCTAGCCACCTCTGCGAATATTTATGCACGCACTTCGGCATACACGCACCTACACGTTTTCGGTATCTGTTGAGAGAGACGGAAACTGGACACACTTTGACAAGGACTCCATCTCCATCAAACCGAAATTCAGCTCGTCCATCCATCCTGAGTGTGTTTCCATGACCAAGGAAATGACTCGACACACTTTGACAGAGACGAGTCGTCCACCTTACAGTCACCCTGCCAACTCCTCCTGACTGAACTATTACTTTATAAGAACCAGACCTCTCACGGTCTCCTGCCCCTAGCCAAGAACCCCTTTTTGACGATTCTCCTTCACTGAGGCAAAAGCACAAAAGGCTCACCAAGAACGACAAAGTCGAAATCCACGAGCCCAGCATCCTCAAACATGCGTTGCATAGTCTGTCTGTCGAAGCCGTGATGCTTGATTGTCTTTTGCATGGCTTCCCATTCGTCCTTTTTCTTGTGACCATGATCATGAGAATGACCGTGATCGTGATTGTGATCATCATGCGGAGCATGAGGCAGCCAATCAATGATCAAAACCACACCCGTGGCCTTCTTGACCCTTTGTGCTAGCCTCGTCAGACACAACTCGGGATTCTCAAAGTGGTGGAAACCAAGCCCGATGGCGGCTACGTCAAAGTCAGTCCATTCGGGGTCTGATTCAGAGGGACCAGAAGCAACCTCGGCGACGAAATCACCGAGGGTGGCCGAGGCGTGGAAAGTAGTATTGGTAGTAGCCGTTCTGGTGTCATTATTGTTGTCGATTTTGTCGTCACCGTCAGGGAAAGAAGACGATGGCGAAGACCGAAGGGCGTCCATATTCTGATTATAGACATCAATCATCGAAGTAGAGATATCCAGCCCCTTTGCAGACGTGAGATATGGTCTCAGAGCCTACTTTCAGATCAGCCAGCCCCTCAACTAAAGCACACCTTTTGTCCATCCTTCCTCACAACAACCAATAGTCGAGAAAAAAGAACAGATTGAAGGCGAAAGAAAATACGCACCATAGTAATCTTCCCAGTCCCACAAGCATAGTCCAAAAGCCTACACCCGTCCTTTTCCCCACCATCATGACCTCCACCACCATTCAACCCCCCACCAATCCACTCCAATCTCGACGTCAACGCCTCGATGATCTGCGTGTTGATCTTGCGCATGTAAGGCTCTGTATCGTAGGACTTCGCGCGTGAGCTTTGGGGGCTGTTAGCCGTGTTTCTTCTCTCTGTTTTGTCCATGTGGTTTAGAGCTGCGTGGCGGATTGGCCGTTTTTATATGAGGTGATATAGACTAGAGGGGAGGACGGAGAGGGAAACGAGAAACGTACTTCCATGCCTCGCGATCGGTGCTCGTGGGGTCGGTCATGGCTGCTGCTATACTGTATGTCGATTGCTTTGGAGCAGTAGCAGGCGCGGTAGTGGTATACGTAGCGGGTAGGGACATGTTAACCACGGCGAGAGGGATCAGAGTATCGAAGTCGAAGAAGCCCTCTTCCTCTTATTTGAATTATTCTTTCTTTTGATCAAGAACACGAATGAAAGGTACAAACAGGAGACAGTAGGTTGTATATCCGAGGCCCCCACGAGCGAACGTTCTGCGGAGACTTTTCTCTTCTGGTTCGGATACTTTACTGTGTTGTTGTAGCAATGGCAAGGAGACAAAGTAGGGTAGAGCAGACAGAGCGAGGTACAGTACAGTAATTAGAGTAGCATAGACTAGAGTAAGATAGAACACATCAAGGTAATGATGACAGCGATATAAACACGAACTAAAAATGTCTCCGACGCCTGCACCCCACTAACCCAACCCCCGCGGGCGTTCTCTCTATCAGAGGCTTTTTCTGTCCACCCTCGGAGGCATACACAACTTCGGAGACTTTTGATTGGACATTCGAGAGGTCTAACATTTGTTGAACATGGCGAGCTTAGGGTTGTTGATGAGGGTTGTTTGTGAGTGAGCAAGCGCCTTGATGATTTGGTTGTGGTGAAGGTACTCAGAGGAGGAAGAATATGTAGACAGGGTCACACTCATTTCACTACTACAAATTTGCCACCAGTGATGAGAAAAGAGCAAGATGTGCTGCTTTACTGTTCGTTTATGAAGTGATTGGGAAAGTATATCTTCGCTTTGGGAAGATACTAAGGGAGTCTGCGATTCCACCCTTTCAATGTAGACCGGATGGCGGATCTATACTAAAACGTAGCGCCACCAGAAGTCCATGTGGAAGTGAGGGGTATGATGAAAAGAAGTAAAGCAAAACAAGGTGGGTTAAGGTTTACAGGGAATTAAGTGAAGAAAGAAGTAAAAGAGAAGAAACAATGGCCGGACGCTTTAGCCTCAATAGACAGAGCTCGTGCGTGGGTGAGGCGTGGTTCCGATGCAGAGAAAGGAAAGACAACAGACGCTAGAAAGGGAAGACGAGAGGCGAGTAAGACCGCGACAAACAGCGTAGGAGAACAGACACAGGGAGAAGAAAATAATTCCCCGACCTCCTTCCACTGTGTTTATCCTGCAGTTGCCCAGCCCATCCATTATAGCGTCATCACTCGGAGGTAAGAGCTCCCACGAACACCGTCGGACGAAGGAAAATAGACATTGTCTGATGTTTACCAAGACTCCCATAACACCACCAGTCGTCTCGATTCGTCCAGAGTGAAATGTATCCAGTCAAGGTCGCATCATGAAAAGTAAAGACAGGCGACAAGACGCTCAGACACTGCCGTAAGCAATGGCAGCCTGTTGAGTCTTGATCCTGTGAACAGGAGTCTGAGTAGCGGGAACAGACCGCTGTCGATGAGCAGTACCTTGAGACTGACCTTGGACCTCGTACTCGTCGCTATTGTCCTGATCACCGGAGGTAAATAAGACACTGCGAAGGATGGCCTCAATAAGGTTCCACTCCAAGACAGCAACCTTACGAAGACTCAATTTGTCCTTGTTGTCGCCGTAGTCGACGACGACGTGACCAAAAGGATTGATACTTGATGGGGTTGTGCCGCCGGGGATGTTCATAGCCAGACGACGTTCGTCAGGTGAGGTGGTCCCTTCGTGTAAGAGATGAATATAGTACTAACGTAACAGAAAACAGTCAGTCCAGATCGACGGACAAGAACATGCCACAGATCTTACCTGCAAAACGTCCATGCTGACGACAGCCTTCTTAGACAAGACCTCAAAGGGCCAATAATTGCCAAATTGACCAAGATACATAAATGGGACTCTGCCCAACAGATCCGCGAAGCCACCATGGTGCAAGAAATCGCAGACGAGAGCCTGCTGCTGGTGATGGAAAGCCGCAGTGGATAAGGCGGCGCAGACGACTTCGTGCAGCAGCTGGCGGTGCAGAGCAGCTGGATTCCAGTTCTTGCGAATAGACTGCATCAAGGTGCGCAGACATGCCATTGTGGTGTTGAAGACCAGGTTGCGTTCTCCGATCATTACATAGTCTTGGGCGAACCATGGGTATTTGTGCAGAGTGCTGATAAGACTTTCGTACGTACGATTGTGACAGCGCTGAGCAAATGGAGACTGGTTCATTCATTAGTCGTAGAAGACGAACAGAAAACAGGAGACTTACGCGCTGAGGCGTTTCTGCATGCTTTTGAACCATGACCATTTCTTCACCTGTCAAAAAGCCCTGGAAACCACTATTGAATGCTTCGGTAGGCTTATAGACAGTAGGCGCATTGCCGTGCCAGGTAACGCATCTGGCGCGAGGGAAAAGCTCCTTCATGAGGTCTTCCTGGCTGCTCATTTCCACGTCAATGCTGCGATCTCCAATCTTTGGAGGGCGTCCATTTGCGCAACGATGGGAGAAGTTAGTGACGATTGTCACCGCTTCATTGCGGCTCTCGACCTCGACATAGCAATCCATGGTCTTGCCAGTGGATCTTTCCATGATGATGTGAACTGCATAATAGGGAGTTCCTGTTGGTTGACTGACCAGACGAGCGTTGCGACCGACGGCCGCGACAATCTCATTCTTGGTGGTAGAGTAAGGGATCTAGAAACGTCAGCATCCTGATCATTTGCGTTAGAAAGTTATACGCACGTTGGTGATCTTGATAACCCCCCAGTGGCAGGGTTTGGTGTTCTTGTACACTTCGACGAAAGGGACATGATCGAAGACCTCATCAAGAGATGGACGATAACCACGATGGAGAGCATTGAGGAAGGGCGGGTCTGGGATCAGATCTGGCGTGACGAAAGTCTGTGGGACAGTTGGTACAGCAGGGACCACTGGAAGAGGAGGCTGGTACATGTGCACCATCTGACCACCAGCATGTTGGAAGGTGGTGGTCTTGGAACGGCCGCGCTTGTTCTGAGTTCTGTTAGAGTCTGGGTCTTCGAGGAGACCTGCTTTGATCTGTTCAGCCAGTCTTGCAGCTCCAGTCTTGCGAACTACAGCGTGATCGTTTCCAGGCGAGGGACGTGGAGTGCCTTGAGATGGACCACCGGCACTGTTGGGCAGTGACAGTGGCGTAGAAGTGGAACGGTGAGTCGATGGGGAGCTGTCAACAAAAGGGTCATTGTTGGGTTTCTTCGCCTTGTGGTTGTACACTTGCGATGAGGGTTGGCCAGGCGGAAATTGGAACGCGTTGCCATGCCAAACCTGAGGTCTCATCGATTGTTGATGACCATAAAAATTCTGCATGTTAGGATGAACGAATTGTTGTTGAGCAGGGTGATAAGGCTGCTGAGGGTAGTGCTGAGGTGCCATGTACTGCTGCTGAGGTGGAGGCTGGTGGATTGGCTGGTGGATGAGCTGATTACCCAGATTAAAAGGTGGTGGAGCCATGCCAGCAACACCACGCACAGCTGTTGGGGGCAGGAAGCCATGATGGCCCCATGGATGCTGGTCTGGATGTGAGTTCATCCTTGCCTTGCGGTTCACCGAAGGTGAAATGGGATCGTCAGGCCACAGCGATCCCGGTGGTAAGAAGGGAGACTTGTGATGTAAGGATTGAGGAGTGCTTGTTAGCTCGACCACTTGCAAGACGGCCTGTAGAGGAATTAGTCAAGATGGAATGAGGTCGGGGTGAGGAATTGATCACCTGGTTGCATCTCACGCAGAGTGAGGGGACTTGCGACTCTGAGTCATGACCAAGCAAGAGGTGATCGTAGCAAACGGTGTGCTGACAAGGGACAAGTTTGTGACAAGGAGCTTTGATGCAGATGGCACAATCAGTGCTCCCTAGTCGTAGAGGAGCTGCTTCTGCTCGAGGTGCAGAAATCTTTTCCCGACGACGACTTGCCATTGGAGCAGAGGGACAGATCCTGGTCCTTTGAGTGCCTTGCTACTGTGGCGGTTGTAACAACTGCTGAGTTTATTCGTGACTTCTTAGGGAAGGGAGAGTGCTTTAACAGATTTTTGAGTGAGGTTGTAAGTGCGAGAGCGCGGCCTGTTCGAGACGAGAGGAGCATCTGTATAGTGTACGGCGGCCTTCTCCTGCTAATAAATCTAGAGCATTTATATGACACGGACATGTGTTATGGGAGTCTCTGCAAGCCTTGTTAAGAAGCTACCTCGAAAAAGGACAATAATAAGAGCATACTTATCCAAAGGATTGTCTGGATGAATTGTTGCATAGTAGGGAAACACAACACCTAGTTTACATTACATCCATGATCGCAATACCTACTGGGACACAAATTATAGAGGGAGCTCGGACCAGGTGTGATCGAAGTGGTGAGCACCTGACAAGTGTTGCTCAGGGGATCAAAGAGGAACAAGTAGAGTAGCGGAGACAAATGGCAGCCAGGAGGACCAGAATGGTGGAAGTGGGCAGCTTCTGTTCATTGTAAAACTTTATACCGCTGCGGAGTTTTTAAGAGAGATGACAAAGACTACATACCGACCTCTAATTGCGGACTGGGCATGATCCGCCACGATATTATCGCTACCTCGGGCCTCTTCTCGGGGGTTTTCTTTTGCCATGTTTTTCTGCCTTTTTCAGCTACTACGGGCAGGAGTGAAAGGAAGACTCGACGCATATAAAGGTCGCTCAGTCGAAGGGAGTCAGGAAAGACTCGGCAACGAATCTGGCGCGTGCATTGAGCTGTCGACATGTCAGTAGGAGGTTTCTCAAGAACATTGTCGCCAAGGACTCACGAATAGCTTCATCTCAGAAATCTCCTTGTCGACCTCCTCCATGAATTGTATTATGAAGTCGACCAGCTTATGCTTCAGCATCTCCTCGGTGTGGAAGTTGGTGATAAGGAACGAAATATCGTAGCCCTGCAAGGTGACTGTAAGCATGGTAGATTCAAGCTGAGGACTATAGCTACAGAGAAATACCTTGACTGCCTTCCTCCGCAGGATGAAAAAGGACTCGGCGCGTTGGGTCAGGAAGCGGGTGAATTTGTGGACGAGAATGTGTTCAATCTCGTCTGCCTGTTTGATTCGCAGACTGATGCGGACACTGTTGATGCTGGGTTCTATCAAGACTCGCTCATTCTCATTTCGAGAGACAACAAGCGGGTTGAGAAGAACTTCGGGCGAGGTTGCTGCCTCAATCTCAGGCACATTGTGTCGTTCTGAGGTCTGGGAAGCGAAGTTGGACAGCGACATGGCCGCCGTGAGAGAGGAGCGAACGCATTGGAGGTAAGGGCGGAGCGATTGAGACTGTGAATGGTGTTTCGTTAGATGGTGTTCAATGGATGATCCCTGGTCAAGAGGGGATAAAGATGGGTGTATCTGACCATATTGGGCAGTTGCGGTGGTGGTGGGTGGTGTTGTTGTCCTTCTGCTGCTGGCTCGTGGGCTCCTGATCGGGGCTCAATTCAAGGTGATCAATAACGTAGACAATTGACTGCTGCTACTGCTGCTGCTGCTACTACTACTGCTACTCCTCCAACCAGCTTCAGATCAATTCAAGGATTACAATACGTTGTATAAAGCGACCAGGCGGTGCAACATGACATGCGGAGACTCGTGGATGGTCCCTCGTCCCTCATCTACCCTCCAGCTGCACTGGGAAGGCACGACGTCGTCACTGGCCGACCTCCGACTGCCGAGATTGTCCCGGTAAACAGCTGCCAAGCCATCTTAACCCCGAATGTTCGTTGTCTACCTTACGATAATAATTTATCATTATAAAGTCTATATCATACTGCAGTTCATTATATAACTTAATTCATAACATGAATAAACTATTCTCTCTTGCTTCTTTACTATCATATATATTTATATCAATAAGGAGATTAGCGGCTAAGCTTCTAAATAACAGGTAAATAGAAAGGGAAAGGAAAAACCATTATATAAAGAAAAACCCCAAATCAGTCCACTCTCCACACTGCTTTACGCGACCAAACGCGGCAACTTCAAACTCGCGTTTGTCTGATCTGTCCTCCGAAATAGCACTACAAATCATATCACGGTCGTTTCCTCCCCAGAAGAATTGATACCCATTGCCGAATGTCCACACCTCTCTATCCCAGATAAAATAAACGTAGAAGACATGGACGCATCTAATACGTCACCCCTACCAGGGCTCTCGACAGTAGTACTCACCACCTCGCTAGTATTGCTCGCGTCAGGGGTGTGGTTCTTTCTGCTTAAAGTCAATGGTTTCAAGGCGGCTGTTGAGTATGAGGTGGTCTTGCCTGAGCAATGCAAGGAGGGATGGAGGGGAGAGGTTCTGGTGGAGGCTGGGTTGAAGGTTGGTTTCTTTTCGCTTTTTGATTTTCGTTCTTTTGGATCGGATTGGACTTGGTTGTTGGTGCTGGGTGTAATGTTTAGAAGGTGAATTGAGTGCAGAGGAGGAATTGTCGATGTTGGGTTGAGTCGGACTAATTGATGCTCTCTTCGTTTCTCCCTCCCGCTTTACCCTGTCTTGTTATACTGCTGGTTCGTATGCGTCTCGTGGCAACATTTCACTAATTCACACGCTCAGGTCTCTGGATCAAATGACGTACAATGCTACTGTCCCGCGACGGGTGAATCTCTGGGTGTCATCACACCTGCCACGCCAGGCGACATTGATAGAACATGGATTCGTGCACGGGATGCGCAGAAGACATGGGCTACGACTACTTTTGCCGACAGAAGAAAGGTGCTTCAAACTCTGCTCAAGTATGTCCTTTTTCCCTCTTCTGTAGTAAACATTTTTCTTGTTTTTGTCGCTGCTAGGAACGGAGTGTGATCCAGGACTGACTAGAAACTTCAGATGGATCCTGACTTATCAAGATGACATCGCCACAGTGGCTTGTCTAGACTCTGGCAAAACGCGCGTAGATGCTCTTTTCGGAGAGATTCTGGTCACGGCCGAACGCCTGAAGTGGACTATTGATCACGGAGAGAAGGCGCTGAGCCCTGATTCTCGACCTACTAATTTCTTGATGATGTATAAGAAGAACGAGGTCAGATATGAGCCTCTTGGTGTTGTTGGTGCCTGCGTTAGCTGGAAGTGAGCCTACTCCTTTTATCTCCTGTATGGATCACTTGTGTCATTATGCTGATGTATGACTTTAGCTACCCCGTAAGATCCTTCTATAAAAGGACGAATCGGTCAGCATTGATACTGACAATATGTGATTTAGTTCCATAACCTGATGGGCCCGGTAATCACAGCTTTGTTCTCCGGAAACGCAATCCTGGTTAAAAACAGCGAGCAAACGGCCTGGTCCTCGAGATACTTCATCGACATAGTCCGGGGTGCACTGATTGCGAACAACCACTCTCCTGAACTCGTCCACTCGGTGACTTGCTGGCCGGAAAGCGCAGACTATTTAACCTCCCACCTAGGCATCTCTCATCTGACCTTCATCGGCTCCCGACCAGTCGCTCACGCCGTGTGCACATCAGCAGCCAAGTCGCTTACCCCCGTAGTTGTCGAGCTCGGCGGGAAAGACGCAGCCATAATCCTCGACCCCTCTTCTACATCTGCATCGCTGTCAGCGTCTGAGCTGAAACGGATAGAATCCATAATCATGCGCGGCGTCTTCCAATCTGCAGGACAAAACTGCATAGGAATAGAACGCGTAATCGCCATGCCCAAGGCCTACACTTATCTTTGCGACGCTCTCGCGCCCCGTATCTCCTCCTTACGACTCGGCAACGCGCTCGATCCCAAAACCCCCGACGTCGACGTCGGCGCCATGATTTCTGCCGTGAACTTCGCCAGACTCGAATCTCTGATCCAAGACGCCGTGTCCAAAGGTGCAAACCTCGTGTGTGGCGGCTCACGACACTCCCATCCAGCCTACCCGAACGGACATTACTTCACGCCGACGCTCCTGACAGACGTGACGCCCGAAATGCGTATCGCGCAAGAAGAGACATTCGCGCCAATTTGCCTACTGATGCGCGCGCCATCTCTTGACTCCGCCATCTCGCTTGCAAACTCGACCTCCTTCGCCCTAGGCAGCAGCGTGTTCGGGCCCTGCGCGACGGCAGAAGATAACGCCGCGCTCGAGCGAGTGACGCGAGAGGTCGTCGCCGGCATGGTGGCAGTCAACGACTTCGCGGCTTACTACGCTGTGCAGTTGCCTTTTGGAGGCGTCCGAGGCAGTGGATACGGCCGTTTCGCGGGCGAGGAAGGCCTCAGAGGCGTATGTAATGCCAAGAGCGTCTGTCGCGATAGGTTTCCGCGCTTGATCAAGACTGCTATTCCTGCGAAGCTTGATTATCCCATGAATGCTGGCGGGTGGGAGATGGGTAAAGGAATTGTGGAGTTGGGGTATGGTGAGACGGTGGGCAGGAAGATTATGGGGTTGAGACGGATGGTGGGGATTTGACGTTGTTGTACTGTGGTTCTGTCTTCTGATCGTTGTTGAGAATAGGGAAGAAAGCGATGTACGAATAGACCTGATGTGATGGTGTCACTGTCCTTAAATCACCAGCAGTAATAGAGAAAGAAAGCAATGTACGGTTATTTCGTCTCTCGCAACCCAATGAGGCGACCACAACTCGACGGAGTGATCACCAGAACAATGAGGTGTAGCCCCAGTGATACAGCAACGGAAATTCAAGACTTCTTACGAACAGGAGGGGAAAGAAGACAGGGAAGCACGAGAGGACCGCCGTCGACATTACTCGGTACCACCTTCGGACATGATATCACCGGACATATATGACAGAGAACAAGGGAAGGCGGTCGCAATAACACGAAAACCAGAACCAGAAAGTCACGCTCTCGCCTTAGCTTAGGCGTTTGATTTCTAAGGCACTTTTGATGCTGCACGTCACATCTATTCTGAGGTTATTTTCCTGCGGTAGAGAGATTGTGGGTGCCCACAATGACCAGATTGCTGGTCCAGGGAGTTGCACACAAACGGTACAAAATGCTATGAGGCTTCGCGTGGTGGGTCGGTTTTGGAGGACTTCGTTCCTTCTCCTTTTGCTGCAGTTCGTCGAAACGGAAAGCACACATGTTGCGACCAGCGCTACTTTCCTTCCGAGGGGCCGAGACAGATGAGCCGGTCGCGGTTTTCGCTGCACAATGGCCGAAACTTACCATTGAAGGCATGATCGATCCATGGGCCAATTACTGCTGCTGCTGCTGGAGGATACCCATCACGAAACAAGCGAGTTCACATCTGTCGCGTAAGAACCAAAAAAAGAAAAGGAAAAGAGAAAGAGGCCGCAAGGGTTTCGGCAAACGAGATTTGACTATTCTACAATGTCGGGCGAAAGGCAAATGTACAGAGCTATTCCGCTTAGATGATAGAAAGGTCGCCGAACTTCTCCTGTAGCAGCCAATTGAGTCAGTATTTGTTTCTGCTTCATTACAAGTATAGGGTTGTTTCTTGCCTTGTAACCAGGAGGCATCCATCTGCCCTTGACAACGAGCTGGGAGGTGCGCTCGTCGATCTCGGGACGGGCGGCAGCGACTTCGTCCTGTTCAACCGAATCTTAGCAATCTCCCTTGGTTTGTTAAACAATCGTCCGGCAAAACATACGACGGTGAGGTCCTCGAAGGGTCTGGCCTCCTCGATGTTCTTCAGGGTCTTCTCCAAATCCTTGAGCTCGGTATCGACCTTGACCTTGGTCTCCTCGGCTCCCTTGACGGCCTGGGCCTCGAAAGCCTCAATGGCCTTGAGCTGCCTGTTGACATCGTACTTCTTGGGCTGGAAGGCGTTGAACTGCTTCTCGATGTCGTCGATGACTGCGGTGTTCTTGAGGATGCTGCGGTAGTGCGAGAAGTCGACGGTCTGGGGGTGCTCGCTCAATTGCTGGATCTTGCGACGCGCGTCATCGTTGCGCTTCTTGAAGGCCACCAGCGAGTTGGCGGTGGATCCCTTGAGACCAAGCTGGGTGCCAATCTTGGTCCAGTCGATTTTCAAAGCTGCGGAGCGCTGTTTTCGGTGCACGCGGTGCGGGTTAGCCAGGAACTGTTGCGAATCGGCGCGCAATGCGTCACAGAGACACGGTAGGAGAGGGATTGACGTACTCCGACGGCCATTTTGAAGGTTGAAATGGGGGGATGAGAGAGAGAGATGAGGGGTGGAGAGGGAAGTGTTGCTGCTGCCGCTACTTGGTGGAAGCATTCGACACTCGACCTTCGACGACGGAACTGAACTGCACTGCTCAACTTGTTCAAATCTCTTGGCGTCGCCGGATTGCGGAAGACCCTCGTCCTTGTACCGTCCAGACCCGGTATACCATGTACGCCGACCGTTTGCTTGTATCTCCATACAGTGCATTCCAGGTTCGTTTCTTTGCATTCGGTAAGATATATAGATATGCTACATGTACAGACACATGGCTTCGTTGTCTGGTCACATGTCGTCTCTCGTGTGTCATACTGTGCTTTTCACAAATCACATACCCCGTCTAAGTCATGTCAATGTTCACACTGATAAACCTACCATTTACAGCTGTACGAGACATGCAGCAAGGACAAATGACAGACGAAGTGCTTTTGAATTACCAGCCATAATTCACCCTCATGTCTTATGCATGGAAACGAAGAAAGAAAAAGAGTAGCTCAGCCTAGCATCTGATGTACAAGTGCTAGAAACACCCCGTTTTTGATTTTCTGCCTTCTCTCTCAAACTACATTGCCAGCAGGGCAAAGCTATATGGAGAGTGCCATGATGGAGTTGACAATGTCGTTGTCGTTCTCCTTGAGTGCCTTGACGGCCTTCTTTCTGCTGACACCAGCCTGTGCCATGACGAGCTCAATGTCCTTGGCCTCGAGACCGGTGTCGTCGACCTCCTCACCGTCATCCTCCTCTTCCTCCTCCTCCTTCTTGGACTCAGCGGCCTCGACGGCCTTGCCCTTGTCACCGTGGTCGTGACCGGCGTGGTCACCGGCGGCCTCTTGCTGGGCAAGAGCCTGGGCGGCGGAAGCCTGGGCCTGGGAGTTGAGGTCCTCGATCTTGGCCTCGCCGAAGATGCTGTTGGGTGCGCGTCAGTTCTTGTCTCTTTTTCTGTCTCTTTCTCGTCCAGCGCTTACATGTAGGTGTTGCTGTTGGGCGACTTGTAGACGTCAGGCTGGGAGATGACGAAAAGGATCTGTTCAGTTGTCAGCCTCGCGCGTCCACATCTTTCTCTTTGTTCTGTCATGCCAAAACATACGTTCTTGGGTCTTCTGAGAGTGACACGGGTGATGCCCTCGACCTTCTTCAGGCCGAGCTTGGCAATGGCCTTGCGCGCCTTCTTCTCGTTGCGGTTGTGCACCATGACCGAGGATCCGGCGGGGATGGATCCCTCTCCGGCCTCTCCCTCGGAGTCGGAGCTCTCATCGTTCTCCTCGACCTGAACCTTCTTCTCGTTCTCGTCGGGGAGCTCCTCAATGCGTGGGTTGGACATGATGACGGATTGGGGTTTGTTGAAGTTTGTGGTGGCTTTCTACTCAGATTCTGTTCGATTCCGCAATTGACGAATTAGCTTGCTTGTCCATCTCTCGCCCGATTCCACGCCATTTTTGTCCGCTGCTGCTGCTGTTGCTGCTGCACGAATGGGACGAATATGCGCCCGTTCGTCTCTTCATCCCACCAAATCACCCGCTCTGCCTCACATTTTTCCAGCTCTTTCCTCGGCGGCAAAAATGACGAGGATGTATTCATTACGCGCATAACAACACAAGGTGTGACATACCGATTCAACGACTCTGTGTGGCTCTCACTTTTGATAATGTCCTTGGTGGTCGAGATACAACGAGGTCGTCGTCCGACTTAGCGAGGCCAAGCTTGAGTGCCGCCCACACAATTCCGCGAAGCAAATTTTGGGTCCATGCACAGACGTCACTGTCACTCACTGTCTCTCTCTGTCTCTCTCTGTCTCTCTCTGTCTCTCTCTCTGCCCAGCACTACTTGTACAGCCTCTATCTCAATTGGCCTTGGTTTATGCACAAGCATAAGCACTCGTGGTGAATAAATGTATACGGTGGTCAAAACATTGCATGTAAACATATGGATACCTCTATTGACGACGACGATGGACATGGCGTTATCGTGGCCGTCGTCAGGACTTCGAATTCAATATCATCATCTTCATCAGTAAATCACTTGCGAAAAAGAAGATTCCATCGTCTCTTTTTTTGGTCATGTCAATTACTTTGTGCGACGCGCATGTGAGAAAAGAAGAGCTGCTGCTGCTGCTGGTTTTGTTTTCCACTTTCGCAGCGACACTTGTCAGGCTGCCCTGCTTTTGGCGTAAATTTCGAAGTTTTGATTTTCAAATATACGACAGCAAAAAGGCCGAACCGCAATGGTTGTTAGCTGCAGCACACCAGGACGCCCCGTTTCTTTTGCCTTTAGTGTCTCGATTTCTCACACATTGCTGCTATGAGTCTCGTGCCGAGTAGAGCGTGTGGCCGATAGGCAAACTTGAAAGACTCCCTCGATTTGCATTTGCGAAAGTTCACTCCCTTCCTGAATGCAAACACCCCCACGACCTTTTCACCACCATTGAACACAGGTTTGTATTTTCCATCTATGCCTTGGCGGTACGGGCGGCGGCGACAGTCTTGCGGACCTCGAAGCGGGCCTGTCATGTTCATGGTTAGTCTCCCATCAGTTGCGCGACTGGGTTCGTCCGTCGTTACGCACCTGCTTCCTGAGTCTCATAACCTTGAAGCGCTCGAAGTCGGAGAGCTGCTTCCTCTTGGAGCTGCGCTCACGGTTCTGTGCCCAGGCGCTGTTCTCCCAGGACTTCTCGACGCCAGCCTTCTCCCAAGCAGCCTTGAGGGCACCGTGGCCGGAAGCACGGGGGAGCTTCTCGATGACAACGGGAGTAAGGGAGACGTGAGAAAGGGAGATGGCGTGACGAGGAACGACGGCCTCAGGCTTGGAGGAGGGACCCTCAATCAGGACCTGTTTCGCAAACGTGTAAGTCCTCGTGTGTTCATTCTTCTGCTTTTCATTTCCCTGTCGCTGCGGCTGCCGCTGCTTCTACCACATCCTCTCCAAAGCAATCTTGATGGGGGTCTGCCACGTACGCGCTTGTGGTCGATGATCTCGACGATGGCTGCGAGCCTGCCGGTGAAAGGACCGGTGCTGAAGAGGACGACACGGCCGACCTCGACGTTCCTCCAGGCGCTGGTAGTGACGGATGCCGACATTTTGGCTGCTGGTGTCGGTGGTCGTTCTGCGAACTTTGTCAGAACTAAAATTTCAATCCGTAGATTCTGATGCGCTCACGACGCTTCCGTTCGGGGATTACTGACAGTAAAGGTTGGGTGGTGGTGTCGTCGTAAAGTGAGTGGCCAGTCGATCCGGTTGTGCAAACCCCCAATTGACGATTTTCGAGAGTGGTGGATCGGTTAATGTGCGGGCCGTGCGTCGTGCGCTGCCAAGACTTTCGCTGCAACTTTCAACTACTTTTGCTTGTCACTGAGACTTTTGTTCTCTGCGTCTTCATCTCACACCAAGCATTTGACTGCTCCCAAGTCATAGAATAATGACTGCTGGCGCTGATGCTGGTTGCGAGGTCTGTTGATGGCTTGTCAGTCTTCGCCAGCTTTCTGCATGATATCGTAAGTTACACACCCGCCTGTTTTCGATATCCTCCCCCTACATCAAATGATGTTATAATTTGCGATTGACTCCCGTGACCGGAGATCCACGCCTGTTTCTCATACGGCGCGGGAGAACATGAAATTCAATTCTTACATATTCTGAACTTTGCACCTATCATTACTATTTGGTCCGCATCATACGTCTGGTTGGGGTTGTGGCTAATTGATGCAATAGATGAACTTATGATATAAATCTCCCAACGGTAATTGCTCAAACCAAGCAATTGTCTTCTTCTTCTCAGGTAAGCACCCTCGTGCAGTGCATTCGCATCCGCGAACGTCGATGATTAGAAACCTTATCACGCCTAGATAGTAAATGATCACCCTTGATTACACCCTATACACCAAGATCACTGAGACAAACCCAAGCACATCAGCTCTGTATACATTCTCCTCTGAGACTCTGCTGACCCCAATGTGCTTCCAGGTCTATTGCATTCCAACAGGGCAGTCTTGCTGCTTCTGTCTACTTGACTCTGTCACTTCATCCAACATGGAGCTCACGCCTATACGTGTACGTGGTCGCAGGAAACGAGATCGTCCGCTTGACGATGTCGGTACTCCTTTGGCTACTTCTAGATTGCGCAAGGTCGCGCGCTTCAGCCATGCCGGCCTGAGAGCGTTGCAAAAGTAAGTATCGTCGATGTTGTCGATGGACGAGTTCTTCGATGAGACATGATCATTGCAAAGTCATCTGCTGTATATAGTTAGCCTAGTAAATGTAATCCAATAACATTATCCATCCAGACCGACTGCTCCAATCCAAAGACTTTCCAAGTTCGAGCTGCTTCCCACCGAGATCATCCAGGTCATATTCGAGTACAGCAACAACATCAACCTGCCGTTGTCATCACCAGTAATCGCAAGTGCAGTGTCAGCACAGTCCATATACGTCCGCTTCACCACGCACACGCTCTACGCGCACGAAAGATGCGAACCACCATGCCCGCTAGCAACGGACATTTCCCGTCTCCTGCAATGCCGCTGGATGACATGGAAGGTCTTCCAGCTCGCCGTGCAAGGGTGCCATGACCTCGCCTGGAAGCTAGCCACCACTCCCTTAAACGACGACCCATCCCTCGATCCTCGATCCACTCCTCCCATCCCACCCTCCCCGAACTTCACCTCTCCCAACCACCAACCTCCCCTCCCCTACCTACACCTCCACCCCAGCATCCAAATCCCGCACTCCCTCCTCCGCGGCCCCTGGGCCAACCAGAAGCTCTCCTTCCTTTCCTACCTCCTGCACAGCACGCTAAGAATCTCCTGGACGTCCTCATCGCGCGGCGAAGTCGCATCATCGCAAGGCCTGCCCTCCGCCATCGCCGAGCGCAACGCCCTCGCCGTCGCGTGTCTTGTCGCGCCACAGGTGGGCGTCGTGCCGAGCACGAGGGACGTGCGAGGCGCCGTCACGGAGCACGGGTGCGTGCCTGACGTCGTGGTTTTGCTGCTGGGCGCCGTGTTGAGGGCGAGTATTCGGTCTCGGGGAGCGTCGTCGCAGGGAAGTGGTGGTGGTGGTGGTGGTGGTGGGGCAGGGCATGGCGCGGCAAACGCGGATACGTTCAACTTCAAGGATCCGTCTGTGTGGAGCTGGGCGGGGAGGCTAAAGAGGGCGGGGAATAAAAAGGGCGAGTGGTTGGTTGATTGTCTTGGTTTTTGCAATGATGCGGCGTCCAGGAACACGGTTTATGATCGCGCGCTGCATGACGATTTCGTTAGGGCTTGTGGCGGAAGGGGACTTGTTGAGATCAGGGGTAGTGGGACTGAGGTGCCGCTGTTGCTCGATGGAGAGGAGGAGGAAGAGGAGCAGTGATTGATCTGGCAAGGAAATAGATTTGATGAGGTCTAGTCGGTGGAAATGTTGTATTTGTATTGGTTATACCATATCGACAGAGAGAAGTAGACTAAACAAACGGGTGATTATGAAGTGAAGAAAATCGAAAAGAAAACTTGCTCCTGGGGTATCATATGCGTAGGAATAATCGACAAACAAGACGGGACAAGAATATCCAAGAACGGTCAAGGAAACACGCTATGGCAGCAATAACCAATTTCTCTCTCGTCTCTCATATCCTGATGACAACACACACGTCAAGCGCTCTAGCCTCTCTGATGCAGCAAGATAGGCATGTCCTTCCGACCTTGCCGACAACAGCGTGCTGTCCGACTTTGGCACACCAAGCTCTCGCGAGTAGCTGCAGCTGCTCGCAGAACGCCCCTCTGCAGTCGAGCACCAGCACTCTTCCATCTTCGGGGCGCTGGAACGAATCTTCAATCGGCAAGGACAGAAGAGTCGCTGCTGGTACAATTTCCATCGTGTAGCTTGCAGTGTGCAAGGGGTGGCACGGAGGCTCGGGAAGTGCCTTTTCTTCCGTGTCGTCCATCATCATCATCATCTGAGGCGAACCGGGCCGTAAAGATTGGTTGGTGCTACCGACTCTGGGAGATGCGAGTGGTGACGATGGAAGTTGTAGCATCTGCAGCTCTGGTTGCGGAACAGTGGGTCGAGGTTCCGCGATGCAGGGGAAGGATGAAATGAAGTAGACATCATAGGTCAAGGGAATTGTGACTCGTACCGGATGCGAAGTGTTCGAGGCGAATTTCAAGGCGGGTGCTGATAGGGGAAAGCAAGGTACTCCACTATCCTCAGCCACGGCTTCTTGGTCTGAAGACGCAGACTCCGTGGGCAGACTGAGACCTTCGAATCGACATTCATTGCCCAACACTGGAGGACTATCGACTGGCCAAGTGAAGTCGGCTTCGTCAATTGTAGCTTTGCTGTCGTCTGCATCACGGACAAAAGCAGAGTCTTTGGCCACCGCACCGTCCATCGAGATACGGGGCTTTTCTTGCTCTGCCTGCTGAATACGCTTGCTCTCGACATCGAACCATCCGTCCTTGGCCCTGTCGTCATTGTCGACCGCCGCACTGGGAAAAGAGATCCAGCCCATGCATTCGGCCGCTCCGGCCTGCGTTGCAAGAACTCTTCCGACAACAGATGACTTGCTCCAGTAGCTGCGCCCGTGATACGTAAAGCCGCCACAGAGATTTGCCGAGTCTCCTAATGTCGAGATGGCAGCCGGCGAATTTTCGAGCAACGTTGACATGAGGAAATGGCTAATAGCCTCGCCAGGCAACAGAAGGCCTGTCAGCCATGACCGACTGAGCCAGCCACCTGCGCTTGCGTTGTTGGAAGCTGAAGTGCTAGTGGTCGATGTTCGAGAGAGCTGGACGGACTGAGAGGTCGTGGTCCGTCTTTCTAATTGCGGTCTTGTAACGGAAAAGTAATTTGCTGAGCCATCCGATGAAAGCGCACTGGGAGAGGCTACAGGGGTTGCGTAGGCGCTGAAGGCAGGCGACACTACAGGCGAAGCCCCGGGAACCTGGAGATTTTGTTGCCCATGTTGTGACATTTTCAGATTCGTCCTTATGTCTTGCAAGTCCGGCCATGACAAGGATTCCGCAAAGTGTAATAGTCCGCCGATCTGTTGCTCTTCATCTCTTGGGTAGAATATCGGCTTAACATCTGCAACCACGTCCAAGTCCTCCTGTGCTGTCACAAATGTCAGTGCCGAGAAAACGCTACTGCGAGGCGCCTTATCGTCGTCCTCCATGGAGGCCTTTGCTACGCGCACGTTGTTAATAAACCGTCTGGCCAGTACCAGGTCCCAGTGAACTTTCCGCGAAAAAGCGCGTGGTTTAGCGGGAATATCATCCATCTCTAGCCTGAGCTGCAATTCGGATGCCAACACAATTTGCAGAATGAGTACATCACGCTCATTCACTGCCTTGTCGCCGTTGGAGGCTTCGAGCTCTGCTTTCTCTTCTGGCGCTGTAGACCACAACAATTGTCCCAGGCGGATGCGCCACTCAACATAGCTGAAGTCAAACCAGATATCAGGAGAATCGAGGATCCGGACTATTGCAGCGATCTGAGTTTCCAAACTTGTCGCGGTCTCTTCGTTCGTAGCCATGTCACCAGACTCCGGAGACGCCAGCAGCTCGGAGAAGAGTTTGGTGTACATTTCCGCCATATCAGGCTTCGCAGTGGCTTCGAAAGTCATGTTATCCTGCTTGGCCTGTTGCGCTTCCGCTACCGCTGACAAGTGGTCGATCAAGCTTTCAAATCCCATATTTCGAAGTCCCATTCTCTCCGGTTCGGCCAGAAGAGCTTTCCGCTTCTCCAAAGTCGAGGCGATAGGCAATACACGATGGCTGTCGGAAATTGGCATCTGGAGAAAGTACTCAAAGCCGACAGTTCCTGGGTCTCGGCCTGACAAGCGGCGCATATCCGGCACTTCCAAGAGCATGTTCAAGTCTGCGGCATTGATGGTGTCATCGCTCACTGTGCCACCTAGGGTACCAGCTGCAAAGGTAGAGTGCGTCAAATCATCTGTATCTCTGGCATACTCGAGGAGACCACTGCGATCGGCCTTGATCGTGACGCGAGGGCGAGGATGCACAGTGGAACCAACCACATCGAACACAGGAGCGCCGCTGAACATCAATTGCACTTCGTCACTGCTCAGATGCTTGGGCTTCAGATCAGAGTAAGACCTGCTGTAAAGCGGACTCTTAGATGCTTGGTGTCGCGAGGTTACGGAATCATTCAGGCCCTGGGAATGATGGCTGTCTGCCCCTGAGGAGAAGTGGCTCCCCGGTCTGATGGAGGGGGACTTGACACCCCAGGTAGCTAGAATCGCCGGTTCTTTGGTCTGTGGTGGAGGCATGATCACTCTGCTTGTCGGACGCAAGTTGAGCGGTAGTGGTCTCTGACCCGTGTAGGAGATTCGGGATGGTGGATCTATGTGTATAATCTAAATGCGCCATTAGCTGACTGTCAAGTATGATATTGTGTATTGATATCGTGATATTTACATGGGTCTTGCGCTTCTCGCGCCGTCTGCCATGTCCTGGCAGTTTCTGCGCATTCGACTTGATGAAGTCACTGAACGCATTGCTGCGTCTTTGCTGCCTCGAGCCATCGTCGTCGTCATCGTGAATGGCTACTTTCGCAGACTGCTTGGCTTGCTTGAAAGCAGACTTTATATCGAATCCTTTCCCCATGACAACAATAGCATATCCGTTTTTTCTCAGAGGATGTGAATTATGAAAAAAGGTGGAGACGGAAGAAGTAGGCAATGGTAACACAGACGGGAACAACAAACAGAAAGTGAAAAGAAAGCACAGTCTGGACTTGCCATTTTCACACCTACCTTTTTCTGTCTTAAGATCGCAAGGTTTCATTCTCGGGCGCCACGGCTACTAACCTGAGGGATGGCCAGCCAGCCAAAAACTACTAGACCTAGATTAAGGTACCCGCCTCACAACCTAGAAACAATAAGCGGGCACATGGACATAAAAAAAAAAGATGGGGATTGAGAGTAAAGAGGAAGGAGGTAGGGTCGAGCGCACCACTCACGCACGTACATGCATCACACGCGACATGTTCGAAAGTCACAGTGCGAACGAATCACGCACTGGTTACAAGGGCCACATCGCGATCGTGCAATATGCGGGATCCGGCTCATAAAACATTGCAGTAAGGGTAATGGTACACGAGTAAGACGACCATTCTGGATCGTTGCGCCGCCGAACAAGTGGGAGGTAATTTCCTTAAGGATTCGACAGGCACAAAAGCATGGGTCCTCCCGAGGTAAAAACATAGAGAAGGAGCGTATTAGGCGAGAGCCTTCAGCCCGCAATACTGCTTTGGATGGCGCTGCTCTAGATCGAACAGAATCACGAGATGGGGTTCCAGTGGCTTGTTCTGCTGCATTTGCTGAAATTCGTTCAATTCACTGGCGGCCCTTGCGAAATGCGGAGACCAAATAGACTCACAATTCTAATGCATCGTCTGCGGGACCCGCCGCTGTTGGCTGCGAATTCGCAATCTGAAACCAATCGAAGCGCCATGTAGATTCAATTCATATACGACGCCCACTTGGACTCTATTGCGCCTTATGGTCAAGCTTTGCTATACAATTAGGGTAATCATTGGCAAAGCAGGAGACCTTGCGGCTGTTGTTTCCAGGTAGCTCATGTGTCGAGGGGGGATTATCTTCATTTCGAGTTTCATGCAGATTTGGTAAAGCTTTTCTCAAGTAAGCGATCGGTCGCGATGTGGTACACTACCTTGCTAGGTAATGCATGATCCCGGAGCCCTGCAATCTGCCATTTAGCAACCTTTTTGTTTATCGACTACACAAGATAGTATACGATCTAGACATTGTCGGGGTACGTCTTGTCGCAATGTAATGTATGTACGTAAGAAGATGGGCAGTGTTTGCGAACATCATGTGTCAGTGACGAATGCTATTGAGCTTCGGAGGTTGTGCACATTGTAGAACGTCATAAAAGCAATTAGATACGGAGGTACTTTATGCTATTTTCTATGGTATTTAGCGGTCGGACTTTGTTTTGCGTTTATACCCGAACATCAATGCTAACGATAAGACGAACAAAAGGAACGCCAATCCCACTCCAAGTACATTGACTCGAGTAGGCGCAGGCCCAGCTAGTCAAGCCTTTGATGCCTTATCGCCCAGATCAGGAATCCTCTCCTTGAGATATAATTCTAGATGGTCGATCTCCTCCGGATCCGCCGAGTGCGGGAGCCCGTGGTATGTCTTGAGGTCGACGGTCCAGCCCATCTCGGTCAGCTTGTTGGCAGACCTTTGGCCCCATTCTAGCCTGATGACTTGGTCGGCGTCGCCGTGACCCATGAAAATCTTGGTATCCTGCATGATATAATTAGAGTGTGTTTACAACTTTTTCGTGATTCGACGAGTACACGTACCTTGTTGGGGTTATCTTTGGGGACCAGGTCCTTCAGCTTGTATTCCAGAGGCAGGAAGCAGCTAAGACCGAAGATGCCACCGAGACGAGTGGGACAAGTTGTGCCGGAGAGCAAGCTCATGGCACCACCTTGGGAGAATCCTCCGATGACAATCCTCTCTGAGGGGATACCCTTCTCGATCTCAGCTGCGATGAGCGAGTGGAAGTATTCGCGGCTTCGTAGGAGACCGGTCTCATCCTCCTTGAAGTCTATCTCCTCAAGAGAGTTCTATATGATTAGGGAACGATTAGCATACATTCATTTTTCATAAAGGTGAAAGGGCGCGAACAGATGGTATAGACCGTGGTCTTACTATGTCGAACCAGCCAGGCATATTGTGGCCGCCGCTCTATAGAGATATTAGCGAATGGCTGGAAAAGCGAGCCATCTGTCCTATACGTACAACAGTGATTGGGATGCTAGCAGCGCTGGGAAAGACGAAAGCGGTCTCCTCGAACTTGCCCCTGCGGCGCCAGTTCTCTGCCAGCCATGTCCTTTTGCGAATGAGTCAATACAAAAGAAATATTGAGGCGATCTTGTAGTAGTATAGCTTACCATCCGGCGCCACTGTACAAATGTTAGCATTGAGCCCTAGTGCTTTTAAGACAAAGGTATATGTCCGTACCTGTCTCCTAGACCGTGTGCGACAATGATAGTAGAAGTATGCTGCTTCAGAGCAGGAACCACAAGAGCGCGACCTGCCGATGCCATGATTGATGTCTGTGAGGGTATATGTTTTGATAAATTGATCAATCACGTTTCGGAAGATGAATTCAATGGACCTTTATAAGGGTAACGTCAGGGTAAGACAAAATACTCAAAAGGGTATCTTTGCGCTTATGTGTACAGAGAGCTGGCTGTGGCGCGACCGTTTGCGCACAGTACTGTACTGTGTTGTACCTTACCTTATCTCCTGTAGGCAAGGAATAGTCAGCACACAGTCATCCGAGTCATGCTGCGGCTGCAATTCCGCTTCCGCCCATGACAAAGGCTATGCTGATTTGCAAGCACCTCATACACGGGTTTATAAACACAAAGAAAAGTAGAGATTGGAATATATATTCTTCGGAAGCAACTAGTCTGTTCTTATCTGAAAAGTTCCATCGTCTATATAACGGACAACGCATATGTATCATCCTCGACGTATGATTTTTACGTCTCTGCTTATACTTGTTGCCGCGATCACCGTGTCTCAATACGCATCCATATATCGCTGGGCAAGAGGTTTCGCTAGCAAAAGTGCAATAGCCGGTCGACCCGCCCCCGTTATACCACAAAAAGAGTTGTCGAGTTTCAGCACATCTAGCAACCTATCACGCAACATGACCAGAACTCCGGTATATTTCTTTTCCCATGGCGGCCCGAACATCATGGAGGATTTCCAGCACCCTGCGCACAAAAAGCTGCAGGAGATCGGAAGAGAGATCACGCAGAAAGTCAAGCCTAAGGGAGTCGTCGTCTTCAGTGCACATTGGCAAGCCGAGCCTAGAACTGTGCAAGTGAACACTGCCGAGATCACAGATCTTATCTACGAGTAAGTTTTGCGCCATGAATAAGCGTACAAATTCATTTAATGCCAACATATTTCTAGTTACTATGGCTTCCCCCCTCATTACTATGAGATCAAGTATCCCAATGTTGGCAACAGAGCCTTGGCGGAGAGCGTGATTGCCAGAATCAACTCTGCAGGTCTCCAGGCCGAAGGCGTCAAGCGAGGACTCGACCACGGCGTCTTTGCGCCTTTCCGAGTCGCCTTCAACCCTGAGAAGAACCCTCTCAAGGTGCCAGTCGTGCAAGTCAGTCTCTTCAACAACGATGATCCCAATATGCATTACAAGCTCGGCAAAGCCGTTGCTTCGCTGAGGGACGAGGGCATCCAGATCATTGTCAGTGGTATGGCTGTTCACAATCTCCGTGATCTGTGGATGTCGATGAGCCGCCCCGGAGCGATGCCTTACACGACAAGCTTCGATCAAGCACTGAAGGATGCGGTCGAGCAATCTGTAAGTTCAAGAACTCCTTCCTCGAACCCAAATCAAAAACAAGCACTAACGGTCAAATAGCCCGAGTCGAGACAAGGCGCAATGGCTGAGTTGCTCAAGAGAAAGGATGCTCGTCAAGCGCACCCGACTTTCGAGCATTTGCTGCCCATCCACATTGGCGCAGGTGCAGCAGAGGGCGACATGGGCAAGAGGCTGTTCACCTTCGAGGAGGGCAGCATGAGTTGGGCACAGTACCGCTTCGGCGAGGTCGCCCCTGTTTCCTAAGGGTCTTTGGTTTCATCGCATTGCATTTGCATCATTACAGCGGCATGAACATTCGTAGCATGGGTTTGGAGTCATGGTGTAATTGGGATAATTTTTAGTTTTAATGCTTTCAAAACTTCATTCTTTACATCGTCCCATGACACCATTGCACAGAGTCGTAAACAAGAGCAGAAGTGATTTGAAAGAGATTGGTCATGCGTAGAAGCAGCTGAGAAGCATGGCCATGAAACAGCGGTGGTATATACAAAGCAATAATAATTCAAGTCTTTTTTTTTTCCTTGAATGCGCCAGAATTGAAGGCAACTATTGGCCTTGTACAAGGAGCTCGGTAAGCTTGCTCTCGATAGCCTTGTCGTCCAGACCTGGTGAGAAGAGAAGAATCAGCATGTTGTCAGCAGAGAAGGGTTTGGAGTGTCGTACCCTTTAGACTAGCCATCTTCTCCTGTCCGAACTCTGTGATGCATGTCAGTTTTGCGACAGCTATTCTGCTGTGCGAGACATACCGTATCTGGCAAACACCCTGGGCTCAATGCCGAGAGCTTCCCGGATCATGATGGGAGTGTGAGGGTTCTTGGACTTCATGGTAGGGTAGGCTCGCGTGAGGAAGGATCTAGGGCGAGAGAAGCTCGAGTCAGTATGGATCCAAGACGTAGTCCCTCGACGCTTCCATGCTCTTTTGCCCTCGATGCTCCAACGATAGAGTCGGTCTGGTCGCAGTAGGACATGGAGCGCGTGTGTCGCAAGGGAGTCTGAGGTTGTTTTGACTGACCTCACGGCGGCGCTGTGGTCTGAAGTCTGGCAGTGGTGGAATCGCACCTCCTTGAGGGCCTTGGTGAAAGCGTATTTGCCGGACATGATCAGGATTGGCGAGTCGGAGTGTGAGATGAGTTGAGGTGACCTTCAATTACAGAAGAGACGCAGCTAGAGTTGTCTTGTCGCAGTCAATCGGAAGTCTGGATTGCTGCGTTGCTGACCAGTTTGCATTGCTTAGCAGCTTGTTTGCACTGAAGTCAGGCATCCACTTGGTTACTCACAGATCCCTGCCTCATTTCTGACGCAGGCTGGCGACTAACGGAATCGGACTTTACCTGGATATGCCATCCGAAGGCCGCCCGCTAGAACTAATTGCAGACTAGTATTGACTAAAGCTGGATACACTGTAAGAACTACTGACTGTCGGCCTCCCTCTTTGTTCGGCTTGTTCAGCTCGTTCAAGCTTACACCTAGACCTGATTCACCAAGTCTGTCACTTTGGTCATCACACAGTCTTATATCAAATCCCAATCCGAATTTCAGACACAAAGAAAAAAGAAAAAGAAAAACAGAACAAACCAAAATCAAAATGTCGCAACGAGCCGGTCTCCGTTTCTTCAACACTCTGCGCCAATCCGCCTTCGGCAAGACCTTCTCGCAGACCCAGAAGCGCACATATGCAGAGGCCGCAGAGACCGTCGCGCCTCCGGCTCCGGCCCAGAGCAAGATGAACGCTTTCTGGAACTCCAAGGTCGGACCCAAGACTGTCCATTTCTGGTGAGCATCTTTCTTCTTCTTTCCTTGCAGTACCCCGCCGCTGGTCCGGCACTGGTCCGCTGGCTGGCTGGCTGGCTGGCTGGCTGGCTCGCTGGCTGGCTCGCTGCAATTGTTGTTTCGATTCGCTGACTCTTATTGTTACGATTGCTACAGGGCTCCCATCATGAAGGTATGACACACTCTCGATCGTCGAGTCTCTTCTCATGCAAGACCTCACCCGGCTCCCCGCTGCATTGCATGCGCCTATCAATGCGCAACCTCTACAGAGGACTAAACTCTTACCTTCACACATACAACAATTCAACACCAGAGAAACCCAAGTATGAAAACAGAACAAAGAAAACTGACGAGCAAAACAACACACAGTGGGGCCTAGTCATCGCCGGAGCAGCCGACTTCGCACGTCCCGCCGAGGCCCTGTCTCTGTCACAAAACGCCGCCCTCATGGCCACGGGTCTGATCTGGACGCGATGGTGCTTCATCATCAAGCCGCGAAACGTCTTGTACGTCGAGTCCCTTCCCTCCCTCTCCCTCTCCCCCACTTCCCTTGTTTTCCCATCTATCATGTAGTCATCACCCGACGAGAAAAACTAATGCGCCTGTCAAATAGCCTGGCCTCGGTGAACTTCTGTCTGTTCCTCGTGGGCATGACGCAGACCGCTCGCGTCCTGCTCTACAGATCCAGCTTGAAGAACGAGTCTGTGGGCCGGGAGATCGAGAGCGCCGCCAAGGCCGAGGGCCAGCGCGTCCAGCAGATTGTCAAGGATCCCAAGGGCGCTGTTGAGAGGGCTGAGAAGGTTTGAGTGGCATGGTTGGGATAAGGCGGTTCGCTTGAGGAGGGGAGCTTTTGTTGCCGTTGCTGTTTGCTGTTTGGGCGCAATGTGGCAGGACAGTAGAAGAGTGGAGAGGGGAGGTTGGCTGTGTGAAGTATTGTCGTCCGAGTTTGCGAGTCGCGACTGAAATATACAAATGCAATACATGGTCTGTCTAAGCAACTAGCACTTTGGGACTGATGCAAAATGGCAAAACACGAAGAACGAGAAGAGGGCAGAGTGTCTGACTCGTTCGATAACAACATATCTCGTGTCTCTCGATCTCTGCAAAGATAAGAAGCGCCTGCTCCCGCTAAATCTCAATTCCCTCGGTCAAAAACAGCATCTCTCTTTCATGCCTGTGTCCAGGGGGGGGGGGGGGGTATATCAGGTCCTCCTCCCGCACATGTCGTTTCCATCAAAAACGGTCTCTCGGACTCGCAAAAGAAGAAAAGAAAAATAAAAGAAAACGAGGCTCCCAGAATCCGTCTATTGAGGTATGTATATGTTGATGCGCCATCGTGGAAATAGCAACGCCGGCAAGAACAAAGCAATCGTTCATAGTTCTGACGACGCTCAGCGGGCGTTGTTGGCGGGTGCCTCGGTCGCGGGGCCCTCGGGGGTAACGTAGGCCTGTCCTGTGTCAGTGAAAAGGGTCATGCGATTGTGACTCACAGAGAAAACGTACCCTGGTCATGCCACCGTCGACGACAAAGTCGGTGCCGTTGACGAAGCTGCTCTCGTCACTAGCGAGGAACACGACTGCTTGAGCCTGCTCAATGGCCTCTCCGAAACGGCCGGAGGGGAAGTGAACCTCACGGCGGTGACGCTTGGCCTGGTCGTCACCGAGCCAGTCCTGGAGAAGAGGAGTGTTGAGAGGAGCGGGGCAGAGCGCATTGAATCTGAAACCCTCGCGGGCGTGGACAATGGCCAACTCACGGGTCATGGCGAGCACAGCACCTTTACTGGCGGTGTAAGCGAGTTGGGGAGTGGCAGATCCCACGAGTGCGACAACAGATGCGGTGTTGATGATGGAGCCCTTGGTCTTCTTGTGCTTGCGCATGGACAAGACAGCGTGCTTGCTGCCAAACCAGACACCCTTGACGTTGATGTTCATGGTGAGGTCCCAGATCTTCTCGGGAGTCTCCACAGCGTCTGGCGAGAGCACGTCAGCAACTTCTTGTCCTTGCGATTGACTCGAAAGCAAACTCACCAGCGTCATCGGCGTGCATTATTCCGGCGTTGTTGAAGAGAATGTCGACACCGCCCCACGCGTCCAGGGACTCGACCATGTCTTTGATGTCCGACTCCTTGCTCACATCGCAGGTCTTGATCGTGAGCTTGCCCTCGGCCTGGGGGACGAGCTCCTTGACCTTGGCCAGTCCCTTCTCGAGAGCAGGCCCTGAGATATCGGCCATCAGGACCGAGGCACCCTCACGGGCGAATAGAATGGTGGTCTCGAGACCAATGCCACTGCGACAGTCAGCATGCTGGTATTCTTTTTATTCTGAGAAAGTCGCGAGAAGAAACAAAAGAGACATCAGACATACCCAGCAGCGCCGGTGACGATAGCGTTCTTTCCCGACAGACGACCCATTGTGAATGTTGTTTGTGAGTGTGTTGTGTTGGTGGACAGGGAGGCGATAAGAGTTTTTGGATGACTCCGATAAGAAGTTCCGCTACAAGTGTGATGGAGGGGTCCTTTGGTAGGCTAAGGTGGGATTGAGAGATGTGTGAAGGAATAGCACAACACTGAATGTATGGCAGTAGAAGAAGGATATGACAAACAAGAAAAAGAGGGAGCCAGCTGCAGATGTAATTTTTGTATCACTCACACCGACTGCAGACCCTTGGAGACAGTTGTATCGACGAAATTGACCCGGGCCCCCAGATACGGTACGGGGAAGTCGTGTTACTCCGAATAGTGTGTATCACGCGTCACAGACAGTCACAGAAACCACCGTCCGACTACCTGAGGTCAGGTACATGTCACTAATAAAAACTAGGTACGGTAAGGTTATCGTAAGGTTACCCTCAAAGTCGTGAGAAGGGTCACCTTATCCGATGTCGTTCGAAGCAGCAGCTGCAGCTTCTAGCGCAATCCTCGGGAATTGTTTCAAACATTACGCAACCAAAAGCAGCTTCCCCCATGCCATGGCTGGACTAGATTGCCATTTACATTTCTCAACTAAAAGATATTGTTCATTCGTGACATGTTCTCTCTTGGTCGGAGGGGCTCTCGCAATTAGTCAGGCATCGGCCTTTCACGGATTTGGACGGCGATGACGGATAAGATAAGGGTTATCTTTCTATCTTTACCTGCCCGCATTAGCTTGCACTTGGACCGGCGTCAGTCTAGAAAGGATATAGAACCCGAGTCTGTGTAGTCGTTGTATCCTTGTACTTGTATCCGTATCTCTGTCGTCGTCTATCTACAGATACAGATACAGATACAGATACAGATACAGCAGAGCAGCCAAGCTGATCCACCACACTACCACACTTCCACCGCGCGCTCCGTCATCATCGTTTCGCAATAACATCCGTCCGTCTACGATCTCCTCTCGCGCGAGACTCTTGCTGTTGTTGTCGTCGTCGTCGTCTTCGTCGTCGTGCTTCAGTGCCTAAGCTCTAAGCTCCAGCGCTTGTTGTAGCACCCGGTGACCTGATCCAGACAGCTCGACGTTCCCCTTCTCCTCGCAAACGCAAACACTCCAAACCACGGAAAGATGACCATCACCGAAGACCCCACGACCCTGTCCATCGAGGACCTGCCCGAGCTGCTCAAGAATGACAACAGCGTCAAAGTCGCAGGATGCGACATCGACGGTGTCATGCGCGGCAAGCTGATGTCCAAGAAGAAGTTCCTGTCCGTCGCTGCCGATGGCTTTGGTTTCTGCTCCGTCATCTTCGGCTGGGACATGCATGACCAGACATACTTCAGAGAGCTCAAGATTTCCAACAAAGAGAATGGCTACAGAGATCTCCTTGCACAGATCGACCTGAGCAGTTTCAGGAGGATACCGTGGGAGAAAGACGTGCCTTTCTTCCTCGTCAGCTTCAGAGAACCCAGCGGCGAGAGTCTGTCTGCCTGTCCGAGAAGTCTGTTGGAGAGGGCCTCGAAGAAGCTCGAGGAGCAAGGCATGGGCGCATTGGCAGGAGGTTGGTTGCTACAAGAGTCAAGACATGCTTGGAGACCGAACAGCTGATCACGTTGCTTGCAGCCGAGTACGAGTTCTACCAATTCAAGGTGCCCGGCGAACACACAGGTCCTCTCTCCGAGAGAAACTCTTCGAATACAGCCAGATTCCTCAAAGAGAACCCTCCGCACAAGCTGCCTTCTCTGACAGAGGGCATGTTCGGATACAGCATCACCCGCCCTCTCCACAACCAAGATTACTACTACGGTGTCTACGACGCTTGCGAGAAGTTCGGATGTAACATCGAAGGCTGGCATACCGAGAGCGGACCCGGTGTTTTCGAAGCTGTAAGCCCGATTGCGACATTTCATCGATACTGATCCATTGCTGACCGTGCGAATAGGCTCTCGAGTACGGTGAGATCAAGGCCATGGCGGACAAGGCCGCTCTCTTCAAGTATGGCTTGCTCTACATGTCTCCCAAAGCTCTCTGGCTAACACATTCCCCAGGATGGTAGTAAAGTCTGTCGCCGGCAAATACGGCATCACGCCGTGCTTCATGGCAAAGCCTCGTGCAAACCTTCCGGGCAACAGTGGGCACATGCACGTCTCGATATGCGATCCCAAGACGAGAGAGAACCTGTTCTACAGAAAGGAAGCCGACCCGTCACCGCCGTACGAAGACCTTCGTCATGTATCCGACCTTGGCAGACATTTCCTCGCTGGTCTCCTCGAGGGCCTGCCCGATGTCATGCCTATTCTCGCCCCGACGATCAACAGCTACAAGCGCTTGGTCGAGAACTTCTGGGCCCCCGTTACTGTCAGTTGGGGTCTGGAGCACCGCGCAGCAAGTATCAGATTGATCGCGCCACCGTCAGCACCGCCAAAGGCCACACGTTTCGAGATTCGAGTACCTGGCGCAGACACCAACGCTTACCTTGTTCTCGCGACAATCCTCGCACTTGGTTGGCGAGGTGTCGAGAAGAAGCTGGAGATTCCGATACCTCCTCTCGGCAAGGGTGAGGATGTCGGCAGTGCAAACGACACGGGCGCGCGCCTGGCCAAGAGCTTAAAGGAGGCCAACGATCGATTCAAGAGCAAGGACAGCATTGCAAGAGAGGTCTTCGGTGATGACTTTGTAGATCACTATGCTGGCACTCGCGAGCACGAAATCCGTCTTTTCGACGAGGCGGTGACCGACTGGTAGGTGCCCATGCTCACCTGAGGTTCAGGACGAGCTAACAATCTGCCAGGGAATTTCAACGATATATCGAAACTGTATAAGCGATGGTTTGAGAGAAATATGCAGGCCGAGACGAATAACCCAGATCTTCACATGCTACGAGTTCGGATAGCTCGGGATATCAGAGGATTATGTCTACTTCCTTTGGCAAGCAGTCTGACGATCAATCCGAGGTTCGGCGAAGCATGCAGGAGGATTTCATCTACTGTACAGCTGGAATCATAGGGTACTGTGCTGTATGCAAACACGATAGTTTGGCGGATGAGCAAGGGTAAGGTACACATGTGTAGCATCCTGTATACAGACATCGGAGCTAAGCAGCGGCCGAAGGTACAACACAAGAAACTCACATAGACACCTGAGGCACTCTGCAGCTAAAGTAAGGCATGCATGCCGTGGTGAAGCAAGACAGAGATTAGTGTTGCTGACGTCAGTGTTCCCTTTCCCCCACACTTTTAGAATCTACCCCTCCATCAGCCCAAAGCTCCTCCTCTACATCAAACAATGCATCTTCCCATACCGTCTTCGGTGTGCTTCAGATCTCTATCTCCCGCATCCAAGACAGCACGTAGTGCAGCCCATCAAAGGTTCCCATTCAGACTCTCAGTGCCAACCCGTCAGATCCGCATTAGATCCAACATGGCTCAATCCCACGCCTGCTGCACCGTGCCTCCGGTTGTGTCCAAGGGATACAAGGAGAAGGGCGAATGGATCACTATTGATGGTATGAAGACATACAGAACTGGCCCGTCCGATGCCAAGAGTGCCTTGTTGGTCATCTATGACATCTTTGGTTTCTTCCCTCAGACTCTGCAGGGAGCCGATATCCTCGCTCATTCCGACAAGGAGCATCAATACCAGGTATACATGCCGGGTATGTAGTACCTTATTCAGCTAAGGACTCTCACCAGTGGCGTGAGAAAGTGGCAGATTCTGATTCTCGCTCGCAGACTTCTTCGAGGGCAAGCCTGTCCCAATCGACTGGTACCCCCCAGACACCAAGGAGAAGGGCGAGAAGCTCGGCGAGTTCTTCAGCACCACCGGCGCTCCCCCAAAGACCGTCGCTCGCGTTCCCAAGGTCGTCGATGAGATCGCCACCAAGTACTCCAGCATCAAGGAGTGGGGCGTCGTCGGCTTCTGCTGGGGAGGCAAGGTCGTCAACTTGTCCTCTCAGTCTGGCACTAAGTTCAAGGCTGCCGCTGCTTGTCATCCTGCCATGGTCGACCCCAGCGATGCGCCTGGAGTGACTATCCCCTACTGCATGATTCCTTCCAAGGATGAGGACAAGGACGCTGTGAAGAAATGGCAGGAGGGCATCAAGGTGAGGATTGATTGTATTTTCGAGTGCTTTGACATAACGCTTTACTGACGAGTGCATGTCGCAGACCAAGAACACTGTCACATGGTTCGACGACCAGGTCCATGGATTCATGGCTGCTCGTGGCGATCTCTCGGACGAGCATGTGAAGAAGCAGTATGAGAAGGCCTACGGCATCCTCCTCGACTTCTTCCACGAGAACATGTAAAGCTCTCTTGCTTGTTCAGTCATTGCTGCTAGACCCAAATGCTTGAGATTCGTCTCGTCTCGCATGCGGCAGCACGTGGCTTCCAATGGACATAGTCCGGTCACAGTCGTCTTGTGCAATGTCGAGGTAATCAGCTCTTTGAGCGACAGTGTGCATTAGAAGCTCGCATACATTGAGAAATGGATCACGAAGATCCCTTTTCGAATTATTGCTGTCGTGCCTCATTATACCTGTGTGTGTTGCAAGAGTCCGTCCCACTCTCATAGATCTTCATCCGCCACCTCCTCCATCTCCACATTCTTCAGCTCTTTTTCGAACCGCCTCGCTTCAGCATCAATATCAAAATCATCGGCATCCTCCCCCTGGGCCTCTTGAGCAAGAACCTGGGCATTCATCATCTTAAATCCGGCCTCCTTCTCCGCCTCGTCCACCGCTTTCTCAGCATCCCCATATCCCGCCTTCTCCAAGTTATCCAACTCCTCCGGCTCCAGAAGTCTACCACTCCCCACCTCGCCTCCTTTTGTCCGCGCCAGCTTCTGCGCCACCGCTGACGGCACGAAGCGTTTGGATTCTTGCGCCAGATCGCGCAGGACGGGCGCCGAGCTGTAGACTGTTTTGGACCGTGCGAGTGGTGCAGCTGCCGCCGCAGGGGAGTTGGCGTCATGTTGTCGGCGCGAGATGTCGGGTCCGTTGGGGTTGAAATTATTCCGCGCTCTCTCTCGTCGGGGGATCGGCGGCGGCGTATCCCTCGGCATGGGGATATTCCTGACATCTTCATCCGTCACATCGCTGTCTTCCTGCTTGTACGCATCTCTGTGGTCCCTCCTCCTCTTCCCTAAACTCCCCCCATTCTCATTCCTATCCCCATCCTCGTTCCACCGCCGCTTGAACACGGGCGCCTCGTCCCCCATCGCCTCCCGCGCCCTCCGCACAGCCTTGACATCCTTTTCCAGCTGCTCAAGCGTCTGTTTATCCTTTGGCCGCAGCGAGCCAGTCGCTTTTTCTAGCTCTCTGAGCTCGTCGATTTGTTTCTGGAGCCGCTCTGGGTTGCGTCGGGCGAGTTTCTCGTTGTTGCGTGTGCGCTGCTCGGCTTTGGATTTTTTTAACGCTTTTGTCTTTTCGAGCTTGCGTTGCGCTTGCGCGGGGTTTATGCTGCGTTCTTTGGGCATTTTTTTACTAATTGGTGCTACGTTGTTCTTGCTGGTTGGAGGATCGGTTGCGGTTACTTTTGCGCCTGCATGGGTGGGACAGAGATGCTAAATTAGGATGATTGCTTTATCTCGATGGATGGCAGAGGAGTGTTTGTTGTAGCAGGTTCGGTGAACAGCCGTTAGGTTGGCATGGTCGGTTAATTAAGGTAATATAGGTTTGCGTTTCTGATGGACAATTCTCTGTTCTTCGTGATCGCGATACAACGTTCTAGCATTGGTATGAATCTATATCTGGTGGAAGTCGCCCTTGCTGTACTTCACGGGGGAGGCACTCGTAAGGAAGTTTGCACTGGTTTGCATCACGATAATCGTCTAAACATATTCTGACGTCACAGCTCGCTTGTGGAGATACAAATGGTCTAACTTCAGAACATCAGGTTTGATACCTCTAGACTTGGTCACCGTACCTGACCAGGCAACAGCTTTCAACAACTTTTGATCATGGTCGTTAATATCGACTATGTCATGAGTGCCAACTATTCGTCACGTCGTATAATCATTTCAGCAAAACAACAGCATGTGAACTCGACTGGTAGAGATGGGTAGAGATGGAAATTGGTATGTTTATTTCATTTAGAGTAACCACGTAGGTATACTCAGAAGTTCGTTTCGTAAACATCGTAAGAGAAGATCGAGTCTGTCAATGATCGTTGTTTCCAAATTTCAGCCAATGGGATTGGTAGAAGTCGCCTGAATCAATTATGTTTCTCGAAAATGCAGGAAGTGGTATCATCAAGCAAGATCTCTCAAGGGCGCAAGTTTCGCTTTGTTTCATGCAGTTTACTCTGCAACACCACGGGGTCAGTACATTTCCTTTTCTAATGGTTGCGAAAGAAAGACATACTCATTCCAAGAGTGTCCTTGGCAGAGTCCATGAAGCTCTTGCTCTCGCCCTTGGCGTCGTCCTTGCCGGATGAGAGCGAGTCGCCGGCCTTCTGGGTGGTCGACTTGGACTCCTCGGGCTGCACGGCACCGGCAGCCTTGTCGTAGGCGCCCGTGGCGGTGTCCTTGGCCTGGTCCAAGGTGGACTTCTGGGAGTCGGGGGTGATGGAGTCGGAGACCTTGTCACCAAATCCTTTGCGGCTGTAGACTACATTAAACTTGAGGATGTCCATGTACTGCTAGTGGCAAACATACCCGAGATCAGACATATTGATAGTTTGAGTGATTTGGTAAAGTTTTCGAAGTGTAGTGGTGTTTTTGCTTCAAGGATGGATTGTGAATGATCAATAACATCAAGGAGCAGCTTAGCATATAAATACAGAATAGAGGGGAAGCTGTTACGCCAAGTTTACTCATTGTACCCATTTATCGCAACGTCATGTGTGACCAAGTCTACTTGATCCTGAATGGTACCAGGTGGCCATCACATGGGCCAGAACGTCACCATGACCATGGATTACTGCTGGGCTAGATGACCCATGTGATGGTTCATCCCTACCTATTCCCTACCTCACCTTACTTAGCTTTGTGATTACAGGGCACATACAGTACTACTGGGATACCTCCTTAGCTGCTCTAGCGAGCTTTGGTGGGCAAGGTCAGGCACATAGCTATCGCTGACGTACCACCTTATGCTGTTGGAAACCTACCTTACTTTACCCGCATCCACAAGAACCTGATCTGTCGTCTGTGAATGGTCACTAGAGGCTAGCTATTGGACAAGTACCCGCATCCACAGGGACTAGAAGTCTTGTTTGTGAATAAGTCATTGTAGAGAGAAGCTTTTCGTGGCAAAGTATATGCAATATAAGGGCTCAAAGCAGCGCTTGTGTTCCTATGTCTGCGGTCATCACAAGACGCAGATGTAACTCGGATATAACAAGGTGCGATGCAGCATGGCGGAGCCGCGAGGCTCAAGTGCAGTAGCACTGCAACAACCGATACTTGTACCTCAAGCAAGCTACCTTACCTTGGGCAAGCCACCGATGGAAGTGGAGTCGCTCTGAAGACCTTATCTCGCTAGACAATGTCGTCGTCGTCGAGGTTGCACAGTACTGGACATGTCGGATCCGGCACTTATAACAGACAACAAGCTTCGGATGAGGCTCCTCTGTTCCAGAAATCCTCCTGTAAGGAAAGCAAATCTGTGTATCATTAGACCATATTAGTGTAAAATACAGACATGCGATTACTGCGAGCTTTTCTATGTAAAGAATGCGTGTGGCTCGTGTCCGTGATATTCTATCGCGCTGCAGATAACAGCTAACAAGCAATACTTCACTACTGCATGTCGTATTATTATTGTTATTATTATTAAGTCATTCTGGTCGCTTCGTCGGTTACTGGTCGAGTCGGTGGTATGACCGTCAATATTAGATTGCTAGTTGACAATCATGATGGGATGTTCGGGGGCGCATCAGGCGCACATCATGCGTAAGCCTCCATTTGACGTTGACTGTTTTTAATTGCATGTTCGTCACAGGGCGAGATGGGCATGGGATTCGAGGGTGATGTTTTCCGACAGCATGTGTGAGGTCCAGTATATTGACCTTGCTTAGCAGGATAGCCTTGATTTTTAACGGCGGATCGTCAGCAGCCGAAGCGGCGGTGTCGAGCAGCTTAGGGGTCCCTCACCACCTAAGGGGCAGGTTCCAGATGGTGGTCAATCGTCCGTCGGTCCCAGTGATACTCGTGTGCTGTTAATAGCGATCACGTCGTGACCGGAATCACCGACTTGGTTTCTGTCTTTTCTTGGCTGCTGCTCGACGACTAGAGGCGAAAAAAAAAAGGCCCCACGCCCCACTTTTGAGGCTCTCGTGGTTGATTCTGGAGCTACGAAATGCGAAATCCAGCCAATGACAGCTGCGAAGAGTGTCGCGACCATCGCTTGGGGTGGATTTTTTTGGGGGGGGGGATCGTTGTAACCGACAAACGAGCAGGTACACGCGCTACCACGAGCAGTAAGTGCCGATGACAGAGCCCGACGGAGTCCCTGAAGCACGATACGTGCTTTTCGCAGTAGGAACGAGATGTCAGCTAGCCATATCCGGTAGTCGCATGTTCCGGATCTTCTTCGACTCAAGAACGCGAAATGCACGTACTTCTTCGGTGATAACGAGAAGGAAGAGAGTAAAATACTCCACCCAGCTCGCTGGGCAGGGCAATTGACAAGCGATTCAGACGCCCCCTCCCCTTTCGTTTACATATCTGTGACGACTCACGCTCCGAGCCAATCACGGCCTCGACATGACTCTGGACTGGGCCTACACAGAACCATGGGAGGTGCCCAACGGCGCACGCTGTGTCAGTGACCCACAGGGCATGGCTGTTTACGCGCGTTTGTGGATCTGGAGTTACACTGTGGCGTTCGTTTCAATCCCCAGATCGTCAGTGCTTGGAGGCGACGTCTTGTGGGCCCCGTCTAGCCATGTCCGTCATGGACGACGCCAGCTTGTGAAACGATAATCCGCACACGGTCAATGATCGTCTGATAACCACAAAAAAAGGCTTCGCACTGGATGATTTTGTGCGCAGCAAGCGAGAGAACGCATATGAATGCACTTGCGCATTCCAAGATAGCCGTATTGCTAGTCAACAGGCTGAGATTCGCACAGTGAGAATGATGGAGTAGTTGTTGTAGATACGGCTTCCGTGAATACCGTGTTCATTGCAAAGCAAGCATATAGCCAAAAACAAGATAGAGACCTTCTTAATGTATACCCTAGATCTCATCTATATGCACCAAAACTCCTGGTAGCAGCCGAATCCCTGGTTCGCTGCCTGTAATATCTCACACATGCATGCCCTCACATACCCTCCCCCGAACGCCTGCACGCTTTTGCCTCGGTGTGTTCGTGATGAAAAAGAAATTGCATTCTGATAGCAGCAGCCGGTCGTGTGACCAGCTCCTTGCGGGTATTACGGTGGGGTCTTAAACTGGGCTGTGTCCCTTGCTGTAGCCAGGGTCTGGGGGTGGCATCAAGCCATTTCTATGTTGTTGCCATTGTTGCGGGTGTTGCTGAAACTGTACTGGCCGCCCTTGCTGCTCTATTCCTTGAGGTAATTGATGGGGGTACCACTGCATGTTGACAGAGTCGTGTCTGGCGTAATCCAGACCTCCCGGCTGCGAAACTTGAGGCACATACTGCCATGGTTGCTGTTGTGGGTATATTCCGTACTGTGGCATACCATCTGGAGCCATGGGCGCAATGACTGGATCGAGCGCGGAGTTCGTCGCCTGTGCATGGTGGAGATTTGTTGGTGTCAAAGGGTATTGTGGTGTCGGTTCGTGTCGACTGTATCCCATCGATGCTGATGTCGACGGCTGTTGGAAGTGATTGAGAGCCGGCTCGATATTTCCATATGATATTGACCGCATCGGTGGCTGCATGGCGTACTCTCCTCTGGTTGCAGCATATGAGTAATTCGGGAAACCGCTGGAATGTGCCTCTGATGGGGAAAACGCCGGAAATTCATGAACGCGTGGTGAGTCTTGCAATCTCCATGAAGCAGTGGTGGAGGCATCTGAATTTGCTGAATCGGCGTGCGAGGAAATGCCTGAATATATGCCGTCGCGTGCGCCATCGCTGTGCTCATATGCATATTCCTGTGAATTCATAGACGCTGCAAGGTATTAGCAAAGTGATCACGTTGTGCAACATTGCGATGCTCAAACCGGTCGATATTCCTAGACCACTTCCTGAGCTTGTCGATGAGAGGTCCCGAGGTGCGTTAGACGCTAAAGGTGGAAACGAGCGTCCGATATCTCGCTCGCCGTCTATCAATGCGCCAAATTTGCGTTCTGAAGGTGAATCAGACATAATAGAGGAGGCCTTGGAGCCCGATCCTGCTTTGTGTTGCGCACGGCTTTCCGTGCCTCCAGTTGAATCGACGGGGTAGAACACGCATTCCTTTTTGAGCCTTATGCAGTTCTGACATCGTCCCATGTCATCTTGTTCTGCGAGGACACATCGGATCTTCCTTCGCCGACAATGACCTGTGTCATATCAATCACTGTATCCTTGCGTAGCCAGTGCGACAGCTCGATAGGCATTCACTTACCACATGCGATCGATATCCTCTGATAGCCGAGCTTGTTTCGTCTCTTGTCGAGCGCTGACGGTGACAGTCCAGGAGTATCTTGGTCACTAAGGCCGCTCATGTGGGGCGTAGATACTGCGCGCTTGAGAATGGGGCTGACTTTGGCCTTTGATATTTTCCTCCTCTTCCCGGTTATCCCACTTTCGTGAGGCAATATCGGGGTCATGCGTCCTCCTTGCCCCGATGAATTCAATGACGAAGAAAAACTCGGTAGTCCAGAGGCTGGTGGCATGTGATGTAGCGCAAAACCTGACATCTCGATGGGACGTAGGCCCAGGTAGATTGAGTGAAGTCCCTCAAGTGGGCGCGAATTGCAATGGTTTCACGATAAGTGGACTCTTCACAAGCATGGCATTATCATATAGGATCTCTCGGAGCAAGTATGAATGACAGATCAAGTCGGAGAGCCGCAATCGCAAGAAATGAGGTTGATAGGCGAATGCGCTAGACAATGCAGGACCAATGAAGTGGATGTCTAGACACCTCTGCAAGTCCAAAAGAGGCGACGTGAACAAGTGACTTCTTGCAAGATATAAGAAATAAGAAACGAGAGTAAGTGCCAATGTCGCACCAAAGGAGAATAGATTTGAATGCAAGAGAGGAAGTGGACGATAATAGTATGTCCAAGAAAAGAGAGAAAGGTACAGAAATGCAGAGCCTCTAGTCATGAACCCCTTCGCCTACGAGCATAAACCCGGGGTTACCTTGTTGGCAAGGTCATCACTGTCTCCTACCAGATGCAGAAAATGATCCACTCCATTACCACGTTGAAAAGTTGGTTCAAATTGATTACTGGGTGGCAAAGTACAAGAGGCGCTGTCGACCATGCTGTGCGGCGCAACATCCTTGCATGGGGCCGATGTTTAGCGCAAGACAAATGGCATCACCACGATGGAAGAAGACACTAATGAGTGCCCGGACCAACGATGAACACAGCGTTTTAGGCTCTTCAGACCAGAGACTGGACTTGACTGGCCGAGGTAACTTCCCGGATTCTCATCATCCACCAAACGTATCGTGGTCGGCACATGGAGTCTCGCAAAAGCCTAAATGTTAATAGCACTTCATCTTTGGAGCTGCACATGTCGAACCAAGGATTCAAGGACTTCGCAACTGCCGAATCAATGTCGTTTTCTGTACAAGCGCGACCCTTACTGCCTGTGGACTAGGGGAACCAATAAAGTAATCGAGAGATTATTCGTCGCATTTGCAACAAATGGAGATCATAGCACTGACGAACGACGCCACATTGATGTCCATTCGACGTTTCCACCCAATCCTTCGGAGCAAATCATGTGGGTTGTCAGTGCTATCTTGGCACGGTTCTGATCGCGACAAGGTATACAACAATACAATAAAATAATACTGCTGCCAATGATGTAGGTTTCTTCCAGCAAGCACCCAGGGCTAGAGAGGCTAGCAACGGTAGTCCCCGTTTCGCGAGATTGACACCGTCCTAGTGCAGTGACTTCACGTCATCACGCGTATTGTATACGTGGGGGGAAGGTACAGTACTGCATCTTGTAGTAGGACTTCCAATACCTGTAGCACTGCGATTTATCATGCAGCGCTTTACTGAACACCCACTGTAAGGTATCTTGTTGTACAGTACACTGTATGCCAGTATCGTGAGAGCGACGCAGCATTGTAGTGCAACGTGGTACAATTGGATATATGGCTGCCTTTTGAACGCAGCGATGTGAAGTGATAATTCCAAAAATCACGGATGGCCTCATCCATATGTCAAACGAGTTGCAGTACCAGCAAAGGCTGAGGTAATAATCCAATGTCGGCAACTCCTGGTTCACTCTGTTTCCGCACAACAGTATTTACAGTACTCCTCCAACTCTAATGTGAATATTGGTGTATGGTTAGATTGGCCTGCATTCAGCTCCCACCCGTACAGCATTTCAATTTCGCGCTGGGAATGGGAGCCCGACATCACATTATAACCGGATGGGCGTAACAGAGACAGGGAAGCTACCGGAAGACCAGAGGCAAATAAGTCCATTGGATTAACAGTTCGAAGTGTATTTCTCTACTAGCGTTAGAGTATGTCATGTACAGTACTACTTCTTCCACCGTTACACAACATCTATGGACCTTATTAAGGCACTGCATGTGCGCCTCCCATCTACTAACAATGCGTACTGCGCCATCACGTTGTGTTATGAAGCATCGTCGAGTCATGTCACTGACTCGGATTCTGCATCGTGGATTCGAAGCTGCCGCAAACGGCGCTTCCGTATTCGTAAAAATGGACTTAACCACAATTATCATTGGCTCGATATCGCACGCAGTAGGTCGTCACACTTGTTATCGCTCTTGGTCATACTACGAGCTCTCGCCGAATTCCCTCCGTTCTTGTTATCCTGGACCATCACATTAATCTCCATGCTAATTAATATGCTTTGGAGATCCCATGAAGCTCTTAGAGTTTTCATCTCGCGTGGCAGAATTCGACATGGCTGCAGTCTGCAATCGAGGTTTTCTACGGACACAATTTGGGTAAACCTAAAGTCGAGATGCCTTCACACCAGAGTGTAAATATGTATCTCCTCTGAAATCTAGCGCCCGCTTAGATACGTAGATCTCCGACCAAAGTGCGCACCACCGCGTGGAGAATGATGGACAGACAACGCGTATATCCATTATGTGCGGGGTCAATTTTGGGCTTCTTGGTGTACGGATTTGGCGCAGATCTCCGAGAGAAGGCCCGGTGGGCAACACCTACCTCATGTCATGGTGTTCTTACCTTAAGGCTTTACCACAACTATCGTTCCAGAATGCTCTCTGAATCTTGGCTTCATAAAAAAACTCTGGCGTGCGATATCAGTTGTTTGAGCGTTACACAATTTCCAAATCACCGCTCAACGTGGGCCTGTGTCTTCATGTCACATCGCGGTGATGACTGCATAAATGTCGATTTTCTTACTAATCTATCGAGCCTTTCATATTGGCACTAATGTGCCCTCCTTCGCTTCCATAGGCCTTCCACACCTGCATTGCATCCTTCGACTGTAGTATATGAAACCTCTCACATTGCAACACAGCTGAAGACTCGCAGAACAACATTTGCATGTCGCCTGATCAGGTATCCTTGCATTCATCTCGGGAGCCGATCATGAGAAATCGTTGGAAAAGCATATTGCACACCACATTATCAATCGATCATCCTCCCGCTCAATATGGCTAATCGGTGCCAACGTGGCGAAGTTGGTAATGGATTATCATCTTGTAATGGGCGTTCTGCGAATTTTAATGTCAAGACGATTCAATCATGTTGGCTGAGAGGAGATCGCAGTACGACAGCGCCCACCGACGAGCCGGGCGTTCCGACAGCGAACATCAAAGATAATGAGACGGAAGCGATCTTGCAGAAGACTAAGAACACCCACATACACGTTTTATTGCAAGCTGACACCGCACGAGAATCCCAATCGTTAGACAATCATTGGTCAGGCTTACCGTCAGATAGCAACCCCATGTGTGACCAATCAGACTACGTACACCCGGCGCTAGAGTATAGCATGCCCCGCATTGATAGATAGGCGGACAGTCACTACATCCTGAGGTCCCCTATCTTATCGAGGTATAGTGATGTCCATACTGAATTCCTCCAAACATAACCCTATTCTGCAAGTCCATTGTCTCTCACCAGATTGCTGCACCTATGGCGGAAACTATCACCATACCATCACCTTCTGTATTCTTACGTGCCTCCCCTGAGCCCCCAATCAAATCCCAGGACTTGTCATCACAGCCGAGACGACCTGCGAGCAAAAAGAAGAAGTCTACGCCTGCGACGAATAAAGTCGTAGAAAACGCAGCTGTATCCAAACCCAAACAATCAAAAAGCCGTAATGGTACGCTTGATGCAAAACCTGGCTGTCATATACAAGCTTTTGTTTTTCCATATGCCATCCAGGTATACTAAATCAGATGCATCGCAGGTTGTATTACTTGCAAGGCCAAGCGGTTGAAGTGCGACGAAACGAAACCCTCTTGCCAGCAATGTAAACGAAGGAGCGTAGAGTGCGGTGGTTACAAAAAAGATTTTAAGTGGAGACCTTTCGAAGAGACCAATGTCGCAACCAATATAGCAAAGCGAAAGAAAGGTACGTCTTGTCTTGACCTTGGTTCTTAAATCCTTTGAGGATAATCATAGTGTATGTCTACTTGCTCGAGTTTGTATTGACCTTGTGTGTTCAGCATCCCCGCCGCCGCCGACTACTGGAGGTAATGATCATGAGCATGCTCGAGAAACAACACCTCCGACCGGAAACCTACTCCGGCGTGAAAGGAAAACCAGTTCAGCATCTCCTAATGATGATATATCTTCCTCGTTCTCCCAACAGCTCTTCACGCCTCCGGAGGACAACGGTCCCAGTCTTCAGACGTCCCCTGAACCTCGTGTTCCGCCTCAAGCCACACGGGACACGAATCTAGAATCTATCCCGGAATCAGTGCCTCAAACTTTAGCTTCGGAAGACGACTCACCGAACGTGGCAGAAGAGTCTGTAGATGGGGGAGTCGGAAGTGATTCCACAGAGACTCCGGATCTCAACCTGCCTCTTCCAGACTGTCTTGACTTTGACATGGGAGACCTTGACCTGCTGCCCGACCTTTCTTTTCCTTTATCTATGTTCTCGGATGACATGGGCGACGCGGACTTTGCGGGTGATGTGGAAGTCGTCTCTCGCCTTCCAACGACCACGCCCGACTACGACGCCTGGGCATCAAGATTAGCATCTCGCCCATTATCAATGGAGGGAGCTATATCAAATAGCCCACCTAGTTCCATGCCCGGACCTTTCACGTATCTCTATGAGCAACCTCTGCTCCACCCTGGCAGTGAAGAGATGCTATGCATGCGCTTCGATAGACTGACTTGCGGTATATTATCGGTATGTGCACTTCAAAGCTGTGCAGCTCCCCACCACATTTTTTAACCGCTGTACAGGTCAAGGATGGTCCGAACGAGAACCCATGGCGCACATTAATATGGCCGATGGCAAAGCAATCCCCAGCACTTTATCATGCCGTCAACGCCATGACTGCTTTTCATTCATCGCGTGATGTACCTGCATTACGTTTGGTTGGCCACGAACACAAGAGTGCCAGTCTTCAAATCCTCGCCACCGGCATCAATGAGGGGACCATGAACCACGACACGGCAATTGCGACCACTTTAGCATTGGCATTTGCAGAATGCTGGGATCAGCACATTTCTAGTGGCAATGATCACATCAAGGGTGCACGCGTGATGATGAACATTGCTTTAGACCGACACAAAGCCATGCCATTAACGGGTGAGAAGCTCGCTCGGCTCAAGTTTCTTTGCAATGCTTGGGTATATTTGGATGTTCTTGCCCGAATAACGACCGTTGACGATGACGAATCTGATGATTACGACAGGCTGTACTGTCTATACAGCAATCCTCGGAACTCGATCAACAATGTATCTGGAGATCAAGGCTTTGGCATTGACTTCGGTATGCCCATTGATGCACGTTTGGATCCGTTGATGGGGTGTGCGAGCACTTTGTTCCCTCTGATCGGGCGTGTTGCGAACTTGGTCCGAAGAGTATGTCGATCAGGATCCAACTCGCCACCAATGATCAGCCAAGGCATGGAGTTGAAGCTATTGCTGGAAACATGGGATCCACCGGAGCTTATAGAACCACCGGAGGATCCTACAAGCAATGTGCAGCACAGCATCCAGACTGCAGAGGCTTATCGTTGGGCTACCGTGAGTTTGCAATCTGTGATGTTATTTGACTCATCTACTGACCTGATTTGCAGTTGTTGTACTTGCATCAAGCACTCCCAGAAATTCCAGGCCCATCTTCATCCGAACTTGCGAAGAAGGTCTTGGTGTTTCTTGCGACTGTTCCACTGGCGAGTCGTACTGTCATTGTACATATCTATCCTCTCATGATGGCTGGGTGCGAAGTGACGTCTCAGGAAGATCGCAAATGGGTGAAGGACAGATGGTCTGCTCTTTCGCAAAGAATGCGCATTGGGCCTATTGATAAATGCATGGATGTGACGCGAGAAGTTTGGCGTAGACGAGACGCTTACGAGTCTCAACCAACTCGAGCGAGGGCTTTGGTTTCGACAGCAGATCTTCGAGGCTCTGCGATGATGAGACCTCAAGGAGGGAGTCGCGCAGAATCGTACGACAGTGCTGCTGAGAGGGGCGATGGCAACTTTGCTTGGCCAAAGGGCAGGCAACACAGTCGAACAAGCCTGAGTGACTTTGGCCAAGGTGAGCCATCCATGGGCTTTACTCGTTCACGTGGAATGTCCAGAGGTGGGATGGATCCAATGTACACTGTGAAGGGGAGCCTTCATTGGGTTGGTGTGATGATGGATTGGGGTTGGGAAGGTAAGTCTGGCAGTCCAAAAAGACACGATAACCAATTACTGACATGCACATTACAGTACTTCTTGGATAGTAACGCATAGCATAGCATTGGGGGAAATGGTTTGGTATATTAAGTAGCTATCTTTTTCATAGGGACAATTTTGGGAATGGAGTCAGGTGAGGATTTGGGAACAGTTGAATAATGCGATGCAAACGAGAATGATATTATGCCTCGAAGGAGCCTTGGATTTCTACCATCTCTTCAATCATATCCACATCGTGATTCCTGTCAACGTCTCTGCGCAAGTGATGTCCTACGAACAATCATATCATGCCGCCTGATCGAAGGCAGATCCGTCGGATGTCCCAAGACTAAGCGTACTGGGCGCCGCCGTAGGGCTCTATGGCACGTGACCATGGACCTGTTTCCCAATCCGGGCAAAACTTCCTCTCAACACCCTTCCGCATATCTAATCCTCAACGATCCATTCAGGTCCATCCAAGTGTCGGCGACGCTGATACGTAGGTACCCCGCAAGTAGATATGGCTCCTTTAGGGATGCAAGTGCGATAGAGCCGGACTATTTGGCTGAACATTGACTGTGACACACTCGAGCATGTCGGACGCTCCACAGGAAGTATGTAATACTGTAGATAATACATTCGTGGCGGCATTTCTGTGAACCATATAATAGCAGCAGCGCCTGGCTTCCCAATCCGTTTCTCTCATCACTATCCTCGATCATCAACTACACTCCCATCCCTCACAACAACAACCCAACCAGCCAAACATGTCTTCCGCCGCTCCCCTCAAGATGGGCTACATCGCCAAGGCCCAGCAGGAGTATGAGCCTCCACTTATCGCCAACGAGAACGCTTTCCTCGGAGACGTCCTCAGCAGCGAGAAGCACGCTCCTGAGACTCCTATCTCCATGGGATTCTACAGACTCATGGCTGGTAGGTCACTTCTTGAAAGTAATGATCGTGTAGGCAATCGGGCTGACAATGGTTTTTAGGCACTCCCCTCGTCTACAAGTACACCTACGACGAGATGAAGATCATGCTCGAGGGCCACATGGACATCACCGACGAGACCGGCCAAACTGTGCACGCTGTTCCTGGAGACGTCCTCTACTTCCCCAAGGGCGCCACCATCACCTTCACCACCAAGACCTACGGCCTGGCCTGCTACACTGGCCAGCGCAAGCGTGACGGTGCTTAAGCGATCAATGGCTGGACCGACATCGCCCTGAAGTTTGACAAGAAGCATACCCCCAAGGGCCGGGGCGGGGCAGGACAATTGAGAAATACAACTGCCGTTGCACGGACACCTAGACAGCGGAGGGGAAATCAAAAAGCCCTTGCAGCTGTCTCATGACATTTGGAAAATGAACAAGATATTACGAGCGTATCTTTTGCCTTGTAGCTATCTTAAAACTGGATAAGACAGATAGCCAATCAAGTTCCCGTTTTTAGCGAACAAATACCCTTTGCAAATCGATCGCATGCCAGATTGTGAAAGATTGTCGATCACTTTGTTAACCCCTCCAACCCCTCCATGACCCTGCACAGATTCGTGCCCCATGCCGCAGAATAAGGTACAGCGTTCCGAAAGCTTGTGAAGCAGCTATCTCGTCTTGGCATCTCCGGCGCATCGGTAACGTCGTTCTGTCTTTATTTCGTGTGACCGCTCCGTCTACTGTGACATGTCGGCCCTCGGCCAAGGACTGGGAATACGAGCAAATGGACCAATCAACCCAGAAGCAAAAGCGCGTGAGATCGCAGCTGAGTTGCGATCCATGTAGGATTGGCAAGCTCAAGTGCTCCAGGAAAAAGCCCTGTGATCAGTGTGAGAAGAGAAACAAGGCAGCCTCCTGTACATATCCAGCTCCTGTTTCAAAACCTCGTCGAGACAACAATGTCAAGGGTCGCATCCGCCATCTGGAGCAGTTGGTCGTGGATCTCATGAACTCCAAGTCCGCTGTGGACAGCACCGTCGCCAATGCGTACAGTGAACATAGCAGTAACTCTGTGGCTCACGTCGGCCAGGCTGAACAACCAAGCCACATAGCAAAGACGAATCAGAAAGAAATTCAACTGACGCCGCCTGATAGTGAGCAAGACTTTGTGACACGTCTAGGCGTCCCTGAGCCGAAAGTTCCCGATGACACCGGTTCTGCAGCTATTGGACAGCTAAAAATCAATGGTGGCGGGACGAGCTATGTTGGTTCAGCACACTGGGCGACTATCCTGGACGGTATAGCCGATCTGAAACGGGAGCTCGACAGCGATGATGACAATGATGCCACAATCGATGATGTGCTGCCAGGTCAGAATGAAGCATCGAACGTGACAGGTTCCACCGGGGTCACTGGGTCGCTGCTACAATCGCCGAAGGTACTTACAAAGTCTGAATTGCTACAGAGACTGCCTCCAAGACACAAGGTTGATCAGCTGCTAGCTACTTGGTTCAGTTCATCTGATCCATTCAAGGCCGTGATTCATAAAATACAATTTGAAATAGAGTACCAGCAGTTCTGGAATGACCCGCAAGCAGCGCCGACGATATGGATTGCGCTCTTGTACGCGATTATGAGTCTCGGATGCTTCTTCCGCCTGCAGAGATCAAAGGAATTTGCGACGCCACAAGCCCATGCTATTTGTTCAGAGGCCGACGAGTACCACAAGCTGTCGGCGTCGGCCCTTGTCTTAGGAGAGTACATGACACCAAAACCCTTTACGATAGAAGCTCTTCTCCTCTATCTTGGCTTGTGGCGGGCCAAAGCCGCTGACCTCGAAGTGTGGCTCCTTCTCGGAGTCGTTGTCAGACTTGCTCTCCGCATGGGGTATCACCGAGACGCCAGTCATTATGGCAAACTCTCTCCATATGCGTGCGAGATGCGGCGACGGACTTATGCAATTTTGTACATGTCTGATGTTCTCATCTCGTTTCATCTAGGTCTGCCGGGGATGTTGCGTACTATTCAAAGTGACACTCAGCCTCCTCACAATATCCTAGACCAGGACTTTGGTGTTGACTCGATTGCACTTCCTCCTGAACGCCCGGTAGAAGAGTTCACTCCGTCGGCTTACGGCAATGCAAAAGTCAGGATATGTCGGGTATTTTCAAACGCTGCGGAATTGTCGCATTTGACCAGTCCGCCATCATACGATGCGGTCATGGCTGTCGATGCCGAATTAGAACATGCAAGTGCAAATATACCTCCCTCGCTACGAAAGAAGGCCTTCGAGATGCGAGTAACGGAATCCCCAGAAGTCATACTTTGCTGCATCAACCTAGATATCTTGCTGTTGAAAACCAAATGCGTGCTTCACAGACGATTCATGGTCAATTCTGCAACGGAGCCGGCCATGGCGTACTCACGCAGGGCATGCGTCGAGTCCTCAATGCAAATGCTTCGACATCATCACACCACGAGCGAAGCAAGCAGGGCTGGAGGCCGACTCGAAAGTGTTTCCTGGTACATCGAGTCCTACGCGAAAGCGGACTTCTTGATGGCTGCGATGATTGTCTGCCTTGAACTCAACCAATCTGGACAGGAGGGGTGCTCTGGCTCTGCATCAACGGAATCCGTGGTTGCAACGCGAGAGGAGATGATGAAGGCATTAGAAAAGACAAAAGCCATCTGGGAAGAGTCGATTCGCGAAACAACACAATTGTTGGGTCAAGGCGACGCGATGAAACGATATGCACTCAATGACAACGCGATCATGCAAGATACCATGAAGGCGTGCAAGGCTATGGAGAGGATGTTGCATATTGTCAAGAACAGACAGAACAAGCCCAACGCAGCTTTTCTACAGACGGGCCCTTCGACTTTATCTACATCAGGTCCGCGATTCTTTCCTTATTTCCTCGGTGCTTTTCACACTAACGACTTACCAGTCTCCACTTGGCCCGCGTCGACTCCTTCCAGCGTCACGAACAGCACAATGGTACCGAATATGCACACTATAGATCAAGACTGGCAATATGGCGGCGGTGGCGGCTATGCGAAAACGACAGGACTGCAGGACCTCAACCCGACGTTCGACAGTATGATGTCCGACATTCAAAACATCGACTGGGTAAGCACCTCTTTTTTCCCCTTCCGGAACCAATCCATACTCTTGTTCCAGCCCCTTTCTGTTTTGATTTTCGGTTTCCTTTTTCGCTAACACGTTTTCGCTTACGCGATAACAGACAACATGGGAGCAACAACTAGGCGCGCAAAACCAAGAAGACATTCTGAATTGGAGAATAGATGATTTGATGGGAGACGGGGGATTCAGCACTGATGATTTGACGGTAGAGCTTTCTTCTGCTCAGCCACTAACTACGACGACGACGACGACGACGACGACAACGGCAATACCATCAGTCTTGAATGCAGGGAGCGGTGCTATTGTCAAGGACAATGACGCATGGTTATGATAGATTTCTCGGGTATGAGTCCATGAGTAGCCCCAATCACAACACTCGAGTACCTAGTCGGTACATGACACTCAACTGTTACATGTGCTGGCTCAAGTACCTGCTGTACAACGTCCAAGCAGCAGCCAACAACATATATGAACAAGTACCGTAGCTGATCTATGTATACAGTACATTATAAGCAGCTTGCGTAAGGTATAGACAATTAAGTGACGTGAATAATGGTACACTCAAAGCAGGCTGACAAGACTCTTGCGCAGGCAGTCGATGTACCATACACAGACGAGCCATAAACGAGCGGTCCCCCAAAAAAGTGAAAGGTGAAAAAGTGGGGGAAAAAAAAGGGTATGAAAACCTAAACATCAACTACTGAGCCAGGTAGGCCATCTCATCTATCTCATCATTGGAACTAATACCGGTACATTATCTTTTTCTCTCTCTCCTTATGGCTTTGATTTTTCCCTTTTTCCCTGCCTCTGCCCCTTTTGCTCCCTTCCCTAGGTTGGAGATGAGATTTACATTATTTGTTTTGAGCTTCTTTTTCTTCTCTTTCTCTCTATCTTTTGGTTTATCTATCGTACACGACATATTTCAGGGTTTTATCGTACATATACACATACATGATCCACAGCTGAGAGGCCGTGCGTAGCGTAGTTTAGTCGTGTTACAAGGCTTGCGTCACGGGTTCTTCTTCTTCTGATGAATTTCTGCAGTCGGATCTTGACAAGTGGAAACTTTGACTTGGGCGGAACCGCGCAGATGGGACCAGCCGAGAGTAAGGAACAGTCTTGCTTTCCTTTTGTTGAGATTTCCGGTCATGTGTTCTTTTTCTCGCTGTTGATTCCTCATCGTCCCTTTTCCTCGTCGTGGAAAGAAGTACAAACAAGAAATCAGAGCCTGTCCACCGTCGACGAAGTGCCGAGGCCGGCTCCAGAGGCGCCAGCAGGAGTAGAAGTGGCGGCGGCGGCGGCGGCGTCTGCCTCGTCGTGCATGCCGCCCATACGTCTCTGATGCTGAGCATGAAGATGCGAGTGGTGATGAGCATTAGCAGCAGCAGCAGAAGCAGAAGCAGAAGCGGGCTTCCACTTTGGCGACGACGACACCTTCCTCTCGCCAGCCAATTGACCCTGCGGATCGACCTCCCTCCAACTACCCCGTCCACCCCTGCCTTTTCCCACGCCTCCCTGGTCCAGACTGCCGCCTTCGCCCCACATGCTCAGTCTCTGCACTTTGCGGAGTTTGCGCAGTCCGTAGACGATTGCTGCGACGGCGAAGACGCCGCACGACACGGATACCAGGGGGAAGCCGAAGTCGGTTTCTTCGATGAAGTTCTTGAGGTTCATGCCGTAGAGGCCGGCGAAGAAAGTGCCGACTCCGATGCCCAGGGTTAGGATTGTGAATTTCAGGTCGAGAAGCATTAGGGAGTTACGGTTGGCGTCGAGTATTGCTTTGACGCTGGGTTGTGGGTTGCAAAATTAGTTTCAAGTCGTTATATGTGTTGTGATATTGGAAAGGGACAAAAACAACTTACATTTCTTCCGTGTTGCGGATGTTGCTGACCAAATTGCCACTGACCTGGACGATTTCGTCGCACACTTTGTGGTACGACTCGAGGAGCATCTCGACTTCCTGATGGTCGTCCTCGCCGCGCTTGATGCCTGCCGCTTTCTCGCTGAGATACATTGACGCGAGATCGTCGTCTGCCTCTAGCAGATCATCAATGGCGTCTCTCACGAGTCGCGCTTTCTGTTCGAAGGTGCCCAGTTTCTTGGAGTAGATCAGCAGATGACGCAGCTTGTCCCTGTCGATATCTTCCTCTAGCTCCCTCAGGACTTTGACGACGGGCACTCTGACGCCTTCAAATTCGCCTTCCAGGCCGGCGGTGACGCTGATCAGCACGGCTTCGAGAGCGCGGAACTCGTAGGGAAGAGAACCCGCTGCTCGTCCTTCGCGCAGCTGCAGTTTGCCTTCTAGATCGTACATGAACAGAGACTGGGTGTGCGAGTCTGTGGTTCCGTAGGCGTCGAAGACGAGCACGCGGTTGTGCTTGATGAGACAGCGGATGTGGAGCAGGTTTATCAGGATCGCCGAAGAGCGCACGAGGATGTGAGGAAGCGTGGAGGAGTCGATCTTGCGGAGATCTCGGGGCAGGAGACCGTACTGTTGTTTTCTCAATCATTAGCCCAGGCTCGTAAAACATGGGTCAAGGCAACGGCCGTGTCCAAGGGTAAGAGACATAGACAATACCTTTGCAATAAGCTCGCTCTTCTTGAACGCTCCATTGACCAAGGTGACATTTCCATTCTCGTCAAACTCCGTACACCGTAATCTCAACTCATTGATCGGAGTGATCCTGCTCAAGGACGAACTGTCGTCCAACAGACTGGGACCAGCGGGAGGCAAATCATTCGGCTGCAGCGGTCCGGCCGACTTTTGTCGCATGCGCTGCCACGGTCTGAACGTTCGGTTTTCCTTTGTGGACGTTGTGAATGTGCGGATACTGTTCGCCGTGGCTGAGAAGCCTTTCCTGCTGTTCCTGTTGTCTGCACAAGACGAGAGTCCACGCTTGAATATACCCGCGGCACCTTGACTTTGCAATTCACTGGTGTTTCTCGAGCGCCTTGTCGTTGTCGGTACTTCATGACCTGCTCCAAAGCGACTGGTTATCTTCACTCCATCCGTCGCATTCCTCGCTCCCGCTCCCGCAGTCCCACAAAGTGTCGAAGCAGCTCGAGTACGAGTCCAGCACGTCGTCTTGGTCGGCGGCGCTGCTGCGACAACCCTCTTCTGAGAGGCGAGAAAAGACAGCGAATCTGCTTGAATGCGCAGGAATCTCAGGACAGCAGGAGACGGAGCAGGGAGATGGCCCAGGCCTCCTACTGCTTTCATCTCTTTTTTCTGTTCCTCTTCTTATATTCGCTGCCTCTGCTCTTTTCCGTGCTCTCTATGATTTTCCGACCAATGCGAAGAAGATAGTTAATCTTTCTTGCTCTGTTTTGGCAGATCTGAATTGTGATACCCGTTCGTCTGTCTCTTGCCACATTGGACAAGATGAGACACCTTATCGTACGGAGAACGCTCTTCTTGTTTTCCTCCGTCAGAGGTACCGTGATCTCTTTTTTGTCTCTCTGACGGCCAAAAGAATCAGAGTTGACTCAAACCTAGACTCGACGCCGAGAGAGGAAATTAATTGCTAGACCGAAACTTGTACAGTATATATACTTTACAGGCTGGCGGCCGGGGTGGCCGTCTCGTAAACTCCGGAGATATAACTAAGGTATTATTTTGTAGCGAAAGGTACAGGTACTTCATCTGCTGTCTGACTGTTTGCGATTTGGACAAACTTGATTTTTTGGTGAACTGGAGCTGGGCTGGAGGCAGACCCTGTCCGTGATACTGCTATTACTCTCTTATGGTTTTCATGGCTATATTTGTGGTGATTGCGTCGTTTGTGATGTGTTGATGTGTATATATCTTGATCCATGTATAAACATAACAGTATGGCACTGTAGGATGCTGAATGCAATGTTGTGGAGTGGGGGGGGGGGACACATGATTGCCTTGCGCGTCTCACTTCCCCTATAAGCACCAAGTCACAGTGCAAGTGCATCAAGGACCGAGGAAACAGAAAGATCGATATTTTGGGTCATACACATCGTAAGCAATCAGAAACAGAACGCCTCACACCACAGCATGTGGACCCATATAATGCGGCTGCACCTCACTCCACTCCTCATCCTTATGACTCCTCCTCAGCGCCTCGACCAGCGCCACAGCACTAATGAGCACCTCCTCGACCTCTCTCTCGCCCATGCCCATCTTCTCAAACTCGAGCAACAACTCCTCGGCGTCCGACACCTCGATCCTAGCCACCACATGCCCCTTTCTGCCGTTGTCCCTCAGCTCCCACCCCCCGTCTTGGTGCCTGTCTTTGCACCAGTAATAAAACCTGCGTTCGGGTCCACTGATCCCGTTGCCTTTGAGCATCGACTCGAACTTCCACCTGTTCTTGTTCGTGGGCAGCCGACCGTCGTGTTCCATGCGCGTGTGCCCGACCCCGTGCAGATCGATATCGATGGCTGATTTCGCCATGTGGAACCGAATACTGCCGACCGGCTGGCCCGTCGTGGTCCGCGTCAGAGTCAACAGAGGCTTGGTGGAGAAGGGCGAGGGCAGGTGCACTGCGTTGCGCGTTATGCTGATGAACGTGTTGTTTGTCAGCACGTCGCGCACGGCGATCTTGGTGATTCGCAATGGCGCCGGGAAGGCTGGTTCGAAGGAGCTGGCTGTGTACGGCGAGCTGAGTGATTCTGTCTCGTTGACGGATCCCGTGAAGTCCGCTGTGAATGGGTCCCATTCCATGAAGCTGTCGCGAGCGGCGGCGCGGTGCTTGTCGTGTTGGTCGAGGGGGTCTGTCTCTGTTGACTCTTCTTGTCGATTTTGTTCATGTTTTCGCTGATATCCTTCCTGGGTGGGTTGTCGACTGGTCGTCAGTGGAAACTCCCGTACGACTACATCTTGATAAGGCGCAGAAGCCGACCGTTGCCGCGTCACGACTGGAGGCAATGGATGTGATGCGACTTCTAACAGGGCTCGAGACGATGTAGGCATAGTGCTGACGTCCTCCGACATTCGTCGATTTGAATGGCCTTGATGCTGGTGATGGTGCTGAGTAGGCGGAGGCGTCGGAAGCCGTGTGCTTGCAAAAGTGTGTCGCACAGGACTCGTCACGTAGTCGTAGTCGTGGGAAGCCATATCACGTATTTTGGTTTTCAAGGCAGTTCGATAGTATCAAGATAGGAAACGTTATAGATGAGATATTCGACAGGAAATATGCGGCAGAAAAAGGGGTTCAGACTTATTCTTTGAATCTCAAAGACCTACATGGAGACCAGAAGCAGATATATATCTACGCAATCCCCTACCCTGTCAAATTCACATGTGGGACAAAAAGCATACGAATGCTCATCCAGAGACCCTCATTACGCAGTAGCCGGACAGACCAGCAAGAGAGGACCTACATTACCGCTGGCTATCGGTCTTCGGTCCCGCGGCAAGATCGGTCATCATCAGATAGAAGTCAGGAGGCCTGATGACTCTATTGATCCCGACTTTTCTACACAGGGTCCACACCAAGTCATCATCATTCGTTTACAACATGGCTGGAGTGCGTGCGGTAAAGTAGGGTAGGAGGCAGCGGAGGACGGAAGACCAGGGATACCGAGACGGGCAGTTATACAGCAGAAAGTCTTCTTGCCACCGCGCTAGAAGGGCCTGATCTTCATCTAGTCTGCCTCTACAATACCTGTGATTTGTCGAAGGATGCTAGTGAACCCGGAAGAGGGTCAGCAAGGTAAGGGTAAGGCAAGGGGACAAATTGAAGTATGATGTATGGCGTCAAAGAAGGAAGGATGGCGGCGGGAACCAACGTCGAGATCTGGGGGAAACAAGGGTCCGCTCTAAACCGATTTTTGCCGACTTTTGACGTTCCTATTGCGGCCCGTTCTAATACAAAACCACTGATGCAACTATACCAAATGACCCAGATTGACGGATATACTCAGATCAGAAAATCTGGGTCCTCGTCGGAATCGGTGACGTTGACGTGGTCAGTTGACAACTTCTAGAAAAAGTTTTTGTTCCAATGTGACCATCTTTCGGATCTCTCGAAGATCAATCAATCTAGACGCCTGAATCCTCCCATGGCGCGCATATGTAATCGCGGCAGGGATGTACAGTACATGTACAACTACTGTGTATCTATGCTACATGTGTATTCTGACAAACCCATATCAGACTCTCGCCGCCCTGAGATAACCAATCATACCATTACAGTATTCACTGAGCGTCTCGACCCTTTCCTTCTCAGCCCTTGCGGCACCCTGCCACTCTTCCACTGCGTCCCTTAGATCCTCGTCTTCTCCGATGACGTCCGCGTGCACCTTCAAGAAGACAGCCATCCAAGCCTGACCCAGCTCAAAGTCTCTCTTGCTTCGCATTAGACTTGTCAATGCCTCTACGAAAGCCACGAGCTCGTTGGCCTGATGATCATCACCGGACAGAGAAGTCGTTGCAGAAGAGAGCGAGCGGATCTCGACATCGGCAGCTGCGGGATTCAGCGTCTTGAGATGAGACACGAAGCCGCTGTAATCCGCCGTGTCGGCAGCATTTCGTAGGTGACTGGTAAAAGTACCGAGTTTGCCTCCGCGGTCCATTCTCATGATTCTGCTTCTCTCCTGCTCGAGACTTGCAAGGTCTTGTGAATGAGCATCTTGGCGGAGAGCAGGGTTGTTCTGACGCTCTTGCAGAGACGGCAAGAAGAAAGGCGCCTTTTCTGGCTTCTTCGGGGGTGCAATGGGCTTGTTGCGTTGTCGGATGACGTCCAAGTGGAGCAGGTTCTGCCAACGAGAGCGCGGTACCAATGACAGAGACACAAGGTCTTGTGACAACGACGCCAGGTCAGCGTCAAGCGAGTCAATGGTGTCGAGGTCAAAGTCTTCCTCTTCTTCCCCTTCCGCAGAGTTGGCGAGTGTCCCGATAAGTGATTCGCCACCCTCGCCGGAAACAGTCGGGGCTTGAGCCTGTGATTGGTTGATGGTCGATAGTTCGGCCTCCGTGATGTGTCGAGTTGGGACGTGGGTGAACAGCGTCTTGTTCGACCAAATGTCGACGCCCACGTGTTCGGTGCTCGCAGTCGCAAAGTACTCTCCAGTTGGCGAAAAGGAAATAGCGCTGCAGCCGGAGGGGAGCTTAAAGGCATCAATCAAATGACCGGTCGGTAGATCCCAGGCGCAGACAAGCGAAGATGTCGCTGCAAGGATCCATCTTCCGTCACTCGAGAATGTGAAGTCGGGAAATTGCACCGCAGTAGGAGTAGATTTCCTCGTCAGTTTCAGCTCACGAATGAGCTTGTAGGTAGTGATGTCGATGACTCGGATGCAACCGTCGTGGCAGGCAAATGCAGCAAGCTCGGAGCCCCGGTTCAAGCGCATGCCTGTAATTTGCACGGCCCCAGACCAGTCGATCTCGTGCGAAAGCCGACCGGTGTGGAAGTCCCAGAACTTGATCTTCCCGTCGGCACCGCAGCTTATCACCGTCCTGTTCAGGTTGTCAACGGCCAAGCCAGTGATGGCGGCAGTGTGTTTGCCTTGACCGCGATAGAATCTCGCTTTTGTGACATTGGCCGAGGGGGCAATCTCTTCGTCGGCTTTTAGCAGGTCAATTTTGAGTTGGCGAGCCTGAGCGGGTGTGAGTCGTGCAGGATATCTTTGTCGGTGGTTGCCAGACTGCAAGTTGAACATGTCAATGCCACCGTTGGCGGAACCGACAAGGGCAAAGGTTCCACAAGGAGAGATGGCAACGCTCTGAACTGCAGCCTGATCAGAAGTCTCAAAGGCCCAACGACCGGCCTTTTTCCTTCCCCAGAACCAAGTCCTGGCCTTGTTGTCGCCTTCATGGGCGGTGACGACACTCTCCCAGCCTGTCATGCCGCTGCTTTCTGTGTTGCTGGCACCCTTGGCTTTTCCTGAGTTTTGCCAGATAGGTTGCTTGCCAGGAATGGCGCCCATGCCGCCGTCGCGATTCAGCGAGCAAGCGATAGCGGTGATGGGGGGAGCCTTGAGGCCCTCGATGCTGTCTCTGCCCTCGGAGGCGAGTATGCCCATCTTTCGTGCTTTCTTTGTGACATTGCCTTGGGAGAGTTCGGAGCTCTGTCCATCGCGACGCAAACTCCATCCCCACAAGCTGCGGTCTCTACTGGTGCTCAGTAGCCACTTGCCGCTGGCATCTGATCCATCGGAGGCAGCAGGCAGGAAAGCGAGGGTTGTGACGGGCGCACCGTGTCCACTGCGATGATGAAGGATACGAGGGACGGGCGAGAAAGGAGTATGATCAAAGATCCAGGTCTTGAGGGAATTGTCAGGACCGGATGAGACAAGGATGGCCTGGCCAGGAAGAAATTGGATCCTGCTGACGCCACCGAGTGAGTCGGCAGAGGGTGCGGCGTGTGCACCACGTAGGACACCTGCCTTACGACCACCGTTGTTGAGGTCCCAGAGGGTGACATCACCGCTCTGGAGTGATGCCGTAGCCATGACACCCGTGTCTCTGCCATCTTCTCCTGCGCCCATCCCGTCCGTGCGGAAGGATATAGAGGTGATTGCCGGGCCCGAAGGACCCTCTCGGCTGTGGTTGAAGCGTAGAATGGTCTGGTCGGTGTGGACATTGTGGATGATCAGCGGGCCGGCCTCATAGGCGATGGCGACCAGAGACAGAGCAGGCGTCGGCTCGATGGCTGTGACGGCGCCAAAGTCTGCAGCAGGAGCAAGAATGGAGTAGAGGAGTTTGCCGCTAGATACGTTCCATAGCTCGACAGTGCCATCCTCTTTGCCGGCAAGGATCTTGTTCAGCATGGTGGGCATGGTGGTAATGCATGCGGTGAAGGGGTTGGAGGTGCTGCCTCGGAGGGTGGTGTAGAGTTCGAAAGTGTCGGATTTCCAGACAAGAATCTGCGAGCGGCAAGATGCAACGATCCACGACCCGAATATGCACAGCGTCTTGACGTCCTCTTGCAGATTCTTTGGCATCTCGAGTTCGGCGACCATCTTTCCACGCTTGAAGGCCCAGACACCTCTCTGAGAGGCGGCGGTCGCGGCTCCCCAGGCGGCGAACACCATGTCCTTCCATGCCATGCTTGCTGTGATGAATTCCGGAGTCTGTGGACGGGTGATGAAGTTGAGGTTGAGGCCCCTTCGCAGGTCGTAAGTCTGCAAGCTGCGCCCCACCGAAGTGGTGAGCTGGAAGGTCGTTTTGCCGAGGGGGGTGCTGGTGAAGGGGACCTGAGTGGGTGACACGAGTCCTACCGTCTGCGCAGAAGATGACGAGTCAGTATGAGATACATGAGAAAAGTTCAGGGAGTGATGCTGCCACGACTTGCCCTGTATGGCGCGAAGAGTCTCGATGTGCCGATCTTGTTTCTGTTTTCCTTGGAGACAGCATCATTGGTGCCGACTCTTTGTCGTTTGGCGACACGGCCGTCTGAGACGCCGCTGGGGTCCACGGCTGATGGCATTGTGTCGTGTGTGTATCTGTCGAGATGGAATTATTATTGATTCGATATTGATTCTCGACTTCAGAGAAATCTTTGCCAAGCCCGTCTGCTCCACGTTTTTGAGGATTGCCCGAGTAGAGGTCTGTGCCTCAGTGCAGTGGATTACTGCAGAGATCTTATCTTATCCATCTCCGCGTTCACTTTGCGGCGCCAAAAGCACTAATACCTTTAGGTATGGATTCATCTCTATCGCTGCTTGTTGGTGGGATCGTTGCTTGCTTGTGGTACGAGACAGACTTGGCTCGACTGGTGATAGTGCGACGTTAAACCTCTGGACTCTCCTCCTCCTGTGTATCTACAGTATCTATCGTTCGATGTCGTGTCCTTGGCTTGGCTCTTCACCCTTATATTCAGTGACCATGTGTGCCCAAAGACTGCATCGCGTTCCATCTCGCGTCTCCGTACCTGTAGTAAGAGCTTAGTCTACCACCGCAACAGTGAGAAATGGGCAGCGCCGAATCCAGGCCAGTGCACGCTCTGAAGCTCTCGCTTTGATCAACGGGTTTGACGACATGCCGAAACCCAAAATGGAGGAGCAACAGACGCAGTCGAAATCGTCGTCGTCGTCGTCGTCCCTGTCGTCTTTGCAGCGGAGATTGAGCAACGACAGCTCCAGATCCATTGTCCAGCCTGCTCCTGCTCCTGCTCCTGCTCCTGCTCCTGCTCCTGCATCTCCATCGCAGCACCTTCCTCCTGTCGCTGCTGCTGGCAGAAGAAGCATCAGTGTCAGCAAATATTCTGATCTAGACACTGCGAGTACCACTGCTGGAGAAGTCGACAAGGCCAGTATTTCTATGCCCACGGCCTCGTCGTCCTCTTCATCTTCGTCGCATGCATTAAAATCCCGCTATAACACCATTTCCGACTCTCAACGACGCCCATCTTCTACCTATTCCAGATCTTCATATTCTTCCACCTCGCTTCACCGCAGGTTTTCTGATCATCATCATCATCATCATCATCTTCCCCACCCACATCTTATCCCACCCTACAGTGCAATGACGGGAATTGGCATTGGCATTGGCGGTGGCAATGTCCCCCTGCCTGATTCCTCGGCCATTGAGGACGACCACGATGCCACTCCCACCACAGACGTGAGACAAGGAGACAACATCTCGCCCACTCCTTCCTTGTTGGAGTCTACACAGAACCACCCTCGCTCCGACCCCGACGCCGACTCGAATCGTGTGTCCTTCTCTTCCATCTACCAGATAGGCTCTGCCTTGTACGATCGCGCTAGAGGCGCCATGGGCAGCGGAAGTGCTGCCGGCAGTGGGCCCAGCTCCGTTGCGGGCTCTGAGCCAGACATTTCCCACCCCCACAGCTCTGTCTCTGCCACCTCTCAGCCCCACACACCCACCGCTGCCAGTGTACCGCTGTCGCCTTCCATCCCTCAATGCTCCAGGGAAGCCGCACTCCTGCCACCCTCGGAGCCGCACTCGTCTGCTGCCTCGCCGCGAAACAGCATCATAGGCCAGCCACCGCCCCCACGTGGTGCATCGCGCCAGTCTGCTACTGTCCGTGGGAGGACCCCAGTCTCAAGGCGAGTCAGCGGAAGCACAGTCAACAGCGCCAGCCCCAGCACAGAGCGGCCCGGCGAGGACAAGCCTGCTCCCATAGGCAAGATCGGAGTTTGTGCGCTCGATAGCAAGGCGAGGAGCAAACCTAGTAGGAACATCCTCAACAGATTGATCGCCAACGGAGAATTCGAGGTTATTGTCTTCGGTGACAAGGTCATCCTCGACGAAGATGTTGAGAACTGGCCCATCTGCGACTTTCTCATTTCTTTCTTTTCTGATGGCTTTCCACTCGACAAAGCCATTGCCTACGCCAAACTGAGGAAGCCTTTCTGCGTCAACGACCTGCCCATGCAGACCATTCTCTGGGACCGTCGTATCTGTCTTATGATACTCGACAAACTCAATGTGCCCACGCCTGAACGCCTCGAGGTCAACCGCGACGGAGGCCCCAAGGTCAAAACCTCGGATATCGCGCAGAGAGTGCTTGAGAAGACGGGCTTGATAGTCCATGTCATGGATGAAGAGGTGCCCGAGCCTATACAAGAGCCTGTCGTCGAACTGCTGGACGATGGCGATACAATCTCCGTTAATGGCAAGAAGCTGACCAAACCCTTTGTCGAGAAGCCCACCGACGGAGAGGACCACAACATCCACATCTACTACCCCAAGAACCAGGGTGGTGGCGGTCGCAGGCTCTTCCGCAAGGTGAACAACAAAAGCTCCGAGAAGGACGATACACTGACCGTGCCACGCGCAATCACCGAGCCTGGTAGCAGCTACATTTACGAGCAGTTTTTGAAAGTGGAAAATGCCGAGGATGTCAAGGCCTACACGGTCGGCACCGATTATTGCCACGCCGAGACTCGCAAGTCGCCTGTCGTCGATGGCGTCGTCAAGCGCAACCCCAATGGCAAAGAAGTCCGCTATGTCACCAGTCTAGGCAAAGAAGAGGCAGGCATGGCCGCTCGCATCGCCGAAGGGTTCGGCCAAAGGATCTGTGGGTTCGATCTGCTGCGTGTCGGAGACAAGAGTTATGTCATCGATGTCAATGGCTGGAGTTTCGTCAAAGACAACAACGACTACTACGACAAATGCGCCACCATCCTGAAGTCCATGTTCATTCGCGAAAAGATACGATGGGAGCAGAAGCATGTGGTGTCAGAGTCTGAAGAGCCCACCGACAGCCAGAGCGAGCCGCCTCTGCATCGCAAGGGCACCATGTCGAGCCACCGCACTGCTTTGAAGTCTGTCCTGCGTTCGCCCAGTGTGTCAAAGCTCCGAGATCTCGGCAACCGTCACCACCACAAGCCGGCGAACAGCTCGCCTGACATCTCCGGTACGACTTCGCCCTTGACCTCTCCACCGAGCTTTGAGAAACCCGCCCTGGCGAGGGCGCCGACCGTTCCACCTTCGCAGACTGAGCCACTGCCGCCTCCCGTCTTGGACGACAGCGAAGCAGTACTCGAGTCTCAGGAGTCTGAACACGAAGAACCTACCGAACCTGCCCCGGTGCCCGCGTCCAAGTCACAGTGGAAGCTCAAGGGCATGGTCTCTGTCATCCGTCATGCCGATCGCACACCGAAGCAGAAGTTCAAGTTTACCTTTCACACGAAACCGTTTGTGGATCTCCTAAAGGGCCACAGAGAGGAAGTCTTGCTTGTCGGTGAAGCCGCACTCGCAAGCGTGCAAGACGCTGTCAAACTTGCTTTGCAGGAAGGCGAAGAAGACAAGACCAAGTTGCTGACGCTGCAGAACGCACTGACAAAGAAGGGCAAATGGCCTGGCACCAAGGTTCAGATCAAGCCAATGTTCCGCAAGCCTAAGAAGGAGGAGCTGCCCGCTGAACTTCGTGAAGACGCTGTCATGGGTTCCGAAAGCGAAAGCCAGAAGAAGGACAAGAAGGAAAAGAAAGACAAAAAGGACAAACAAGACAAGGAGCTGCGCGCTCCAGAGCACCAACGTAGCGAGTCAATGTCGGATGTGACGCTCTCAAGGATATCTGCTGAAGAGAACAACCTCGTCTTGGACAAGCTACAACTCGTCATGAAGTGGGGAGGCGAGCCCACCCATTCGGCAAGATACCAGGCCACCGATCTCGGCGAACAGATGAGAAACGACTTGCTGCTGATGAACCGCGATGCCCTCAAGGATGTTTCAATCTTCAGCTCGTCCGAGCGTCGCGTCAACACCAGTGCCCAGATCTTTGCCTCGTCATTCCTGGATCAAAAGGAGCTTGCTCCAGACTTTATCCATGTGAGGAAGGATCTGCTAGATGACTCCAATGCAGCCAAAGACGAGATGGACAAGGTCAAGAAGAAGCTCAAGGGTCTCCTCCGTCAAGGAAAACAAGCCCCCGAGCAATTCGCATGGCCCAAGGACGGAACGCCCGAGCCTTATGTTGTCGTTCGGAACGTTGTAGAACTCATGAAGTTCCACCGCCGCGTCATGCGTCACAACTTTACAAGGCTAGGATCGGAAGCCGAGAACTCGCTTGAGAAACTCAAGAGCCCTTCGAGAAACGGCTCCGATACTAGCCTTGACACAACCAAGAGTCACGACAGCATGGCCAAGGTTGATCCCAAGACTATCCAGTCGAGGTGGTGTGCTGGCGAGGATGCGTCGCTCTTCAAGGAGCGATGGGAAAAGCTTTTCGACGAATTCACCGATGCCGAAAAGGTCGACCCTAGCAAGATCAGTGAACTCTACGACACGATGAAATTCGATGCTTTGCACAATCGACAATTCCTCGAGTGGGTCTTTACACCGAGTAGCGATATGGTCGAGGATGGCAACGATGCAGATAGCACACTCAAGAGGACCGCATCATCTGACCTCCGTGAAGAGTTCACCCAGACTCACGATGGACTCGCACCTTCCAAGGAATCCAAGAACAGCAACGATGCCGTGGAAGACAAGCCCGAGACCAAAGACAAGGGATCGCTCGGGCAAAGGCTCAACGCTCGAAGGAAATCTCACAATGCTGCTGCTTCGCTGAGACAGGTGCAAGCTGGCTTGTCCAACAAGGGCACATCGCACCCCGAGTCTTATTTCTCACTGTTCACTGGCAATGCCGGCGTTCCAGAGTCCAAGGTGAAGGTTGACGCTCGCCTGGAGAGGCTAAGAGAACTGTACAGGTTCTCCAAGGTCCTCTTTGACTACATTGGACCTCAAGAATACGGTATGCTGGATAGTGAGAAGCTCGAGATTGGTCTATTGACTAGTCTGCCCCTGCTCAAGGAAATTGTCAAGGACTTGGAAGAATGTAAGTATTGACTACAGTCGTCTTGCTGCATTGAATGCTAACAAAAACATTTTAGTGCAAGCCTCGGATGACGCAAAGTCATTCATCTACTTCACCAAGGAATCGCACATCTACACCTTGCTGAACTGTATTCTGGAAGGTGGCGTACAGACCAAGATTGCCCGCAATGCCATACCGGAGCTGGACTACCTCTCACACATCTGCTTCGAGCTCTACGAGTCTGAGAACGAAAGACCAAACGACAGCGATCCGGATTCGGAAGCCACATTCAACTACAGCATCCGCATCACCATTTCGCCAGGCTGTCACGCCTTTGATCCCCTCGATGTGCAACTAGACTCGAAGCATTGCATCGGATGCACGCCTCGCAGGAGTCTGACCCCTCACGGTGACTACAAGGAAGTCCTGGCGACGCTGAGGGCCAAGTTCCACACGGTCAAGTTGCCAAAGAGCTTCTTGGCTATTAATCTTAGCGACAAGTTTAATATCTCCAAGCAGGAAGATGGTCCCAAGGGGGACTCTGAAGGGAAGATTAGTGTGGTCGAGGCTAGCCCTATAGCTCCTGCGCATTGATCTGGGTATAGAGGGGCTCAAGTATTGTTTGACAGTCGTTCGAAAATTTGGGGTCTAGATGATGTGGTTTTCCTATTGCTGCCACTTTTCTCGGGTTCATCGTTGCAGGGACGCAGTCATTGGTTTCACCAGATCAAGGGAGGGTATCTGTCAAGGAAGCGGAAGGAGGAGAATCGGCGCTCTCACCTCCAGGAAACAGACGGAAGGAAGACACCTTGAATTGTAACAACGCCCTCACTTCAGAAGAGTCCAGGTGTTTTGGGGGACTGAGTATTAGACATTTCTGTAGACTGCATTCATTTGCGTCGCTTGCTCCACGAGCATTGCGTATCATTTCAATGAACTTTTTTTTCTCCAGAGAACCAATGCAGATCAATACCTCGCATCCATGTCCTCGAGATCCATCTCTTCCTGTTCTTCTTCATCATCCGACCCCTCCTGAACCTCCCGTCCATACGCCGAACCAACTCCCCTATCAACTCCACCATCCTCATCCTCCTCATCCTCATCCTCAGCATCCTGATCCCTGATCGTCTGCCTAAGCGACTTGCCCCTCCTAAGCGGCAGCGCGGGAGAAAACGCCTCTGACTCCGCCGCTCCCCCAACAGCCCCAGCCAAAAACCCCAACTCGCGCATCTGCTCAGGCGTCAGATCAACGATTTGAGGCGCGTACTCGCCGGACTCGTCTTCTTCGTCGTCGTCGTCTTCATTCTCGTTGTTAGCGTTAGCGTTATTGGTATCAGAGAGGCGTTTGCGCGAAGAAGAGAAAGACGAAAAGCCCGTGTGCGCGTGGTTGTGATCATCGGGTGCGTTCAGGTCTATTTCCTCGCCGTCTTCGAGGGTCAGGATGCCGTTGCGCGATATTGTCGAGTTATGGCTATGGTGCTGGTGATGGGAGGAGGAGGAAGACAGGGAAAAGGAAGAAAAGCTCCAGCCGTGCGTCTCGTCGAGGTAGTCCGTCAGCGCGTCGAATTCGTCCATCACGTCTTGCTTGTTTGGTGTTGACGAGGGCAGGTCGATCTCTAGCACGCGTTTGAATTTCGAAAGCAGAGGCTTCAGAAAGGTGCTGTCTTCCTCGGAAAAGTCCAAGAGGCTCGCACTTTCCGTGTCGTCGCAGTGTTGGAACTGGAGTTTCAGAAGGGAGAAGAAGGAGGTGTAGAATGAGGGGTGCGTCGTGATGAGGGCTTTGCAGGTCAGGACCAGGGTTATGAGCCGGCGGTATTGTTCCAGGCTCGAGTAGTTGTTGAGCGTCAGGATCATGAGAAATGTGAATTCCAGCTCCGCGAGGATCTCGTCGTAGGCATTCGAGGGACTGCTGCTACTGCTGCAGTGCCTAGACACGAGATCATCGAGATACCAACTCCGGTCCTGCGCTGCCTCGGTCCTCTCCCGTCCCGTCGCGCCCTCGCGCCACGTCTGCTTCAGATCAACAGGCAAGAACCGCAGCTCGCGCTCGTCCTGCGTGTTGCGCACTTCCGCCGCCGACAACCCGGGGATATCGTCGACGTCCACTTTCGCGCTCGACGCCGACGTCAACGTGCAGTGATCTGGGTTCGGGTCCAGGATGCGGCTCAGCGTCGCGCGTGTCATGTGCGAGGTCAGCTGCGCCCAGTCGTTGCTTTCGAACTCGTCTGTTGATGGACTTGTTGCTGCGCTTTGGCGGTAGGGTGTCAGGCCTTCGCGCCAGATACTCCCGAGGTTCGCGCGCCAGTGTAGGAGCTGTGCGTGCTCGGTTTCGGGGAGTAGAGACTCCGAGGATGCGTCCCATTTCTTGACGAAGAGGTCGGGAGGTGTGTTGCTCGTGTGGCGGGGCCCGGTCGATTGTACGTGGATCCAGGCTCCATGACGCACGGAGAGAGAGGACGTGCTGGCTGTGAATACGAAGTGGAAACCCTTGGGGAGGTTCTTGATGCCCTGGAATTTGGGGGTTGTTGTGAAAGACAGAAGATCGATACCGCCTAGAGCCTTGGGAGGAAGGTTGAGGAGAAGCACGGCAGCTGTGGACGAGGTATCCATTTTTGTCTTTTGATCTTGTCTTTCAGGCTACTTTGGCTTCTGTGTGATGGGACGATCACGCAAGGAGTGTCTGAATTCTGGTTCTAATTCTATCGACTTTTGACAATGTTGAAAGGCAGATGGTAATTTCTGAGGAAACTTCGTCCAGATTTTGCTAAATGAGCTCTCTAAAAGGCATCAGACTCTCTCGTTCAATCTTGCGGCATCTCCCTCGGAGCACGTTGCAACAGCTGTCTTCACAGATACCAAGGTCCTACAAGAAATGGTTGGACAATTCTATGAATACCTTATATGGGAGTAAAGGTAGTTGTAAGCAAATCGATTGGTGGCGGCTTTGCTTGAGTCATTACATGGTTATTCTGGTGGCTTCAAGTTTGTATGGGGACCATTTACATGACTCATGCTGCCACCCCTCGTCTATTGATGCCACTGTGCACCTTTAGCTAAACTCATATGATCAGCACCTCAACTGATCAAATCAGTGTCAGGAACAGATGTATGTATGAACGCTCAGTGTACATGCTTCTAGGCTCGTCGGAGGGAGGACGACGTCTCAGTCGACACAGAGTGTGCATGACGTTGATCTCGTTCGTAGATGATCCGGAACTTGTTGTCACAATTCGACGCTGTTGTGTGCCAGGTCGCTATCCTGGTCGCACGCGTGTAAGGGACACATTTGACAAGACTAGCGACAGCAGCCCATAGATTGTCGTCATGTTGTATTTCGACGAATCTGGCATCGACACAAGAGACACGGACATGTCTTTCGAAATCGACGGGCTTCATGTCGCTACTCTGCTTCACACAACCACTGTCTCTCCCACGTCGCACAACCCACACTCTGAACCCCACTTGCCTTCTTTCTCACAGCATTCTTGCCATCGTCTGGGCGGCTCCCGGACATCCTCGTAATGTTGGGATAGGCCTCCTCTGACGGTGCCGTAGTGCATACCGATGCTCTTGCGACTCCTGATGGCCTTGTGAATCTCTAGACTTCCTTCCGGATCGGTATGAAGGTGGCTCATGAAATCACGTGGGCTATACAGTCCAATGGGTAGCAGAGAGAGGTCAAAGGGGCCAAAGTTCTGACCTATCCTCTCGAATTCCGGGCAAGGGGTCTCCGTGTGGGTAGCCTTATAGGCGGTATCGCCGGCAAAGTAAAGCTTCTTACCAGTATCGACATCCTCAATCACCCAGGAACACCATAGGGTGCTCCCGGCATTGAACGGCGTCCGGCCGGAATTGTGCTGGGTCGGGGTACAAGTGATTTTTATGCTGCCCAATCCCTCAATGTCGACCTGACGTTCGTCCCACCAATCGCACTCATGCACATCCTGATCGCGCAGGCCAAATCCACCATGGAGGAACCAGTGCTTGTTATTTAAGCCCGCGAACACCTGCACATGTCGACCGGCCTCTGCTTGCTTCTTGCATACATAGTCGACGGTATGTATGTCAAGGTGGTCGTAGTGATCATGTGAAATAACAATGAGATCTATCTCTGGCAAGTCTGAAAGTTGGCATGGGGTAGGAGTGTAACGCTTCGGGCCAAGGAAGGTAAAGGGACTTGTTCTCTCACTGAACACGGGATCAAGCAGCATACGCAGACCGCGAGATTCTTTCGAGGTTCTGCTTGTAGATGGCATTTCTACCAGGAAGCTCGCATGTCCTAGCCAGGTGCATTTGAGGCCTGCCTGCCAGTCATGTTGAGTTCGGCCCCAGTCAGGCTGTCTGACTTTGACCAATTCGTCTCTGGTTTCCGGAATGGGAACATAATTACGGTTGTTGCCGAAGCGTGTATGTAGAACATCGAGTAAAGAATGATGTTTGGCCGACTGCCAGGGATTGACGAAATGTGTGGGAGGATTACCGACCCAGTGAGCCGGGGGTGACGCTGGCAAGATAACGCGGGACGGTATGGATCTGACGGAAACAGAGCCCATATTTATTGTGTCTCGATAGGCCAATAGAAGAGGTGAGTTATACAGTGCTAGGCTTTTATGAATGAATGGGACTCGATGAACTTATTATAAGTCCCTGCGTTATATTTTACCAGCGCTACCAGAATGTACTTGTACTTGGATGTCCTGATAGTGTATAGTACGCGTGAGGTGGAGCCGCATGTATGACGCGTTACGTAAGGAAGGCCCACCTCAGTTGTGCCGACGGAGTTAGGGATCTCTCTACGCCGAACATGTTTCCATTTCTACTTTGAAGATGAGGACTCCTGCTCGGCTCAGATCTTCTGCCGAGACACATGCGGGATACTCTGACTTCAAGAGACGAGTTGACTGTGTCCAGCATGCTTCTGCTCTGCCCTATACAGCGAGATGAAGGATCAATACGGTGTACACTACTGCACCTCTTTGACAATGGAAGCAAGACGGAGATAAGATGAGCATCGCCGAGCGTCGCCACTGCTATATTAGGGTATCCCAGTCAAGGCACCGTAATGATACTCTCCGTACTATTCCGTCGATCCTCCGGATCTGCTCCTGCTTTGATGTCTTCCATTTCCGCGAGTGCGCCATTGAAGAAGCAGTCCAGGATGTGACCAAGCGGTAGTGCCCAAGGGGATGCTACAGTACAAGTACTTGTATGTCTATATCTGGGATAGTTTGGGCTAGCGCCAGCGGGGATGCAGGGGAAGGCTGAGATGCAATGCAGTAAAGGGTCCAGTGCTCCTTTCGGCACCTCAATGCATCTTCGCTCGCAGATCATACAATACACATGTCTCAACGCCAGTACTTGTAGATGATGCTTGCATAGATTTCTTGGATTAGATTAGAGATCTCCCATTGGCCGTGACAGACAGCGCAGTCACCGGATTCCGCATGACACGGACGCGGCCTTAAGCGCTTCTCAGCCTCTGCTCAACATGCCCGACAGCTACGAGCTCCATCCCAAAGCCTCGTCAGAAAGTCCATCACCGAGGAACAACATGGTGGACTCTGCCGACCAGACCTCGTCGATGCTGTCCAGGTCGTCTCGTTCGTCCTCGATCGACTCGACCAACGAGCTCGACCCTCTCAAAGCCAGCGATCGAGCCTACACTGACGATGCTAGCCAACCTTCCAAGTCTGTCTTCTATGCCGAGCCGCGACCTTCGAAACGACGCGCTGGGTGGCAAAGATGGTTGATCCCGAGTCGCATGTGTTGTTCCATGGTCGGTCTCTTTGTCGTCGCTTTGCTCTTGTTGCTGAGCGCCGGCGGTATCTGGGTCTACAAGAAGTCTGTGCCTACCGATGGCCAGAGCGAGCCGTGGTATCCTTCTCCTCTTGGAGGAACTGTCAGGCCATGGGAAGAGTCATACAAAAAGGCCGCAGAACTGGTCCGCAAGATGACCCTGGTGGAAAAGGTCAATGTCACTACAGGCACGGGGTGGAGCATGGGTCCATGTGTTGGCAATACCGGTCCAGTCGACAGACTGGGCTTTCCTAGTCTCTGCCTGCAGGACGGGCCTCTTGGGATCAGGTTCGCCGACAACATATCTGCTTTTCCTGCTGGCATCACTGTCGGCGCCACGTGGAACAAAGACCTGATGTACAGAAGGGGCCGAGCACATGCTTTGGAAGCTCGCGGCAAAGGTGTCAATGTTATCCTGGGTCCTAGCATGGGTGCATTTGGACGCCTGCCAGCCGGCGGCAGGAATTGGGAGGGTTTCGGCCCTGATCCCGTGCTACAAGGTATTGCTGCTGCCCAAACCATCAAAGGCATTCAAGATCAGGGCGTCATCGCCACCGCAAAACATTTCATTGCAAATGAACAGGAACACTTCCGCCAGAGTTGGGAGTGGGGCACGCCGAACGCCATCAGCAGCAACGTCGATGATAGAACTCTGCATGAGATGTACGCCTGGCCATTCGCCGAAAGTATCAGGGCGGGAGTCGGCAGTGTAATGTGCTCCTACAACCAGGTCAACAACAGCTATGCCTGTCAAAACAGCAAGCTCATCAACGGCATCCTCAAGGACGAGCTCGGCTTCCAGGGATTCATGCAGAGTGATTGGCTGGCACAGAGAAGTGGTGTCGCCAGTGCGCTTGCTGGACTCGACATGTCTATGCCTGGCGACGGTCTGAAATGGGAAGATGGAGTGTCTCTTTGGGGTGGCGAATTGACCAAGTCTGTCCTCAACGAGAGTCTGCCACTAGACAGATTAAACGACATGACCATGCGCATTGTCGCCGCCTGGTATCAGATGGGTCAGGACAACAAGACAGCCTGGCCTTATGTTGAGGACGGAGGTGGTCCTAACTTTTCTTCGTGGACGGATGAGCGCGTGGGCAAACTCCATCCCGGCAGTGACGACAAGACTACTGGTGTTGTCAACAAATTCGTCAATGTACAAGGCGAGGGAGATGATGCACACAGCATCGTCGCTCGAGAAGTTGCTGCTCAAGGCATTGTGCTTGTTAAAAATGACGATGCCGTGCTACCGCTTGCCCGCAACGCCACGCTGAAATCGGGCGGTGACCGAAAGATCAGGATTGGCATCTTCGGAGAGGACGCATACAACAACCCGAACGGGCCTAACGAGTGCGGCGATCGTGCATGCAACAAAGGCACATTGGCCATGGGATGGGGTTCTGGCGCCGTCGAGTTTCCTTATCTTGTCGCACCTGGTGATGCTCTTCGCGACAACTTCAACAAGAGCACTGTCGAGCTTACAGAGGTGCCCACGAACGACAAGTTCGAGGAGGCTGCGGACCAGGACATGTGTATAGTGTTCCTGAGCTCGGACGCCGGCGAAGGTTATGTTTCCTGGAATGGAATCAAAGGAGACAGAAACAACCTCTACGCGCAAAAGGGAGGTGATGACTTGGTCAAGTCGGTAGCCTCGACATGCGGTGGAGATGGCCAGGCGCCTACCATTGTTGTGTATCACACTGTTGGTCCAGTTATCTTGGAGAAGTGGATTGATATTCCAGGAGTCAAGGCTGTATTGATCGCTCATCTGCCCGGGCAGGAGAGTGGCAACGCTTTGGCGGACGTCATCTTCGGAGATGTGAACCCTTCAGGCAGGCTGCCATACACCATTGCAAAGAAGGAAGAGGACTACGGCCCAACATCTTCTATCTTGTACACTCCCAATGGTGTGGTGCCACAACAGAACTTCTCGGAGGGCCTCTATATTGACTACCGCTACTTTGACAAGTACAACGTCACACCCAGATACGAGTTCGGGTTTGGATTGTCGTACACCTCTTTCCATCTCAGCAGTCTCTTCATTCATCCGGTCAACGCCACTCGAACAGCTCTTCCCAGAACCCACGCGAGTGAAGTCGTCGCACTGCGACTCAGCAACAACCTTCCCGATCCAAAAGACGCACTATGGCCTTCCGGTATGCGAAAGCTCAAGAAATACGTCTATCCATATATCAACTCGGTATCAGAAATCAAGAAGGGCCGCTACCCGTACCCCAAGGGGTATGATCTGACTCGCTTGCCTTCACCTGCGGGAGGTGGCCAAGGCGGAAACCCCGATCTCTACGAAACGGCGGTGATTGTGCAGGCCTCATTGACAAACACCGGCAAAGTCTCCGGGGACTGCGTGGTGCAATGTTATGTCTCCTTCCCGCCAGACATGAAGGACTCACAGGGCCAACCGCTAGACATGCCAGTGCGCGTGCTTCGGCAATTCGACAAGATCCACGTCGGGACTGGAAACAGCGAGAAACGCGCCAAGGTGTCGATGGAACTGACGAGAAAGGATCTAAGTTATTGGGACGTTTATCTGCAGCAGTGGGTTATGCCTGAGGAAGGCGAATACACGATTTCTTTGGGTTATTCCAGTCGTAACCTCGAGGCTTCTGGGAAGGTTTGATTCGGGTTTTACGGGCGCTTACTTGGATGTGGCATGTCTTGATAAAAAGGCGTAACAGGACGTGGGGTACGGAGGGGACCACAGGGGTTTCCTGAGGAATCGACAATTTTGTTCTAGTCATGACATTCTCTTTGACGATTCATACAGAGTACTGTACAGCACATTCTCGAATTCTATCTCCCTCGCTATTTAGCACTTCCCTGTTCCCTTTGAGCACTAAAGCAAGATTCCGTCCTTTCTCCGTCAAGACGCAAGGGGCAATACTCGACTAGGCAGGTATTCAGCAAAGCCCAACGCCAAGGACTAGAGTCAATGACAACAATAAGAAAATGGCTGAACCTGGGTATCAATAACCACTTCTTGTTGCCATTCGACTTGGACGCAACCCTGCGACCCCGTGACCTGCAGCACGCGTGGCACATGACATGTGGTTTTCTACTTCTATGAGCACAACAAAGAAGATACCTCGATCTTAAATGCTGTTAACGAGGTGGTACAGATTGGAGAGTATCTCGTCCAACAAGGTCTGTCGATGGTTGTGCAAGTGTATCTGGCAAGTGTGTCGAAACCCTTCGAGTCCACGGACAAAACGCAATTTCTCGCAACAACGACTTTCGACCACTGCCTGGAAGACGGACTTGTGCAGTTCCTTGAACCTTTCTTGCTTGCGAGCTGGAAGGGAGACAGAAAGAAGTATCCGCAAGCAGTCGGTCCTGTGTCTGCAGGTCGTCTAGTGTACCATACCATACCACAAGAAAATGGAGAAAGCAGAGATGGTCACGCATTTGGTGCTCAATAAGCATATCGGCAGGTGAGTTACTTTTGTGTGGATAATCACTTCTTTGAGGCGATATGACAGTCGCCGTATACAGGACTCGATAGCAGACAGGTAGACCGATGGAAAGAAGGCAAGATATATAACCATATCCGACCTGCGTCTTTTTCCACATTCTATACCTCTCTCTATGTCATGAAACAAAAGAACCGATCACTTCCACTTCTATACAATACATGCCCAACCCAACGCCTCAAGCAAGAGACAAAACCAAAACAACAATGCACCTCCCCACGCCCGCTCTCCCCATCTCCCTTATCATCTCTCTCCTCTTCCTCCTCCTCCTCCCAACCCCCTTCCCCTCGCATCCGCAAGCGCAACCCCGGCCCAACAATGCCAACGCCTCCACCCGTGCAAATACGCGCTGATAAACACCTTCTGCTTCAACTCCGCCCAACGCATGTTCTCACCCTCGGCATACACGAACAACGGACTCTCGGACGGGAAAGGCTCGTTCATCGCGATCCGCAACGGAGGCGTGTGGTTCCCGCGTCGTGGACCCGCGTGTGCTCCTGCGCAGTGGGTGCCGGAGAATTGGTGTTTGTATGTTTTTTTTTCCTTCCGTGTGCTCATGTTTTGGGGGATTAATCATGTGGTTGTGTGGGACTAATGGGACATAGGGCGCAGTTCTACGACATGTGCAACCACTGGGTTCAGGGCGGCGTTAGTAGGAATTATGGCGCTGGCGGGTGTCAGAACTTTTGGCTTAATTGATTTGTTGAGGGGGGGTTCGATTGGGGCGAGGATTCTTTTTTGGAGATGCACTGGAGCTTTTACCTCTTGTCAAAGAGAGGGGGACGGGAAGTCACATGCTTGTCGAGGATGGAGCAGGCTTCTGCCTTGTTGGAGAAGACATGCATGCGACGAGATCACAGGACATGAGAGCATGGAAGGATCCATCTCGAGGCATTAGGGTCACCCTTCTTGCTCTTCTTTACCTGCGACAACTGCTCACTTTCGTTACGGGTGCAATAAGGGATACACTACGCCGTATCAGACTCTGGCTACAATCAAGCGTTTCTACCATATGTTTCAGCATAGTCGATACCATTACAATCTATGAGCACTATGACAACGGGGAAAAAGACACTAGACGCGCTATCCCCTCTTCTTCTCATCATCATCACCACTATCTTCATGACCATCACATGCCCAATTCTCATGTACCCAGTCACTGATGACCTCTGTAAACGTCTTGCCATCAAAAGTAACACTAGTGTCCTCGACAGTATACGTGACGCCCAAAAACCTCAGCGCCAACAACACCCACCTCTCGACGAACTCGTTGTAAATCATGTCAACTGTCTCGGGCGCACTCGAGGCCGTGTGGTCGAAGTTGACCTCGGACTGAATGCAGTTGGGTACATCATAAAACTGAACCGGCGCATGTATGGTGTCGTCGCCGTCTACACCTGCGTCATCGGTCGTGGTGTACCCTGGGATCAGTTTCGAGTCTGCTGATTCCATGAGGAACTTTTGCACGCCTGCGAAGGCGCGGTAGTCTAGGTTCTCGTACATTGGAGGCGCTGCTGCCGTCAATGGTCCGATAGGCGGATATGGAGGAGCAAGATTGTGCAGAGCTCGCGGGTTGAACTCGCCGAGATCGTTGTGTTGCTTTCCGTAAACACGAAGGTCTTCGAGTAGGATTTTTCCTTCGTTGTTAAGCAGCTGCAAAACCTTGGATGCTGCTCCATACGGAACGTTCTTGATCTTCCTGAAGCCAGAGATGAAAGGCGATACCAGGAAAGTAGTGTCGATTGTGAAAGGCCCTTTGAAGATGTCGAATCGCATGGCCCCGGTATTGGTCAGGACGAGAGTAGGCGCTCCCTTTGCCGATTTGTTCCCTATAGCTGGTAGAATGGACTCCTCAAGTAACGTTAGAATACTGTCTTTGGCAGGATAGGGTGCACGGTTCAGCCAATAATCCCGAGGAGCACATCCATATGTTTTATCCAGGTTCAATGTCTTGCGAGCAGCTGAGATGGTCGCAGATACGTTGCGACCCTGACCAGTAGCAAAGGTGGTGCTGTTGAGTCCGGTATGGTGGTAGAGTGAATACAGGTTATTGTCAATATATCTTCGTTCGAACTTGGGAGCTTTGTATGGCGAGACCTGGTCCTTCTTGCCAGCATGGACTCCTGTAATAGACATGAACCCAATAGATTCCATGTACCGTCCACTCTCAATTCCATAGGCAGCCTTGTCCCACTTGTGATAGTCACGAATATGAGTATGTCCACCAAAGAACTGGATCGGTGTATCCCAGTTTTCACTTCGGATAGCCTTGTAGACAGCGTCAAACTCCGGCGAGTCTCTCACAGGGACATGGCCTGCCACGACGAAAAGATCAATGTCCTTTTCACGTATGGCATTCTGGAACCACTTCTCCTTGACGGTGTCTTCGACAGGTTGCACAACAGTGTTGTTCGCATTGCCCTGGAAGTCAAAGAGAAAACCAAAGGCACAGATACGGACACCCTGGTTCTTGGTGGTCAATCTGCGGTAACGAGGAGCCAATGCTTCGAGCTTCCCGGTCTGTGGGTTGTAAATGTCCAAATTGGACGCAATGTAGCCGTCCTTGAAGTTGGGTACGTTCTCGTAGTACTCGTTGTTGGACGAGTTTCTCTGGTATAGTTCATGGTTGCCGGGAGTGATGATGTCTATATGTTGGCCCTTGAAAATATCAAAGGTGTACTTTCCTTTCGGATTGGAGGCATCGTACAAGCCATTGCCTTCGACTCGATCGCCAGTGTCAACAAGCAAGAGATCACTTCCGTCCTTGTCTGCTTTCTGACCGAGATGGTGCGCGAAAGAGACGTAGTCACCCCAATCTGCCGAATACTGGGGTCTGATCTTTCATCAACAGGAGGATGCCGATGACATGGGACGATCATACATACTCTTGTAAATGCCCACTGTGCCAACCGTGAGTGTCAGTAGTATGTAAGAAGTTCAATTGACCCCAAGGCAACTCTCGCAGTGGCGCGGAGATAGGCTCGGGGGCTGAGGGCTGCGCAGCACCAGCTAGACGGTGTAGCAGAGCAAGACAGATATGCAGTCTTGATGTTATCATGTTTGCGCCCTGCTCAGACGAGTGCAAGACCGATACTATAAACAGAAACAAGGAATACAGGCGGAGGAGTGTTTTGGCAGATACTCTCTCTTATCTAATACACGAATCGCAACCATGGACGCATGACTGGTCGTGACTCGTGACAGGACGGCCATCAGGGTTGTGACGTTGTTTGCTCTGCAAGGATTCGAGCTTGGACCAAGGGCCAGGGCAGTCTTGGCGCTTGTACATGATGTGCATCAAAGTGGAAGGAGCTTGAAGTCATCTCCCCAAACGAAATATTGTCAAGGCAGTTACGCCATTTACCTACTTTTGCTTTGCATCTTCAACACCGTAACCTCTACCACTATTCGCTTTCGTCACAACTGTGCATTGCTCTGGCCTCCCATCTCTCCAATCCACCACTTGCCTCGCCCAAGCTAAAAACCCAATGCCGTCTCGATCGCCCTCTCTGGCGCGCTCACCTTCTCCCGGGCGCGGGCGCACAAGATCAAGAAGCCACACACCCCATTCCTCGCGCTCACCTCGACGATCCGTGTCTCCTCGCCGAACGCGATCACCCGCAAACAGAGCAGCAAGCGCAGCCAGTCGCTCACCCACACCAGCACGTTCTCGCTCGCCGATACGCCATGGAAGCAGGACGAATCGCTCGTCGTACCGCGCAAGAAGCTACACGCGCAGCGCGAGCCACAGCCGCAGCAGAAGCAGAGGAGGAGGCAAAAGCGACGCGCGATCCCCATCTCGCTCCCGATCCAGAAGCGCCACACCGCCCATGCCGCGCTCGTCCAAAATCGTCGTCGAGAAACTCACGAAGAACATCCTGCCCGCGCACTTACAGGAAATCTTCGCAAACTACGGCTCGATAACCAACATAGAGATGCCGATGAACAGATCCTTCAATACGAACCGCGGCACCGCGTACGTTGTGTTCGCGACCCCTGCGGATGCGGAGGCCGCTATTGCGCATATGCACGAGGCGCAGCTGGATGGCGCACTGATCAATGTGTCGCTTGTGTTGCCGCGACGACGATGGAGCAGGTCGCCGAAGCCTAGACGGCCCGGTCGAGACGCTTTCGGTGAGCCGAGACGATACAGAGAAGGCGCAGCTGGCGGACCTCGAGGAGGAGGGGGTGGTGGAGGAGGTGGTGGTGGTGGTGGCAGAGCCCTCCCACCGCCTGGAGGCCGAGGACGTGGAGGCGGTAGAGGCAGAGGCGGCTACGGCGACGAAAACATGGATTCTTACCGTCCTGGACAGGGCGGCGCCCTCAGAGATCGAAGCTTCAGTCCGCGAAACCGGAGTGGAAGTCCTTACAGCGCGAGGAGCAGGAGTTACTCTCGGAGTCCCACTCCTCCACCTCGAAGGAGCCGCGGTGGTGGCGGAGGTGGGGGAGGCAGAGGAAGAGGAGGCGGTGGAAGAGGCAGAAGGAGTCCAAGTTATTCTAGCTATGACAGGAGCAGGAGCCGTAGCAGAAGCCGCAGCCGAAGTTTGAGCAGGAGGAGATGAGTACCCCTCACTGTCGAGAATATTTATAGATGGAAAAGCAATGATGGCTCGTTATCAAGCCAATTATAAGAACAAGTTGAAGGAACAGACCTTGGAAAGAACATGGTCAAAGGTATCTCAATTGTTTTGCAGATTTGCGGATAGCGAGTTCTACAGCAAAATTCGCCAATAATCCCCAATCGCCACTCAGCGCCCCGACCTCTGCGTGCTTCGCTCAGCACTCTGGTTGACACGTATAAACAAGATAAATCAAACCAAAACCATACCATCCATGTGCCCATCCCATATGCTTCAACCGCAAAAATGAAAACTCCGTTGCGTTATGTATGTGAGACGTGTTCAGCCTCCCACGTCTTCATTATAGATCCACTTTTTCGGGAACCCCGAGCATCTGTGCTACAGGTGGCGTCGTCGTCGTCGTCGTCGTCGTCGTCGACGAGGACGAAGTCGACCTGGTGGACGAGACCGAGTCCGTGTTGCTGGTCGAAGTGCTCGTCGGGTCCTTACAACCCCACCATCCGGGTGTCTTGCACGTGTTTGTGCTGCTTGAAGACGTCGTGCTCTCCGTGCTCGTCGGCGATGCCGAAGGTCCGGTTGTTGGCATTGTTGGAGCAGGAGCTGGAGATGGACTTGTCACAGTGGTCGTCTGCGTCGTGGTCTGTTCGTCTTTGCACCCGAACCACCCTGGTGTCAGACAGGTGGTTGTGGTTATTGTACTGGTCATGGTCGTCGTCTTGGCTGTCGAGCTCTCGTCCAGACATCCCCACCACCCGGGTGTCTTGCATGTCTCTGTCCTCGTTCTTGTCGAAGAGGTAGACGTAGGAACCGACGAGCTTGTGCTTTCCGTGCCATTTGATTCAAAGAACTTCCAGTTGAAACAATCTATGCAGTCTGTGTCCTGAGTGCACTCTGGCACAGTGTCGTACTTCTCGATGACATCTTTAATGACGCTGTTGATCTTATGTGTACCAATGGCCACACGCCAGCCCTTGTCGCCGACTGTGTCATAGGTACATGTGCTTCCAGTGTGACACTGACCTTGGAATGCATAACCAGCGATGGTGCAGAAGGATGAGGCGGCGTTACAGGTGCCCATGTAGATAGGGTCCGCTGTATGGCCGAAGTGGTATGCACCAGTGTGAGCTCGAGCTTGGTGGCGACCGATATGATAGCCCGGCGGTGTAGGCAAAGCCAGTCGAGAGGCGGCGAGAGCGTCCGGGAAGGCCTCATAGGTGAGGGTGGGCAGACCAAAGGTCAAGCCGAGAAGGCCAGAAACAACGCCTCCGAGTGAGTGACCTGTCAGCCAGACATCGGCATTGGGATACAACGCAGTGACGTTGTGGTAGAGCTCTTGGGCAGCACGGTAGTAGTGTCCCTTGTCTCGCAAGTTGGTTACCAAACATGTCGAGTTGCATGTATAGGCGGAAGTCTGGCAGTTGCAGACCGTCTTCCACAGGTATTGCCCGCCTTGACCACAGCAGCAACTTCCGAAGAGATTGTCATTCATCTTGTCGTTGCCCGTAGTATCTGCACCGTCGAAAACAGCAGGTGAAGTGCCCTTTAAGCCAATCACTATCGTCTTGTTCTCCGTGTCGGCAAAGATGTGTCCCCGCAGACCATCATACTGCCAGCCAAAGCCCTCGGTGTAGTTGAAACCGCCTCCGACATCTTCCCACTCGCCGGTGTTGGGCTCCTGAACATAGGCATTGGCAGCCATGCGGGCGAAGCTCAAAACTGTTTCCTTATCGGTGATGTTCGGAGAAGGGATCTTGTCCACAGACCATGCCGAAGGTGGCAATGACACAGCCTCACCACGCATCTGTCCATCTTCCAGTAGACGGTCAATGCTCTTTCGTGATCGATCGGCCAGACGCTGGATGTAGGCTGCACCTGACTGGACCCGCACGGTACGAGGCAAGTCTAACGACACTCCATCTATATCAATCTCTTGGATTCTTGTATCTGGTCGCACGTCGGTCTTTCTGTGGAGTAAAGGGTATTGATGCGATCCCTTGTGGAAGATGTGTCTCAGCGTCTGGAGAGGAAGGAGTTCAGTCTCAGACTCATTGGGTTGACTCATGCTCTGGGGTACAAGGCAACACTCACAAAATCATGATAGCGAGAAGACACAACAGGCTCCGCCGCAGCGGGAGGGTCTGTAACAGTGCCTGGTGGCAGCAGGACATTTTGCGGACCTTGCCCCTCTCGTCGTGCGGAGGCGGACTCGACGAGGAAGAAGGATAAGGCGAGGAGGTTGGTGAGTAGGTGGGGGACGCTTCGCATTTTAGAAGAGAGTGTGGCAACTGTCAAGCATTATGCGCAGATCAAAGGGAATAGAGAAGAAGGAAGAGAAAAGATGACAGGATGAAAGTCGGTATGGAAGAACGGGAGGCAACCACTCTCTGTATGAAGCAGGTACGGAGTACACGGAGTACACAGTCAAGGTAGAGCAGGAAGGTACGAGTACCTGATCATGCGGCTCTGGGCAGGTGCAGATAGGATAAGGTAGGTACCTAGGCTGCTGCCCTTATCAACGACTTGCAAGTGTCATGGGGACCATCGACTTCAAGGTTATCCGGGGTCGCGTCCGTGCAGAGCCGCCGTCCCGTCGTCGTCGCAAACCAAGCAAACAATGACGCAACCCCTCCCGACTCTGGTCGCAGAGTGTAGTCTGTGAGTGCAGGTGCTCACTCGGCGTCGATCGGCCAGGTTGAATGAGGTGCGTGGTGCGTGGTGCGTGGTGCTTCAAATGGCGGCAAAGTAGAGCACTGTATCCTGTGTCCAGTAAAGTACTTTACAGTGCACTGATGCATGTGGTGCATGCACATTACGAAGGCACTGCACTGTACAAGCACTGTCGCGCGTCAGGGTCCATCCTCGTCGGTACAGTACGGTATGCATCAGTCCATCGCCTTCGCAGCAGCAGCGGGGCAGCTAACAAGCACAAAAGCTTAAGATAACCTGGAACGGCAATATCACGCTGATGTCAAGGGGCCTTGCTGTCTGCCAGTGTATATGGTCGTAATTCACCTCACTTTTGCCAATATCTAGTCCCGCGTCTTGCCATAAAGGTAGCCTGATAACAGATCCCTAATAACGGCAAGAGACAACAAGTACGAGTCTCTGCTCGCCCTGTATCGTGTTGTTGCATCTATTCTGTCGCTTGCACTGCTTGTTGCCGTACCTCATGTCCTTTTGATAGATCACACATGTGCACACACGGCTCATGACTCCGAGGCCCATCTCATCCCTTTATCCCAGCCTCAATCAATCTTCGCTTCTGCTGCTCCTGCTGCCGCTCATCTCTGACCAACTCCATCTTGTCCGCATGTTTCCGTGTTCTCGTATGACTTGAGCTGGTTCTCGTCGGTCATTCCACTTTCACATCTCCCACACATTCGCTTTCGTGTGCTCGCCCGCGTCTGCCGTATCGTTGCAATTGCATGCTTTGCATACTATAATTGCACAGCTATATTGTCTCACCCTCTATCCACTTGATCCGAACAGACAAAAATGTCACACCTGCAACCGAAAGATCCCCGGAGGCCCCGGCCACTGCACATCTCCCGCAGCTTCACCAGACTCGCCTCGCCCAGCTCGAGTGCATCGCCTTCATCTCCATCTCGCACCAGGGCTACTACTATACAGACCCCGACCATCCACCGCATCCCCGAGGCTCGAGACATAGCCGACATCGAACGAGTCAATGCGCATCGCGCCGACATCTTCGACACCTTGGATGAGAATGAAGACACCCTCGACTCGCCTTCCGTCGCCGCGGACAAGAAGCCCGTTCCGGACTCACCAGCTACTTTCGACCAGTTGCCCATCGAGATCCGCAGCTTGACTGACAGGTAGCGACCACTCGTCTCGTGTCCTTTTCTTCACAACTGACTCTGCTCCACAGATTCCTCAGGTCACTGTCCATCAAGGCCCACGCCGCTCCCCTGAACATCGATGCCATTGCCGACCTCTTCCAGGACTTTTACGTCCAGGCCGAGTCACACATATCCACCCACATCGCCACTCTATCTACGCGGATCGGACGTGAGAACTCCCCGGCACCCTCCGTTTCCTCCAAGGCTTCCTCCATCATAGGCAGAAAGAGGGGCAATTCCGGCGCGGGCCAGCCATCTCCTGGAGATGGGGAGCAGCAGATGCTGACCCCGTCCGAGGTCGCAGATCGTCGAAAGGCCCGTCGACTGCTAGATAAGAAACGCATTGCACTCGAGGAGGCCGTCGAACGTGGTCTTTGCGAGAAGATCTACGAGAAGATCTACCGCCACCGGAGCGCCGACGACGAGGAGAGAGACGCCAAACTACGATCCCGGACTGCCGCCCTCGCTCTTGTCGGCATTGGCTTGAAAGAGCTGCATGTAAACATCGAGACAGATAAGACCACCCCCGAGCAAGCCAAGGAGGAAGAAGGCAGAATCGCCAAATTGCTCGCTCCCGCCATGGACAGCTTGAAGCAGATGGACGACGAGCACTATCCGCTGGGAAAGCTACACAAGCTGACCGAAGCTCACAAGAACATCGTCGAGACTCTATCTCAGCTTTTCCCTTCTTCGTCTTCTGCAGATGAGGTTCTGCCCACGCTGATCTATACCTTGATCATGTCCGACCCCGAGTCACTTACTGTCGTCAGCAATCTGCACTTTGTTCAATTGTTCCGCTCGCGTAATCGCATGGATGGCGAGGCCGCTTACTGTCTCGTCAATCTGGAAGCTGCAATCTCCTTTCTTGAAACGGTCGACCTCTCCTCGCTGCGCGCAGATGAAGCGCCTGAAGGACCACCGAAATCGTCCAGTCGGCCACAGACGCCGAACAAGGAAGCGTTCGATGCTGCACCTGTACGGGCGTCGAGCCCTCGATCGATCACGCCAAGCGTGACGCCGGCTTCAGCTACGGCTACAGAATTTACTCCTGGTGAAATACCCAAGCCGCTGCCCTCACCATCTTCAATGCCCCGTCCTGCGTTCCCACATCGTCGCCTGTCCTCGTTGATCCAGGCTCAGGCCGAGCGCATCGAGGAGGGACGGGTGGAGCTTCTGAACTCGGCCGACCAGGCCTTCGATGCTATCAACTCGACGTTGGAGAACAGTTTCAAATTCCTCTTTGGCAAGATGAAGGAGCAACAGGGCCAGGGACATGATTCTCCCGTCATTCTGCCCAAGACACTGGAGGATGCAAGGAAGCTCATCAGTTCGCCTACACTGCTCCCCGAGCCAGCGATGGGCGACGAAGGCCTCATCAGTGGACGTAGCAGCATTCACGAGTCGCCAGTGTCGGAGACGATCGACGATCCCCTGAGCAGACCGGTCCGGGAGAAACCCGAAAGGGATGTGCTCAGTATTGTGGGAGGACGTCTCCGTGACAGAAGCGCGGACAGCAGCATCAGCACCGGCAGCGGCAAGCGGGTGGGCTTTGACAAGTCGCCGCTCGCGAAGCCCACGCCGTCACCAGCGGGATCGACTGCCAGCGCTGCAGATCAGATGGGCAATCTGATGAACACATTCAACCCGCTCAAAAGCTTCAGTGTGCCAAGTTTCGGCGGGTTTCGGAGAAGCGTCAGCGCAGCGAGCACGCCAGCAGCGGTGCCGTCGGCAGCGGAGAAATCGAAACAGCTGGGTCACATGCCGGAGAAAGTGGCGGAGAAGAAAGAGGGCGAAGCGACAGAGGGCGAGGCGGAGCAGAACGGCACGAAGTCAGAAGTCAAAGACGAGGCAGATCTCAGCGCGATGGAGGCGTTGGCACAGTTGAGGAAAACGAAGCCGCCTGTGCGACGATTCATGGAAGTCACGGATATCAAGGAGCTCAAGATTGGAGAGATTGAGGAGTTATTGAAAGACTACAGAAGACTGGCTGATGCAGTCAGGGAGGCGATATCGCCGTGAGAAACCAAAGGCAGACAGACTTGTGGGAAGACGCGCCCCTCCCACGATCAAGAGATGCCGAGAGACAGACGGATGTGAACTAGTGTATGGTAGACCGAAGGGCTTGGAGATGTTTTGTAATCTAGATGAACAGAACAATACTATATAGAAGTTACAGTCAAGTCTGAGTGTACTGTATGTGCAGGTGAGTGTTATGGCGAGCGTCGATCTCATCCTTTCCCCACAAAACACGTTGCGCGCGGCAGCTTGAGCGCCTCGAAGCTTTTGTGCCTGTACCAAAGTCAAGTCGATTCAAAAAATACAACAATCACGACGCGCGACTCCAGCTTGAATAACAGCTGGATGTAAACACCGCCCGACTCCATCCAGTTTTTGCAACCAAAAAAGCAATGTCCGGTCTATTCGGCAACCTGGGCGGCCAGAACAAGCCGGCGACTACTGGAGGTGCTTTTGGCGGATTTGGCAGTCCCGCAAACTCGACGACTCCGGCGGCAGGTACAGGAGGAGGGTTGTTTGGCTCTGCTGCTGCTGCTGCTGCACAACCTGCGCAACAACAAGGCAACACTGGTGCATCAACAGGAGGAGGACTCTTTGGCAACCTCGGAGGTCAGACATCGCAACAGCCCCAGTCTCAATCACAACCACAATCACAGACTCCGGGTCTCTCCTTCGGTGGCTTCGGTGGTACTTCGTCTACTGCTCCTGCCAACAACAGCAATGGCGCGACAGGAACCGGGGGAGGTCTGTTTGGTGGCCTCGGTGCTTCCACAGCTCAGCCTCAGACTTCTTCTGCTCCTGGTGGTGGACTCTTCGGCGGTCTAGGCGCATCGACCGCGCAGCCTGCACCACAGACACAGCAGTCTACTGGAAACCTCCTCGGTAGCTTTGGCCAGTCGAGGCCTGCCCCGGCAACGTCTCAGCCCGTCGCTGGTGGAAGTCTTTTCGGAGGCTCTACCTTTGGCGCAACGCAGCAGACGAACCAGAACCAAGCTGCTGGAGCACAACCGCAGAACAACACGCAGTCCTCACAGCCCACTCGCTCGCAGCCAGCCTTCTTTGACCAGCTGCTGGAACGCGGAAAGAAGAGAGAAAACGACCAATCCACCGTCGCGCAGTTTGGCGAGCTGCCCAGTCTACAATTGGGTCTCGGGGACATTGCACGAAAGGTTAGAAACATTGGACAAGGTGGTCCGACAGCCAGCCAGAGAGGCGCCGACAGCAGAGCACACTATCTGCTCGCTGCTTCTGGAGTCAACACGGGTGCCGCCCTTCGCGATCTTGGAGCCTTTGCTGCAGATCCCAGCACCAAAGCAGCTGCTGCGGCACCTACACTCACCCCGTTCGACACCGACCTCGACACTTATGTCGAGGGCATCTATCGTCAATCCACATTGAATCTGATCGAGCAGGGCCTGGAACAAGCGAAACGCGACTTTGACAACTTCCTCGAGGAGAATGTGCAGATGGAATGGGACGCCCAGCGCAGACGCATCTACGAGCATTTCGGCCTTGTCAAGAAGACCGAAGACGCGAGTGCTGACTTTGGTGGAACCGCAAGTCAAGCTGCCCGGGGCGCTTTCGGTCGTTCAAGCAGAAGGAGCAGAGGTCTTGGCGCGACCACAAACAACAGCGCCAGTTTCGGCGCTTCCAAAAGTGTTTTGGGTGCCGCTGGTTCACGTACTATGCGCCAGAGTCTTTTCAATGATGTCGCCGAGAAAGCTCCTAACGGTGGCATGCAAGCAGCTCCTGAGGACCGCATGATGCGGGAGAAGCAGTCCAAGTACATTGAGAAAGTCAAGAGCCTCAACGTGTCTCGTTTGGCCGAGAAGGTCTATCCGATTCTGCAAGAATTTGCCGATGTCGAAGCTCAGCCTTCCCTTGACGACACGTCTCACTTTGTGAACGCTTACCAAGCTCTTGCTGAGATTGTTGGCGAAAAGGCCGGTGTTGAGCGCTTCTCAGACCCCGGTGCTGTCAAAGAGCGACAATACTCTGCTGATTATCTGGATGACTCGCCCATCTCCCGCGCCGCCTTTGCGCTGCGAAAGCGTATTCTCGATGGATCTCGGAAGTTTCTGGAGAAACTGTTCATGCAACAACTCGAATCCACTATCTCGAGGAATGCGAAAGAAGCCAGTCTCGGCGGTGTCCCGTCTATCATCAACAAGGTCCGCGGTTACATTCGCATTCGCTCTGCCCGCAAAGAGCTTGGTGCTGAGAATGTTGAGTTGCAAAGCCTCAACGATGACTACTGCTGGGTCTTGATCTTCTATCTCTTGCGTGCTGGTCTTGTCGACGAGGCTGCTCAATATGTGGCCGAGAACGAGAGAGCCATCAAGAGCATGGACCGCAACTTTCCCAACTATCTCGCTAGCTACGCACGCAGCGAGGACCACAGACTACCTCAGGATCTGCAGGCTCGAATCAGTAACGAATACTCTCAAAGATCGAGGATTGGTCCAGAGAGCTCGCTCGATCCGTACCGCATGGCTTGCTACAAGATCATCGGCCGTTGCGAACTAAGCAGGCGCAGTCTCGATGGCGTCAACCAGAGCATGGAGGACTGGGTCTGGCTGCAGTTTGCTCTTGCGCGAGAGGTCAACCGCGTCGAAGAGACAGCAGCCGAGGTCTTTGCTCTGGAGGATGTTCGTGCTGTCATTCACGAAGTTGGTCAGCGCCACTTTGTTCAGGGTGCCGAGGGTGCGGCTGGCGTTGGCACTTATTTCTTCTTGCAAGTTCTGGCGGGACAGTTCGAGAGCGCTGTTGCCTGGTTGTATCCTCACAACTATCTGACTGCAGTCCATTTCGCCATTGCGCTTAACTACTATGGCCTGCTGAGGGTCAACGACTTCAACAGTGCCGAGGATCTACGTAAGCTTCTTGCCTTTTTCTTGTTTCCCGGCCGTCGACTAACATTTTTTCTAGTCTCCTACACTACTCGCCAACAGCCTCAGATCGCCTTTGGGCATCTTATCGGTTACTACACGCGTGCTTTCCGTGCTTCGGCAACAACCGCCGCCGCCGATTACCTTGCCCTGATCTGCTTGAATGCCGATGTCCCTGGTGAGCCAGGTAAACGTCAAAGCCAGCTCTGCCACGAAGCTCTGCGTGAACTTGTCCTCGAGACTCGCGAATTTGCCCAACTTCTCGGTGACATCCGCAGCGATGGCCAACGCATCAAGGGAAGCATCGAGCAGAGACTCAAGCTCATCGGCATCAAAGACGAAGAGCAATTCCTTCGCCAAATCACCATCAGCGCCGCCCAGATCGCAGACGACAATGGCCGAGTCACAGACGCTGTTCTTCTCTATCATCTCGCAGAAGAATACGACAACGTCATCAGCATCTGCAACAAAGCCCTGTCCGAAGCCATTGCCGTCGAGATTGGCGACGCACCTCTGCGTCTGGAACCTCTCAAGCCTCGCGACTTCAACCAAGAACAGCAACAGCAACAGCAGCTCGAGCAACGTGAACTCGGCCAAAGCCTGAGTCTCACCGCCGTCGAAGACCCATACCTACTGACACGCAACATGCGCGACCTGTACGAAGCTCACGCCCTGAGCAACACGAAGATCAAGACGACAAACCGCGAAGCCTGCGCCCTGCTGCTGAGCATGGCCGAATCCAAGCGGCTGATCGAGGCCTCGAAATGGGCTTCGGCGCTCGACAAACTGCACAGCCTGAACCTCCTGCCCATAGCAAGCAGGGGCAATATATCGCTGATCCGCGCGCATGCCTCGGCATTCAACACCTTGCCGCCTGTCGTGGCGCGAAACATCGGAAACCTTCTAGTCTGGACCATCACGGCGTGCGGCAACCAGCGCGATGTGCTGCGTAACTCGAGCTATGAGGTGCAGCAGGGGAACAGTGGCGTCATGGCTGAGATTCTGCAGGTCGCCAAGGATATGATGGTTTTCGCGGGACTCGTCAGGTATAAGCTTGCGCCGAGAGTGTTCGAGGTGCTGGCCAGGGTCGGTGGGGATGTGGGTGCTTATTAGAGCTGTTCCTCTCTTTTGCCTTCCGACCCTACCTTGGGGTTTCTGTAGCTTCTTTCCTTGTCGAAAAGCTTGGTGATGGGTCTCACATGGCACCTTTCTCCTATTGAAAGATGCTAGGAATGATGATGTCCTCTACTCTCGTGGCATTCTTACTCGATAATTACATAGTAAAAAGCAAAGCTACTTGACGCTCGTGCGCGCATGGACATGATACCAATAGTCTGCCTCACCATTCCCTCTTTCGTCGTCTCCTCTCCTGTGATCTCCTCGTCTCCATCTGGGTCTCGCCTCAATCTAGACTCACACGAGGACGTCCTTGATCGCATTGGTACTTCTATGGTGTAGTTTCCCTGCCCCTCACCACCCTTCTCCCCAGACTGTTCCTCCGTGTCATGCTTTAGGTCTGGATATCTACCAAGACAGCATGAGACAAGAGCGCGACACGCAGGTGCGACGTGACGATCTAGTAACAGACGCAGTGATCACTCCTTCCCAGTACCCACACCAAATGGCTCAGTCATTCTCGGAAAAGAAAACGTACACAGTTTTTCTTGAGTTTGTTGTCGTCATTGCAGTATGCAAGGCCGCGACTATCCGTCGACGTCGTCGCTGGCGTGCAAATGGCGCGGGTTGATTCGGTGCTCTAGGCTAAGTAGCCTTCCGTGCCAGCCTTAATGCCGCGATTGGTGAGCGTGTGAGTGAGTGACAGAGTGGCCGATTGACTGATTGATGAATGTGTGTGTGTGTGTGTGTGTGTGTGTGTGTACAGGACCTCGAGAGGAGCATGGTAGTCGGCCGAGGTGAGCTTTCCCCTCTGCCGGAATGGCGGTTCTGGACCTCTGCTTGTTTGATCCGACGCCAATGGAAGGAAGAAGAGGACTCGGCTTCTCGCTCGAGTGTGGGTGGGTGGTAGTGTGGTGTGGTGTATTGGAGTAAGTAGCGAAGTCCTGGGGGACGTAGTATCCCCGTGCGGTAGTCTGTGGTGTCGTCGCGTCGTAGAGTCATAGCTGGATGCTCATGCTGATGCTGATGCTCGACCACAAAGCCCTCAAGGTGACTCCTCCATCTTAACCTCCATCTTAACATCCCCTTCAATCTCCCCCTCCACGCCCTTCTGCTGCAGCCCATCCCCTTCCATCCCCCCAACACCCCGCCTCTCTCCCCCTCCGCGCGCATCAATCCACCCGAAAACAGGCACGTCCCTCCCCCTGCTCAAATCCCCATCTATTGCTCTACTCTCCCTCGCTTTCTCTAATATCCGCCGCGTCTGCTCGCCCTCCCATTCCCCGCGGAAAGATCTCGCGTCGGAGACAGCGGTTATAGCTGCTTTTTTCAAAGCGGTGAAGGCCTGAGATTTCGCCGTTGTGGATGATGGGGTTGTTGCTGTTCTTGTGAGAGGACTGAGGGACGCCGGGTGGTATGCCAGTGGGCGCACCATGGAGGGGATTGTCGTGCGCAGAGCCGTGATCTGTTCGTTCTCGTATTAGCACGCACGCACTCACTGACTCAATCCAACTTGGTCCATGTCTTCTTTGCGGGCTATGATAATCGGACGAGGGGTTTTGAATCGGGGTATGCGTACCTGGTCCTGCAGCGCCTCGAGGTGCGCAAGGGCCGCTTCGTAGTCGTCTACTGTCCACGTCGTGTCGGATTTGTTAGCGGGCGGTGTGGGGTCTGTCATTGTTATTTTTATTTTCTGCCCTTGCTTGGTTGACTGGTCGGTTGGAGTTTATGTTGCACCCGAGGCAGAAGGAAGAGATGTGCTGTTGCCGTGATTGAATGTATTATCGTAATGTTATGCGCGCGTGGAGAAGGGGTCTGGTATTCTTGGCACGCAGCAGGCAGGTGAGGGGGGTTTTCCGGGGGTCGGTGATGTGCATGTGGTATGGGTATCGATTCACTCACTTTTATTTGAATATCACATTATCCGAATGATTCTATACACGAATGTATGATTTGTGCAAAGAGTCAAGCAGGAAGGTTGAAGTGGAGGGTTTGATTGGTCTCCGATTATCTATGTATAGTTCCAATAATGCTAAATCAGCATATCCCGATCCGTGGCCCGCACAGTGATGAGAGAAAAGTAAACCGCGCTCTCATCTTCCATCTGGATGGCTCTGTGGATCAACCGCATGAAAATATCCCCCTCGCGTGCCCGACCCATCATGTTGACCCAATTCGGCACGACATCAGTACCCTCGGGATTCAGATACTCATCCGCGGGAAAGCCGTCGACGTCTTCGTTGTCGTTGTCGTTGTCGTCGACGTTGTCAGAGACAGATCCCTCCTCGTAGCCAGAGTCAACATCACCGATATTGATGCTACCTTCCTCACATTCCCTGAACCTAGCCCTGCACTCTGGACATGAAGCCTCCTGCTCCAACCACTGTGAGATGCATGTGACATGAAAAACGTGTGCGCGTCCGACACTGCACGGCAACTTCCTCGCGTCTGTCGACCCTTCTTCAAAGGGTTCGCGGCAGATAGGGCACTCCTCCTTGAGCTCAGCTTGATGTGGTGGAGGCAAGCTGTCGAGGAAGCGAGCGACAAGTGCTTTTTGTCTGGTCTCGCGTCGCTCAACGTGCGCGAGGTGTGGCAATGGTAAGCCCGTGATCCTCTCTTCTTCGGCGAAGAGTCCACTGTCCCCCAACATGCCTGTTTCACGTCTTCTTGTGCCTGGCACCCTGTGAAATCCTCCTGGACCATGAGTCTCGTCTCTGTCTCTGGCCATGTCCAGCACGGAATCTGCCGCCCTGTAGATGTCTTCTGGCACGTCCATGCTGGTATCCAGGTCCATCCAGGGGGAATGCGGAGCCTGGATCCATCGTCTTTCGTCATGGAAATGGTAATGACGGCGACTCCTTGGTGGCGCTTCGACGAGACTTTCCACGGACTCATCCGAGATCTGAGACGTCACGTCTTCTTCTTCTTCTTCTTCTTCTTCTTCTTCTTCTTCTTCTTCTTCTTCTTCTTCTTCTGCTACTACATCGACCCAATCACTATCGCTGCCGCTGTTCTCAACGTTGCTAATCCTGGAAGATGGCAAGCGAACAGAGTCGTAATCGTTGGAGTGTTCGGTGTCCACATTGTGGAGGTCCATCACGAATCCGAACCCGAATCTCTGGAGGTCTGAGTAGCTGGCGTTGAAACTGCTACCGGACATCTTGTGTGTTTGACTCGGAGGATTGGAGAGATGGGTGTCTGAGTTGGATGGTGCCTGATGTGGCTTCTTGGATCTTGTTCTTGATCTAGTTGATCTTCTTGTCGTTCTTGATCTGGGTGCCTGGTATGGCTTCTCGGATCTTGTTCTTGGATCTTGGTGCCCTGGTATGGCTTCTGGGATCTTGTCTTTGGTCTTGTCTTGGATCTTGATGTGACCTTGTTGATCTTCTTGTCGTTGTCGATCTTGGTGCCTGGTATGGCTTCTGGATCTTGTCTGAGATCTTGTTGTTGATCTTGTTCTTGAGATTGGCTTGGATCTTGCTGTGGATCTTGTTGATCTTGATGATCTGGGTTTTGATCTTGCTGTGGATCTTTTTGTTGTGGTTGGTGATCTTTTTGATCTTGGTTTTGAATCTGGTTGTGGTTTTGACTTTGGTCTTGGTTTTTGGTTTTGATGGGTTTTGAATGCTGAGATATCTAACGATATCGTAGCGAGGTTTTGGATGGTAAGATTGAGATGGGTAGAGGAATTGGGTTGACAGCGAGCATACTGAACGTCTTATATCGATATGTTTCTGCCATACAATAAGCTGTCCAGGAGGCTGTGCAACAGACTTCCCCTGTCTGCAACGAACTTTGTGCAAAACGCTCTCCACCAACCAATTTTTTTTTGCTGACCCGGTGCTGCAATAAGCCTATCTGAAGTCAATAATTTTGTTTACTGCAGAGCAGAGCTCAACGATTGCAGCGATATGAATATGACAGGGAGACTGGTCATTGATATTATGGGTTCGTGAGACCGAGGATGGAAATTTCGATTTTTAGGGTCCATATCAATATCTCGAGTCCTACAACTCTGCGCTGTCATATTTGTGATGGTATCTTCGCATATGAGACCTTGTTGGTCCCCTGTCTCAACCTAGTCTTTTCCAAAAGGGACAACCCTCTTGAGTGAGGGCACAACCCTGTCCAGATATATGCTTAATTGAAGTACACACTGTCTGGCACCGAGAACTTGGCCATGCGTCGCCACGTGTACAATAATGTTCTGTCAACAACCTGCATGGCATTGTCGGAGGCTGTATATCCTTATCGTTGGCCTACCAGAGGCAACAGAGCATATATCCGTAGCATTTGCGCTCGCGTCAAATGCCGCCCACGAGCGTACTCGGAGAAAGGAAACAGAGAACAAATTTCGACTTCCATTCCTGACCGGTATATGTAACGCCAGAATCCAAGCGAATGGGTATGAGTGACCAGGGAAAGTCCGAAAACGTACGCTGATGTACAGTCATGCAGTCGTAAAGCCCATTGACTAGAGAAGAAATGCAATAAGAAGCACAACTGCGCTTTATCATCAGACAACAGGAATCAGCAGCTCAGGCATAGCCTCCCGCAGATCGGCCATTGCCTTGTCCCCGCGATCTTCCATCATCTCTGAAGCGACCCCTGTTATCGCTCCTGTAGCCTCCGCCGTAGTTGTCTTCACGGCGCGCATACCGTTGATCCTGGTAGCCATGCCTGCCGTCCTGGTACTCATGTTCAGACCGTCTCGGGCCACGGGGATAATCATTGCGATGAGGAGGTCTGTATGTCTCCCTTGGCGCGCGTGGGGCCTCATTGCCACGAGGCGCAAACGATGCACCTCCGTCCATGGCGTGCTCAGCCTGAAAGTCTGTTTCACCATTCGCAACGTACGCGGCATCGTTGTTGTTATTGCTGACGATGGATTCGGGCTCGATCTCCATGTACTCGTCTGAGGCTTGCTGAGCAGGCAGAGAAAAAGCGACTGGTGCCGTTGGCGCTGTAGGAGCAGGCAGGGACTGTATGGGAGTAGGACGAGTAACAGCAGAATTCGATACTGTCGAGTGATGCGCAATGGGTTGAGAAGGGCCGCCTTCTTTCATGTAGACATAAAGAATCCGACCGTCGGCCTTTTGATGATCAGCCTTTTGAGATTGCCAAGGGCGCGCAAGATATCGTACCTTCTTGTTGTTGAACATGGAGATGACATTCTCCGCTCCGCTTCTCTCGGTGAACACCATTTCCACTATGACGGTAGGGTTCGCCGAGATCAGCTTGCATCCTAGCATTTCTCCTCCGACTGGAAGCATGACACTTTCAATGTCTGCGGCTGTGGTTCCAGGAGCAAAGTTGCTGGCAACAACGCAGTATGGTCCAGCAGCACCGCGAATACTGATCTCGTTACTGGCAAACGCTGGGTCGCGCTTAAGACGTGAAGCCGAAGCTGAAGTGGCGCCGTCGTTGGGCTTGTTGAATGGCTTACGTGGGTTGCGTTGGCCTTGGGGTCGGTTGGATTGAAGTTGGCGCTTGTCGTTGGCGACCGACGGCGAAGGGCGTGGTTGGGATGAGTTCTGGTGATTGTGAGCTTCCTCTATTGAAGAATCGACTGTAGCGACGATGATACCTTCGTGACACCGACTCTGCTTGCTAAACTACCTCCTACATTCTGGGTAGCATTCCTCTTGTTGCTGCCTGGAGCTGCGCTGGCTGCACGATGCTTTCCGAAGATCTGCTGTGCAAGCTCTTCTGCCTTGCGCTTCTTGCGATCTATGAACAGGCGTCAGTCCGCATCGGGAGATGTAATTGGGAAAGCGCGCGTATTAACCAGCTTGGATCATCGCATCGAAAGAGGAAGCGACCTTTTCGTTCTTGGGCTTGTTCTTGGTTGGGGCCATTTTCGATACTGCCGCACGAAGTGCACCTAGTGATAATTCTACCGGGCACGCGTTGCAAGGGCGGAGTGAGACGAGGGTGGAGTGAGACGAGGGTGGAGTGAGACGAGAGTGAAGAGTAAAGAGAGCAACAGTGCGCAAAGGTATGTTTATGCGATTGCAGTGTCTCTGTAACTTAACATTTGGGTGGTGGACCCTGCCCCAAGCTTCGGTGCCAGGACTCCCAAGTTCCGCGACTTGTGTTTTGTCCCGTACGGCATTTCCCGCCATCTCTGGTATCATATACAGTCAAGGTAAGGTGAAGTAGGCAAGGTTGCACAGATAGTGAAGAAATGGAGCGCCGAATGCGTTCGTGTATCCTATCCAGTCGACATTGTATATTCCTCTGCCTGCAAGACACTTTGATTCAAGCATGGCCAGGCAGTGTAGTCTCTATTGCGGCACAGGTGTGCATGCAGCAAGCGACCTGGCAGTAACGCAAGCGTACGTTGGTAGTCCCATCGCTCGGCAGATGGGCTGACAGTTTCTGCCTAGTACAGATGCACAAGGCAACCGCACTCTTGGGCTAGTATAGCTGATTACTGTGAACCTGATGTGGCACGCGGGTCGCAGCGGAAGGGGCTCTTCAGCATGATTGTGGAGTCGTGGAATTTTGGCCATGTAGACGTGATTGTCTAGTGGCTTGCCGTTGAAACTGAGCATCACAACGAAAGCTTTCATTGACAGATACACTCCCTGCAAGCATGTCGAGCATGTGTGCTCCTCCACGAGGCCAGCTCACGTCAAGTAGGTACCTGCCATGGTACAAAGTCTGCCTCTCTCCATAAGAAATCCACGAGACCAATATCGCGATATCGTAACATTGTGCGTTATACAAGTTGTGTTTCACCGCCCAAAGGTTGAAGTCAGTCACATGTGAGGTGGCATCTAGATTATCCTGGAGGGTTTAAGATGTTGTACCTGGCTAGCAAAATGATATCAGGGACCACAAGTAAATCGTGCTGAGCAGGATCTCCATGAAGCAAGCGCTAGTGCGAGATGCGAAATGCAAAGGCATAACACGTAAGATAGATACTCCATGGTCTGAGACAACGCCAGGTAGGTACTCAAGCTTCTTCCTGGTAGCTTGTGTAAGATAGGTATGTTGTGATAGGTGCAGCAAAGTGCAATACGTGGGTAAGTACAAGGCCAAGCCACACTCAGTGAGTGAGAAGACTCGGCAGACCGTGGGTGGCACCTGCCTTCAGAGATCTGGACCAATTCACGGCAATATGGCTGCTGGAGAGCATTCGTGTATCTCGTGAAAATATCATACTTCTGCTTTCTCCAACAAAGCCATCAGCATTGTCATTGAAACATTGTTCCAGGAGCACGCATTTCTGCGATCATGTCACGCAAATCAATGACACTTCCACTCTTTGACAAGAACAGGTCTGACAATCTAGCCTCGGATGCTTCGACGAACAAGTCAGGCCACAATGATGATAACATCGGATTATCATTAGCTCGCAAAGGTTCTGTCAGGAAGGCATGGGACAGTGCAGCGGGCCACCTCTTCGACAGAGCGAGGGCTAGTGTTGACGCGTTACGACTCAGCCGCTCACAGACTGTGTATGTAGCGGCAGTAATCGCACTTATCTCGTCACAGCTGACATGTAGATAGGGATGACGAAGAAGGGAACATGCATCCATCAATGCGTGGAGCGGCGGATCGACCCTCCGTGGGCTCGTCACTGAGTCCTTCAGTGCGGAATGCTACCAGTTCAGGCCTGAGGGCATCTGCATCACTCAACAGAATTGTCGACACGGCAAGAAGAGCCACCAGGAGAAACTCAATCTTCGGAAGCGCTGTGCTTGCTCACCCAAGCAAATTGCCACAAGGTCCCGAGGACTATGATGATCCCTTGACCAGATCTAGTCCTCTGCAACGATCGAGTCTTGCTTCATCGCGGACCATGGGTGATGATGGAGTATCGAGCAAACGCTCCTCGCCCTTGAGCAAACGAGCAAGAGATTCAATGGAGACGACGAGAAATCTGGCCGAATCTCATCCGTTGTCGAACTTGAAGTGTCCCTCGGCGCTTAACCTTCGGCAAGCCAGCCCGCCACCTTCGATAGATTTCGATCTACAGAACACCAATCTCTTCGACGCTCGGCTTGAGCAGATTGTAGGAATTAGCGAAGCAGATTATGCAGCAGCACTAGTATCTGATGATGCTTCCAAGACAAGAACGAGTGAGACAACGATCACAGAACAGGCGCCTCGTCAGGTCTATCTGCCATCCCGCAATACCACCGACCATCGGCGGACAAGCAAAGCTAGACTCGATCAGCCTGTAAATGTCGAGGAACCAGAGAAGTGTATCGCGGTCAAGAATGACATGCCAACGGTCGGCGTTCCGGACTTTGAACGTCTGCAGATTAGAAGCTCCCTCAGCGCCACGGTTGACAATGACAGCGACCGCAAGTCCAGCGAACGTAAGAGCACCTTCATGGATGGGCTCTTGGAGGCTCTGGACGTCAGCTGCGAGAAAGATCTTGCCACCACGGATGAAGCTGGCAAAGAGAATCAAGGGCCTACGTGGCCGCTCACTGATTATGAGAGGATACCTATTTATACCGTTGCCCGACCAACCCAAGCTAGAAATGTGCGAAACCAGGCTCGCGTCCATACCTGCACACCAACGTTATTGCAGAGGGTCAGTCTCAGCCCGTCTTCACCTAAGACTGTCAAGCTTCCTCTGGGACCGACAGAGTACTGTCCGACAACTCCAGCAACTAGTGATCAGAGTGGACGTTGTTCTGCTGGTCAGAGCACAATCGGCACCTTCGATATGATCGAGACGACTAGCGATGAAGCACAGCCTCCAAGGTACACCAGACGGCAGAATCAAGCCAGCGACAGTACCAGTGATGAGGTCGCAAGCTCACTGATTACGCAAGACCTGTTCCTATCGGACTCTGAGCCAGAGGAAGAGCAATCCTACGCACTGCGACTCAACGACCTAGTCGAGGAGGCCACGCGCGATTCTGGAGCGAACTATCCGGCAAAAGACCTGTTGCAAACCAGCGACCGTTCGAGATCAACCTGTGACGACAAAGATACCCGAGATGCGGCGCTGGGAACCCTGTCTGAGCTGAAGCGATTGAGGCCATACAGAGAGCTGATATACAGGAATTCACTGCCCTTCATTGACTCACCAAAGTCTACCGAGAAGCTCTTTGACCGGATCAAGCTTGAGCGTGAGGCTGTCAGTGCAGTATTTCCAGCTGACTTGATGGAAATCTGTCGCAATCAAGCGCCGCGCGGACACAATGATAATTGCGATGTGGCACTTGCTGACTGTGATACTGAACCGCGTGGCAAACAATTGGCACTCCAAGTCAACAGTCTGTTCTTCGGCGATATCAGAGCCACGTTAGGTGGCCGATCAGCTATTGCAAGCGATTGCAATCTGCCGCCCAGTGGAAATGAAGACCTCGAAGCGATGATGCCAACAACGATTGAAAACTCCGAAGCCATGCCTGTTCGCAACGTTTGCGAATGCAAGGATGATCGCACCTGCGAGGTGCTTTCGCCACCCAAAGAAGCCTTGTCCAAGATAACCTCAGAGTCGTCCTCGGAGAGAGAAGGCGCATGCTCAAACCCGGTCCTCGAGCATTGCACCCCTTCACAGATGGTGACGCTTGCAGAATCCTCGCACTCCTGTGACTTGGACGGTGCTATGCAGGGGACTAGATATATGCATTCGCAGATGGTGGTACCAGGAAAGAATACATTGCGACGCAAGAGATCGGATCCAATTGGGCTTGAACTCCACCGGCTTGGTAGTCAAGCAGGCGGCTGGCTCCAAAGCATGTCAAGCAGGAACACGAAACCCTCCGAAACAGCCGGGTTGCCGAGAGTCAGATTCGATAGACAACAAGGAGGGCCACCTGAGTCGCCAGGATCCCACGAGACGAAGTCCAAAGACTAAAACTCGGGATAAAGGGTATACCGCATGGTTGTTACATCGCGGACGTCAAGAGGATGACAATGGTACTGTAAAGCAAGGGTATGAGGAGAGAGGTGGCTTGTACACACTCCAAACATCACCTTGTCGTCGTTATGAAAGGTTGAAGAAGGACCTTGATTATTACTAGCATTGTATTGCAATTATCAGTGCAGGAAGTGTTGTTGTTGATGGTCCCCATGTGGATTCAATGCAAGGTTGTAGTCTATGACTAGGACCTTGAACCAACGACCTTATGAAACTGTCCATGAGTGACAACACGCTAAGTGCCATCTCTGGCTACAGTGGCTCTGGGTCGCAGAACATCCGTGTCTAGGTTGCGTGTTGACATTCTCATCATGTCAACACAAGACACAAAAGCCAGTCACGGAGGTTGCTGACTATGTGAGGCGCGTTAGTTAACGGAGGCCGTCAGTAAGTGGCTCTACACACGAAGAGTACAGTAGCGTGGGAGACGATCAAGTGCAATGATCTATACCTAGCTTACCTTGAGGTAGCTCACCATACAAGTAAGGTACTTGTAGAAGTGGCTCGGCCCGGAGATAACCCTGCATTGAGCAAGACTGGCCCGAGCTCGATATATTGCTACAGCATGCCATGCCATACCATAGCGCTGCATGTTTGTTTGCGACCAGAAGCAATATAGTTGCCATAAAAGTAGTAGTAGTAGTAGCAGCAGTGTGATGCCGAAGCTGTGTATAAGCCCATGTCGATGAACAATGTGCATCGCATACAGCAATGTATTGGGCGGCAGGCAAAACATGCAGAGCTGAATGCCTTTGTCAGTCTCGCTGATGCCAAACATGTGCTCAAGCTTGCGAACGATGCCGAGGGTGTGTATGCTGGGATAGCTGTGGCTTGTCTTTCTACAGATGGGACTGACGCGATAATAGAGTCACGCCTACATGGCGGAGATGGAAGTACCCTTCGTGGGAAACTCATCGCGATCAAGGACAACATAGCCACTAAGAGCTTACGCACGACTGCTTCTTCGGAAATCCTGGATGACTACACTTCGCCCTATGATGCCACTGTCGTATCACACCTGATATCCAATGGCGCCATCCTGGCTGGGAAAACGAACATGGACGAGTTTGGTATGGGTTCTCATTCAAGATCGCCATTTACTGGTACTGTTTTGAACCACCTCCGTCGCAATGGCAGCCCACTTTCTGCTGGAGGCAGCAGTGGTGGCAGTGCAGTCGCAGTAGCCACTGGCCAATGCTGGGCTGCCTTAGGCACCGATACGGGTGGTTCCGTTCGTCTTCCTGCCGCTTACACTGGCACTGTGGGTTTCAAGCCGTCGTATGGCAGGCTGTCTCGATGGGGAGTCATTGCCTACGCCAATTCCTTGGACACTGTCGGCACTCTTACAAGCAATGTCGACGATGCGAGGACTTTGTATCACTGTCTTGATCGACATGATCCTCGGGATCCTACATCCTTGTCTCCTTCGTTTCGCAGCAAGATCAAGGAAAACTCTCCAGCTTTTGCTGCGACGAGTCATCGGGCCAAGACATTGAGGATCGGTGTACCTCGAGAGTATAACACCACTTCGTTGAGCTCAGCCGTGAAAGGCGCATGGGCTAGGCTTCTCCGGTCTTTGCAAGACGCTGGCCATTCGATTCATCCTGTATCACTACCGAGCACCCAACAAGCGCTTCCTGCCTATTATGTGCTGGCACCTGCTGAAGCATCATCTAATCTCGCTAGATATGACGGAGTCCGCTATGGTTTTCGCACTACGGGCCCAGATGCCAGTCCGTCTGAAAACCTGCCACTGTTCGCAAGGACGAGAGGCGAAGGGTTTGGTGCCGAAGTCCAGCGCCGTATCTTACTCGGCGCATATACACTCAGCTCTGAGGCCATGGACAATTACTTCGTACAGGCGCAAAAGGTGCGGCGCTTGATACAGCGAGACTTTGATCGAGTTTTTTCTTTACAAAACCCACTACATGATGAAGACAGCGACGGTGCCATCGCCTCTAGTACTCAGGTCGATGTCCTGATCGCTCCGACTGCTCCGACACTCCCACCAAGCCTGGCCGAAGTCGACAGTCAAACCCCCTTCGAGGCGTATATGAATGATGTACTTACCGTGCCCGCCAGCTTGGCTGGCCTGCCGGCTATCAGTGTTCCAATCTCGAAAGCAAACGGGTCTAGTACTAGTGAAGGTGCTACCTCCATAGGTATGCAAGTCATCGGTCAATTTGGCGACGATGAGATGGTCATGGACGTGGGAGAGTTGATCGAGAACATGCAACAAAGCGACTGAGGATCCACCTCTCTTCCCTGACTCTACCTTTGTCGATGAGTTGGCAGGACTGCAGGTGACACTTTCAGCTTGTTGCACAATGAAACTCAACTCTGGCTTGTTGGCAGCAGCTGCGATATTTCATTGAAGTCATGTGGGCGACAAGCTTGTTGCAACCTCATAATGGAGAGTATATATATTGCTCTTTCCCCAATTTGGAAATATTGGCTAGATATCAAGATTTCCGACGGTTTCACCAATCATCATATGTTTTCAAAAGACAATTGGGGAATTCGGACGAATAGCTGCTACTCGATCACCTCTCTTATATACTCCATCTGCTGTGCATACTATGGTCCGCTGGGATACCACGGGGCCTTTCGATTCTCCGTATATTGCTCAATCCTCAGCTACGACCGCAATATCCAGCGATCTTGCATACGGCGAATTCGAACCTCCCAGCAGCCTTCTCACTAGTCTTGTGCCAGGCCGGGAACCCACAAGGATATCCAGCGCGTCGGTGTACCTCGGTGTCCTTCGCTACCGTACTAGACATCCAGCGTCGAAACGTAACAAGCCAAAGCGATGGTGGACACGCCTATGGCAAGAATGGCAACTTCGCCGTTTCTTTCGTCTCACGGAGACATTTCGGACTCGCCTGGATGCTATGTCATGCCCGTCTGCAGAAGCTCCAAGCAGGCATTCGAGTTCATCGGCTTCGACCCAGAGGAAGCCAGCCGGAGATGGTACGTCGAGCAGCTCCTGTTGAGCAACCCCGAGACATCGCCAGAGACCAGGCTCGATACTCTGTTGTCAGCTTTGCCTGACAGGATTGGACTTGATTCTCAGGAGTACTTCGGCTATTACAAAATCAGCAAGGAACTTCGAGACGCCATCATGGATCCAGCCTTTGCGGACGTACGAGGCACCGCGAGCTGTGGATACTGGGTGCGAGACTCGGTCTGCAGCAGGGTCAGAGCCTTGGACGAGTACTTTGCCAGTCGAGGATGTCAGTCGTTATACTATCCTCTTGCCCCAGCTCGCACTTCCATCACCAACGACAAATCCGACACATACTCCAATGTCGTCCTATATAAAGGTGTCAGCTCCTGGCGAACAGCAAAACTCCACGACGCCCTCAAAGCATCAAAAACATCTCTCGACTATCTCCTCGAGCACGAGCCCACCCTATCCGACTTCTCCCGCCTCAACGACGGCCTCTACTTCACCCCCCAAAGAGACCTAGCCCTGAAATGTGCCGCCTACGCCAACCGACGCACATATAACATCCCTAACAGCTCGCGGCTCCTGACCCTCGGCGTCCCATACAGCTTTCTAGACGAGCTCCACCACGGCCCAGACCTCTACATCGACCACGAGCGCGACGCCTGGCGCAAGACCGTCAAACTCTGCAGATTCAATTTCTTCAGCCGGCTTGTGGGCGAACCCCCGAATCTGGCGGGCATGCTGGACAATGCAGAGTGCTTGGTCGGACACGTGTCGACGAATCACGTAGGCGCTCCGGTGCGTTCTGAGCGGGGCAGTGAGAGTTTTCGCGCGCTCGGGGAGGGGGATTTGCTGTACGTGCCGTCTTTGGCGGATGGGGAGGGAGAAGAGGGGAGAGAGAGGGAGAGGGCGGTGCAGTGGATGTTCAAGAAGAATGTGCTGCGGCATTTGGAAGACGCTGTCGGGGTCAGAGGGGAGGGCAGATTGGCTGTGGAGGCCCCGGGTGTTGCTGAGATGCAGGAGAAGGGGTTTCTTGGCTAGAAAGTGTGCACGAATGGGGTGTTGGCCTCGTGTATGGTGAATGCGTCGAGTCATTAGGCCTGTCTTGCCTTGTATACATGGGCTTACGTGGGCTTCTCAAGGATGAGCCATCAAACAAATATCGTCAATGCTCTACCAAAGCTCGGCTTCCGACAGAGATCGTAGATGAACGTGATCCAAGCTATTCTTTCCAATAAGCCTCCGTTAGTCGTTCCGTGTGAGTGAATCATATCTCATAACCCAAATCTCCCAAGTCCACGCCCTCTCTCATAACTCATTTATATTACCATCATGAACCCTGAGGAACTCAGCATGTGGACCCTTCCTATCCTGCACCTTCTCTCCCCAAGCCCGCAATCCGCTCTCGACACCCTCAATAAGCCCCTTAGCCCGCTTCTCAGCATCTTCTCTAGCACTCACTCTCTCCGTCCTCCACTCCAACCAACTCTCCGCCCTGGCGCCCTCAGGAGCATTCAGCAACCCCGCAGCAACATCGATAAGACCAGGCCTGACATCTCCATCCCAGAACACCGTGGCGCCACAATCAGCGCAGAAGAACCTCGTGGCGGCGTCACTGGAGCGAAACGCTTTGAGCGTGCCAAAGTCTCTCGAAAAAGGCGTGTGGCCAGCCGGGTCGAGAGAGATGTCACTCGTGGGCACGAAAGCCCAGTAGATGAATTCGAACCCATTGACGAGGCGGCACGAGTCGCAGGCGCATATTCCGCCGAGGAACTTGCGCTTGTCGGCTCTGAGCCACCAGGTTTCGTTCGCGCAGAGGTTCGAGGGGCCGCTGTTGTGCGGGACTAGGACATCAGGAGGAGGCGGGGGAGTGGATGATGAAGATGTGACTTTCTCTGAGGATGGCGATGGGCGCGAAATGTACATGTTGATGCCGCCGCAGGAGCAGTGCGCGTAAAGGCGCTTGTCCGGGTCGGGAGAGGAAGAGTCGCTTGGTTGGGGTTGTTGGGCAGAGCTGGCATCGGGAATTGTGAGGGACTGCCCGTTTTGTGATGGGAACCAGTCGCTGAAGCCGCCGTCTAGAGTGTCTCGCGTCCAGATATGTCTCCTGAATTGGGCCACGCCGTCGAGCTTTCTTAGGACGCCACTGGGGACATGCCAATCATCCTTTCCGGGTCCATGCCACAGAACTATGTTGGAAGGATGTTATTCTGGGTTTTTATTGGGTTCATCACGAAAGGAAAGAAATATCAAGCTAGGGTAGTAAAGGTACAAGGGTGTATATATACCATGACAACCACAAGTCGGGCAAAAGTATCTCGACACAGAGGGAGAAGATTTGTAAGCCTTGAGACGCTCTACAACAGTCGCTTCAGGTGCCCAGCTTCCAGGCTCAAGATTGACATAGCTGTTCGCCAGAGCGCCGGAAGACCGTCGACATGTTTCACAATGGCAGAATGTGGCAGGTAGTGGCAACGACGTCTTACGCAGTGCTATCCTGACATCGAAGTTGCCGCAGAGGCATGCTGCTTCGACGATTTTTATACCCTCCATGTCTGATTGTTATACTGGCTATATCGAAGCACCTGCTTGTGAGTGGACGAGTCACAAGATATGAGTGATTGGGAGACTACTACATCATCCGCAACAACGACAACAATAAGTTGAGATAAGGCAGCTAGCTGTATTACAAAGCAGTGCCTTTGGCTAAGGTACGTATGTGGTACAGTAGCTCGAGGGGTGCATGTGAAGGCTGGGGCCCTATTATTGGTACTAGGTGAGGTACAGTACTTGTATATCGTAGCACATGACTCGATAGATATGGGAGACAAACAAAGCCTTACTCGAAGGCATCTCCGCCCCGCCCGCAGAGCGGGCCAGTGCGATTGGCTGCAGCTTGCACGCTCGGCTAAGGCAGGTACTCGTGTCTGGCGGCGCTTTCCCTATTGCATTTGCATGCATTGCACTTTATGACGGAAACTTTCTCGCCCTACAATGCAACACCCTTCGACCCACCTTTGGTTGCAGTATTCAGTACTCGACGCGCATCTACGAATCGTCGTTGATCACATACCATCGACTGATAGATTCCCTTGTGGTTTCAGAACACTTGCGCAACATTTGCTTGCGCACAGTGGATTTACTTCCACAAGTACTGGCCGCTTGCCGTTGGCAGTGGCATATTGCGCTTTGTCGCTTTCTTCTGGTCGCATTCTCTAGGCGCGCCTGACAATCATGGATCGATCTTCCTCATATCGGCCGGGGCCTGACTATGACATTCGTGATTCACGCCGTGGTTATGACAGATTCGACCGCGATCGCCCTCCACCGCCACGCGATGACCGTCCTCCGCCGCCTCCTCCGGATGGAGGCATGTTTCGCTTCCGCGGTGCTGCAAACAGCCAAAGAGATAGTAACGGTGGCGATATCTATCGCCCAGATCATCATGGTGGAGACAATTACAGACCTGGAGGCTACGGTGGCCGAAGAGACAACGATCGAAAATTCGATTTCGATTTTCAGTCAGGTAATGCACCATCATTCGCACCCTCTACAGACTATCCTTCCTCAAGAAGAGGACCCAGGGCGCAACAGCAAAGAGACCGACAAAGAGATCGGCCATACAACGCGCGCGGAGGACGCGGTGGACGCGGGAGAGGACGCGGTGGCTATGTGCCTAAGCGTCCTGGCGATCGTGCTCTACTTCGTACTGAGAGAGAGCCCACTCCCGAGCAGCTGGAAGGTATGGCTGCAGGTCAATCACGATTCAAAGCCCTTGAGAACTTGTCGGAGAGCGACAGCGAGGAAATGGATCTTGGCACCTCTGATGACGAAGACCCCCATGTCACCCGGCCTGCTGTACCTTTAGATGATTCTGATTCAGAAGATGAACATCCAAGAGCAAAACGCGCGCGAATACAGAGTCCCGTAGCTGTCCCTCAAGAAGAGAGCAAGCCTAAATGGTCTAATCCCGATCCTTACTGGGCCCTCCCGCCGACTGAAGAAGGCCAAAGAAACAAAAAGGACGTGGTGAAACTGATTCGTAAAGCCAAGGTTGAAGCTGCGAAGCCGCAAGATGCATCAAACGCAGCTTCGGATTTCATTTCACTAAACTTCGACGATGATGCGGATGATGCCAAGTCCGCTAGCGAATCTGGTGAACTTTCTGCGTCGGAGAACGAACGAAATGGTGGACAAAGGGCTGCTGGTCAGTCGAACTTCGAAAAGAGGCCTTCATTCAGTCATCTTAATAATCTGCATCCTGACCGAATCGTAGCAACAGATGCTACCCCTCCGAAGGCTACAGACATGACGCTCCCGGCGGGCAGACTTGATGTCTGGCCTCCTCCGCCTCCTGATGCTGATCCCACAGCCCGCGGTGCCTTCAACGCTGCCGCCATGAAGCAGGACATTGCCGACAGCACTGCCAGCGCCCGTCAAAAGAGTGCTCAGAAAGGTAAAAAGCGCAAGCGTAACTTTCATGACCTTGGCGACATAGTTGAAGAGTGGTCTGCGCCTGAGGACGTTGATCCCACACCATGGTTAAGGCTCGATGGTGATGGCTGTCCCAGTCTTCACCAAGAGATCATTGACTTCTATGAGTATGTCAGACCACGCGATTTCGAAGAGCAAGTGCGTCTGAACCTAGTTCGTCGCATACAGCAGGCAATACAGCCGCGCTTTCCACAAGTCCAAATCAAGCCATTTGGTTCCTTCGCCTCCGGCTTGTACTTGCCTACTGCAGACATGGACCTGGTTGCCGTGTCGCAGGAATTTCTGAGTCGAGGTCTGCCCCGCATTGCGACTAATAACCAGATGCGTAAATTTGCAGACTGCCTCGTGACGGCGAAAATTGTCAAACCCGGATCCCTCACTGTCATCACCGGTGCACGAGTGCCAATCATCAAGTTGGTCGATAACGAGACTGGCCTTCGGGTTGATGTCTCGTTTGAGAACAACAGCGGCATTACTGCCCAGAGGACATTCGAGGAGTGGAAGATCAAGCATCCTGCCATGACCATCATCGTGGCTCTTATCAAGCAGTTTCTCGTGATGCGAGGCCTGTCAGAGGTGTTCTCCGGAGGTCTCGGTGGCTATTCAGTCATCTGCTTAGTCGTCAGTAGTCTACGTCGCCTGGCGCAGGCTCAGGAACCTGACTGGGACCCCATGCAGCATCTTGACCATATCTTGATGGACTTCTTAATACATTATAGTGAAGAATTCGATCGATACTCCACAGGTATTCAGATGGAGCCTTGGGGATACATCAACAAGGTAAGTTCTGCGCGCCCTGATGCTTAGATCATCTCGCTAAACCCGCATCAGACTCTTTGGACACCGCGGGGTGCAAAGAAGGCTCAACCTGAGAGATTGCTCATCATCGACCCGAACAAATACGACAATGACATCTCAGGCGGCTCCAAGAACGTAGACATCATCTTCGACTCATTCCGCAGAGCATACCGTCAATTGAATGACAGTCTCGATGAAGCTGAAGAAGTCTACGAGCGCGATGGCGAACGAATGAGCATCCTCGAGCGCATCTGGGGAGGGAATTACAGCTTGTTCGAAGTGCAGCGCGCCCGTCTGAGGAGTCTCTGGGACGGGCAGACGAGGTATGGCATGCAGGATTCTTATAATCGCGATCCACGAGTAGTGACACCATATAAGGCCGGCCGGATTCCCCCGAGGTAGCATCCGCCCTTTGGCACCTCCGTCTCACCCGAACCGCAATGAGCCCAACAAGAAGCTGAAGACTCCGAACGGTAATATGAGTACCAAGTGTGTCTCAGCTCTCACATAATGCATTGACACCAGGCTGATTAGTGAAGGGAATCGCCAATTGATCTAGAAGGTCCCCGCACCCTTCGTTCCGCCACGAAACCTGGTAATCATGGTGTTGGCAAGACATCCAAGTCGAAGGGCGACAAGACCAGAAACAACTCTTCTGACCACAGCACAAAGTCTGGAGCAGGTGATTCCGAAGCCCCCAAAGCAAAGGCCGCTAAGAAGGAAAAGAAGAAGAAAAAGAAGACAGATGAAGGAGCAAAGTCCAAGCAAGAGAAACTCAGTGAGAGTTCTCGTGCCCTGGCATTTAAGAAAGCACATCCTGGCATTGCCTGCCCTACCAGACTGTCCAAGGCGGAGTTCAAAACACTGACGAAGAAACATGGTACTGGCATTGCGACTTGATCGGACGAATCCTGCACCTCGGGGTCATGATGGAGTTTAGGTGATTTTTGTTCAGAGGGTATGACATTGTACCCTTGATGACAGCATTGAGGCGTTCTTGGATGGAAAAGGTATTGTGCCGTGGATCGGCAGCCTTGAATGACTACAGCATCAGCGAGTTCTCTTCACACTGGCGGCCTACCTGAGTGTTATTCGCCGATACCCCCGTACGCGTCCTGTACCAATAGCAAGCTGGATTCCACACATCTGCAGAGAGACTGCGCAACTTTTTTCTTTTCCTTGTTCATTTCCCACAATCCAGCCCAGTCCCAATACGTGTTTGATGATGTACGGTACTCACTTGGTTCTAGGCTGCAAACGAGTCTGTGAGAGAATGTCTGCGATGATGGCCACGCCAGTGCGCCAGAGATTCGATTGTCAGTCAAGTCAAGTTACATGATCAAGTCAAGTTACATGACCAGGTACTGTGCGTTGCATCTTCAGAGGTGCTCACTATCATCGAGCGAGCTCTCGGAGGTCAACCTACAATACCAACCCCCCTTCTGTACTCATCCAGGGCGCAGAAGGATTCTTTTCTCATCGAGTTTCTCGCATCGTGCGGGTTCTTGAAGAGGACTGTCACTGATGAGCAAGCGGTGTATGTAGGGCATCATTTTGGTAGCAGTAGCAGGAGAATGTTGACGGCACTGTTTCGGAGGTTTGTAGTATGACAGCCCTGACTTCGTAATATCTTACCAAGACGATGGCAGGACATAGAGGTATGAGAAGACACCTTGCATACTTGTTGAATGCTTACCTTACTGTAGATACCTAGTGGCTGGCAGAGGTTATTACACAATAATGATTCCAGTGCTGCCAGGCAAACTAAGATCAGCAAAGCACACAGCACAAAGTCCCAGAAGCGCAAGCGAAGGTGCCATACAGCGAGCCCCTCTATTTAGGGGGTTTCAGCTCGGCGTCCGTCATTCACCGGCCCCCGCTTCTCACGCCCTGACGCCTTACTGGTAGACACCTCACATTACCTACTGTATTGTCAGTCACCTCCCTGAACCGGAGCTCGTGCGTTTGTTGGCTGATTCCGGCTTCTGCTCCATCAACACATCCAATTCGTCTCTACAAAATTATCTCGACTTCCCATCAACGTCTTGCATCTTCGACTCTTGCTCAATTGTGCCCCCCCCCCCACCTTTTGCAACTTCTTGTTCATCATCTTTTCCACACATCCATCCACATCATGTCTTGGCAAGGTAAGGCGCGCCCACTTTCAAAAACTCCTTGTTGCCTGTATGCTTGCTTGACCCTTGACTAACACTTATGCGATTCTAGCATACGTCGACCAGAGGTATGACAGTTCTTCTGTCTGAATAGTGGCGTTTTCACGATTAACTTACTCTCCTCGTAGCCTCGTTGGCACTGGCAATGTTGACAAGGCCGCCATCTTCAACAGCGAAGGCAACAGCGTTTGGGCAACTACCGCTGGCTTCACCGTACGTCTCATCCCAAGCTCTAAGCATTCTCAAGAAGAACAAGAGCGCAGAAGCAAGCTTGAAGCTGGCTTGCACTAGGCGGATGCAAAGATTGAATGTCGAGAAAGGGGCAAATGCTCCGCTTGCGTGTTGGGCAAATCAGCTGATCGAAATTCACATGATAGGTTTCGCCCGCAGAGATGAAGGAGATTGTCACCGCCTATGCCGACAAGGCGGATGTCAAGCAGGTCCAGAGCACCGGTCTCCACGTGGCTGGTGACCGATACGTCGTCATCAAGGCTGATGACCGAAGCTTGTACGGCAAGAAGGTATGCAGCCCACCCTGAGCTCAGTCACCTGGCGACCTCACAACTGACACGGCACACCGCTATAGGGCAAAGAGGGTATCGTCGTCGTCAAGACCACCCAGGCCATCCTCGTCACTCACTACCCCGAAACCGTCCAGCCGGGTTCCGCCGCAAACACCGTCGAGCAACTCGGAGACTACCTGATCAGCGTGGGCTATTAGGATCTGTCCTACTTGCAAGAGCCTCTGAAAACCCCCCTCTTTGGAGCCCAGGAGAGCGACGGTAGAAGTGGAAGTGGAAAGAGAAAGAGGAAAATGTGCATAGCGAGTTCAACCACCAAGCTGGTCTTTTTTTATTTTTTGATAACAAATGCATAATATATATGCCGCGACTCGCAAAGGGGAACCGGGACTTGAGGGGCGGACACCCCACCCCTGACTTGTTCAAAGCAAGATTGTCAGATGCGTCTCAGTCGCCACCGAACAGGAAACGTGCGAGCGCAAACATCGAGTAGTCTGCAAGAGGCTCTGGGTTTTGTGATTTATGCATGTGACCTATCTTACGTCGTTATCATCTTCTTGTAGTTACATCTGCCTGCGGAAATTTACAAATCCAACAAGTCAGTCCAGCATTGAATACCTGCGCTTAACCCAACCACAAAAACAGCTCTCGCCAACCCCCTACTTCCATAGGCAGACAGTAGACACCCATGGGCAAAGACAAGACAGAACATCAGTAATGACTAAAGACAAGCTCGATGTCCAACCCGTATCCCCGCTGTTTTTGCCTTGATCCCCTTCAAGAGTCCCACAAGCAGAACTCTGCTTGCCCATCATCTAGTCGTTGCACATATACGACTCAATCAAAGCACATCATCACACTCAGGTATGCTAGTGTGTTGCGTAGAGAAGGAAACGAAAAGGGCGGGCGATGACTTTGTTGCTTTCATCCTACCTGGATTGATGTGAGACTTCCTTATACATCATTGTGTACCTTACCTGTCTACCTTGTGTTTGTGTGACGGCAATGGTGTCACTGTAAAGGGACTTTTCTTCAGTAGCTTCTGAACTGCCTACCCTCTCTGTGCACTGTTCGACATTCTCTGTGGATTTGGATGGGCAGGATTGGTGCTCATAGTCACAAATTGGGGCAGTGACAGTGATTGGACATGCACAGCTATTCTTCAAAAAAGCAGATGAGATGGACACAGGGAATTGTAATTTAGCGATAGAATATAAGGTATGTGTGTTTACGAAGCGAGCAAAAAAGAATACTCTACGTCGCAAATCTGCCAATCATTGATCAAAGATCAATCTTCTCGATCACGAATGGCTGCAACCTGTCAACAAACTCCTCGACAGACATGTCCTCCTCGCCGTCCCAGAAGTTCAGCTTAGGAAGTCTGGTGCCCATGCCGCCCAACTTCTTGGGTGGCACGAGAACACTGGACACAACCTGAATGACTCCGTCGTCGGCGACGCCGTCGAAGACACTGACTCTGGCGAAGCTGTTGATCTTCATCTCGATGAAGCCGTAGTATTTGGCGATGTCGATGGAGAGAGATCGATCCTCTAGTAGAGTAGGGAGGTCGACGTGGAAAACGCCCTTGGAGTCTGTCGCCTGCTCGGATCCGGAGTAGAAAGCATCAGAGTATAGGACGTTCTTTGGTGCCTTTTGGATGATTAGAGGATGATCGGATAGTAGCAGCGTATGTAGATACTTACAATGTGATACTTGAGAAGAGCCTCCAAGTAAGGCAGACCACGAGGGCTGAAGAGGAATGCATTGATTCTTGGGCCGAGACGAGAGAATGCAGAGTTGGAGGGGGCGAAAAGTGTGCCTGGAGGGTGGTCGGTAGAGTTCATTCCCACTTTGGCCAGACCTAGCTCAAGGGTGGAGAACTCAGATGGCAAGAGTTCGAGGATCTTGGTGATCTTTGGAGGAGGCAGGATGACTAAAGTCGGTCAGTGAGATCATCATCGCAAGTACGAGAATTTATGTTGTACATACTGTGGTCGACGCCGTGAATAACTCCATTCGTGCCGAACTGCGTTGAATGTGAGTGATTCATTGCTTCATCGACTGTCATCCCCAATTACTTACAATGTTGATGGCAACAACTCTGCTGTAGAAGTTGACTGTCAATCCCTTAAGGCCAATGTGCAAACTAAGTCGCTGCACGGCATCCTTAGGTAGATTCTCGCCCTTGAGAAGCGTGGGAATGGTATGCGATGCCAGCACCCTTCCGGCTGGATAGAACTCAGGTGAGATATGGTAGGACAAGATCTTCTTGAGATCTTCCTTCGAAGGCTTGGGCGCATGCTCAGGAATTCTCTCGAATGCCTTGTCTGTGGGAGCGAAGATCGTGTAGTTTGCCTTGGTTCCGTTCAATGCCTCGACTAGGTCAGGGTACTCATTGATGAGGCCAGCCAGCTTAGTGGTATATTTAGACTTGACAATCAATTCATATACGGTGAAATTAGGCTCATGGTGGTGTGGAGGATGATGGGGACGGTCGTGATCAGGTGGCCCATGGTGAGGTGGACGCTTGTGGTCTGGAGGTCCATGATGAGGTGGATGCTCCCTGTCTTCGTCCTGAAAACCCGACTCGACCCATGACTGTGCATCAAAGGCCGTCTCGTGGATCTCGCTGACCAAATCGCCACTGGACTTGCTCACTTCAGCCAAGGCACGATCTAGAGAACTTGAGATGTCCTCAATCCCATCCCGGATCGTATCGGACCATGAAGTCTGTCTGCTCGGCACGCGGTCTTGTATAGCAAGCTCGCTAAACACTTGCTCATCTGGCACCACAAAAGCGGTACTCAGACCAATGAATGGGACTAGCGTTGCGAACCTCATCGTCAATAATGTCGATGAAATTCAACAATAATCAAACAGATTAGACGACGATTAAGTAAATGGGAGTTATACTGATGCCTTGAGGAACATTGCACTGTACAGTTCATTATTACGCCATTCGGCTTGGCCTACCTTAGAAATCAATGACGACGAGACGGATCTACCCCTCCCGAGCCTCCGACGAGAAGGTGATGGTATTCGATCAACGATGATAATAACAATATCCCGTACGACAACAAAGCACTCGTACATGGCAGCATACTCTGCTCGATAAATCACATCTTGTCATGCCCCTTCGTCTCAATACACATTGTACTCATTCCTCAAAACGCACAGTTGAACATTGTCGTCATACAATTTTGACTCGCCACTTGCTTCTGGGGGATTCCAATCTTACCTTACCGCGCATCCGTCTGCTTCCCCAACATGAACTTGCTCGAAGCGGCCATGCGGAGTGCAGTACGCCCGTGTCTCAAGCATTTACCCCGCGATTACCTGACTTGTGAACTCCGTGTTCCGATACTTGTTCTCGAACATAAGGTACCTTGAACTACCAAGACTACCTCAAGGTATGCTATACAGAAAAATAGATAGAAGACACGACGATACAGCAGATCATTACGTAGCGTGTGAAAAGGTCTGGTTGGAACCGCATACCGAACAACTTTATACAGGTTTACCTGCTTAGACCATGTATACGATGACTTAGACAGGCAAAGGACAATCCTAGAACACCGGTAATGCTGGGGGTCTTCACTTCTATCTCAAGAGTGGAAACTTGCATACTTGCAGGTTGTCAAACGGATGCTGACACGCGTTGACAACACGTAGGATCTACGCGTCATACCATATCTTGTCGCCACTGCTTGATATTTGAGATACCATCGTAATGAGCCAACATAATCACATCTGCGTTGTCGGCGTTCGGGGATTAGAACTTGATCGTCACAACTTGGAAGTCATAGCATCACCACCATCGCCATCAAGTAGGCCCAAATGTTAGAAACACGATACCGATCTTGTGTTCTAAGCACATGGCTAACAATCTATCTATGATTTCCGGCTCGAGGACATTAAGTCCAATGCGGCACGCGAGGCGAAATCAAGACTTTTAAGCGCTTTGCAATATTTTGTGTTAAGCTTCGCGATACGAAGCGATCGATGGTTCGGATGTGAACCACGTTTGAACCGCCCAAAGGCGGATACTCACACTCCATTACAAGCTGACTGGAAGTGTTTCTGCGGGTCCTTCATCATTCGTGGTTTGACAGGGCAGTCTTCACATAATTTCCATGAATACAGAGCACCAGCATCGCTGCTGACAGAGGCGGAAGATGCAGCCACTATCCTGGTCTTCCATTTCTTGCCGAGACCCTGTCCTGGTGCTGACGGCGAACGCTTCAACAATGTAGGAGCTGTGGAGCTAGACTACGAAATGATCGCTTACCAGATCCATCTTTGCCCCCACCGCGGAGGGCCGTTAAGCTCTGCGCCAAAAAGTCTGTTGGAATCTATGCATAAACGTCATCGATCTTTTTGTCTTACAGATCCCTTCCACCACGTTGTCTTCCATGTTGTTTCCTTGCTCCAATCGTGACCGTAGAGTTTGAGGCGATCTGCCATACTAACATTCGCCATAGACCCTGGGTCGATGAAGCTAGAAGCCGATGTATCAAGCTTCTGGCAATGAAATGTCCGTGATGAGCACGTTGTGGCAGGATTGCGATCGTGGCGACCCCGATCTCAGCATCTACTTCTCATCTACACAGATCTGGCACGCTTGTCCCCTTGAAGTAGGTTCAAAACGCAATATTTGCTTAATCCGATTCCTGGGCATGTTTAGTCTCGATTCATTTATTCATTTTTTATTGCCTTCAACAGGTATGACATCGTGGTCGCCTCGCAATCGGTGCGTGCGCGTTAACTCAATCATTGTCCGATTCGAGTTTGCCTCAGTCTCTGTCGTTGATGATACGGCCATCGAGAGGTTTACTATGTCCAACTGGTCTGCTTCTTGAATGTACGCTGCCAGCTTGTAACAGCCGCCGGCCCAATCTAGCAAAATCGAACCCATAGTAAGGATATACCATGCCGCCAAAGGAGCGGGTTCTTCTCTGTCTCCTGCGACGTGATCTTCGTTTGGCAGACAATCCAATTTTTCACGAGGTTGCTCGTCTCCATCAACAATCGGAGTCGCCCTTTACCCATTTGTTGCCAATCTATTACTTTCCATCAAACCAGGTAGAAACGTCGGGCTTTCTGCAATCGCCAGATCGCAAGTCACCCTATGCTGAAGCCAGAAGCCAAGTCGGTGGCTTCTGGCGCTGTGGAGCATTGAGGGCGAAATTCCTAGCTGAGTCGGTGTGGGATCTAAAACGTGATCTGGAGAAGGTCGGGTCTGGTGTTGCAGTACGAGTGGGTACGGCCCATGACGTTCTGGGCACCGTCTTGCAAGCCTACAACGAACGTAAGGAAGAGTTCGAGATCACGGGCGTGTACATGACCAACGAAGAAGGCGTCGAAGAGAAGAGAGAGGAAAGAGATGTCCGGAAATTATGTCGACAATACGACACAAATCTCAAAATTTGGGTCGATGAGAAATACTTTATCGATGAGTACGCGATGATCTAGTCCTCACTTCTGATGCTTTAGCTTACAACCCGCAGTCGAGATGTCCCATTTGATCATCCTAGCGAACTATCGGATGTGTTCACCTCTTTTCGCAAGACCGTTGAACCCCTTCGAGAGGCTCCTCGTGGTTGCCTCAAATCGCCTACTTCCTTGCCTCCTATGCCCTCTTTTGTTCCGGAACAGTTTGAGCCTTTCTCCGTTCCACAAGAGCTTGAACCTGCCATGAAATGTCTCCTGGCTCCTTTAAACCCCAGCCTCGGTCTTGCGCAACCCCCAACGTGGCCTTCTGGGGCCGAGTCAGCCCACCCCTTCGAAGGAGGTTCTAAGACTGGATTGGAACGTGTAGAACATTTGATCAGGAGTGGCAGCATGACTGCATACAAGGACACAAGGAACGGCTTGTTAGGAACCGACTTTAGTACGAAGCTGTCAGCTTGGCTGGCCTTGGGCTGCATCACTGCCCGCCAAGTGCATTGGTATCTCATTGACTTTGAAGATGGGAAAACTAGTCTGGGCAAAGAAGCACCCGGTTACGGCAAAGGTCAGAACAAGGGAACAGCCGCGGTCCGTTTCGAGCTACTCTGGCGCGATTACATGCGTCTTTGCACTCGCAAATTCGGTCCCCAATTGTTCCGTATTGAGGGATTTCGAGAAGACAAAGCTGCAAGATGGAGGTATGTCGACAGCCCATTTACCCATTCTTCGAAGAAAGGTCCGCCTGGAGCATTCGAAGATCCAACATCAGCAGCCGTTGCTCGCTTTATACGCGGCAGGACCGGTACTGGCTTAATCGACGCCAGTCAGCGCGAGCTGTTTCTCACTGGTTACACGTCAAACCGAGCACGTCAGAATGTCGCTAGTTATTTGACAAAACATCTGGGAATAGACTGGCGCATTGGTGCGGAATGGTATGAGTGTAACCTAATCGACTACGATGTCAGTTCAAACTACGGCAATTGGCAATACGTCGCTGGAGTTGGTAATGATCCGAGGGCTGCGCGCATCTTCAACCCCGTGAAACAGGCGCTCGACTATGACCCGAAGGGTGAATACATCAGAACTTGGGTCGAGAAGTTGAGAAACGTAGACCTAGAGTCGAAAGGCTCAAAAGAAACGTCTGGCGACAAACTCTTGGGAGTTTTCCAGGCGTGGCGCTTATCCGACGAAGAGAAGGAAAGGACAGGACTTGATGAACATGATTGGGTGGAGAAGCCGCTCGTCAAGATTGAGTTTTCTGTCAATCGAAGAGGAGGCGGTGCCAAACGCGGCAGGGGCCGTGGCAAAGGTCGAGGTTTCGAGAGGAAGGGATTATTGGAGAAAGTATAGAATGTCGTCGATCATATGTCAATAGTAAAATAAATATGTTTATAATGCCTGTTATGCCTTTGAAAAGAGAAGCGGAGAAGCAGAGAACTAGATACGTGACATAATCTTTGATCGAGATTCAGTCTAATGATCAGATCTACGGCATGTTGTCTAAGGCAATGTGCTGATTATGATATTCAGGCATATTTGATCTTCCCGCCCGAACCTCACTTACCTCACTTTGTCATCATGCTGCAGTCTCGGGCTATCGACGTCTGTCACAGTGTAATGAATCCGAAACATGCAGGTGGCTAAGACGACTATTGAGCTACCCTTGTCGACGAAGTGGATGGAATATCAGATAGAAGGGATATATTGCTTTTTACAACCACTGTACTTATCTGCCGGGGTAGCTCAATCGGAAGAGCGTGTGGCTTTTACGACGAGTTCAAAACTACCTCAAGGTCGCGGGTTCGAGCCCCGCCTCCGGCGATGATATATTTTTGGCCTTTTTTGCCTCATCGATGTCAAGATCCTACTTGCCATTTTCCGTAGCCATAGATGGTCATGCTGTAATTACGTACAATGGTGTGCAGCTGAGTACCTACTGTACAGTAATCGAATAAAGGTTGACGAATCCTTGTTCGCTCGCTTGTTAGACTTTTGGACATCCCAGAGACCCTTTCCTAGTCAGTCACATGGTAGATGCATCAAAACCCGAGGCCATGGTTGACATGGTGTCTCCATGGTTCTGGTCACCTTGTGTTTTACCTTTACCTTGAGGTTATCTAGAAGACGGTTGTTCTGTGTCATCATAGCTCACATTCTTATCAGTCGTTGTGCAATGCGTATGCCACTTTCTCTAGTATTGATGCAGGTATGTCTCAGGGCTTATACAGTAGTCGTATCTACAGCTGTAGGCAAGTATACTTTGGAGTACCTAGGTAGACAGCGGTATACCGGCGAACTTCACAAGCCTTGTCCGACTTTGCCCAGTCCTCCATACCTTTTTAAAGAAACAACGTCCGCTCGGGACGCCTCGTCCCATTCCGTCGGGTTGCACTTCTACCAATCCATGAGGAGTCTGTTGCTGTTATCGGCCGTTTCGTCAGCTGAGGTGAGTCCAACAGTACTTGTCGCTTACAAGGATCATTGTAAAAGCTACTTTTTATCTTTGGAACAGCTCCGTGGTGCAACCCTTGTACTACTCAGCCTGACTGTGAGCCAGGAATAACTTTGTCCGAAAAGCGCCCCCTCAACTACTTCCGAATCGCAGGGGGCATTATTCGAGAAGTGTATTGTCTAGTATCCTGATTTTCCGACGGTCTGTCAAAATGTGCTGTTATCGTGCCCCGATTGATTGTTGTATGCTCGGAGTCTGGACCTGTGTCAGGGTTTCCAGTTCTGGTTGATCCATCACCGCTGTAAGACGACAGTTCGAACACATGGAACATCGATAATCGCCGTTTGATTCACCTTTATACCCCACACACCCTGATTGTGACCCTGTGATGGCATCATCCCAAGTGAACCATAGTCCTACTGATTGGGAACATGCGAAGTTCCCTACAAGAAGAAGCATATCAGTCTTCAGTCGCCGCGGAATCGAGACAGTCGAATCCATCATTACTCCTTTCCCCGTAGACTCAATGGCCCCACCGAAGAGAGAAAGCACCAAGCCGTCGTCTTGGAAAAGACGACTTGATAGACTAACAAGATCGGAAGAAAAGGGCACGATACTACATGCTGTGCCTCCTTCTCCACAAGCCTCAATGTCTCCCTTAGATCAAGCAATGATTACCTCGCCGAATGACGAGATACTGACTGCGATTGGCCAAGGTCTACAGAGCAACAGATCTTCGATACAAGATGTGCCAGACAGCCGTGACTGGAATAGGATCCCGACAGCCAGAGATCATCAAGTGCCTGCACTGCCACCGAGGTCAAGCAAAATTGGCGTCTGGCGAGATGGCACCGCGATCTGGGACTCCGCAGCTCGCTCGTACCAATCACGACCGAACCTATCTGTCGTCATTCCACAGCATACCGAATCTGAGGAGAAACGGTATGGGGTTGTCGGATCACAGACTGCATCACCATTGGCTTCTAGCCTCGGCCATACACCATTCTTAGCACAAAGGTCAAATATTCATCCTGCATTCCGGAATGACAACAGCATTGAGCCAATGCAGAAGCGTCAACTGTCGACAACAACTAGTGAACTGTCCAGGGATAGCTTCGACATCGCTTCCGAAAACTCCTCGACATATAGCCGGACTTCTTCCATGACCAGTGTTGAAGACGAAACCAATATCACCACTATCTTGTCTGATCTAGACAAAAATACCGGTTCTGGATTTGCGGCTATGTCTCCAATTTTCGCTGGTGTGTTCGATGATCAGAGCAAGCCTCTGCCTCGTCAACGCCATCTCGAAGTTCGAAGACCATCCAGTCCAACCTTGAGCGAGGCTGTGTTTGATTTGCAGAAGCAACTAGAAACGATCTCGGAGTACGAGACAGATCAGCATGCACTTCCGGCTCGTGCAGAGCTTACCCGTGCTCCCACGATACCCAAAAAGTCTCGTAAAAGGGAATGGAGAGCCTCTTTTCTCAACATGAGCAGAGGAATTCAGGAACCTGAAGTGACTGTGGACGGACTGACAAGACGGACGTCCACGCCGGCGATCAAGGACACGTACAACAAGTCAAGTCCAGGCCAGATTCATCGTACATGCAGTACAAGATCAGCCGCGCATAGGGTAGATTGCGCGCCAGAGTCCGAGATGTCGCTGTCCTCTGCACAGATGTCACTTCTTTTTTCGGCCATCTCTTCGCTAAAGACGGCCCCCACAAGCCCGATGCAACCTGTTTCACCATCCCACGAAGCCGAGGCCATCCTGGTTCGCATCATGTCTTCTTTGACCACGATACAGGACTTGCAGGCCATGTCTGTCATCAATAAAGGCATGTATGGTGTCTACAGAGCCAACGAAATTGGTCTTTTGCGAGCAGTGTTGCAGAAGCAGTCATCAGCCGCGTGGGAATTGCGGGAATGGTCGATGGCAGATTTCGCTGATTCGGACGACTGCTTCTGGACCAATTCACAAGTTAATTCACCATCGAATTATCTGAATGGCATCAGGAACGACGGAAGCATCATCAGGGAACTGAAATCGCTCATACTTGAACGTTGTCAATCATTTCTCCGCCATGAGACTGTCCTTGCTCTTACCTCGGAAAGGGACGTCAATGCGAAACGATTCGACGATGCGTTCTATCGGGTGTGGTGCTTCTGTAAGATCTTCGGATGTGACAAAGGAAGAGAAGACGATGTGACCGGCCAGCTTGACTGGCTCAAAGGAGGCTTACTTGCACATGAAGATGACTGTGCCGCCACTATCAATATCAATTTGGAGTTTGAAATGGGTGGCGTTCTACTAAACGCTCCTGAATACTTCGCCAAAGGTAATGTTAGTGGTCTATCTTCCTCCCAGCTCTATGACATGGCCGAGCTCTGGAACGGCCTCGCAGCTCTGCTCGCAGGCTATCACGACAAGGTTGAGCAAGCCCGAGACATCGGAATCTTTCACGCTGCCGGGGTCGAAAGCGGTGACCTTGCGAAAGAGGAAGCGACTATGGAGGAATGGATCGCTTATATCCTTACCCTTGGTCCTGCCGTGGTGCTAGAACTTGCAAGACATTCTGAGGACTCAAACGACTCAGGCCTAAAGCTGGCGGAGCTCAACGGCTGGACGGACTGGAATCTGACAGGAGCTGGCACCAGTAGACGCACCTTCTTTCGAGAGCCAGTGGCACGACTGTACGAAGAACGACTTACGATTGCCTCATCAAGCAGCCACACAGCTCCACGAGACACGAAAGATCAGGGCCGCAAGAGAGTCGCGTCATTGGCCGCCGAAATCAAGCTATCGCGCAACTCGAGTAAATATCAAAGTCTGCCTCTGATCAGCATGGGCAACGAGCGTGCCATGAGCATATGTGCGCGTCGCGACAGCGCTGTATCGGTCTCACATGGAGAGGGATCGGGCTCACCCCTGCATCACCAAGCTTTCTGGTCAGGGAGAAAGATTAGTCCGATAATCGAAGAGCGTGTTGATACATTCAACAGGCTAAGCTTGCTAAGTCTCGAAGGCGTTGCTGAAAACACAGCAGACGTAGCTGTTGCCAAGATCGTGGCCATGGGTTTCTCAGCATCGCAAGCTACAGAAGCACTGAAATTGACAGACATGGGGAACGGGCTGAGAGTTGATCGGGCGGTAGATTTATTGCTACGCCAGCATTAATGATATATGTGGAGATGAGATGAATTTCATGATTTGAGTCGCTTTGAATGAAGCATAGAATATTATTACCGTAAACATTTTAGCTATCTGCCCCTAGCGGGTGCAGAAAAGTACACGTCTATATCAAGACTCTGGGCGCAGAATAAGGGGTACCTGCGGTGCTTGTGCAAGTGCCGCTAGAAGTGTTGATGCAGAGAGCAGGGCTGGGGTGTCGATTGTTGTAAAGAACCCCTATGAAAATAAAAGGTCTCGGCAAGGTTGTGCTGATGCACGTATTCGTGTCGCGAGTAATGCAACACGAAACAGCCGAGCATTCTGGAAACATATCACGCCGAACGCAAAGCGAAACGAGCAGCATTGATAGTCGAAACGCGATCGCACTGGTGAGGCGGAGCTCATATAACCACGCGCGCATCATCTCACAAGAACCAGTCCTGCTTAGTACGAGAACAATCGAAGTAATCCTCGAGCTATGCCAGAGAAGCCGTTACGCCAGATGCGAATGCGCACTGTTTTTTCCAGGTAGCGATTGACCTACCTCGCAAAGAACAAGGAGCGACCCGTCGTAGCGCGTAGATAGACGCTAAGGAGCGCGTCAGGCCTGAAAAGTAAGCTCAGGAGTGGAGAGGTAAGGATCCGAACATCCGGGAGTGGACGCCACTGCGGACTTAAGAATGAAGATACCCGCAGTCCGTACCGCGTACAAGTATAGCACAACCAGGCAAGATACCGTGTGGTACGGTATTTCCATGACCTAGAAGGAGGCAATGCGCAGTCGGATACACCTTACAGTAGAACAAGTGCGGAATCCAAGGAGGATCTGGAAAATATCTATTTGTGTCTTGTGTACCTGATACTCCATACTATCTTAACTGCGACCTGGGGTTATTGATGACATTAATTTGCGCGTTCGGGGAGATTGTCAATGCAGTATGAGGGGGGAAAGCAATCAGAATAAGTCGAACGGACTGATTTTCACAAGCCGCGTAGCAACGCCCACGCCATCTCGCTGTAATCGTCGTTTTTATTAGCGAGATGATGTTCAGCAGCAGCGCGCAGTGTGCATGCAGTCGAGTTCGACTAAAGTGACTACGTAACGGTGTCCTATGCCATCATGATTCGCAGCGTAGCGTACGGTGATGTCTTTGATCAGGGCCGCCGTATTGCGCCCGTCCGTCGAGTGAGTGTACTCCGTGAGGTAGGCAACTACCAGGCACTGTAGCTCCAGTCTGAGATGTTCCCTCTTTCCCCAGTGGCCGACCATGGCCGAACAAGGGGAGTCGCAGTCACTCGGATATTAAAAAAAAAAGTTACATTTTGGTAGAGGAACCTAGCGAACGTGCTTGCTGTTTTGTAACTTATCCGCGTTCCGCTCCCTGCCGTTGACGTCTTTCATACCTTTGCCCGCCTCCTCGATTGCTGACAGAGCGACCAAATTTCGGCGCCCACTTCTGCCCGTTTCCGCTTTCCTGTCCCCTCGCTGTCGTTGTCGCTGTTGTTCGCTTGCATCGATCAGGCCCACCCAGCTACCACACCTTTAATCGCCTCCTCTCATCTTGGTAATTGCGTCTTGCGTCGTCGTCGAGTACCCCAGTGCACGCATTTGATCAGCCTGTGCCATATGTTTTGAGCCTCCCGGAATTGAGAGCGCTCTATCTGCGACGATACGCCTTCTTGGCGCTCCCTTCGATGCTGTAGGCGCGAAGCCACGCCGCTGTTGTTCAAAGTCGAGGTTGTTGTCTACGCAGCGCAATGGCGATCCAACCGTATATGGAAGACAGTGAGGCCTCGAGCAACCCACTAGACACAGCTCCGGTCAAGAGATTACGATGGGCCACCCAGAGAGCGACGGGTGCCCAAGGCAAGAAGAAGCGTCAATCCATATTCAGGCGGCTTTCATCTCGTCACCGCGCTGAAGGCAGCGACTATGCTAAGAGGGAGTCCGGAGCCACTGACATGACTGCCACCACTGCCATCCCCGAGGAGGACGAGACGCCTGCTGTCGACGGCGACACCACTGGCCCCGCTCGTCGTGTCTTCTTCAACCAGCCTCTGCCTGACGATGCGCGAGACGAAGAGGGCCTTCCCACTACCCAATACGTCCGCAACAAGATCAGGACCGCCAAATACACCCCCATCAGTTTCGTCCCCAAGAACATCTGGTTCCAATTCCATAATATTGCTAATATTTACTTTCTATTTATCATCATCCTCTCTGTAAGTACACTGTCCTTTCCGTCGAGTCCTGCCGTGTCCGGCAATTCCTGATCATTTCCCTCCAGATTTTCTCCATCTTTGGCGCGTCTAATCCCGGTCTTGCCGCTGTGCCTTTGATTGTCATTGTTGTCATCACTGCCATCAAAGATGCCATCGAAGACACGCGACGTACTATTCTCGATACTGAGCTGAACAACGCTCCTGCCCATCGCCTGGTCAATTGGCAAAATGTCAACACGGCTGAAGATCACGTCTCGCCATGGCGAAAGTTCAAAAAGGCAACCAGTCGGATGATTGCCGCAACGTGGAAATCCATGAAAAGCTCCAAAAAGGATAAGGCTGCTGCGGCACGAGCCAAAAGCACCGAAGGGCTCGATGATGGTGTAGACCCAAGACGCTCATCCGCCTTTTCTCAGCGCATGTCGATGCAATCAGTCCGCAGCATAGGAGAAGAGGACGGCGCAATGGAGATGACCCCTGTTCCCTCTCCCAATCTCGATCACGTCCGAGCAAACGAAAAGGAACTGGCCATCGGAAGCACTCTTCAGGTGCCCAAGGATCCAATGTTCGAGGACGTCACACCTCCCAAGCGTTTCTACGGCAGCATCATCAATCCTAGCAAACCCACCAATAACGCTCGTTTCAAGAAAGACACATGGAAGAATGTACAAGTCGGCGACTTCGTACGTCTCTATAACGAGGAAGCAATTCCTGCTGACATTGTCGTTCTTTCCACATCTGACCCAGACGGCGCCTGTTACGTCGAAACCAAGAACCTTGATGGTGAGACCAACCTGAAAGTGCGCCAAGCCCTTCACTGCAGTCAAAAGGTCAAGCGAGCGCGCGATTGCGAGCGTGCCGAGTTTGTTCTGGAGAGTGAGCCACCACACGCCAATCTGTATTCCTACAGCGGAGTCGTTCGCTGGAGGCAAGCCGACAACAAAGATTTCAATTCGGAACCAGTGGAGATGGCTGAGCCAATTTCCATCAACAACTTGCTTCTCAGAGGATGCTCTATCCGAAACACCGAATGGGTCCTCGGTGTCGTTGTTTTCACCGGTGAGGAGACCAAGATCATGCTCAATTCTGGAATCACGCCTAGTAAGCGTGCGCGAATGTCCAAAGATCTCAATTGGAACGTCATCTACAATTTCATCATCCTTTTCCTGATGTGCCTCGTCGCCGCCGTGGTGGAAGGACACACATGGGGCGAAGGAGACCAATCCCTGAACTTCTACGAATTCGGATCCTACGGAGGCAGCCCTGGCGTCAATGGTCTCATCACCTTCTGGGCAGCTATCATTCTGTTCCAGAATTTGGTCCCCATCTCTCTGTACATCTCCCTCGAAATTGTGCGCACAGCCCAGGCTTTCTTCATTTACAGTGACACCTACATGTACTACGACAAATTGGACTACCCCTGCACACCCAAGTCTTGGAACATTTCCGACGACTTGGGCCAGATCGAGTACATCTTTTCCGACAAAACCGGTACCTTGACCCAGAATGTTATGGAGTTCAAGAAAGTCACCATCAATGGCGTGCCTTACGGCGAGGCGTACACCGAGGCTCTAGCAGGCATGCGCAAACGCGAAGGTATCGACACAGACGAAGAAGGTGCGAGAATGAGGATTCAAATAGCCGCCCACAAAGTCAAGATGATCGAGGCCCTTCGCAACATCCACGACAACCCCTACCTTGTCGACGACGAAGTCACCTTTGTTGCTCCAGACTATGTCGCCGATCTCGCTGGTGCATCAGGTCCTGAACAACAGGAAGCCACGGAGCACTTCATGCTAGTCCTCGCGCTTGCCCACACCGTTGTCACCGAACGAACTCCTGGAGACCCGCCAAAGATCGAGTTCAAGGCTCAATCTCCCGATGAAGCTGCTTTGGTAGCGACTGCAAGAGACTGCGGATTCACTGTCCTCGGACGTTCCAACGATGGAATCATCATCAACGTGATGGGTGAAGAACGCGAGTACACGATACTGAATATCCTAGAGTTCAACTCTTCTAGGAAGCGTATGAGCGCCATCGTCAGAATGCCTAATGGCAAGATTATGCTCTTCTGCAAGGGCGCCGACAGCATTATCTACTCTCGACTCAAGGCTGGCGAGCAGCCCGAGCTGAGAAAGGTCACTGCCGAGCATCTCGAGATGTTTGCCCGTGAAGGTTTGAGAACACTTTGCATCGCCCAGAGAGAGCTCAGCGAGCAAGAGTACCAAGTCTGGAACAAGGAGCATGATTTGGCTGCTGCTGCGATTACAGACCGTGAGGATAAACTTGAGCTCGTGTCTGATGCAATCGAGCGCGAGCTGACGCTTATCGGTGGAACCGCTATCGAGGACAGATTGCAGGACGGTGTTCCTGATGCTATTGCTTTACTTGCACAAGCTGGAATAAAACTCTGGGTTCTGACGGGTGACAAAGTTGAGACAGCTATCAACATTGGCTTCTCTTGCAACCTCCTTGACAACGACATGGACCTCATCATCATCAAGCTTGAAGACGAAAGCATCGCTGCTGCGGAAGCCGAGCTGGACAGGCACCTTGCCACGTTCGGCAAGACCGGCTCCAACGAGGAATTGAAAGCTGCGAAACACAATCACGAGCCACCTGCTCCAACTCATGCTCTCGTCATTGACGGAGACTCCCTCAAGCTTGTACTGGACGATGCCGTCAAGCAGAAGTTCTTGTTGCTCTGTAAGGAGTGCCGATCTGTCCTTTGTTGTCGTGTCAGTCCTAGTCAGAAGGCTGCCGTCGTTGGAATGGTTAAACATGGTCTCGATGTCATGACCCTGTCCATTGGTGACGGTGCCAATGACGTTGCTATGATCCAGGAAGCCCACGTTGGTGTTGGTATCGTGGGTGAGGAAGGTCGGCAAGCAGCCATGTCTTCTGACTATGCCATTGGTCAATTCAGATTCCTTACACGTCTTGTCCTTGTGCACGGCCGTTGGTCGTACCGTAGACTTGCGGAAACCATTGCTAACTTCTTCTACAAAGTATGTTGGCCAAGAGCACCAATGCAGATGTCGAAACGCATGCTAATTTTGATAGAACATCATCTGGACTTTTGCACTCTTTTGGTACCAGATTTACGCCAGTTTCGACTGTTCATACATTTTCGATTACACATACATCCTGCTCTACAACCTGGCTTTCACATCGCTGCCCGTCATCTTCATGGGCATCCTTGATCAAGACGTAGATGACAAAGTCTCGCTCGCTGTACCACAGCTCTATAGACGAGGCATCGAGCGAAAGGAATGGACGCAACTCAAATTCTGGTGAGTCCCTCTGTTCAAGTCCATAGTCACCTTGTTATGTGGCTAACCAATACCTCAGGATGTACATGCTCGATGGTCTCTATCAATCCGCCATTTGCTACTTCATGCCCTACTTGCTCTTCAGTGAAGCTACATTCAACACCGAAAACGGACGCACAGTCAATGATTACAAACGCATCGGTGTTTACATTGCCAATGCAACGGTCATTGTGGTCAATGTCTACATCATGCTCAACACGTACCGCTGGGATTGGTTCATGTGTCTCATCTCGGCAATTTCTGTTCTTCTGATTTTCTTCTGGACCGGAGTATACTCTTCCTTTACTGGAGCTTTCACCTTCTATGGCTCTGGTGCAGAGTGCTATGGCAGTCTCAGCTTCTGGGCAGTCACCCTGCTGATTGTCATCATCTGCCTGCTACCTCGTTTCAGCGCTAAAGCTTTCCAGAAAATATTCAGACCTCGCGATATCGATATTGTACGCGAACAGCTGAGGCAAGGACGCTTCGACTACCTCAAGGATGTGGATCCTAATGAAGCTCACAAGGCCAAGGCAATGCCCTTGGACAAGATGCTAGACTCGGCATCCAGCTCAGAGATCAGCAAACCAAGCGACCCTCGCAAACTTTCGGGAAACATGATGTCTATGGATGAAGAGCGGCCAATCTACCCCCCGTCTATCGGTGCGACTGTCACAACGAGAAATCCTCGATCTCATAATGGCAGCGATGGAACTGACTATACAGGCCATGACATGTCGTTCCCGCCCGTTGGCCAGGTGACATCACGCCCATCCAATGAATTTGAGTACGGACAACGACAAGTACCGCCATATCCGCAGCCTGCTCCGCCGTACCCGCAAGCTTCCAATCGTACAGACTGGGAGACTCCCAACCTAGCGGTGAATGACATGCCACTCGAGCGACCACGATTAAGCGTGGATTATGAGCGGAGTCGTCCGTCCTTCGAAGCCTCACATGATTTCACGTCGGCAGCCTACCTATCCAAGGTAGAAAGCAGCCATAGTAATGGGCGGGGGGTGGGGGTAGCATCATGATCATAACCTGTCGCGGTTCCGAGATGTATAAAGGAGAGGGCGGAAGCGAAGGCGCATGGCGTTCGGAGAATTTTTGGTCTTCTTGTGAATGAAATGGCCATTTGTTTATAGATCTATTGTCGGAGTGTGGAAGAATATATGGCCACCTCCATCCACTTTGTTTGTTAGGTATGAAGTATTGCAATAGCCAACGAGTAGAATTTTAAGCGTGGAACGACTGCGCCCCTACGACAAGCTACGAACGCAACTCGTTATACAACAGTACATGCCTTCAGCTGGCTCGTAATGCATAATGTTTCAGCATTTCCAGAAAGTTTCCAGAGATGGGTAAAGATGTGTTAGAATAAGTGAAACCCGCTTGGCGTTGACATGCTCCACGTTTCACGAACCGACCCCACATTCTGTGTTTTCTCAAGCAAACAGCAACACATATTCATCACCAAGATTTGTCGATCGACACGTTCTAACACTTGTGCAATGTAAGGATCGAGCCAAAACTTCCACACTCGAAATCGAAGGACATTGGTCTCCTTCATTCGGCAAGTATGAACAACACAATGGAAAGCACTGCCCCTGGCATCGTGTCTGCCATGCTGGGTCAAGCCGCATATGCATTCGCAGAGATTCAACCCTATCTTCCCATGTATCTTCATCTTATTGTCTCTGCCCTCTTTCCTATATTCACTGGCGCACATGCATCTTTGGTTCGCCCTTCAACAGCAGCTAAACCAGTCAAGAAAGGCAAGAAGAAGCAGAAAGGTGACGATGATGATGAGAGCGATGATGACGACGATGATGAATCTGCGGTTCAAAAGATGGAGGGTCTAAGTTCAAGCGACGCTATTGTTCTCCCTGTTCTTGCAGGCTCTACCCTTGCCGGATTGTACTTCCTCATCAAGTGGATGGGGGCGGATATAATCAACAAAGTCCTGGGCTGGTACTTTTCCGCTATCGCCATCTTCAGTGTTGCAAAGTTGATACACGATGGTACCGCTGTCGCAGAGTCCTTCTTCTGGCCAGACACTTATGCCGACGATGGCACGGTGTGGAAGGCTCAGGGCTCTCGGAGGAGAATGGTGGAAATCCATGAGGCTTCGCAAGCTCAGATATGCTCGAGGACTTCACCTTTGCCTGGCATCATTGGCCGAGTGCGATTACCCTCATCTGCGACAAACCTTTTATGGTCTTTGCGCCACTTACTGAGCACGAAGTATCGCCTACGCGCTCGTGTCCCTAAGATCGGCTCGCTCAAGGTCAACCTCACGATCCGCACCATTCTTTGTACACTTGTTGGGTTTGCCGCAGTGTCATACTCGTACTTCATCTCGAGTACCTGGTGGCTCACGAATCTGCAAGGCTTTGCCTTCTCTTACAGCGCACTCCAGCTCATGTCTCCCACAACATTTGGAACCGGATCATTGATCCTGATCGCCTTGTTCTTCTATGATATCTATTTTGTCTTCTTTACTCCCATGATGGTCACGGTGGCGACAAAGCTGGATGTTCCCATCAAACTACTGTTTCCAAGACCTGCCGAAGAAGGTGACACTGTCCGGAAATTGGCAATGCTTGGCCTGGGAGATATCGTGCTTCCAGGAATAGTCATCGGACTCGCTTTACGGTTCGACTTGTACATGCATTACCTCAAGTTGCAAGGCAAGCAGAAGAACTCTCGCCTGGTCGATCACGATGCCGACCAAGTGGATACACACTCCCAAGCGAGTGAAAAGCCTATACATAAGGCGAAATACCTACCTGTCACTGGCCAATGGGGAAATAGATTCTGGTCGACGTCCTGGATGGGTCGATCGATGCTGCCTGCCAGATCTGCGAGTCAAGCTTCGTCAGAATCAGCCCGTCCTATCATACCTACGTTCAGTAAGCCATACTTCTACGCTTCCATTGTGGGCTATGTGATTGGTATGTGTACAACACTTGGCATCATGCAAGCGTACCATCACGCTCAGCCTGCACTGCTATACCTCGTCCCGGGCGTCTTGATCAGCATCTGGCTGACCGCAGTTGCACGCGGTGAGCTAAAGGAAATCTGGGCCTTCTCCGAGGCTGTTGAGGAATCCGATGAGGAGGTCGACACCAAAGACGCCAAGGAGGAAAAGAGTGAGGGTAAAGATGAGGAAAAGACGTCATGGTGGTCCCGCAGCTTCTTCTCCTCGACGACAAGAGAGCGAAACGCCAAAGCCATCGAGAAAAATCTCTCAAAGAGCGTCAGTAACGACAAAGAAGACAAGGACGATGTCTCGGCATCCAAGGCGGATTCGAAGTCCGCAGGCGAAGACAAGAAGCAAAAGAAGCCCACGAAGCCTCCATCAAAAGGCTTCTACTTCTCCCTCAAGCGCCAACCTCATCCATGGGAAGAGACCATGGAAGCAGAGCAGCGCGGATCAAAGTCCCACGACAATAACATTGTCGTGCTATCCACAGACACAGATGTTCATGACTTCAAGGACGTTCCCCAATGGAGAGGAGCAAGAGTCAGCGAAGAGTCCAAGCAGGAAAGACCCGAGAAACGACTCAGGACATCGTGAGCCGCGAAGACGGGATCGTACTGTCGCCGTAGCCTTCTCGGTTCACACTTGCATGATCTTCACGCGTCTGACTGAGGGCAAGGAAAGGGAGCAGGGTGATTCAGAGGCTTCGATAGGTTTAGATTGCCTATAGCTACATAGATCAACGAACACACAAAGCGTGAATTACAATATCACAAGACCACCTGATCCTTATGCTTCGGAACCTCTCTTTGCACGTGAGAGGAAGACTACAAATCTCAAGCACTTATGCGCTCGTGTCCGAGGCTCGTCACTCGACAATTGGGACTATCATCATCACGACTTTTTTGATCGAATAGCCTGATTCCTTCAGAGTCCCTATCAACTCCGATCAGTAGAAGCAAGTGATATCTCATGTATTGTATCAGCACCCCAATATCCCCAGAGTTCTCGCATCCTTGATCGTTGGTAGCACCTGCTTACTCGTAGTCACACGTACACACATACCCTGTCCAAAAGGAAAAACCTTACGGCAAAAGTCTAACATGGCGTATATATCAACCACAATCTTCTGCTTGTCACTGCTGATAATTATACGCGAGAACATGAAGGGATCCCTCTGTTGCATTGGTTGTGGGAAACAAGGTACATACATATCCGTTAGAGAAGGGTATGATTAATCTTGGTGGAGTCTCGATTTGAGACCGTTTTATGTATATTTCTAAGATGTAGGTTGAGAGAGATGCAAGATGCTTAGACCTCTGTTCCGTCTTTTCGTAAAGCGATTGTAGTATAGATAGAACTCCCGTGTCAAGCACTTCGGCAAGTTGACGCGGTAGTATCTCGTTCTTGTGCGGGTGCGGACTAGAAAGTAATGACATCTCATCGCTGTTATGCTTGATGAGCATCCCCTGGCCAGTCTCCGGTGGAAGATCGCCTGTGGGACCGTCCTCGTCGTTCTCGCGGGTATTTCTTGCATGGATGCGATAGTCTACTTCACCATGTTCTTCTGTCTCTGTTGCCATTCGTCGTAGTTGTGAACGAGCAATGGCTTGCAAACCTGGCAGTGGGAATGACAGTAAGTAGTGGTGGTGGGATTACTCGGCGTGCAGCTGTCCTCGAGTGATTCTTCTCCTGGATAGGATCGAAGCATAGTCGAGCGGTGGCTTTCGCGCGAGTCCCTGGAATTGGTCTGGCGTGCTGTCTCTTGTGATCCAGGGCTTTCTCCTTAGAAGCATTATAACAACAACAGATTGCATGTCGTAGAAAAGTGTAGCCCAGTTCCTTGATACTTTTCTCGAGATACATATTGTTGACGCCTCTTTTGCGAGAAGTTTATACGAGAGACATTCCGGGCATATCGTCTACGTCTGCTTTCCCTTTTTCTCTCATGATACTGATGCATCGATCTTATCCAAGGAGCTTGTGTCGTTGGGTACGGCACGTTGGGGCTAGACTGGAAAGACAGGCAGGTCCTCCAAGTCTGCGGTGGTATCGGTCTAAGTGGACAGTCTACAGAGTCCATTCATGACTTCTGATGGAACGCTACCAATGAACCAAAGGAACGAGCTCCGTCGTCGTGGGCTCCGTTGACATACTGTCAAGAAACGACTTGTTCTGTATACGAAGATCAGAAAGACAAGATGCCACGTAGAATCATTCGTTTTGGCGTGATCGACGCCTGGTATTTGCTCTCCAACCTGAAGAAGCTCTTGCCTTCTTGTCTGCGGCCTTGTCTACGCCAGTTGAGCCAAAGCAAAGGCCGAATACTGGTGTTCGCTGGAGAGGAGCGACGTCGTCCCAAGAAATGTAGCTCGATTGGGCAAGTCGGCGACCAACTGATGTCTCTTATCGTAATTGTAGTGCTTTTGACAGAGCTGCATACTCCTCTGAAATATACTGGAGAAGGCGACTGGCTTTGAAGCACTCAAGAAGAAGAGACGGGCAGAGCCATGACTGGTCAAGCGAGAGACCTGTCAAGGGAAGCATAAGAAGTTTATGAGTTCACATATGCAATCCCGGCAAGTCCTCGATGTACTCATTTCGTACTCTATTGAGCACGTACTAACTAGAGAGACTACAATATCTTGTAGAACTTTCTGGTCATACAAAATGTGTTCTCTGAGCATTTTGAAAGTGAGAGGAGATGTCTTACAATCTGGAGAGATACTGTTGAGCAGAAGCAGAAGTATGGTCTGGTGAAAGTCCCCCGTATCTTGTTCGATCAAGGGAACGTGCTTATAGTGGCATGCACCTACACAGCTCAAAGCTCGAAACTTCAGAGCACTCAAGGTTTGGAACAAGAGGCGTACGAAATCCCAGCATTTCAGCCGAAGACTCGACACGAGTGGGTACGTCGCAGATCATCAGAGCTTGCGCTCAAGTGAGCTCAGCTTCGGCGCATGCCATCAGGATAGGTCAACTTGCTCCGACAGACTTTGTGCTCACTCATGGGGCTGTCTCTGAGCCCAAGGTACAGAAACCGGACTCGAACGTGGTGGATCGTTGCGCGATCTTTTCTTCAGAGAACCAGACGGGCGCGGCGACTGAGAAGTGAGAAGTTTCTCCATGATGATGCCGCAATGCCGCCTGATCTCCTCGATAGGAGCGGTCACTGCAGTATCACGAATGAAGAGACACATAGCACCCTTGAGTTGATCAACAGTGTTGATGCCAGCTCCGGCATCGTCATGTGCAGCTTGCATGCGCGTGCCTAAGCGATCGAATCCGTTACGCTTCAGCTCCGAGAGAAAGGCTTCTCGAACCCTTTTCATAGCCCAGGTACGGACAGTGCGCTTTTTGGACAAAGAGGCGGGACATCTGATCACCCAATAAAACTTTTCCGGGTCCCATGCAGCATAACGACGCTGGATGGGAATATAAAAGGGATGTGTGGGTTCATGTAAGATGTTTACGGTCACTGGCAGGGTGGTGCAGTTCATGGCTTTCGGGGAAGGTTCAAACCGCATAGAGAAGTGAGGCAAGAGATGGCCTGGTATACTGAGGGATTTCCTGACAAAAGGTCTCGACATTGCGCGGATTGAGCCAACAGCTCGATGAATGATATATTGTCATGTATGACAAGCTTGAAGTCGGAGAGGTCAAAGGCGGCGAATAAAGACAAAGACGGGACATGTCTTGGCGGAACTTTTTGCCCAATGACAGTGAAACCCCACCCTGACGCACCTGGGCAGAGTCATCTGTGCATCTACAACAGCGCCCCTCACTCTCTTTTCGCAACTGCACACCGCAAAAACACATCTTTTGCAAACAGAGACACTCGTCGTCAAAGGCAACGGAGCCGCACGCTATTGGACTAAGCAGACAGAGCGACCGTCGCCATGCCTAAGAACAAGGGAAAGGTAAGCGCCCTGTCAGAACTTTCATCATATCACTTCCATCATATCCCTCGCCCACCAAGTTATTGTCTACTTTTTGGCCAGGGGACTTGTGCGCTGACTCGACGGGTGACAACAGGGAGGAAAGAACAGGAGAAGAGGAAAGAACGAGAACGACAATGAGAAGCGTGAACTCACCTTCAAGGAGGAGGGACAAGGTACGCATCACCTCTCCAGCCTGTCGACGGCCCAGCGGTCGTTACATGCAGCGCTCCTGAATCACATAAGCGACTAATTCAAACGGCCTACAGAGTACGCACAGGTCGTCAAGATGCTGGGTAACGGAAGACTGGAGGCCCTCTGCTTCGACGGCGCAAAGCGACTAGCACATATCCGCGGCAAGCTCAGAAAGAAGGTCTGGATCAACCAAGGCGACATCATTCTCCTCTCGCTCCGAGACTACCAAGACGAGAAGGGCGACGTCATCCTCAAGTACAGCGCCGACGAGGCACGTAGTCTCAAGGCTTACGGCGAGCTGCCCGAGACGGCCAAGATCAACGAGACGGACACGTACGGTGGCGAGCAAGAGGAGATGGGTCTGGAATTCGGAGAGGACGACTCAGACGACAGCGGAGACGACGTCGACATTGATGACATTTGAGCGTGGTTTTCGTCTTCGGCGGTTTTCTGTGGCATGGGCAAGGACCGTGTCGAGCGCCGTGATGAGCAGGCGACTCGCTGTCCACCACTATATGCAGTTTTGCGTGCAGGTGCTAGCCTTGCAAGGGCCACGAAAAGATGCAGCGCTCATGACAAACAGGCTCTCGGCGATAGCAAGAAGAGAGATTCACGATGGTCATCAAGCGTTGGGGCGTCTTTCTATGTTGAGGTTTTTTTCCCACAAAGGATTCTACTAGAAGCAAGGTCACCGGAGCGACCAAAAATGACCATTTCCTCGATCCCATTGAGCTGCAGGCTGTTTCATGGTTTGCGGACTACTCTCTATATCTGAACAAGCGCCTGATAGGTTGAGTAGAATATCACGGCAGCAATATGCTGTTCCCAATATCAACAAGTGTAATTTGCGCCAAGCCATGTCAGAAGCATTTCCTCATGTCGAAAGCCTGGATGTGCCCCCGAAATCTTGGCGTTGATGCCCGGAAGCCGAAGCGGGCCGGTTGGGTTGCGTCAACGTCGTGGCTTTAATGGTAAGGTAATCGGAAGGTACAGACACTTGGGAGGCTCGGGAGGGAAGGTGCCCTATAGCCCTTGCCCTACATCACCGCAGAGTTACCTGTACCTTGCCTCAATTGAGATATACAATATTTGACATCACTGCGTTGACCTCTGAATCATTACTCGTCATCTTTCTCATCCCCTTTCGTTGATTGGGTTCTCAGCAGTTGTCTGACGCAAGGCTTCTATTCTTGGCTGCGACCGACTTGGGTCCGACCCCCTCCATAGCTTGCTACCGATGCGCCAGAACCATCCAACCTGGTCTGGTATACAAACACATCCAGGCGCCGACTCTCGGGGCATCTACATGACGAAGGCTTCGAGTCAAAGGATTGTCTGAGATACACAGGCTCACGTGATCCCACCGAGAGCTAGCCTGTCCGAGGACAACTCAGGGAACAGCCTCATCACCTCACACAATGCCTTCGATTCTCTCCGACGACGACAAGCAGACGGTCAAGCGGACGGTGCCCAAGGCATCCAACAAGATCCACGCCGTCGCCGTCGCCAAACTATACGTTGCCCATCCAAACAGGCAACGATGGACTTATACCGGTCTACAGGGCGCTGCTGTGCTCGCCAACGACCTCGTGGGCAATACTTTCTGGATCAAGCTGGTTGACGTATCGGTAAGACACATTAGACAGTCGAGCCAATGCTCTTCATACTGACACCATGTTGGTCCAGCCCTCCAATCGCGGCGTACTCTGGGATCAGGAGATATACGACTCCTTCTCCTACAACCAGGACAGGACCTTCTTCCACACCTTTGAGCTGGAAAATTGTATGGCTGGGCTGTCGTTTGCTGATGAGAAGGAGGCGAAGCAATTCAAGAAGAAGATGGACGAGCGCGAGAAGAATGCGCACAAGAACACAAAGAACAAGCCCTTTGGATTGGGCGCAACTCCAGGTGGAGGTGGAGGTGTCGCTGCAGCAGCTCCCGTGCACAGCAGTGGTGGCAAGTCTCATCGATTCGGCATCGGAAACCTCTTGCCAGGCCACCGCCACACATCGGCCTCACACCAGCCTCCTGCCCAATCAATCATTCCCCCACGAGAGGTCACCATCAACAGCCCACAGCCCACCCGCCCTAGAGCCTCGTCTACCATCGACCTGACCGACCCTGCAGTGCAGAATGTTCTGAACGATCTGCTAGCCATGGGCATCACCGAGGATCAGATTGAGGAACATTCGGGCTTCATCAAGACCTACCTTGAGCAGAGCAAGGCGAACGAGGCGGCCGAGAATGAGCGCAAGTCCAGAGCTCCGCCTCCACCTCCGCCAGGGAGCACACCCTCGCGAATGGCCAACCTCTCTCCCCAAACCACCGGGGGCAGCGGCAGTGGGAAACGTGGACCTCCCCCAGCGCCTCCGCCATCCAGACGCGCTGGAGCTCCGCCAGTGTCTACGCCATCTTCAACTCCTCGTCCTCCCTCGCCCTCGCCATCTCCACCAAGAGCTCCGTCTCCTGCACAACCACGCTTCCGTGCACCTCCTCCGTTGGCGGATGCTGGTAAATTCGCACATCAGCCGCCGCCCCCACCTGGCAGGACGAGAGCCATCTCTCAGTCTCAACCGTTTCCGTCTGCTCCTCCACCTCCGCCGCGAGTCCCTACCAAAGCTCCCAATGAAGACGACTCTAACCACAGATTTGGCGTTCCGCCGCCATTTGGTGGGAACCGTCTATCTTCGGGCTCTGTACCACCACCTCCCCCATCTCGAGCCCCTGTCCCACCACCGCCGCCCGCGCGGGACACGTCGACGCCTCATACAGCTCCGCCTCCTCTCCCACCGAAGAGTCCTGGTGGTCCTCCAGGTCCTCCACCCTTGCCTCCAACCTCCAGCCGACCTATGCCCCCGCCGCCCTCAGTCGGTGGTCCTCCACCGCCTCCACCATTGCCGCCATCTTCGAGCGGTGGTCCACCACTACCGCCTCCACCTCCACCATTGCCCCCAGGCGGCACTGGCGGTCCGCCTCCCCCACCACCACTCCCACCGGGTCGTGCTCCCGCAGACGCACCTGCAGCTCCGCCTCTACCGCAGTTACCCCCTGGAGGTGGCGAAAGAGGTGGCCTGCTGGCGGACATTCGCGGAGGAGCCAGACTCAAGAAAGTGTCGGACAGTGAAAAGAAGGATAGAAGTGCGGCTCTGGTCCCCGGTAACGAGTCTGCCGCACCTGGTGCTCCAGCTGCTGCTGCTGGAGGCGGCGGAGGCGAGGCAGCTGGTGGGCTGGCTGGTGCATTGGCTAGCGCCCTCGCTGCGCGGAAGAGCAAGGTCAGCCACAGCGGTAAGTCATGTCTATCTGCATGTGCATGTTGTCATGTGACAAGTACTAATTCTTTACAGATGACGAGGACGACAACGACGATTGGTAGACCAGGAGTGATTGGAAGCCCACATGTAATTTGGGACCGTCCCGGCAGTCCCTTAGTTTTAGTATTGAGAAGCAGTGAATATAAATATCCAAATAAGCCCGACAACCTATGCTTCGCCGGATGTCGCAGCCGCGGGCGTCCAAAGGTGCTCACTTTGACGATTGATTCGTGTCTGTGGCTGTCACTCAAATTTTGGTGTTTACGTGTCGATGACAAGCGTTTCACTGTATGCAGCCGAACCGCAGGTCTGCCTCTTGCTTTAGTTTTCTTCTTGTGTAGCGGTTTCACCTCCCTGCGTCGAGGATCATGCCCATGACGAAGAAAGGACGACGCCCCGTCAACTCCGGGATCATAGCCATCTACTTCACCGTAGCTTCATATAATGGCGATCATCGCCATACTCTCTACTTCTATAGCCGAAACATCTCACTGCAGGTCACGAATTACATCTGGTCTTCAGTGTCTGTCAAAGCACCCAATCTGGATCATGCCGCACAGCCGCATAGTGGTTGTACTTGTATCGTACCCACAAGGGATCAACAACCTCTCCGCCCCGTGAAACGCATCATCTTTCTGCAATCCAGAAACGGAGAAACTTGGGCTCGAGACCTGTTGTTGACCTTGGATACTGTTTCAAGATGATCATAGAGATCAACCACCGGTGGGACCGTTGAGATGTGCAAATCGATAAAGAAAGAAAAGGGGCCATTGCTGATGTCGCATTGGAATATTATCCAGGTCAATCCTTCGTGCTTCCGAATCCTACTCGTCGGCTCACGAACCGCGTTCCATGATCGGTCGGCGCCTACGAAATTTCGCTTTTACACGACGTTGCTGACAATACCGTAACAACGTCCTTGTCTTATGCTATGCTCCACCAAGCCAACGTATATGTGTTGGTCTAAAAAGCGTCGATGGACGAACGACATGCACCACCGTTTGCGCACGTGCCCAAGCAATATATTCTCCGACGCAATACTGCAGACCGCGAAAACTCCCGTAAGGAAAACTTGATGGATGCTTGATTTTGATCGTGATGTTAGCGATGGGGATGGTGGAGACGTACGCCTCATCGTCGTACTATTTATTGCCAGACTGTCGCTCTACTTTGGTACCACTTTACACGTGCTGCGTGCGTACGCCGCGGTACAGCTGTGTCCACTGTACTGTAGCGTTGAAGTGAAAGCTTTGGCCTTGAAGGGCGATGTTCCATCGATGCCGCACTGCAGACACTTGCAGTATTGCAGTGAACGCCGATCGACGCACATGGGAAATCCTCCTCCCCACTTACTCTGACTGCCCCCCCATCGGAAAGCATACCTTTGGGTACGGACAATACGGTACACTACAGTGCTGTACCCTGATCTTGCGTATTCATTTGAGCCTCCTTCTCGATTCGATTCCCCCTGAGCACAACTCGGACTAGTCAACCTTTGACATACCGATGAGATGGCATAACAGGTACAGAAAAGGAGAACCACTCTATCCCCTAATTCTTTCTAAGTCAGGGAGTACAGGATGCTGGACCATCATACCAAACCCAATCTGTTATATATCAGGAACTAGGACCTAACAATGCAACTATTAGGCACGATGGAACCGAATAGCACGGGCCCTCGTTTCTTTGCATCGGCCAAGTCGCCGAATTATCCCTTCCCGAATCCCCCACATGACACCAGCAGGAGCAGCAATTACACTCTAAGCACATCTGTCCCACCTCTTGGCCTGCTCGCCTGTCACCTGCAAAATGGTGTGCTGCAGTAAGCAGCAATTGAATTCTGCCCCAAGGGCGAGGCCATCAAGCCCCACATCCACTTCTTACTTTCTCTTGCCCGATCCCTGCCGCCGGACAGACAGCACGCGCGCGTGCACATGTTCAACCCATGCAGGCTTTTGGGAAGTTTCGCAGTGCGCGTCAGCTCCTGCAATGTGTCGTCCGCATGCATGGGCTTTTCCTTTTTCTTTTTTCTCTATTGCGTGCATCCATGCATGCATGGATGCGTGGTGCCATTGTTTCTGCGGCCTACTCGCGCTTGCTTGCGCTTGTTGCACGAGTCTCTTTGACGACTGCAGAGCCTGGAAGTATTGGTGGACCATGGCTGGCTCAAAACCCCTGTGCATCTGCTCCACAAAGGCTACCTGACTATTTCTCTCTTGACCCAGATGGACTCTGATCATGAGACTCACAGATCTAAGGCTTCCGCAAAGTCTATTGCGGATGTCCTTCGCTAGCCAAGGTACATGTACACTGGTATGTATGTGCCGCATGGTCAGCGTCAGTTAGCCACAACACGCCATGCACACAGGCGTTCAACAACCGGTCTCACTTCCGCAGCAAGGCTCCTCTGGGACCTTGCCTTTCGTCTATCCGCTTTCCGAGGACGGGACGGAAGCATGGCAAGCGTAGTAAGACATCAACATTGTAAGCTCACCACAAGGGACAGTATCCATTGGTTTCTGCCGTGTGGCTTCAATATTCTGATCCCGAAGAGCGGAGTTAAGCAACATAACAATTCCGCTCCGGCTACACACTATGATCTGATCACTACATGCAATTACACGATGCGCAGTGCTGGTGCGCAAAGACAAAGCAAAACAAGCCTCGGATTCCTCTCGCCCGTTGATATTCCTTCTGGCTCTTCACAGACCTTTTCGTGTCTGCCAAGGGCCCGCCGCTTGGATTACATGCGTGTTTGCATCATGGTCATGGCTTTACAATGCCATGAACAAGGTACTTGTATCGTAAATCCAACATTAGGTTCATACCCTAGGTGACCTACTCCAGCCATAGAACGGTTTATAGGTAAGCGGCCAGCCGGGTACACCGTACTCGCGCATCTGACCAAGACATTATTACAATGAACCCGAATGGAGAAAACCATTGCGAAGCCTCTTTCGCAGATCTCGCGTTTTTTTCTCTACTGTCGTTCGTCCCTTAGCAAAACAAGCTTTCTAGGATATACATGGAAGACAGCTGTGATAACCATGACATTTGGTGTTGGTAATTGTATGTCGTGAATTGTATTGTATCCTTGCATCTACACAACCACATGGCAGACGTGCAAAACACCCTGTGAGATTTCACGGGATACAGAAAATCAGGAAGAGGCTAGACGAGTCGCAGCAATAGTAGGTCTCAGACCTCTGGCTTGGATATGCCTTCTTCTTGTGTGTCTGGTCACATACAGCAGCACATCCATCAAGAATGTGAATAGTGCAGAGATGACCTCGAGGTCCATCAATCGTGTAGTAACATCTTTCGTAGTGCTACATAGCCAAGATCATCTCGTAGATACAGAGAAAATCAATACAGAGAGAACTCCAAGCCCCGAAAAGCGCTCTCCTATGAGCAGTAAACGCAGCCAAAGTCCTTACTCGATGAGAATGCACACTACTCACGATTCAAAACAAATATTCGGGATCTTGATTGACTGACTATTATTCGATGCATCCACTTTGACTAACCGACAACTCTACGTGACCAACCATATGATACCGTGTAGCGTAGTATATCCGTCCACCCCCTTTTCCCATCGAGTATATCCCAACTTCATCAGCCCCTTGCCCTTCTATCATCCCCCTTCCGAATTCAGTATATGCACGCAAGCAAGCAAAGCAACGCAGTTACAGCTCCAGTCCCAGAGCAACCAGCGAAGTCCCACAATTAAACAAACCAAAACAAGCTCCAGTCCAGTCCGGTTTAAAGGTCAGCGCTGGTTGGTCCCCACTTTCTCACCGAGCAAGACTCCGATGGGACAAAACTGTTTTATGGTAGGATTAGATTGAACTTTTTTCCCCTTGGTTTTCGGTTGATGGTGAAGTGACGAAATGTTTTATCATTGGCGTAGTCGTCTGGATCGGTTTTCTTATTGCTGAAGGGAAGAGGGTAAGGGGGACGGAGAGGTGGTAAGTAAGGTAGCTTCGTCTCATCACGCACATGAATTCATGTGTGATGATTGGAAGAGTATAGCCATTAAAGTGAGTTAAAAGACCTGTGAACAGACCGTTATGGGACAGAAATATGTACGACCTCGTACCAATCACTATAGTCGTCGGCTCAGACCAGTCCAGCTCCTCTACGATGTCCCTTGAGGTAAAGGAAGGTAGGGTATGTCGGCGTTGCAGATTGTTATCGTCATAGCATTACATTCGTTTGTACTGTAGTCGTCTTCCTGCTCTAAGTGCCTACCTTAGTCCGCCTTCACCGCGTCGTAGTCGTCGTTATGTGCTGCTCGTGGGTAGGAGCGAGTCGAGGTGGACCACATGTCGCTAAGGTAGTCAGTGTAACCGTGTGGTAGCATGTTCTTTTTTTTGTTTCTTAGTCTCTACTGTAGCCACTATCATTATTACCTTACTTGAATTATCATCTTACTTGGTCCAAAAGAGTAGAGTGAGCAGACGGTGCCGGATTGGCAGCAAGGGTAATTGCGGTAAGAGCGGTAGACATCGGACTTGCTCATTTTTATTTTGGTTGGTCTACTATCTCCGCCGCTCTGTTTACGGTGATCGAGATGGTGGGCCATGCTACAGGCACTGTTCGACTCATGTCCCCGGCCGATTGATGGTCGTTCCTCCTACCGGGGCTAGTGTGCATCGCACGCTTTAGACACAGCCAACAGTAGATACTCGACATTTAAGCAGATTCATATCATACAATCACCTTCATCGTCAGACGGGAAAATTTGCAGATATCAGAATTCAGTCTTTCCCATAAAACCAAGCGAATAATTAGTACTGATAGTGACCACCAAGAAATATATCTATATTCGCCGCCTGTCTGCCTGTGTACAACATTGCAGACTATCATCTCATCCCTCATGAGGCATCATCAGCCGTCATTATCAATCACTGACCAAGGAAAACCAAAACAAACTGAAAAAAAACCATTGCAAATCTTGACACCGCCACCACTCTTCCAGAGTTTGGAATGTCCAGCAAACAAAACCACTCTAAGATCGTAAGAGAAAAGACCATATATCGGATCGAATCCGAGTCTAAGTAACAAGATGTGAGAAATAGTATGTCCAAAACGACATCACAATCATCCGGAACTCCTTGCGAGATTAGGCGCTAGATTGCACCTTGTGCAAATTGACGTATAAATAAAAGTCCAGATCCGGTCCGAGGCCTCTTTTCGAGACCTCGGAGATGAAGAGTCGAACCAAGAAAGCCCCAAAAGGTATAATGGGCGGGTATCAAAACGAGAGAAAAGGGGAAACCTTTGCTTGACGGCAATGTCTTGCGTTTCAGAGGTCTCGTAATCTTGGAAAAGATTGACTCTTTTCCAAGGTCACTGGACGACGCAACATTGACATTACGTATTCGAGCGACTGTGAAAGTAGACCATCTCATAGACTCATGGTGAGCCATTCCCACTCTTGTGGGCCTGCAGTCATACCAGGGGGCGGCGGGCCGGTCATCTGACCGGCTGAGCCAGTATTGCCCATCATTAGGCCTTGTGGAGGCGAAGGCATGTTCGAGAAGTTCGGGGTGAGGCTTGTTGATGGGGCTGGAGGGGCCGGTTGCGTATCCCTCGCCTTGAGCCCGTTCATGTTTCCGTTTGTGTCATCAGCATCACCCATCTCTACCTCTTGTAGTTGTCCAGCGCGACTCTGTTTCCGTTGACGCCTAGGGGCGACTAAACGAGTAGGAGCAGGGCCTGACGCAGCGACGGGAGGTTTCGGCGGTCCAGGCGCGATCGGTACCACGGTGGTCTTTGCTGGAGCTGGTGCGGTCGTCGAACTGGTGGGCGTGTTGCCACTGGTTGACTGGCCCGATCCCATGATGGAGTTGGGAGACTCAGAGTCATGCACGGAGTTCTTCGGAGTGGTGGCTGGTGTCTGCACAACAGAGTTCTTCCTGCTGGCGGTTTTCTTGGAACGTCCAGGAGGCCCGGGCAGTGGAGGTGCGCCACCGCCGCCTCTGTTGCGTTTCTTGATGACATCTGTCTTCAGACTGAGGGGCCGAACAACACCGTGGAGTTTCAGAAACAGACCACATGCGTTGCATAGCGGATGTCCTTCCGGGTTTCTACGCCACAAGGGCGTTGTCTGTGTGAAGCAGTTGGTACACGTGGTAGGGACACCGTTGTTGTCGCCAGGCTTGGGACTACCAGCTCTGGAAGGAGCAATGGAGCTAAAACCAGACTCCGGAGGCGAAGTTGGCGACGACTGAGGTCGGATGGAGAACATGGAATGTTGGGCCATGCCTGCCGCGTTGGGTGTGGAGCTTGTGCGTGGGATCTTTTTGCTTCGAGGGTCGTTGCCGCGATTGCGAATCTCACTGACTGAAGCAGCGGAACCGTGGGTTCGGCCAAGGCTACCAACTGACCAATCTTGCGGAGAAGGAGGAATCATCTCAGTGTGTCCGAAATTGACACCTTTACGTGCGGGAGCGCCAGCGTAACGAGCAGGAAGAGAATTGAAAGCTCCGTTCATACCATTATCCCAGCGATATTCTGACATTGACGGATCTTCAATTGGAGAGAAGTCGGTCTGCATCATGAACGGGTTGCGGTCGTTGAAGTTGCCACTCTCGTCGTCTTCATTGTCTGAGTCTCCGCCGAATGAAAACATGTTCTCGTTGTTCTGAAAGAGCTGGCCACCAGGAGTCAAGTCTGTAGGCAGGACATCGGTGGGATCGATATGACCCGGTATGCTGAAAGAGGCAGATTGCGTGTACGACGCCGAGGGCGGCCCCGTTGTCACAGCGCTGAAGATGCTGTCGTTGCTAGGGCTGAAAATGTATTGTTGTTGTTGTTGTTGTTGTTGTTGCTGCTGTTGCTGCTGCTGATGCTGATGCTGCTGTTGTTGTTGTTGCTGTTGCATGGAACTGGTCGATCCATGTTGCTGGTGAGAACTAGGATTGTAGCTTCCCATGTGGGCATGTTGTCTCAAGTCCACGCTGTTCGAGGATCCAAAGAAGACTTGCTCGTTCTCTTGAAGAGGCTGAGGAGTCGAAACTGTCGAATGATAGGCGGAAGCTGCAGGAGAGCAGTAGCTGCTAGATATCGGCGGCGGCATTGACATTGCCTGGTTGAACATGTTGGTGTACGGACCATTGCTGATCATGGGCGAGCCAACAGGCGAGAAAGTGAATTGCTGCTGGTACGGGCCAGCCGAAGACAGCAAAGGATCGTTGTTCGAGTTATCGAAGTTGAAGGTATCGAGGGAGAAAGGCACCTGAGATTGCGAGTTCTGGTGCTGGGCTTGGAAAGTGTGAGAGCCGTCCAGAGAGTACTCATGGATGGTGTGGTCATTGCCCAGATCGTTGGGGCCCATGTTGTTGCTCAGAGGAGGGACTTGAGGCGAGCAGTCTGCTCGTCGCTTCGGAGGCTGCGGTGGGGTCAGTAATCATGAATTCGGTGTGATTTGTGAAGACTCGATACATACTCGTCGCTCGTCAATGCTCGTCTTGCGAACATGACGCTGAACGTAGTCAAAGTCGCCTCCGTTGGCCTTGAGGGTTTGCTGTTGAGTGGTGGGAGCGGAAGCTCTGGCACCAGAGAAGTCCTGCTCCTGGAGCTGTTGCTGCTTTCGTATGGGGATGGCGGAAGCTGTCGTCGACACCACAGGCTGGTCACTAGTAGTCGACGCACCCGGCGAGATGGCGCTGGGGGATGCTATTGAGGAGGGGACTATGAAGTCGTCCAGGTTCATTGCCTCGGCAGTGTTGGTGTTAGTGTGGACAGCGGCACCGTTCTTTCCAAGCGCCTGTTGGTCAGCGGACTGTCGTAGTTGGGCAATGCCGCTGGGCGCATTTTGTTTGCCCGCCATTGGACTCGAGAACTGTGTGGCCCGGAAGAGTCTATTTGACAAGGGCTGGTAAGCTGATGCTGTCTTGTGGGCACATCGCCAAACATGTTGAATAATAATGATGATGATGATAAAGGTGGTGTTGTTACTGTGACAAAGCAGGACTGGGGTGGTGCTGGACGAGGGCGAAATAGAGTGAAAGAACAATGGCAAGTGCGTAAAGAATGGGGAAGGTGCTCTCTTACTCTTCTTGACGTAACCTGGCCTGCTCTTTCCTGCGCAGGTTCATCGACATCATCCTCCACGTCAAGTTCTCCATGCGCTCTGCATTGGGAAGCTGTGTCTTGGTCTTGCTGTATAGTTTCCAAATCTGCGTGGCAAGCGGATCTTTTCGCTGCATCTCCTCCGGAGAACCCAATACAGCAGCGCCGCCATCGTCCCTCCAGTTGTCGAAGAAGGAATCGCGCAGCAGCGAGCCCTTGCGAGCACTCGAGTCTGGTGATAGATCCAGTTTGCTGTCGATGGTACTTGCTGATGTGAGAGAGTGTATCGCCGACGATGTCTCGGAAGATGGTATTTCGCAATGGAGGGGTCGCGGTGAGGAAGGAGTGACGGCGGCGGACGAGTCCATAGTGCTGTTGCTAGGGTCTCCGACTCGACCCCCACGTCCCGAATGAGACGCAGATACAGATGCAGATACGGACGCAGACGCCATTTCGCGGCTCAAAAGTAGAGGCAATACATGCAATCGCTGACTGAGTCTGGAGAGATCAATACTGTACTTTGTCTGCTTTGGTGAGAGAGGAAAGGAGCGTCACAGGTATGGTGGTAATGTTGGTTGGTGGGAGAGGCACGGGTAAGTTGGTGGTAATGCGATGCGATGCGATGCACCCAGTCGTGTGAAGTGGTCAGCATGTACACGGGCAACTAACCTTAAGGTACCCTTTCGCTCTCGTTCGAGCTGCCACTGTAAAAATGGTCTAGTGAAGCCGACAAATGGTCAGGGCAAGACCCGACCCTAGCGTTACTGCTCGTCGCTAGGTCCCACTCGAGATCTCGTGCGTGGCTGGACTAGTATGCTCGACCGGTGCACCCGCTGCCACCGACAAAGCCAGGACCAAGAAACGAGTGGGGAGGATACTTCGAGCTATCGCCGTCTGCGAGGCCCGCCTCTCCCTTCATTGAGTATTGACTACCGACATTGATGAACCCTGAAAAACGATGCTCATTACTCTGATCCATTCATATGAATGCCCACGCCAGTGGCTATTTGCTATTTTATTAAAACCACCTGTAATAGTGGGGTGGTTCGGCCGATCTCTGCTCGCCTAGTCGCCTGCAGACGCAACTCCACATTCATCTTGTTGAACGGTGGTCGCATGTGTGTCGGTGCAGAACCCTCAACCACCACGCGAACTATCATCATTATTACAGACTGCAATACACTACGACAAGGACTAGGTGCTACTGCACTGCTTGTCACGGTAGCTAACCTTTTTTTTTTAATTGTGCCTGAGCCATGCTATAGCCTCGACTGAGGGCACGGCACTTGTACATCCCGTCTCGCCGAACGAAGTGAAAAAAATTGTTCAGCCGTTTACACACGGTACATACGTCGCTCGACGTCGGAGTTTTTCTCCCTGGAATGTACAATGTACAGAACATACTCGAGCTTGTCTACCTTTCCATCCAACTTTCCATGCACAAGCTAAGGTGCCCAACCAGAGGCGGCTGTGTAGGAGTGGCATTTAGCCTTGACTTATTGCCGCTTGACTACTGATGACGACTTGCTGCATCTCTCACATTGACAGACGTCCGCTCGACCCACCCGCTATGCTCTTTTCGGCTGATTTCGCCGTCGAGAAGCCTTTCGCCAACCCCGTGTTCCCTGGCGTTCCCTAGCTCTTTCACATGCTTGACGCCCTCCTCCACCCCACGCCGCATAAACCCATCCACTCCAAGGATGCTCGTCCGACCAACACCTGATGATCAGGTTTCACATGCTGCTAACACTGCATTTATTGAGCATGGCTCGAGTGCTTCATCCAGATACTTGTGACGGATGAAGCGTCCTCCTGATATAGACTGCTGCCTCATAGTCACAGAAAGTAATATAGAACTGACTCGAGTCAAAGGCCACTACTGCAGTGATCCACATATCCAACCTACCGAGGACCAAGCCCGTAATTTTCCGAAACAAAACCCTGATCTGCGGGCTCCCTCTACTACGCTATAGCCTAACCCTTTTTTAGGCGGAATAGAAAGTCAGGCTTGACGGGTACAAAACTCACTGTACAAACATGAATCATATTCCACGCGACACGTATGATCGTCAAGCCTTTTTACAAGATGGTTGTCATTATTAGAAATGAAGAATATATGCAGAAATTGTCAAATCAATGATTGTGTTAGGTGGACATACTTACCGAAGCAATGTCGCCCAACAGGATGGCTCGTAATCAAGGATCCGGTCGAGACTGGGTTGTATGCGGCCATCCCGTGATAGACCCGAACAAACAAGCAAGCCTTCCGGAACGAGGCGCTGGCTAAGCACCCACATACTTACCCTCCGCATCGTGGTGCAAGGTGAGGCATCGTCTCCTTACAGTTAGCCGATTGGCCGCTACACACCCCGCGGTACAAGGAGCTGCTCGCGACCGCAAGATATGCAAGCCATCCGATGTTCTGCGCTGAAGCACATGATGTACCAGGTCGCAGCTCTCCTACATCATGTTGCAGCTTGGGCAGATAGATTTTTGCAGCGGAATGCTCGTTTTTGGTCATCCTCCGCTATTTCCACTCGCACGACTTGGATATTATTGTAACAGTGCGTATGGATTGGCAAAAGACGATTGCCCCGGTGTCGCATTCGGCGCGGAGAAGTGTCAAAGATGGCTACACGCCACACACGCGACCAGTTGCCCGGCATTCTAGCACGGGGCGTGTCGCGCGCTTCAGTCTTGCGGACCGAGTACGGAGGTACAACGCTCGCTAAACGCCATGTGAGAAATACATTGTAGGTTCATAGACTCGAAAGGACCGTATTCTGGTTGGACAGCGTTGGCTAATTACTCAACGCGACCTATTCCATTTAGCTTCCGTCATGGTACCATCCGAATTAAGAGAAGTGGGTGAGCGACAAGTGCGGATCCCAGACAAGGGCTCGTGGCTTGGTGAGACCCTGTGCGAGCCATCAAACGCCGATAATTTCGCGTGTGGGTCGACTCGTGTCTCCCCAGCCGAGGTTGGTAAATCATAATGCACCCATCTAAACGCAAGACAACATACCTAATTGGATCGCTGCAGCACAAGCCTCGATTGCGAAGCAATGCGAAAGCTGTAACAGCGCACATCCGTGCTGGGCTGCCGGTTCTTCCATATTCCTGAGTCAGGCACCACCGCGGGCCTTACTGCACCGCGCTGGAACAATTAACAAGAATGGCCCCAGAAATCTCAAGCGGACCGTCCAGCGCGTTTTCAAGTCGCATGCTAGCGAGTTATTGCAATCACATCAGGTCCACGGCACGCCTGTCCGCATGACGGAAGGCGGGACAGGGGGTGTTTTCGGGGCGAAGGATCTCGACCTACCACACCAAAGGCAAATAAGAATAAAGCAAAAGCAAATACGATGGTAGGAAACTCTAGCTCCCATCAAATGTCCAGATTGGGGATCGCTGTTACGTCGTCCTTGTGACCTTGGCTTTTCATTGGAAAAATTCGTCGGTTGGCACATGTTGCCAGAAGTGCCGTCCTGAGAAAAAGCAAGGTATGTTGGATCCTTAATTCTGACTCGACTGGATCCTCCGTAGTTATAGCAGTAGACGCTGTGACATGTGCGAAGCCGATCTCAGGATTGTCACTCGTCACCGACCCATGTCATCCTGGACATGACTTGCGGGCACCTTAGATCAAGGTCGCAGTGGGTGCAAGAACACCCCCATCCGAATAGTCGGTGTCGGTCATCTGAATGGGAGGTGTGTTGTGTAGTGTCATAGTAGTAGTGTGGTACATATCCGGGGGACCATAGTTCGGATCTAGCATACAAGGGTCTGGGAATGCGAATCTCGTCTAACACCTTGGGGGATTTGTGAAGCCAGAGTTTCGGTCACATTGATTCCGAATTTAGGTGACAGCTCACGTTGCTGGAAGGGGGAACAAGGCTCCCTTTTGTATCGAAACCCAGGCGCTGCATTCAGTCATGTCCTATCTCGATAAGACCAACCAAGGTCGATGTCGAGATAGCACGCAACATCTTGTTGGAGAATCATCATCGCATACGGCCTTGTGTCCGTGCGATGTATATCGTCCATTCAGGTACTCTGATCGCCTATCTATGAGACCCCGCACAGCTTATCATCGCGTAATAACCCTGATGGTCACTCTCAAGATCAATCTTTTTTTGCTATTGTGGAGGCGGGTAGCAGATATATCCTTGCAAACCATGTGCGAGACGGGGCAGATAGCGCCGACCATGGAAAAATAATGAGCACTTTTTGCGAAGGATGAAAGAAAAATCCCCCCTGGAAGATACGGCTCCATGCACTTGATTCCGAATTGCCCTATCAGATATGTTGATCGCAACGTGCGACCCTCTTGGAACTAATACAAGTATAGATATCGGATTGAGCGAACAGCGAACTGCCTGTTATGTTATGGTAGTACACTATCGACCTAATCTGTGAGCGAGCGCCGGCGCTGTCCTGAATGGTCGTAGCTGTGTCTAGGCTTTTTTATCCTCTGTACAGGTTCTGCTTTAGTGCACATGTCTTGTATTCGGATGCATGCTTCTCATCCTGTATGATCAGTTGTGCATAATGCCATGCCCGCCTGGCCATCCATTCATCCCACTCCTGCGTCTGATTGTAGCGATCACTGAGTAAGTAGAGTGACTCGGACTCACGCGTATCTCCCTCGTGCAACGCGCCCTTTGCCCTCATTAGTGCTGATCTATCTTTACTTGTGGTCCCACTTTTGAGACATACTCGTAGCGCGAAGAATTCTTCTCCTTCCCTTCCCTGTGCTTTCCACAGATACAATGGGTCCCAATGGACACCTCTCTCCTTTCATCCGCCGAGTCTTCGGTCCAAGTCCTCGATTCGTGCTCTATATGTCCTCACGATGTCTCGAATGCGGCGGATCTTGTCGAATTCCGTCTCCAGCTCGTCAATCTGTCTCAGGATCGAATGCATCCTGGCAATTTCCGCATTGGCTGCCTGGACGGACACTTGAGCCTGCTGCTGCTGTCGAGCATGTCGCTGTGAAGCGAGCCGAGTGTCGCGATGCAACTATGTGGGGGATAAATTGTGAGAAAATGTTTTTTCTTTCTATCATTTCTCTTCCTTCATTTCGTTTCTTAGCCATCAGATTGCTGCGTGAACGTTGTCTTGCGTCCATACTTTGTGATGCACTTGTGGTTGGGGATATCAAGCGAGCATACTCACGGCTTCCAGACGCTGCTGAATGGACATCATGACTCTATCAAAATGAGTCGTCATGAGCTGAAGACCTGTAGAGTCCAGCGTACCTCCATTCCGAAGCTGGGCAGTAGCGTTCACATGGTGAGTGGTTGTGGTTGCGCCACTTGTGCGTGGCGCCTGCCCGAGAGCAATACTACGATGCTGGCGGAAAAGAGCCAGCTCCTCTGCGGCTAGACCGAGGCGCGTATCCGCGATTGAAGCAGACGCTGCTGGTCTTTTGGGGGGCATTGCATGCCTTATGAACAATCATAGTGTGTATGTGGAAAATAGTAAAGAAAGAAAAGGCCCGATTCAAAACTGTAGGTTGAGTGTGGAAAGCGAGATTGGAATACTCATCGTCGTCTTCTCTGGATCACGCACTTAGCTTTCCTTGGAGATGGCACCGGCTGATGTGATGTTTCGTATCACATATCATGATGAATCGCGAGCTCAGCGGCACTGGATGTTGTGTATTGCGATCCCTTCCCCATCGGCTTTCTCCGTCGAGATATGCAATATCGACCTCCTTGATTAGGTAGCACAAGTACCTTCGACTGTAGAGGAAGGTAATGCTTCCATGAAACAGTGTGAACGTCCGTTTTTGGCGACACGAGATAGATAGCCCGTTGATTGTGCGCAGGTTCATGTTGGAAGCCGCAATGGGCAGCCGTCCGTTGAATTGCGAGAACTAGGTCGACTCGACCGCGGATAGTCGCACAGGACTTATCTTTGACAATCTTGTCACTGTGCGTGTAAAAGCGCGTCGCGTTACTGTACTGTACCACGTCCCCGAATCCTGGGTCTTCTGTCCCAAGGTTGCCTTCCTTGTGCTTGCCTTTTTCTCTTCTACTCATTCATCTCGCTTCTCGTGGCACGTGGCAGTCGACTAACGAGTAAGTAGACGATGGGATAGACTTTCTTGCTGCTAGCACGACTCGACTCGACGTTTTTCCACTTTGATCGACGATGACGAAGTTCGATGCAGGACGACGAGTTGGAATGGTCTGAATTATTTTGGAGTCATCACCAATGTGTGGTGGGATCGAATTATTTTTCTAGCGCAACATTCGGCCTGGAACTAAAACTCGAGTCATTGGCAGGGCTCCCGTCCGATCACTGAACCGCTTAGCCGATGGACTGACACATGTCTGCTATACCGATTGTCCTGGGAAATTGACATCGAATCTGTCCCGGTATCTTCATGAGCGTCGGGAACCGATGCTTAGCCTGCGGCCGAAGGCCATGTTGGTGGATATGGCGGAAAAATGAGACCAACAACACATGTTACTCGTTGCAGCACGTACGCACGACACTACAGAGTGGATGATATCATCAAGACAAAATGCAGTATGATTGCTATGAGGCTTCCCCTCTCTGGTCTATGTAAACAATAGCGACTGTCCCCTCCGTCACCAGCCTGCCCCCATTGGTAGCATCTACGAGCTTATCGTCGCGCCAAACGCCTTATGTAATCCCATCATTCCGGTACTCATCGCTCGTCGTTAAGGTTGTGCAGAGAGATGTCTTGACTCTCGCCACGGCTAAGTCCCTCTTTATGCGATCCTGCACCAGGACGAGCAGGTCTCTCACCTGCATCGCCATTCACCAATGCAGCCGCTGCGGCCTTCTGATCTGCGTTGCCTCCGTCGGCCGGGACCACATTGCCTTGTGAGTCAACATGCACGCCATTAGCGGCCATCCTGACTTGATCCTCTTCTGCGGTTCCCTGTCTGACAGCTTCCCTTGCACTCTCGAGGACTTTGATCTTTTTGGCGTCTCCTCTCATGCGTTCCAGATGTTGGAAGTATGTGTCATCGACGGGGGTAACGTATTTGCCGCAGAAGACACCAACCTCGAACTTTTGAGTAGCAGGGTCGCGGGGGCTGGTCTGCGCGCATGATTCCTCAAGATCTTGAAGTGTCTGGTAGACGACAGAGTCGGCGCCGATCTGCTTGGCAATGTCTTTCTCGGTACGATCATGGGCGATGAGTTCGGAGGACGAGGCCAGATCGATACCGTAGATGTGAGCGTGAGTGATGGGAGGAGCACAACTAGCGAAGTGAACGGTCTTGGCGCCAGCTTCGCGCGCCATTAAGACGATCTCACGACTAGTGGTTCCACGGACGATACTGTCATCAACAAGGAGCACGTTCTTGCCTTGGAACTCGATGGGAATGGCGTTGAGCTTGGCTCGAACACCCTTTTGACGAGCCTTTTGGTTGGGCATGATGAATGTGCGGAAAATGTATCGGTTCTTGACGAACGCTTGACAGTAGGGGATCTTGAGGTGCTTCGACACAGCGTAGGCAGAAATAAGACTAGTCTCCGGAATGGGGATGACAGCGTCGATCTTCTTGAGCTCTTCAGCGGGGATTTGCTGGCGGATCCTCTCGGCAAGACGGTAACCCATGAGTTGACGACTGCGGTGGACAGAGATACCATCAATGACAGATTCTGGGCGCGCGAAGTAGACATACTCGAAGATGTCCGGGGTGTAGCTCTGTTCGGGGTGGACTTGAGCAAAGACAGGCTCGCATCCCTTCTCGATGATGACAGCTTGGCCAGGCTTGACGTCGATGACATTGCCGTAGCCACACTGGGAGAGGGCGACGGACTCGGAAGCCATCATGTAGTCAGTACCGTGACCGTCTTCGTTAGGCTTGGATCCGAGGACCATGGGGCGGATGCCATAGGCATCACGGAAGCCAATCAGACCGAACCCGGCAAGCATGGCAGTGCAAGCCCAACCGCCGGAGCAGATTTTGTACATCCTCTCGAGAGCAGCAAAGCAGTCGCCAGCGTTGACTCTGGCCTTTTTGGTCTCGTTGAGCTCGTTGGCGAAGATGTTGAGCATCAGCTCACTGTCGCTATCGGTGTTGATGTGACGGTGGGCTTCCTTGTCGAGATACTCCCTGAGAGCGGGAGCATTGATGAGGTTGCCGTTGTGAGTCATGGCAATGCCGTAAGGGCTGTTGACGTAGAAGGGCTGGGCCTCTGCGTTGGCGCTGCTGCCAGCAGTAGGATACCTCAGGTGTCCAAGACCCATGAAGCCAGAGAGGTCAGACACGCGCGAACCGTCGTGGAAGACCTTTGAGGCAAGACCATTGCCCTTGCACTGGAAGATGCGTCCACCCTTGTTGCAGGTAGCGATACCGCAAGCATCTTGACCTCTGTGCTGCAAGTAGTAGAGCGCTTGGTGGATCTCAACAGCAGCGTCCGTCGAGGACGGGTTTCCGTGAATGACTCCGAGAATGCCACACATGATGGATGAATGGCGCTAGATGGAGAGCAAAAGTGCTTTACTGCGCATCTTCAGGTTAGCATGAAGGCGCTGCATCTCAGAAATGGCATCTAGCATTGAAAAACAGATATGTCTGTGTAGTCAGGGAAAGTCTTGTGTTCATGAGTGATCACTAGTCTAACATCTTTGATTTGGCTTTCAAGGTCATCCTTCAGACATGATGGTTTTGGTAGAAATGGCAGAAATGGTATGCGGCAGTGAGGGGCATAGTAAACAGACGCGATACGTACAAGATAGATGGTTATGACACGGCAAGGCTCTCAAGGAGTCAAGGAGGTCTTTCGGACGTCGCCGAAGAAGCAGAATAGACACTACGGAGAGTGTATAATGACGGCGAATGCCTACGACAGATCTCACACGACAACGACATTGTTCTGAAGGGATTGAATGAGCCGAAGAAGAAATTTGAGACTTGGACGCAGTCGCGCCCGGACTTCGGAGGTAACAACTTTTTCTTGGCAATTGGTGAAATTTTTTGGTTTTTCGGTAGTAAGTGTAAATATTCAGTCCGATTGCGCTGCTTTGCCCCCACTATACAATGATCTCCACTCACAGACTACAGAGAATCGCCCGAATATCTGGACGGCCAAAGGGACACAGCACTCCGAATACGCCGCGCACTGACGCATGGTGACATTGGGACGGTCAGCGTTACACTCTCGGATGGTAAGCGGATAAGAGCGCATTGCCATTGCTTCACAGTGCTTGTGGACCACGGACAACCACAGACCATACCTTATCCACTGTGATATTGAACATTCCTCCGTACTGGCATTATTGCCGCACACTATATCCATCGTGAGCGAATTGACCAGCTACAGTAAGGTACCTTAGCTTGAGGTGAGTTTTGACTTCACGCTGTACGCTGCTTCCTCAGGAGTTGCTACCTCGACACACTCGAGGTAGGTGTGATGCGACGATCTGAGCACGTGCCCTGGACAGCGTTGACTTGACTGTATTGTACGTGATACTCTACCTATATCGATGTTATGACATGCTATATCTTCGGTACAGATTCTGTGTATATCCAGCATCAATTCGACCATTCGCTTCTACTCTGGAATCACATGCGACTCAGAAGTGGTCTGGCGACTTCTCGCATTTCTTTAAGGAATTCTGAGCGCTTTGACTTCTATAATGAATGGAGCGGATGATGGTTGGAAACATCATGAAGATACTCATAATATCAACACTTTCTCCCATTTGGCAAGTTCGAAATGGTTAGGTGTCCAGCATGTCTTTCACCCTGCTGTAGATTGAATCAGTACTCTCTTCCAAGATCTTCTTTTCTGTCATACCATCCTTCTCATTCATAGTTGCATACAATCTCACGCCTTCTAGACTCTGTTCTTCTTCTTTCTTTCCACGCAGTATTGAACATTGCTTGACATCGAGGCATAAATATTTAGAAGACTGCTACAATTTCTTCAGATCTCATCTTTCCATTATCGTCCACCATAAACCCTTTAAGATAAAAGCCGCCGCCGCAAGGTCGCTTCGCTTGCATTTCACTTACCAACTTTTAAGGAAATCTTACCTCCTAAGCCTCACTTCTGTAACCTCAAATAGCTAGGTATTAGGCCCTCTCACGGGCCTGGATCTTATCTGAGGGCAAGCTCACTTACACTCAAGATTCGAAATCTGCAGGACTCTGCACACATTCTTTTGATCATCTCCTCCCCAGCACCATCCCTACTTTCTTTCGCTCTCACATGACCCCCCATGCGTAGCCCTTCCGTGCCTACTCGCTCGCCAGGTATCGCCAACATCATGCAGAACAAGACTTTTGATAGTCACGATCGCGGCCGCGCTTCGATTAATGAATGTATGAATCACAGGGTCCGCGTGTGCTCTTACCTCCCTTAAACTGACACTCCATCTAGCTGATAGTTCTGACAGTCTTGGAAGTCTTGTTGACATGCCAATAGAACTCGATGACAGCGACGACGAGCTCTTCATGATGCTTGACCTTACCATTGACGATCACCCTGTCGTAGACAACGAAGTCAAGCACCCAGATATTTCCTCCACTTCCCTTACACTTGACAAAGTCTCCACTACTACTGGATTGACCGTCAAGCCTGGCATGACGGTCGAGCTTCTCCAACCCCACAGGACCGGCCACAAGAGTCTCCATTTCCTACGCGTCGAGTCAATCCTCCGGAGTATCAGGACAGGCAAGGTGACGCTGCGTGGAACTCTCTTTCGTCGCAACAAGAGCTCCCACAAGATTTTGTTGGATCAAATCAACGAGGTCTACATGATCCAAAAATACAACAACGAAGACCCACGGTCTATGTTCCAGCAGTCGCTGGAAGAAGTGTCTCTGGATGACGTTCTTCGCGAGAGAGAGCTTATCCAGTCCAACCAGATCTATCCTGCTCTGAGTTGCACAAGATGGAAGAGATCCAAGCATGGAAAGCGTCGTATGCTTCACGACACAGGCCATCTGGTCTGCCGAGTCAAATACATCAAGAGTGCATGTCGACGTCCGGGCGCGAAATCTCCGAGTGAGACCTTTTATCAGCATAGTTTCCAGCGAATTTCCCAGCAAGAGTCCGACCCCGAGCACGCCATTCCTGAACAGAGTCTTCGTACAGCATTCGCATTTCCACTGCAGGACCAAGCTACAATCGATCTTACCATTGAAGAAGCTCACATACCACACAAGCCGTACACTTTTGCAGAAGGCTTCTGTGGAGCCGGTGGGATTGGCGCCGGTGCGAAACTTGCTGGACTTGATATGAAGTGGGCTTTCGATTACAACCCTATCTGCTGTGAAACATATCGAGTGAATTTTCCCGGAAGTGAGGTCCTCCAGCAGGACGCATACAATTTCATCATGTCATCTAAAGGCACTCGAGTGGACATACTACATCTGTCACCCCCTTGCCAGAGCTACTCGCCGGCTAATACAGTTCCCGGAAGAGACGACGATGCCAACTCGGCGGCTCTCTTTTCGATCCCGTACATTGTCAGGCAAGTGAGACCACGCATCGTCACGGTTGAAGAGACTTCTGGATTGAAGACACATTGGCCGGACTTCTTGCACGTGACTATTCATTTCTTTACTTCTATGAACTATAGCACGCGATGGACCATTCTTGATCTCTCGCAGTATGGCGTGCCTCAGGCTCGCAAGCGACTCATAATCATCGCATCTTGGTAAGTACTTGTTCTCTGATCCGCACGTATATGTCGCTCCAAGGCTGACCTTACACACTATTCAGCCCAGGCGAACCTCTTCCCCCTTTCCCAACCACCACCCACGGCCCAGACAAACTTCGCTGGACCACCATCGCGGACGCCATATCTTCCATTCAGCCAAATATGCCAAACCACGATTTCAATACAGTCAACTGGTTGAACTTTCCCCCTTACGATCCCAACAGACCGCTCAAGGGCCTCATCACCTGCACAGGAGGCCATAGCAACGTGCACCCATCTGGCCTCCGCGACTTCACCAACCGCGAACTCGCCTCGCTGCAGACTTTCCCCGTGACGCATTACTTCGTTGGCCTCAAGAGCCAAGTCCGTAAGCAGGTCGGCAACGCAGTCCCACCCGTGTTTGCGCAGAAGCTGTTCGAGACGATCATCGCCACGCTGAGAGCCACCGACGCCGCCGAGGCTGGACCTGAGGCCGAGGCTGAAGGTGAAGGTGAAGGTGAGGAGACAGAGGCAGCTGTCCCGCCTGGTTACAGTTTCGAGCATGCTATCATCATCGACTGATTCAATGTTATCTGGAGAGGAAGTCGAGCATGTTGGACCGGTTTTATGACAATGGCGGACCGATATCATGACGAGCTAACAGAGTCTTCGGTCATTAGCCTTACTCTTTTCATCAAGTTTCTTTCATCTGCATATGGGAATTGAGTCCATGGTTGGGCATCGCTGATACATATATTGCGGTGGTGGAGATGATGGCCATAACCTCGCGCCACGACGGCGGTGAGGACCATTCACGTTGAGAATGTTTCCAGGTTGCCCATAGCCCTTCAAAAAAATGCCTTGTTACACTATTCTGTATTATTATTCGCTATGATGCATGTAAATTGATCCTTCGACTAGGGCCAATGGTCATCGTCTCTAGAGCGAAAACGTCTCCTACGACAAGACCATATGACTAAATCACACCTGGAGCATATGACATCAACGAGAACGACTATGCACACGCAACAGCCCTTGCTGGTGATAATTTTGCAATCGTGACTTTGTTCTTTTCTTTCTTTCTACGATTATTTTAAAACATAGCGTCAACCTTGTGGAAATGTGGAACTTCCACCCCTTGTCCTGATCCAAAAATGAAACGCCCCAAATTACAACCGAGTATTGTTTGATCATGCAATCATCCACCTAGTGACGAGAATGTTAATTTCGTGTTCTTCGAGACATCAATCTGCGGATAATGGGATGTGGGAGAAAGGCTTACCATGCTCCTCCGATCAGAGTCAGAATGACAATAGCGGTGATGATACCCGCGCCGGCTCTGTCGCTTGTGCCGATGGGGTCTTGGGGCGCGGCGGGGTTGGTATCGCCACCTGTGCCGGCACTGTTTGGAAATGAAAGTTAGCGTGTTATTCGGTCATTCTCGAAAGATTGTGAACTTACCTTGGGTCTCCTTGTGAGGTACCGCCGGTTCCGTTGGTAACGGGACCTTGGACCGTGTCGATCAGGTTGGACTGAATGACCTCGAGCGCAGACATTTGTTGACCGACGCCCCAAGTGTTGTCCCATACGCTACCGTTGGCCCACCACTTGGTGCCGCAAGTCACACCGTCGGTGCCGCCAGAGCATGATGTAGCAGCAGCAGTTGCTGAAGTGACGAGGAAAGGCTTAATCTCGTCGTACAGGAAAGGTGCCATCTTGGTCGAAGCAGCCATCCAGCGCGAGAGGTAGGCTTTGAAACTGAGCTGATCGGTGTTGCAGTTGTTGCTTGGCTCGCAGAACTCGTACATGATTTGGTTGGTCTCACCAGTGAAGAAAATGTTACATGCCGACCAGATTGACTGAGTACGTTGCTTCCAGACGTCGTCTCCGGTCACGTTCCACATGGTGGCGGCTCCGAGCAGATAGACTCCTGCATTGTATGACCACTGATTATGATCGAGCTCGGTGCAGTTCAGGGTATCGTCAGTTCCGTCGTAGAATTGGTAGTCACTGCTCATGAGTCCAACTCTCTCGGTCCAGTCCCAACTCTTGACTGCCCAATCGGTGTAGGTGGTGTTTCCGGTATAGGCAGCGAGTCTTGCAGCAAGGTTAAAGAAGCAGCCGTTGGAAATGGTATTCTTGTAGTTGTAACCATTGTTGAAGGTGAAGATCTGCCACCTCAGGCCACCAGCGCAAGTGCTAGTGTCCCATCTGAGGGCCTGACTATTAAAGACGGCTTGCGCAAGAGCGAGCCACTGTGGCTTTCCAGCTGGGGGGTCCGGGAATTTTGCTTCAGCGGCAGACATGGCAGCAAGACCCCAGAAACTTTGATCATCGTTGCCCAAAGACTTGCTCTGGTTCGGAGGCATATAGTTGACGTCCGGTCCAACCTGGAATAACATTGCCTGTGTCGTGATGTCGTTGTATGTGGTGTCTCCAGTATAGTACCAGTAGTCGATCAAGGAACCAAACATGGCACCGGCTTCCCACCAGTAATATGGGCCTGGCAGGAGACCAGGGATTCCGCCGGATTCATTTCCTTTGTAGTACTTTACCATGCCATAAGCGACAGTTTTTGCAGCAGCTTTGATGGAATCTAGAGGAGAGTCAATAAGTCAATGCGACACAACGAGGCACTGGACTAGTAACGAACCCGTGTTTGTAAGATCAACTTCCAAAGCCGACACATGAGGCAGAGACAGTAATGTCGTGGTTGCCAGACAGGCAAGACCAGATGAGATGCGCATACTTGTTGATGAAATGTCCAATGAAAGATTAAGTCGATATCATACAGTGGCGTTTAGACCGAGTGGTAGTGATTTTCGTGACGCTATGACTTTTACAGCGATAGAAAGTATTGTCAATGTTCGAAGTAACAGTCAACCCTTTACAGAAGGTTTGCTGCAGGTGTTCGTGGCTGTCTGATTAGATACACAGACACCAAATGCTCGTACCACGACACGTTCGATGGCGAGGGCGCAGAGCAAAGTGGGATGACGGTCAAAGACGGAAGATGTGGGCAGTATGGATGGTGTACAGGACCCCACGCGCCGTGGTTAACACAAATCTAAATTTAGCGAAAGTAAGGTACTCGTAGTAAAAGAGAGTGTGTGTGGCGGCAGCAGCAATGGGTTGGGTAAGTCAAAGACAGAAAGGGGACTAAGGCGTTCTATATACGAAGGCAATAATGCTGAGACATTAAGGTTGCTTCCCCTTGGGATCCTTGGGCTGCTTAGGAGAGCCATGGGCACAGGCGCAGGCGAATGAATGTACGAAATGGCTTTGTAGCTCTCACAGACACATAAGCCGTTGGAAGACGACCATTCTCGACGCCAATATATGCAGATCATTACGCTAAACCGCCTGACTCTGTCACTCCACGATGGGTTGTGTGGGGATTCTCTCTCGGACCACTGCGGACGTTCCCCATACGTGCGCTTTGTTCTGTCAAAATTCTCCAGTCGAGGCATATACATCGAGGTACAGCCCTGCAGATTGCGAGTCGTACGCAGTCACAAGGTCATTCACGTATGATATGGTCTCGATTCTCAGTGTTCACGAGTTGCTATTAGGAGATACACTTCATCCGTCCACCCTAATCGAGGTTAAGATAAATGCCAAGGCAAGCGACGGTACTGTAGGCTCGTGCGCGTTGACACCAAGCAGCTAAATACGGGATAGCCAAGTGCTGGCTGGCCAAGGGTGGCTCTGTAACCACCAAAATCTTCCGCCGAGGAGCTGGTTGGCTTGGTATGCTCCTGTTTATTTGCCATGGTGTGTAAGAGAGATTGGGTGATTCGTGGACAGCGAGCAGCAGTATAGACCGTACGTATAAGACCTAAGAACCATAGCAATATAGGGGAGCTTTGCTGTGCCACATAGAGGATCACTGAGATGCGATACTATCTGATGCAGTGATGTATATTGCAGCACCGTACAGCGGCTTCCAGGGACCGCCGTTCATACAGTAGTATCTATCGCCTCACAGTCCGATTGAGGACCTGCCGTAATGCACTATGTGGTACTGACGTGTAAGTTATCATGCTACGCGTGTTTCGCGATCTAATCGTGACCATTCACATATTGGCTACGGAATTGCGGTTTGTGCGGAAGACACGATTGAAGACTCAAGTCGGGGACTACGCAGTCGAGACTGAAAATACTTCACCACCGTGGGAGTCCGTAGGTAAAGAGAACGTTGTGTTCCCCTGGATGAAGCCGGAAAGCATCTCAGACTCCGGGTTTGCCTCATCTTAGGTGTTTGAGATCGACCCGAGTCCGCCATTCAGGCAGCAGGTATATCGCTAGTCCGAGAGTCTGGGAGCAAGCCAGGAACACGAATAATGTCATACGACAAAGGTATTCGGGGTTGTCGTGACAAAGAGGACGAGGGGGAAAAGCACTGGCTTCGGGCTGGGTTTCTGCAACTGTGCAACGTCTGAAAGCCGCAGCCTGCGCCGGTCTAAACCCAAATGGGCGGGAATACAACCTTGAAGCGGCTGAGCCGCGAGAACCCTGTAATCTGTAATCGAATCGCCTCACCTCTCCGTCTCTCTCATCGTCATTCTCGCATACCAGCCTTCTTAAAACATTCAATCAACTCCCTTCGGACTATTGCCTATTCAACCGCGCGCATCTACAATCATTGACAAATCCTACAACGGAGTGATCTGGTTCATCTATACACTGTCTTGCGATCCAAACACACGGCAAAATCCCGCACAACAACATGTCTGAGGCACCCTATGACCCATACATTCCCTCCGGCCAGCAGGGAAGCAGTGGCGCCAGAGATGGAAACCAGCGCACTGCAGCTTTGCAAGCTGTAGGTCATCCTTTCGTTTCGTTTCACTCCAGAGCTGCCGTGATAGAGCATGTCACGCTCCGGGGACGTGCTACTAGGGGCGCGAGATAAGACAGCTACAGCAGCAACCGCAGTAGCAGTATCGACGACAATGGGAAACCAGCAGCAGGCTGGAGCTCCTCAATTACCAAGTCTATCATTCGCTACATGAGTGAAAGGGAACTCTTCTGATTGCCCTGACAATATCATGCTGGGCAAGCTCCGCCCGTCATGTTGCCAATGATTAATGATACTGCTGCCTTGCTAAGTCTACCCGTCACCGAAGCCGACCTGCGTGTCGCATGCTTGTCGATCCCGGAGTCGCATCCTCATCAATATCGGCAGCTCAGGAACACAAAACCGTCAACACAAATTACAGATAGCAGAGTAGGAGCTAATCGGCTTACTCCAGGAAATCGACTCCACCGTCAATGTCATGCGTAACAACATCAACAAGGTCTCAGAACGTGGTGAGCGCCTCGACAGCCTCCAAGACAAGACAGACAATCTCGCGGTGTCCGCACAAGGATTCAGACGCGGCGCGAATAGAGTCAGAAAGCAGATGTGGTGGAAGGACATGAAGATGAGAATGTGCCTGATCATTGGCATCATCGTTCTGCTCATCGTCATCATTGTACCAAGTGGTAGGTCTCTCTGACATCGGAACAACAACATGATCCGCTGACCTGACATCTCACAGTTGTCGCAACGAGGCACTGAGCTCTGCAACCATTTCAGGATTGCCTTCGCTTCTGCACATTATTCACGATACGGTTGTAAGAGACGTTGGGGGGCCTCCAACAATGTAAATGCAGTCTTCAAGCGCCAGCTGCAAGTTGCAGGCCTTTCGGAACCGAGCGTGATGAGGATGGGAATGCTTTTTACATTACGACCGCAGTTTTATCTCTTACTCTTTCCCCATTCAGCACCAACGACGATACCTTTATCACGAGATGGCGCAAAGGGATAGCTTTTGTCAATTTGAAAGTTGGGAGTTTTCACGATTGCCTTTTTGGACGATAGTCAGCGCTTCCATAGCCATAGCTGTAGTAATACGACAAGTTTTTGTCTTCTATGACCTGCTTGTCATGATCCGCCGCCATAGGAGAGCTGCAATACTTTCGTACTCGGTCTGCACGGCGACCTTCCGGGAAAGGCCAGTCGGTGAATCTACCGCGTCAGACTTGTTTCCCCAAGCAATAGCAGCAGCAAAAAGCGTGGTGTCTTCTGGACTTGGGCTGTCGTCACTTCCAAGTCGAGACGCTCGGACGGACAATGAGGTATCCTCTGGAGCTCCGGCACGGCGAGCGTTACATCAGTGTTTCGAATTGACTTCATCTTGTATAATGTCTGCCTCGCCCTCATTGCGACGCCTGCGAGCGAGATGGCCAACCTATCCAAGATTTGGCTCGCTGAGTAGTGGGTATTGAAGCCTGACCAGCACCAGTTTTCACCTCTGAAACCGGGACACTGCCAGAGACGGAAACACAGAGCTTGCCTTGGAGGGTCTCGAGTGTGCCATCAACATCGACCTCTCCGAGCACACTGCTCCCATCCTCGCCGTGGCGCGGCAGCATGCGCACTACATAAAATGCATTGGCATATGTCGGCTTCTTGTAGTTGATCTCCAATTGATTGACATCAGCGCTCTGATGAACGACCTCAGACGACGACGGCAGCGGCGCATTGCCACCAAGCGCAGCCAATCTTGCCGCCAGTGTCATTTTCTCAGCCATAACAGCAGCGATGCAGCCTCCATGCGTAACCCCGGGCCAGCCAGAAGTCGCACCACCGAACCACACGACCGCGACCAGCTCCTTGCCCTTGCCATTCCAGAACACCCTCTCGACACCCAGCCCCCGCGCGCCCGCTAGCGACTGCTTCAAGAACGCCGGAGTCGTCGTCGTCGACGCCGCAGGGAGCTCTCGCCATGATCCGTCTTCGCCGCGCAGGTTCGCTGCCGCTGCTGTGCACTTGCCGCGCAGGACCTTGACTTTGAATTCGTCGTCGATGCGGCGGTCGAGGTCGCGCACGAGGATCGCGTCTTCGTGACTTCCTGGGGCCGGGTGAGGAGGCGGCGCGACGGTGTGAGATATGAGGGCTCCGGTGCTGATTCCGCATGTTAGACCCAGCGAGGACCAGATGATTGCTCTTCGGTTGCGTTTTAGCCACGACGGCGGCGGCGTGGGGGATGTGGAGCTTGTTGTTGTGGATTCTACGCGCCGAGCTGCTACTCTGTATACCCTCCGTAGATTTTTGAGAGATTGCGCGCTCGCCCGCTGTGTTGAGGGCAGCATGTTTGTCGATTCACATGTGGGTGCTTTATCGAGAGTTTTTGGTGGTGGATATGGCAAAACAACCCTGGTGGAGCGGAGGTCACACGCCGAAAAACGCCGAGTGTGGATGCTGCTGGTCCACTACTGAAGTGCCTAATTACCTCTATGATCCACCGATGCATTCCTTCGCAACCTCGTGACACTATTCGGATACTTGGGACCATGCTAGAAAGCATGATATCAGGCTGGGTAAGTCAGCTATCCGTGTGCTGTTGATTCTGTGTGACCCGCTCCTCGCCGCAACGCTGTAGAAATTGAAGAAGTAGATGGTCCATGATTTCAATGACCATCACCCAATTACAATTCCATTGACCAACTGTATCATGAGAGCTTCTCTAGAGTTATTCATGTTTTGATTTCGCCTTAGGCAATGGACAATCCCAGCAGCCTTTACGAGGTGACACTATGCTGATCATAGAGGCATACACGGCCAGGGTCGCCCTACTCGATCTCCCCGGCCGCCCCGCATGACGGAGTAAATGGTAGAAGACGCGCAGTGCTGACCCACAAGATCGATCTGATTCGCCGCGCGCATGTGCATTATACGACCCATCCAGCATCTCTACAACAATCGCAATCTACACTCTACCTAGCTGATCATGCAGCATGTGGACGATCTCTCGAGGGAGCCCACCCTAGAAGAGCTGGAACCGTCACCTATAGAAGAAACACCCAACTCCTCCGGCGAAGGCTACTTCCCAGACATAGGATCCAAAGATGAAAGCAATCCAGTGTCGCCCACCCCGGGCATGTTGAACCGCTCCTCGACCTTCGGGCTGAACGCACACTCACCAGCCTGGTACTTGAATCGCATTCAGAAATACTCGAGCTATGCCTTCACCGTCTTCACGGCGTTCCACGTCGCCAACACGTCCATAATACCTCTCATCACGAGGTCGGTGCCGGCGTCTGAGCGCTTTCTACTGCTCACCAGACCTTACTATCAGTCCCCTATTGCTGAGCCTCTTGTTGTGGTGTTACCTTTGATTGCGCATATCGGCAGCGGACTCGCGCTGCGCATACACAGAAGGCGGCAGAGTCTCAAGCAATATGGCGCCGAGAGCCGCAAGGACAGGCGCTTCGTGCCGTGGCCAGCAGTGTCTGGCACGAGTAAAGTAGGATACCTTCTTGTGCCGCTGGTGGCAGGACACGCCTTTGTCAGCAGAGTGCTGCCGTTGTGGGTCGAGGGAGGCAGCAGCAACATCGGTCTCGGATACGTGGCTCATGGGTCCGCAAAGCATCCCGCCGTGTCGTTTGCTGGCTTCTCGTTGCTGGTCACTGTTGGGGTCTGGCACACGACTTGGGGCTGGGCTAAGTGGTTGAGGCTCACTCCTGCAAGTGTTACGGTCGGTGGATCAGAGGGACAATTGATCAAGAAAAGAAGGTGGTACATGATAAACGCCGTCAGCGCATTGATCGCAGGCCTTTGGATGGCGGGCGGTCTGGGGATTGTGGGCAGGGGAGGGAGAGTGGAGGGATGGATCGGGCGCGAATATGACGAGCTGTACAGTAAAATACCCTTGGCAGGTGGCTGGTTCGGAAGGAATTGATTGTAGGATTCGGAGTCAGTAAGAAATGATACACCTATGACTTGCAGTGGTAATTATTCCTGCTTCGTGATTATCCATTCATGGGACCGGGCTGTTTGATAAGGCAGTTCCGGCACCGGACGACTTTGCCTTGTGCATCTGTCCCAGAGGAACAGCTACATCAGGTTTGCATAAGGTGATTCACAAACAGCGAGGACATGGAAGACACGCGACTTGTCACTGCTTTTTCGTACGAGTGCCGCATGAACAATTGGAAGTGGACTCGATGCTTTTATGTCCTCACCAGCTCTTCGTAACAGCATGGAGTAATTAATTGCCATCACCATAAAGCCGGGGTTCAGACCAATGCCTCTCACTCGCTCGCTCGCTTGTCGGCGGCTTTTCAACAAAGTTCCGTACTTGTATTGAAGCGTCGCTCCCGCGGTCCCCAGGGTCTCTCGCGCGAGAATGATAAAAGATAAGCGACATTTTGGTTATCTTCGCGAGAGAGATGTGAGTAAATTGTATGGGGTTCGCTGATGATGTACGTACGATGTAGATGCAAAGGTAGGGTAGTCATACGTTGTGGAATCTCTTGGTCCTTTGCATGGCGTAGAGACATAACATTTCTCGCTGTCTTTCTTGATTTCTTCTTACCTCTCATCCTCACACTCACTTGCTCTTTGCTTCCATCCCCATAATTCACTATATCACTGCGGAGATAGGTCTGCTCCACGGGGTTAAGCTTGGTCGACATAATTATTCGAGCACTCGATTGATCTGGAGCGGAATCACATAACAAGAGGTACACGAAGCCCGAGACCAAAAAGCTGAACTGTTTGGTGATTGATATCTGGGCCCAGGAAGCCTAGTATTATCTAGCAGGAGCAAGCAGAGATGCAGTCTTCCCTGGTGTCGACCATAAGGACGCGCCGCCATTTTGCAACCTGCTCTTTGTCTCGCGCAGCTGCCATTCGCCAGTCGACATGTCAGCTGCCTAGGAAGTTCACTTTCTCAGCCTCGAGAACGTTCTACTCAAATGCCTCTCCTTCGGCTGCTGAGCAAACAGACAAGTACCCTTTCCGACCTCTCGACACTTTCGCTCGCCGTCACATTGGCCCTTCGGAAACATCGACTGAGCAGATGCTCAAAGTCCTCGACCCTCCGATTGAGTCTTTGGATGCTTTCGTGAAACAGGTTCTGCCAGCGGATATCCTGTCCAGCCGAGATCTTCACATCGAAGGTCCTGCTTTCAAGGACAGCAAGGGTGAGCCAAGTGATCACAATGACGCTGAAGGCTTCAGCGAGAGTCAATTGCTTGCGCGTCTCCGAGAGATCGCCAGCGGCAACAAGGTCCTGAAGAGCTACATCGGCTGTGGTTATGCAGGAACAAGGACCCCAGAGGTCATCAAGAGAAATGTTCTGGAGAACCCGGGCTGGTACACTTCTTATACCCCTTACCAGCCAGAGATCAGCCAGGGCCGTCTTGAGTCACTCCTGAACTTCCAGACCATGGTTTCCGACCTCACTGGCCTCTCCATCTCCAATGCCTCCGTTCTGGACGAGCCCACTGCCGCCGCCGAGGCCATGACCATGTCTATGGGAGTGTTGCCCATGTCCCGACAAAAGAGAGCAAACAAGACATATCTTGTATCCCACTTGTGCCACCCGCAGACGATCGCTGTCTTGGAGTCTCGTGCTTCTGGTTTCGGCATCAAGATCGAAGTTGCCGATGTCCTGAAGGACGGCAGCAAGCGCGTTGAAGAGATTGGAGAAGACCTGATTGGTGTTTTGGCCCAATACCCAGACACTCTTGGAGGAGTATCTGACTTCAAAAACCTCTCTGAGAAGGTGCACAAGCTCAAGAGCACTTTTGCCGTTGCAACGGACCTCCTTGCTCTGACCGTCTTGACTCCCCCAGGCGAATTTGGTGCCGACATTGCGTTTGGAAATGCCCAGCGTTTTGGAGTTCCGTTCGGCTACGGCGGCCCTCACGCTGCCTTCTTTGCTTGCGGAGAACAGCACAAGCGTAAGATTCCAGGTCGTCTCATTGGACTCTCCAAGGACCGTCTTGGTGACAACGCCGCTCGTCTGGCGCTGCAAACCAGAGAGCAGCACATTCGTCGTGAGAAGGCGACCAGCAACATCTGCACCGCCCAGGCATTGTTGGCAAACATGAGCGCCATGTATGCTGTCTACCACGGACCTCAAGGTCTCAAGGACATTGCCCACCGCGTCATAAAATCTACCAAGGTTGTGGCACAAGCTGCATCAGACCTCGGCTACACCACGCAAGGCGGTCTCTTTGATACTGTTGTCATCTCAGACGGAGCAGTATCAGGCAAGGCTGGCGACTTTGTCAAATTTGCCGAGGAGAAGTTCCAGGTGAACCTTAGGGCAATTGACCAGGACCATGTCGGTATCACTCTTGATGAGACTGTCGAGAAAGAGGATATCCAGGCTATCATTGACATTCTCGCCGCCGCCGCGAAGTCAGCAGATGGAGGCTCAGCAAAGCTGTCCGTTGATGGCATCGCAAAGACGGTTGGTGTTTCCTCAGACACCGTGCTTTCTCAGATCCCTACGGACTTGCAGCGCAAGTCAGCCTACTTGACCCATCCCGTGTTCAATTCGCACCATTCGGAGACTGAGTTGCTGCGCTACATTCACCATCTCCAGTCCAAGGATCTTTCCCTTGTTCACTCCATGATCCCCCTGGGTTCATGCACAATGAAGCTCAACGCCACTACCGAGATGGTCCCCATCACATGGCCCGAGTTCTCCTCCATTCACCCTTTCGCCCCAACAGAGCAAGCACAGGGCTATGCCACCCTAATCAACGAGCTTGAGTCAGACTTGGCCGAGATTACTGGATTCCACTCGGTTTCCTTGCAGCCAAACTCGGGTGCTCAGGGTGAGTTCACCGGTCTCCGAGTCATTCGTAAGTATCTAGAGCAGCAGCCTGGCAAGAAGCGTGACATCTGTCTCATTCCTGTGTCCGCACACGGTACCAACCCCGCAAGTGCCGCCATGGCCGGCATGCGTGTTGTGACCATCAAGTGCGAGACTGGAAGTGGAAACCTTGACATGGCCGACTTGAAGGCAAAGTGCGAGAAGCACAGCGAGGAACTCGGCGCCGTCATGATCACCTACCCCAGCACCTTCGGTATCTTCGAGCCCAACATCAAGGCGGCTTGCGATCTCATTCACCAGCACGGTGGTCAAGTTTACATGGACGGAGCCAATATGAATGCACAGATCGGTCTTTGCTCGCCAGGCGAAATTGGCGCTGATGTCTGTCACTTGAACCTCCACAAGACTTTCTGTATTCCCCACGGCGGTGGTGGTCCAGGTGTTGGTCCTATCGGTGTTGCAAAACACCTGGCACCATTCCTACCTGAACACCCTCTCGTCAAGACCGGAGGCGAGTCGGGCATTGCGCCTGTCAGCGGTGCGCCATGGGGCAGTGCAAGCATCCTGCCCATCAGCTGGGCTTACGTCAAGATGATGGGAGCAAAGGGCCTTACCCACGCGACCAAGATCACCTTGCTCAATGCCAACTACATCATGTCTCGCCTGAAGCCTCACTACCCCATCCTTTACGCAAACGAGAACGGACGCTGTGCGCACGAGTTTATTCTTGATACCCGAAAGTTCAAGGAGACCGCCGGTATCGAGGCCATCGATGTTGCTAAGCGTCTGCAAGACTACGGCTTCCACGCACCTACTATGAGCTGGCCTGTGGCCAACACCCTCATGATCGAACCCACCGAGTCGGAGAGCAAAGCGGAGCTCGATCGCTTCTGTGACGCCCTCATCTCCATCAGAGAAGAGATCAGCGAGGTAGAACAGGGCAAGCAACCGCGTGAAGGAAATGTTCTGAAGATGTCTCCACACACCATGAAGGACCTGATCACTGGAACCTGGGACAGACCATATGAGCGCGAGAAGGCCGCGTACCCACTGCCATGGCTCAAGGAGAAGAAGTTCTGGCCCAGTGTCACGAGACTCGATGACGGTAAGTCTTTGAACATGGTTCGACTTGACTCTAATGTATACTGATTTCCTTTTCAGCTTATGGTGACATGAATCTCTTCTGCACTTGTGCTCCGGCGGAGAACTACGATACCCAGGGCGACATCACCGGCGCTGCGGTGCCACCGACTCACGATGGGGCAGCATCTTAACTGATAGTCTGTGCCTGAGTGCACAACTTTTGTGTGGTTCCAATGCAACAACGGCAAGGGGAGCAATTTTCTTATGATACCACTCCAAGGAAAGGATCTCAACGACTCCTTCCTCGCGGACTTTATGATTGCATAGATAGTAATTGATGGAAGGTTTTAGAGGTTCACTACAGGCGTCTACGGAGGGAACAACTTAGCGGCATAGAGGAGCATTTGCCCGGCGTTAATGTGGCATCTTCAACGAGCGCGAGCGTTTGGGCCGGACTGCAGCGATTTAGTACTTCTATCAATGTAGTGTTCGACCCAGTATTCAACCGGAGAAGACCAAAGACGTTTCTCAAAGTCAATTGACTGATCTTCACTTTTGAGCTGGTGTACCTACGGTATGTTGATGGAGAGGTGAAGTCGAAGAAGCCTCGCCAAACGAATCCCGTGGACCCCACCTGACGCTGTGATTGGCTAATCAACCGCAACACCTAGAACTTCCACCTCTTGAGTCTTGTCAACCCACGAGGTCATGCAAAACAACACGATAGGTCCGCCTTTCGAGATCCGTGTTCAGCGCTGCACCGTATATGGCTTAAGTCTCCGAATGCTCCAAGGGTTTAGACCGCCAGTCGTGTCACGACCCCGAGATACTGATAGTAACCGTCGACTTCACAACTCGTTTCGTTTGTGTTGACTCCTATAGGCTAGCAACATCTCTCGTGCAAGGTGGTCCCCGAACAGATATGCCACTGAAACGGAAAAGGAGGGGTATGAGGGGCAGCAATTGTTGTAACTTATGCCGAGTGCAAATCTTCGTGTTGATCAATTGACTGTTCAATGGAAGACTTTAATTATCAAATGTGTCCCCGTCCATTGACTATCGCAATGCCATTCACTTTCCTTCTCTCTTGGTCCAGAAATAACTAGACATCCCTTCTCTTGCAGTTCTTGATCATGGACATCGCCCATACAGCGCTACATGCGTTGGCTAGTCCCTTCAATCAGATCAGTATCGCGACCATCCTACTCGTTCTCATCCTCGTCACTTACTTCACATTATCGTTCACCGAACTCGAGACCGCCCGTAAAGTCCTCGGGCAGATGAAGGTTGCGGCGAAGTTTGCCTGGAACTGCTTTCTGAAGCCACACACAGGAGACAGCAATGGATCTCAGCAAGATGCACTCGAGAGCTTCTACAAGTCACAAGCGGGCATCTACGACGCCACACGCTCGAAGCTCCTTCACGGCAGAGAAGACATGCTTGCCATGGTCGCCGCGCAGATCAAACACCAAGCTCGCGTGGCTGATCGGTCTCGCAAGCCCATCTGGGTAGACATCGGAGGCGGCACGGGTTGGAACATCGAGAAGATGCAAAGCTATCTGCCCGTCGAGCACTTCTTCCATGCCGTATACCTCGTCGACTTCTCTCCTTCTCTGTGTCGGATCGCTAGAGCCAGGTTCACCAGGCTCGGATGGAAGAATGTCAAGGTCGTTTGTGAGGATGCTCGGAGGTTCAGACTCGGCGATTATGAATCTGGTGTCGACGATGACAAGGCTGTGTTCAGTATTGGTGGCAGTGCCATGCATGATGAGAACGCGGCCGTCGAGTTCGGCGCTGATGTTCTGACCATGAGCTACAGCCTGTCCATGATACCTGAGTTCCATCCAGTCATTGATTCTCTTGCGTGCCTCCTCGCCCCTGATGGGATCATGGGTATTGTGGACTTTTACGTCCAGAACAAGGTCGATTTTCAGAACCGCAATTATGTCGGTGGTGTGATCAACCGTCACTGCATGTGGTTGTCGAGAGTCTTCTGGCGCACGTGGTATGTGTTATGAACTTCCTGAGTATGAACGGGAAGTTTTCTAAACGTAAAATCAGGTTCGAATTGGACAGGGTTTCCCTGGATGCCGCCAGAAGGGTAAGTGAGAAGAATAGCAAAAACAACGTAATAAGGCACTCACCATCATACAGGACTACATCGAGTACAAGTTTGGCACCATACTTAGCACAAACGCTCGTAACAGATTCTTCTTCTTCCGCATCCCATACTATATCTGGATAGGATGCGCGAAGCAGACCAAGGCCTCGTCCTCCAACCTCGCCACGCTCGACGCTGCAGTGACGGAATCTCCGTTCATCGCTGCCCTTGACTTGCAAAAGAAATCGGTCATTGCGGGAAACAGGAGGACGTCATCATCAGATCTGCGTTCCAAAGCATACGATACCGCTATAGTGAATCTGGCAGCAAGTCTGCCCCTGCCTGCGGCTTGGTACCAGCAACATCATTGGAGAATCTACTACGACGAGAAGCTCCAAAAGCACGCTCAATTCGGCGACGAGTACATCTATGCTTTCACATGGGAAGACGCAAGAGTTGACGCTCGACTGCTCAAGATCACATCCGAAGACGTTATCCTCGCAATCACAAGTGCGGGCGACAACATCCTATCATACGCGCTCGAGAGGCCGAAACGCATCCACGCCGTCGACCTCAACCCCAATCAAAACCATCTCCTCGAGCTAAAAGTCGCCGCCTTCACATCTCTCAAGTACGCAGACGTATGGACACTGTTCGGAGAAGGCAAACATGACAACTTCCGCTCCCTGCTCATCAACCACATGTCTCCGCACCTCTCGTGTCAAGCCTTCGACTACTGGCTGCACAAAGGCGAGGCGACGTTCGGCGCACGCTCCAAAGGCCTATACTACACCGGCGGCTCCAGACACGCGCTGAACCTCGTGCATTGGCTGGGCAAGATCCTCGGCATCAGCAAGGACCTCGATGACTTGTGCAACGCAGCCACTCTGGCCGAGCAGCGCGAGATCTGGTACAAGCGAGTGCGCAGAGTCCTGCTCAGCCAGTTCCTCGCATACACAGTCGTTGGCACAGAGAGATTCCTGTGGCGGGCATTGGGAGTGCCCAAGGCGCAGCGCGAGATGATCGAGCGGGACTACGTCGCACAACTCGACAGACCCTGCCCTCCCACGTCCCCATCCTTAGCAACTACAAGAACAGCAACAACAAGACCACCACCGCGTCCCACAGCAAGCGGCATCAAATCCGGCCAAGCGATCTGGGAATACGCCGTCAACACGCTGGACCCAGTGATCAACAACTCGCTCGTGAGCTCCGAAAACCACTACTACCAGTTATGTCTGTCAGGGCACTACACGCGGCGGTGCCACCCCTCCTACCTCTCCCCGAAAGCACACACGAAGTTCTCCGCGCCCGCCGCCTTCGACGGCCTGCGCATCCACACCGACGAGCTGTGCGAAGTCATGGCTCGCATGCGGCCCGAGACTCTGACTATTGCTGTGCTGATGGACAGTATGGACTGGTTTGATAGTCGAGACGTCGACGGCGCCGCGCGGAAGCAGGTCAGGGTCGTCAATCGTGCGTTGCAGATGGGTGGGCGGTGTATGGTGCGCAGTGCGGGGTTGAGGCCGTGGTATGTGGATACCTTTGAGGCGAATGGGTTTGCGGCCAAGAGGGTTGGTGCGCGGATTCCGCCTGGCAGCTGTATTGATCGGTATGTGGTTTCCTTTTTCATTTTCTTTTCGAGCTTTGCTGCGTGAGGATTTCCATCGCTAATGGATGAGCTGATAGGGTCAATATGTATGCCTCGACTTGGATCTTTACCAAGATCGCGTCGTTGGCTTGAACGTCGATAGAGACTCATGTTGTCCGGTCGTGAATTCGGTGAGAGTCAGAGGAACATAGTGATGGAAGTGATGCGAATCACCAAGTGTAGAAGCAAGAAGCAGAAAAAATGTATCGTAACGTAAATAACATAGAAAATGGAAAACAAAACATCGGAACACTGTACCAGTAGGAAGTCTCACGCACAAGTACTTTCTTCACCATACTCAAATTCAGAACGATACGGCTGTGAAAATGAATTGAAGTCGGGTTTTTTTTTTACTTTCGGGTTGTTTGTGGCTTCGATCTACAAATGGAAGAGCGCAACGACTCTCATGCCACTTTTATGAAGCGCCTATGGAGGGATATTTGGGAGGAGGACAGAAATAACGAGGTTTGACATGACGAAGAAGGATTGTGAATTTGGTGCAAAAGAGAAGAAAAAGGAGCATATGATTGCTCTTTTTCCTCCTCCTTATGATCTCTGCTTCTCGGCCTCGAGCTCCCTTTCGGCTTGTTGGTAGTATTTTGCGGTGTCGACACCGTGCTGTGATTGGATCAAACCCGTCAGCAAGGAGGCAATATCAAACGAGAAAAGAAACGAACATACCTGGTTGTGGTTGACAAAGTTGAACCACGGCATGACGTGGATCCAGGTGCCGGCGTATCTGCTCTGTCTGCTGGCGACACCTTGCATGTACTCGGTGAGCTCGCTGGTGCCGTAGATGGGCTCGCCGCGCTTGACCTTGTCGACCATCTCGCGCATGTCCATGTCGACCTCGCGGCGGTTCTCCGTGAAGCCGTAGAAGCGGTCTGTAACAGATGATAGAGTCAGCGAGCCGTAGCTGAGCCTGGGCTTGATGGCCGTGTTCGTAGTATATTCCTCCTTTCGTCGCTGTCATCTTCATTGCCTCTAGTCTTTTTTACATCTCCCGCGCTGTCTTTTCACGTGTCCACACTCTGCCTAATCAAAACACCTGTGTAGAAGCCCTTCATAAAGAAACCCAGAAGATCAAGAAAGAAAGAAAGACGTACTGATGGATCTTGAGTAAGTCATGAAGAAGGCGGCAGCGAGACCGACACCTCCCGATAGACGCATTGCGCTGGCAAAGCCGCCCTTGCCGACATTTGTGGGTGAGACGCGCTCCATCAGGAGCATTGATGCTGGAAGAAGAGATCCAAATCCAGCTCCGTACACCCAGTCCATGGGTCTGGAGTATCCGATAACTCGCTTGAAGTGGCTGTGACGTATATTAGGAATACTCGTCGAGTAAAAGGAAGACATTGGTGTAGCCGGAGGGTTCGTTGAGCTTACGGATCACTGTCAATGAGCTGCGAGACATGTCAGTATATCATTAGACAAGTGTTGCATATCAGAAGACGTCGAGCAGAGGTCAATGGCAATAGTCAATGGCCGGCTGAAGTGGTGCAGATGGGTGGCAGGTGGTGGTGGTGAAGGCGGAAGCGGGAACGCACCGGGTACTCAGAGTTGACCTTCTTCGCAGGCACGAAGGGCTTCTCCCTCTGAGGGACATCTGTTATGCTAGTCATCGTCGCTGGAGAATAAATGTACAGCTGACAGTCAAAAAGATGAATTCAATCAATGTTCAGCATTCACTGATGCGCCGGGCCTTGTCACTCGCTGCGCTGCCTGTGCCTGCCTGCCTTGTGGTCAGCAGCACCGCACCTGCCCTGTCTGGGCTGTCTGTTCTGTACCGACGTTCTCCCGTGGTCTTGGCACCCCGCTTCACATCTGCATCTCCATCTCCATCATTTACCTCTGGCACTGAATTGTACCATGTGAATGTGTAGGTTGACATTGACTTATCGTAGACTTAGATCGGTCTATCTAGATCCAAACTATCCTTGCTGGCTACTCTATCCCTCCTTCTACAAATCTGACATGATGTAAATCGATCATTTGCACCGGTGACTAGCATCGCATCTCGTTTGACACCATAATCTCGCAATCACTTGCATAACGTAAGAAGGTCAACACGGCAGACGGCCTGGCATCCAGTATTTCTTACAAACCTCGTGTGGTACAATGGAACACAAGATCTATTTTTAATCGATAATACCTCCTTTGTGACGTCCATGGTTTTCTTCTGGTGGTCAAGCGGCCCATGGCAAATTAACATTATAGGCCGAACTCCACAATAAACAATGTAAACGACAACGTCGTGACATGCTCAATTCCGGCTTGCTCACTCAACTGTCTAATCCGGTAATCGAGCCAATTGATCATCCTTTCGCCATAGATCAACGTCTCATTGCTTGTTGTTGCTTTCGTCACTGTAGCAGTCAACGGCCGCGGACGAGGACGCCATGTGCTGCCATACCATACTGTCTTGGCGAAAGGAGGTATGAGCCTGGCCTCTCACCCCTCAAAAGCAGTAAGCGAAGGCAGGGGACAAACGGCCGCCGTCGCCTTACAATCTCCTTAGCCAACCGACCTCAAATGACGATGACGTCCAGTGTCCATTTGTTGTGAAATCCAGCCCGACTGACAGAATGTCCTGTGTATGCTGTGTATGCTGTGTGCGAAAATGACATGATAGACAATGCCGCAAGGACAATTTCGGTCTCCACCTCATCGTCGCCATGCAAGGTCGGCTAGCCGACACTTCCTCCACATAGCCATCTCAACGTCCTCCCATGCTCTGTGAGTGCACGCGACGTCCTCGCATGATCATCGATTGCACGATTCGACATCCACAGCCACCTATCCTGCCACCTCTGTTGCTATCAAACGCTAGATCAAACGTTTGCCGTCGGTTGTCGGGTCGAAAAGTGTATCAAACGCTCGACTTGATGCCTTTTCTCTCTGTGTTGTGGGTACATATTCATAACGGCCCCCTAACGTTCTAGGTACAGGGGAAGACGGAGATTGTTCGAGTCCTACGTTCGGCTCCTATGCAATAGTAGTCAAGCCAGACCAAGGATCCATGTAGGTTGAAGAGCAGCATATAATAAGTCCTGCTTTCCACTTCTCAATGACTTTTCTTTCCATCAAGACAATTCCATCGCTATAACCCCCCCTCTCTTAATAATAATCATCCGTCTTTGTGGCTCAGCCGTCCATTCGTTCCAACACTCAAAAATCAAAATGCCTTCCATGATCGTCACCGCCGCAGCCGGCCTCATGGCCTTCTCTGGCCTCGCCACCGCCATCCCTCAGGGTGTTTCCTATAACGGAACCATGCCTGCTGGCAACGGCACCTCTGGCGCTGGTAGTGCCAGACCCAGCGGTATGCCCAGCGGAGGCTCCATGTCCAACTCGACCGCGCTCCCCGAGTCTCTCTTCTGCCCCAAGCTTTCCGGCTCCGTCCTCACGAGCCCCTCGGGTGTCGAGTTCCTCCTCGAGTGCTCGACCAACCACTTCGGTGTCATCATCGACGTCCAGTACAACTCGACCGCCTTCGCCAAGCGCCAGGCCACCGTCGCCCCGGCCAACATCCAGGACTGTCTCGCAGCCTGCGACGCCGTCCCCGACTGCACCGCGACCGCGTTCGACACCGCCGCCCGCACCTGCGCGCTCTACAGCTCCGTCGGCGCCGCCTACGCCGCCGACGGCATCGACTTCGCCCTCCAGATCTCCGAGGACGAGCCCACCACCATCGCCCCCGGCGGCACCATGACCTCGACCCTCTACAGCACCGCAGTCCAAACCATCTCGTCGTGCGCCCCGACCGTCACCGACTGCCCTCTGCGCGGCGCCGTCGGCGCAGCCGTCGTGACCGAAGTCATCCCCGTCACCTCAACCGACTACATCTGCCCCACCAGCACCGTGATCCCCGCCGGCCCGGCCGCATGCTCCTGCGCATGGGGAGCCTCCACCGCAACCGTATACGCGACCAGCGTCGTCGGCGGCTCAACCACCGTCGTGCCCGTGTCCACCAAGGTCGTCGCCGTCCCCTCGCCTTCCGGAACCACCTACAGCACCACTGTTGTCCAGGGCCACGGCCCCGCCGTCACCACTGGCCCTGTCACCGCTGGCGCCTACGCTCCTGGCGCTAGCTCTACTTCCACTGGTGCCAAGCCTGTTTACTCCGGTGGCGCGTCTAACGTCAAGGCTGGTATGGGTCTGCTTGCTGGTGTTGCCGGTGTTGCTTTCATGCTTTAAGCGTGGGTGTAGTGAGAGGAGAGAGCGGTGGATGGATGGATGGGGTTTCGTTGTTCAAGTTGATGTGTATGAAAATGGTCGATAGGACACAGTATTGTTGTGTCACTGAGTGTTTTTAGATTTTTGTTTCTTTTTCATTGTATTGTAAAGAGAAAATCAATGAGTCTGCGAAAGACCAGGTTTTTTTTTTCTGTTCAATATCTAAACCTTCGTGTTTCCTGTTCTTGTGATCGTGACGCGTTTTTCTTTTTCCATTATATTGTAAAGAGAAAATCAACGAGTCTGCGAAAGACCAGGTTTTTCTTAATATCTAAATCTTCGTGTTTCATGTTCTTGTGACCGTGACTCTTTCGTCTTCCATTATGTGTTTATAATCCGGGACAGCGCCAAACTATTAAATGGCGAAGGACATGCACGACATATACATTCTCGTCTACATGCGTTGCGCAAGAAGAATAATCAACAACAGAAATGCCACTGGCCAGCGAGTGAAAACAATCATCATATGCTGCACCGAGTCAGTCGGTGGAGATGGGCAGAAAGAAAGTAAACAGACAGCGAGTCGACAATTAGTGCTTGGTTCTCAAGCCCATGCGGCCCGCGCTATCCTTGAGGATACCCCTTCGTGCGTCGACGATGGGACTCATCCACACGCCAGCACCGTCTTGTGCACCAGCAGCAGCAGTAGGAGCAGAAGCAACGCCCGTCCTCGCCTCCTCGAGAGCGCTTTCTCTAGCGACAGTGGCGGCAACAAGAGGAGTCTTCTCCGACAAGACAGACTCGGTAGCGGCAGGATCACAGACGTGATGCATCGTGTCCGCGACACCAATGGGCGCACTCTGCATGTAGATACTCTCCCAATTACCCTTGGGGACCTGATAGAGCTCATGGAAAATAGTCAGGTGCGGGTGCGCGCCGACGATTCTGTTCCACCAAGTCACGGCGTCGCGGTGCACGGGGGACTCGGCGAAGGCGTGCACGTCGGCTGCAGACTTGAAGTACATGATGCTCATTATCGTATTTTTCGTCGAGCGTTGCTGGCCTAGAAAACTGCTTGCGCCGAGGAAGCCGTGGTCGATTGGGTTTTCTGTGAGAGGTTAGGGTCTGCTTTTCGCACAGAGATTTCTTTGCTCGCGCTGGTGATGCGGCGGGATGCGGGACAGAAACTGACCTTGGAGTTGCTCGATCATGCCCGACATGTGGTCGCCAAGTGCCTTGAAGCCCGGAGCTATGAGACCATAAGGATGATTGGATCTCGCGCCAATGATCAGCAGCGTCACGTCGCTGTTGCCCGGGGTGCTTCCGTATCTCCCAGTCACGGGATCAGGAAACTGGGCAGAGTGCTTCTCCATGACTACATTGTCCATGTAGGGATTCCTCATCAGCCCCGTCGCCATGGCGTAGGCCTCGCCTGCACGATACACGAGATACGCCGTGGCGGGAAGGAATGCCAACCGTCCTACTGACAAGAAAGCAGCAGACTGGAGTACTGCGCCCAAGCAGAGCCATGTCGTGAGAGAGAGACTGTCTCTTACGATCTTTGTAGAAGGTCAGTTACATATTCTGAAAATGAAGAAAGTCGGATAGTGCATACCACAGTGGGTGACCTCGGGTTCTTCGGCCTTCTCTTTTCCTGAGTAGGTCTCAGACCGACAAATTCCATATTCGAAGTAAATTGTGACATTGTAGAACGAGTTTGTTATGGTGCGCAATGGGAATTGTATGTCAAAGTGGTTGATTCCAGTGGAGGGCTTCAGTCTGCCTGTTATATTTCCATGTGACAGAGGGGCACAGTAACCCAGGTCCGCCCACTTCGGCCGGTTTGCAAGGTGGGTCGGGTAGATTCCCTCCGCGGGCGCTGTGTATAAGGAAAAGAATGGTGCAGAGAAGCCAAAGTCTAGGTACCTTACCATAAACTACTACAGCAAAGTGGTCAGAACAAGTATCGGCCGTAGGCGAGCCAGTTCATCATCGCCATGGCTATCATCTGTACTTTTCTCGGATGGTTACAAACATGGAAGGAATAGGCAAAGTGGGATGTAAAGTTTACGTGCGTAAGCAGGTTCGCAACGTTGGAGAATGGTACAGTACAAGTGAACTAAGGTGCAGGTAAAGTCAAAGTGGTAGATGCTGCACCTCACTTGCCGATGTACCTTAGGGCTAACACTTTTCTTACTCATGGGCCTGGGTGAAAACTGGCTGCCAAGACGCGAAACCATCCACCTGGATGCTCGCTTCTGGTCTGCGAATGATTGAGCCGAGGCAGCATATCGTCAGTGCCTTCTTAGCCAGTGAGACTTGCGATAGCAATCATGCGTGACTCGGGGACAAGAACAATTATCTGAAATCCTCGAGATGGTTATCGATGGCGATGATGCGTGCGATCGTAGCGAGACGTCCGAAGCGAAAGACACGGCCGGAAGCTCCTCCAGTCAGTCGGTGAGTCTCGAAGCCCGGACGGACGCCCCCTCTTACGCCACGCAAAGACGCAGCCTCGGGCATTTGATCCTCGTACGATGGGAACGTCCAATCGCGAGTCGGTATGGATGCGGTCATCTGGTGATTGTGGAACCGGATCTGCTTGTTGCATGGGCATGTCAAGTACCTAGCCACATGGAGACTCAATCTACAAATACACGAGCAAATGACTCAAGGCGGTAGTTAGTAGCAGAAGAGCCGTGTGGTGCGAAAGACACATAAGTCACGCAAGCACGAGTGAGCAGCTGCGCAAGTTTGAGGGTCGAGTAATATAGCTAAGACACTCGAGTTCTAAGCATCATTTGCCCACTTGTGCTCACAGTTTTGAATGCAAGCAATGACGCGGGGTGGATGAAGGCGACAGATGCAGTAAGGTAAGCGTCTTTGTCTTTGCGGCGCCTCGAATGCTGGTAACTCATGCGGCTCATCGATTAGATTCAATCTTTCGGATCTAGCCGTGGGAGCCAAGTGAGGCGGGGCCAGGCCAATCTGGCTTGTGAGAACAAATGCATCTCGCGAATAGTGGAAGTTCATCAAAAGCACAACAATCTTCTGCACCATTGCTGTCGCCGTCGCCGCTTCTCTTCAATCCGAACCAGTCTTTGATCGAGCTATTGCTCCATCAGCCACTGAGGACAACACTTCCTGAGGCCAGCTGGAGCGCCTACCTACAGCTATAAGTAGAAGTGAGGACAAATCTAGACCGCGCCTGTCAGGTCTACCACAATCATGCCACCCGTAAAAAATCCAGCGTCCACCTCCCCCTGTCGAAACCTCCGACTGACACCAAGACAGAACCAGCGATCAACAACGCTCCCCAGCGCGCAAACCGAGAGCGCGCGCGAGCTGGCCCGTAAATTCTACTGGTAAAGACTCGACCCGCCCTCTTCCTCCGCTCCCTCCTCTTCCTCGCCCGAACCGCAACCCACTGATGAAAAGCTAACAAAAGCCCCCAGCGAACTATGCGGCAAAGGCTACGCGCGCATCGACCAGATCGAAACCCACGAAAACAGCTACGAGCACCAGCACCGCAAGCGGGCCAAAGAGATGCGCGCGCTGACGAACAAAGCGACCGCGGCGGCGCGCGAGAGCGCCAGCAACCGCGGCGGTGGCGGCGGCGACAGGAGGCGACGGGAGAATGCGGGCATGTTGTCGTCGAATCTACAGACTAGCGACGGGGCCAGGCCGAGTAATGCTACGGGGTTCAGGGATGTGACGCAGGTCAAGAGCGGGGCTGGAGCTGGGGCTACGGTGACGGCGGCGATGGCGGAGGATGTGAAAGATGTGGATGAGACGCAGATCATGGAGGAAGAGGTCAAGATGGTGATGCGACCGCCCGACTACGGCGAGCTGAGCCGGTGCTACTCGCTGGTTGATGTCAGTCGATTACCTGCCGAATTGCAGCAGAAGGAAGTGACGTTGCCGTGGGCGTCCATCTGGAGCAACGGCGATGGTCTGGAGAAATTCCTTGACGCTGTTGATGCGGAGATTGATCAAGGCGAGGATGGAACTGCCAGAGAGCGGATGAATAAAGCCTGGGAGGGGATGAGCGAGGGCAGTGGCTTGGACGTGTCGGACTGAAGACGACCACTTGAAATTGACAACCACAAAGTCACGTCGAGGTTTACGGGCCGTCTACATGCGAGAATGCACACGTCATGAGGCAAGGGATTAGTCGCCTGCCACGGCACAGGTGTCACACGAAGTAATGATGAGAACTTTCACATCCCGTATATGCAGAGGGGTATATTGGGATTCGGGAAAAACGTGTACTATGGCCACTCAAAAAGAACAAATGCCTACGCCCAGAGAATGCTCTAAATGCTTTGCTACCTACTCAGCATCCGCATCAGCATCCGCATCGGCGTCGGCGTCGGCGTCAGCGTCGGCATCGCCGTCGTCATCTGCTTGGACCTGCCCTTCAGTCTGGACTTGACTCTCCTCGTGCGCCACCTCATGTGCCTCCTCGTGACCCTGATCGGGCAGAGTGGGCACCTCGATGCTTGGATCTAGCTTGTTCTGCGCCTTGAGTCTGTCGTAGGTCTCGTAGTCGTCCTGCGCTCTCGTCTTGACGAGCATAGCATCGGCGTGCTCGGGACCCTCGCTCTGCTGTCCGCGTATGTTGTTCTTCCTCTTGGGTCGGAGGTTTGTCCTCTGCTTGATGGGATAGTAGTAGGCTCCCTTCTTGAGTCTCTTGTTCGATGCGTGCGCGGTGCCGGCATGGAGATCTGGATCGTGAATGGCAAGCGCCACAGTGTCGCCGTACGGCTCATCGGGATTACCGGCTTGCTGATAAGTCTCGTACTCGCGCACGAACTTGTAATAGAAGTGACCACCGTCCTGGTCGTGCTTCTCATAGAGCTCTTCGCTGTCGCACTCGGGATCGTTGACATCGAACTTGCGCTTGATGCCCTTGACGACGTTCTCGTCACCTTCGGCAAGGAAGAGGTCGTACTGGAACTCGGGAATGGGCTTGGGCAGAGTGGGATCGTCGACGCGTGCTGCCATGCGCTCCTCGTACTTCTCAAGGTCGGCGTTGGTAGGGCGCAAGATTGCGACATCCAGGCGGGCGTCGTAGCCTTCGGTGGTGCCAGTGGGATTGACACTGAACTTGGTGACTTGATAGGCGCTGTCGGTAGGGATGGCGTCGAGGTCAGGCAGGAGCGGGTAGGAGTCAAGCAACTCCAGATGCGGGTTCGTCGGATGCTTGGGCTTCTTCCACGCCTTCATGTCTTCGGCTGTGATGTCGGCACCGCGCAGATTGCTCTGTGAATCTTCTCCCTTGTATGCATCTTTCGGATAGGCGATGTCGAAGCCCTTGACCAGACCACGCAGGATACTGACGGGATCGTCCTTCTTGACGGGCTTCCTCTTGCGCTTCGAGTCTTGACGCACACGCAGGAGGTCTTTGGATGTGCTGGATTCGAAGCGCTGGCCGCCCTGGGAGGAGGAGATGTACTCTGTTCTGCGCAAGAAACTAACTCCCGCATTCATCGTCGTCGGCTTTCCCAGCGCAGTGAGGGGTTTGAGGAGGGCTCGGTCGTGGGGGTGGATGGCAGGTGCTGGCTCGCGAGCCATGAGCGCTGCGACACGTCGTTAGTTCTTTCCTCCACTTCGTGATAAAGTAAAGACGCAGCAGATGGCCGCGCACCTCGTTCGTCTCCATCAAAGACACCTGGCAGACCAATCAGGTCAATGGGCATTCCCAGTTCGGCGTCTGCCTCGATGTTGAGTGGCTGCTCTCGCGCCAGCCGTGATGCGAAGGCGGCTGATGTGTATTGTCCACCCGCTAGACCAGTGCCGGGAATATCGAGCAGTTTCGGAGGATTCGGGGGAGGAGGCAGCACGTTGGAGTATCGGATGCGCGCAATGTAATCTTGATGATACACGCGTTCGGGTCGAGAGCCAGCCATGACGGGGGAGGTGAGAGACAGGCAGCTCTAAAAACAGGACATGTACAGAGCGATCGTGTATGTATGCGCGAGGAGACAGAGTCGTGGTCAATGTTGAATGCGACGAGAGCCACTCTTCGTCTCGATTGCAGCTGGTCAGTGGAAGTAAATTGTCAGGCTTGATATTATGATGGAGATGGAGATGGAGATTGGAGCAAACGCAGCACTGTTTGCATTGTTATGCATCTTTGTGCAGATCTTCGTGAATGACTCGTGCAGGATTATGTATTGGCCAGATCTCAGTATCCTTGCATCCATGCATCCATGCACGCACACCCCCCGTGCCTCTATAAGCAAATGCATCCTACAGCAGATCGACTCAGATTCGCTCGGCTACTTACACTACTATAATATGCAACAGCTCAGGGTAGTGTTCCATTGATCGCCACCCTCTCTCTCCTCCTCCCTCATCTGCCACATGTCCCTAGGATGGTACCTTGAGCGTATCTTTTATCCGGGTCGCTTCCAGCCAAACAGAAAGCCAGAACTGCCCCGGCGAACCTCTGGCAGATTTGGTGGTACAGGTACATCCTCGACAATGGCGGCCAAGAATGTCACGGGTGCCCTACAGGATGTGGCGCGAAGTAGTGCTGCCTCTGTGAACACATCTGCCATCGCTTCGTCTGTCTCCCAGAGCGATCCAGGCAGATCAACAATGGTGGGACTATTGATAGCACTCGTTACCATCCTGCCCAGCGTTCTGTATTGGATCATCACCTTCACCACCATTACCTTGCCGACATGGATGTTCACTTTGCTGTCCACCAGTCTGACCCTGACCGTGAACATGACCACTCTGCTCCTGATCCTCGTCTTTTTCGTCTCCACTATCAGCTGGATAGTGAGATACAGATTCATGAATTTGTACAGTCGTCTGCCTCCGGAGCCTCAGCGTAAGGAGCCACAGGTCGAGGTCTTTCCCGACACCCAGGAGTCAGACTCCAAGCCAGGTCTGGCAAACTACCTTGACGAATTTCTCAGCGCCATCAAGGTCTTCGGCTACCTCGAGCGTTCCGTCTTCCATGAATTGACCCGCACAATGCAGACCAGAAAGCTGATCGCTGGAGAAACTTTGCTGCTGGATGACGAAAAGGGCTTCTGTCTCGTTGTCGATGGTCTGGTGCAGATCTTTGTCAAGTCTAACAGGTCCAGCGAAGACGATGCTGCGAGCGGAGACGACGAGCCTGAAGAATACTACCCCTTCGACTCTGACGAAGAAAGTGGTGGCAGAGTACACGGGAACCAGGGATATTCGCTTCTGACCGAGGTCAGAAATGGTGCTCCAATGTCTTCGCTGTTTTCCATTCTGTCTCTGTTCACCGAGGATGTCAAGTTGAGACATGACGAAAAGGACGATCTCCCATCTGGTGCGGCCTTCCCCAGCGAGCCACAAAGCGGTGTGGCCACCCCTGGATCAGGCATCCTCAGCCCGGAGCTTATGTCCCCTTTGCGACCCCTGACTCGGGTGAGCTCCTCTACGAGCGTACCGGGTCGTCAGGCTGTGCCACCATTCGCTTTGGACCCAAATACCAACGGACGATCGAGCCAATATCGGAACGACAAGCAGCAGAGGCAGCAGGAGCAATCCGTAAAGAACGCTTCTGCGCATCCAGATATCGTTGCTAGAGCCTCTGTTGACACCACCATTGCTATTATTCCGGCCACCGCCTTCCAGCGCCTCACGAGACTGTATCCCAAAGCAACTGCGCACATTGTCCAAGTAATATTGACGCGGCTCCAGCGTGTCACTCTTGCCACGGGTCATACTTACCTTGGTCTCACCAGTGAGGTACTCCGTACAGAACGATTGATGGACAAATACACTTCTTTCGATCTTCCAGACTTTCTGCGCGGCGACGCCTTACAGCGCCTCAAAGACAAGTTTCGAAAGGTAAGCCACTTGTGACGAACCCGTCGACATGGGAAACCATACTGACAGATTGCCAGGAACAAGAGCGTACAGGCCCGGAAGAGCTCAACAAAGGCATCGCCTTGCACAATCCTCATGCAGGCCAAGCCCGGAAGTCGGGTAACGGCCTGAGGAAAGCAGCAACAATGCGTCAGACATCGACGCCTCGCACTCCACGAGGTGTACCATTCAATCAGGACTCCGTGAATCCGCTCCGACGGACAGATTCCTCTCAATTCTCACAAGGCGACAGGAGCGGAATGAGCGCAGGTGATCTTTTGACAAATACGCAAATGGCTCGAAGCGGCGGTAGGAGAGGTCGTGAGAGCTTTTCACAACCTTTCCAAACCCCGAAGCCACTTGAACGAGACATGAGCAGTCCACTTGCCAGAAGGAATTTCAACCCCTTCGATGCAAGCATATCCCAATTACATCGACAAGAATCCGTCGATGAAGACTCCATGTTTCGCGAATCAATCATCGACTGTATGTATCGAGCGATTGGTCTGACCAACGAGAAAGCGAACTTTGGAAAGACCGATTCAGTGCCTCAATCACCGCGGCTTGTGTCTTACGATTCAAAGCGACAGAAGGCCATCTTCAATAATGCATTTGGCTTTATGGACAGCTTTGATCCTTCTGCAGATGGCGATACTGAGTCCATGACTTCGGCATCCGGTATCAGCAATGCTGGTGGCAATGCAAGCTACCTCGAGGACATCAAAGACGAGGTGGAAATCGTCTTCTTCCCTAAAGGATCGGTGCTGGTGGAGCAAGGCGAAAGAAATCCGGGCCTGTACTATGTCATTGATGGTTTTCTGGACGTCGGTGTCTCTATGGATGAGTCGGAGACGGACCACAGCGTGCTAGATGGACTTGGCGCTTCTGACGATTCACGTCCAAATCTATTCGAGAAGCCGAATGGTGGTCACCAGAATCCGGAGGGTAAGAAGCGGAAGTCCAGATCGAAGTCTCTCTTCATCACGAAGCCTGGCGGACTTGCCGGCTACCTTGGTACCGTCTCATCATACCGGTCCTTCATCGAGGTGACAGCAAAGACTGACGTCTACGTCGGCTTTCTCCCCAGGAAAGTGGTCGAGAAGATTACCGAAAAGTTCCCCATCGTCCTGCTCACGCTTGCAAAGAGATTGACAAATCTCTTGCCAAGGCTTATCCTCCATATTGACTTTGCTCTCGAATGGGTGCAAGTCAATGCCGGACAGGTCATCTACAACCAGAAAGATGAGAGTGATGCTATCTACATTGTGCTCAACGGTCGTCTACGCGCCATACAAGAAGGGGACGATGGCAAGGTGCGAGTGATCGACGAGTACGGCCAAGGAGATAGTGTGGGAGAGCTTGAGGTACTAACAGAGTCTACACGACCTGGCAGTCTGCTTGCCATCCGAGAGACTGAGCTTGCCAAATTTCCCAAGACACTCTTCAACAGTCTGGCCCTGGAGCATCCCGGAATCACAATCAAGATCTCCAAAATCATCGCGACACGAATGCGTGCGTTGATTGAGGACCCCAACCATGAGAATGGCAGAGAACATGGCCGCTTAGCAACCCGTCAGAAGGTGTCTTCGACGACAAATCTGAGGACTATTGCTATCCTTCCAGTCACTGGTGGCGTGCCAGTGGTGGAGTTTGGTAATCGCTTGCTCAACGCGCTCAGTCAGCTTGGCACAACTAACGGGGTCACCTCGTTAAACCAAGCAGCTATCTTGAATCATCTCGGTCGCCATGCCTTCAGCCGAATGGGGAAATTGAAGCTGTCTCAATACTTAGCAGACCTCGAAGAGAAATATGGCATGGTCCTATATGTGGCTGACACTAATGTCAAGTCACCGTGGACAGCAACTTGTGTCAGCCAGGCAGATTGTATCCTGTTGGTGGGTCTGGCGGAAGGCTCCCCTGGGATCGGCGAATATGAGCGCTTTCTGCTCACGACGAAAACGACTGCGAGAAAAGAACTTGTTTTGCTCCATGCTGAAAGATACTGTCCGCCTGGACTGACACGGAAATGGCTACGTAATCGAGTGTGGATCAATGGTAGTCATCACCATATCCAGATGTCGTTCCGCAGTACTGCTGAACCTGTGCATCCACAAGTAAGGCGTTTTGGCACTGCACTCAAGCAAAGAGTGCAAGTCCTGCAAGCAGAAATTCAGAAATACACATCTCGAAAAGTCCGGCAAACGCCCTTGTATTCTGCAGAGACTCCTTTCAAGGGCGACTTCCACCGCCTTGCTCGTAGGCTTTGTGGTAGGTCAGTTGGCCTTGTCCTTGGTGGAGGTGGAGCGAGAGGCATAGCCCACGTAGGCATCATCCGAGCCCTGGAAGAAGCTGGCATTCCGATTGACATTGTTGGTGGTACTTCGATTGGATCTTTTATTGGTGCCCTATACGCATGGGATGCAGATGTTGTTCCTATGTATGGCCGAGCAAAGAAATTCGCAGGGCGCATGGGTAGTATGTGGAGGTTCGCCCTCGACCTCACATATCCTTCGTAAGTCTATCTATATCATGAGCAGGGTCAAAGAAATACTAACTGAACAGGGCTTCCTATACTACTGGCCACGAATTCAACAGAGGCATTTTCAAGACATTCGGCGACTCGCAAATCGAGGACTTCTGGCTTGAATTCTATTGCAACACCACCAATATCAGCAAAAGTAGATCTGAGATACATTCCAGTGGATACGTCTGGCGCTATGTCCGTGCGTCCATGTCTCTGGCAGGTCTGATCCCACCACTTTGCGACGAAGGAAACATGCTCCTGGACGGCGGTTACATTGACAATCTCACGGTTGCGCATATGAAGTCTCTCGGAGCGGACGTCATCTTTGCCGTAGACGTGGGTGCTATCGATGACGACGTTCCTCAAGAATACGGAGACTCACTCTCGGGCTTCTGGGCTTCTGTCAATCGCTGGAACCCATTCTCTGCCTTCCCCAATCCACCGACTCTATCCGAGATTCAGGCGCGCTTAGCCTATGTGTCAAGCGTCGATGCTCTCGAGAGAGCCAAAGTCACACCCGGCTGCAGATATATGCGTCCACCAATCGACCCCTACGGTACCCTGGAGTTCGGAAAGTTCGACGAGATCTACGATGTCGGCTATAAATATGGTAAAGAGTTTTTGAACGAACTGAGGGAAAAGGGTATCCTCCCCGTCATGGAGGAGACCGAAGAGAAGAAGAACCTACGGCGGACGATGGCGCCACGTAGGGCAAGCATTTAGAGCACTGTGGAGCAACACAATATGTGCTGTCAGGTCGTTAAGTTGACTTTGACTGAGTCTACTTGAACAGGATAAGCCATGGACACCTTGGCTTTTATAGACCCGCCACCGAATGATTCGCTACCTAACATAAGCCGACCAGAAGCAATCAAGGATAGATGTTAGGAGCTATAGAGGATGTATTAAACCCCCTTCATCCCAGCCTCAGTGACGTGGCATTGTAAGAGACGCATGACTAGTGTTCATATTCACCCAGCACACGACACTTCTGTCAACTCAACCTGACATGTGATGGACAGGGTGATGATATATCACTGAGTCTACCAAGTCGGCCGCAGCGGTGCTGAAAGTCCACTGCAGTCAAATGATGACAGTAGCCGTCATTGTCACAGACCGGTAATTCTCTCACATCCAACAGTCACTCCCTTACTGACCTCGTATAGACATCTGTGTCACAATAATGATACTGTTCTTGAGGCTGGCCTCATCTTTCACATGGAATAACTCTGCCATGGGGCACGAGATACCCTTGATCTGGTGCTCAAGGCTTAGGCACGACAAAGGTGTTGAGTGATTGTCACACCGTGTGGTGTATGGGAAGAGACAGGCGGTGCAATGAAGACATGTCTCATGGACTCGACGAACGCCTCACTTCATGAGGCGATTTTGTATGAGTAAGAGGTGACTCTACGTCATCACATGATCTTTAGGGGGCAAGCATCAACTCATGTGTCAAGGCTAATCTGTTCAGTATATGAGGGAGAATACAGATGGGTCTTTTATGACTACTGCAACATCGCCGCCGAGGATGGAGGGCGTGTCGTTGCCTGAAAAAATTCTCACGTCTGTTGTTTTGATAAACTTCACTTCGCACGTCTCCCACTTCGCTTTGCTTCACTACGTCTGTCTGTTTGTTGATCGATCCGCACACTCACATCAAAGTGATAACGTTTGCTTCAAGACTTTCTTGAGCAGAAGCGAGTCGGCTTTTTGATACGTCGGTGAAGCACATTGGTAAGTGACACGGCTGTCATGGGCATATGATAGTCTGCTCTTACCTTTACTGAAGCTGTAGCAAAGGGATAAAACACGTCGCTTTCTCAATACTTTGCGTTCTTTCGCAGAATACCAACCCTCATTAGGATCCCTCAAGATGTCAAGCGTACAGCCAAGGATCTTGCCGGACCGAGGTCCAGGCACTCCTTCCATGTTAGATCGCTACTGTGATCTCATGATTGTCAATGGTAATTTCGTGTGGAGGGGACATACAGTCATGATCGAGGAATTATCACCTCATATGGCAGGCTCGATCGACGATGAGTCCGAGGTAGGTTCTTACCCTTTTTGAAGGCCTGGAAGCTTCGTTCACTAACCTCAGCTATAGGACCAGGAGACACGGGTATTACGCATTTCGGACGACATCGACATAGCAACGACTCATCGCATCGTTCACTTTTGCTACAACATGCCCTTTGCCGTTGAGGATCATTACATCTACGTCTACAAGATGACCGATGAGATGTTATCGCGTTATGTTCCTCCTGGCAAACAGAATGATAGTCTTTACCTCATCTTCGGCGACAAAGATGAATTTGGCGTGAGCCTTGATGGTGACTCCAGCAACGGCCTCGAATGGCTCGACAAGGTTCAACTTGAGTGCCCAGAAGACATTCCGAATGAGAAGTTCAGGGCGCTCTTCACCCACCATCGTCTGCTTAAGGCTGCCGCGAGCTTTAAGATCCCAAACCTGAGAACTTTCGCAATCACTCAATTCAGTCATCACCTGTACGCCTGTACTCGAGCATTTGGCTTCTACGAATTCCTGCGTATTGCGATCAAGACCACTAGACCAAGACTGCTTACTGACGATGGTTGTCGTCTGATTGCCCATGAGTGCGCTCTGAACATCGTAGAGCTCTTACTCGCTGACGATTTCACTGCTTTGCTGCAAGAATTTCCCGACTTTACTGTCATGCTTCTCCATGCAGTCGTTGAAATCTACGACCCAGAACCGCTCTCGGCTGAGTTCAGAGCCAAGCACGTGAACGTTCCTCCCATGACAGAAGATCCTATTCCCCTTGGCGAGGCAAGTCTTGAGAAACATCGCCTCTTGGTCAGGTTTGCTGCGGCAAACACCAGGAAGTTGGCTCTCGAGAAGGAAGTCAGAGATCTGAAGAGTCAGATCAATGTGATGAAGCAGAATGAAGGTGCGGCTGTGAAATCGACTCCTGCTACCGCCGCCCAAGAGAGAGCTGCGTCTGAAGTGGTTTCTCTCAAAAAGTACATTGAGGACCAGCGTCTTCGTCGTCAAGAAGAGACAAGTGCGGCCGAGAAGGTGTATAGACGGAACTGTGAACAAGCTGCCGCATGTGTGGAAGAGACTCTTAAGTTTTCTGTCAAGAAGGCTATCGAAGAGACCGAGCGGAGATGTCAGACACAGATTTTCGAGCAGGCCCAGCGAAGAATCCACTCTCGGAACTACAGTCAGGATCTTGTAGGCCCGGGCAAGGCAACTGGCAGTACAGACCGGAAGGCTCTATCTGAGAACCTTCAGGAGAAAGTCACAAAGATGACTGCTCAGCTTGCTGTAGCTAACAGACGTACCGCTACAGACAGCGTCAAGGTCTCTCACGGAGGTCCAGAGACGTTCCTCCAAAAGGTCGTTAGAGACCATGAAAAGGGTCGGTACGCAGCCGGAAAGACCTCATCTGACCCCATGAGCCCATTGTCGTCGGCAGCCTCTATCACATCAGGACTGATGTCTCCATCCGTGGGTGGACCTAAGCCCACACCAGTCACTACCACTGACGCCGAAAATACCATAATCAGGGTGAATGCTGGGGACGCGATCCCCAATCCTTTGAGGGCCGAAGCAGACAAAGCTTCGATCAATGTAGCAAGCGTCTCGCCTCATCGCATTGCGAAGCTACATGATGAAATTCGCAGACTTACAGCCGAAAACGCCCGGTTGCACAGAGAGATGAAGAAGCCTGAGACTCTCGGAAGCAGTCAACAGACGGGCCAGAACCAGTCGAACACCGCCGTCGCTCGCAACCTGACCCCTCAACGCCCTTCCCCAGCTTTCGCGACCCGTCCTCCTGTATACGACGGCAACATGGGAGCAGGAAATTGGCCCGTCCCAACTCGCAATGCTGGATCCGATCAGCCAGTCCGTAACAACCGCGGCGGGCCCCCACCCCTGCAGGCACACAATATTCCGCACAAGTCCCGCGTCATCCTCGACGCGTTGAAGGATGTGTCTCTGGATATTCGCAGCTGCAACAACATGGAGTGCTGCGCTCCCTTTCCAGTTTCCTTCCGCGGCGTCACTGAAGATGTCAATTCTCGTTTCTTGATCCTCAAATGTACCGAGTGTCTTATCGAGGTTCATCGATGGGAGCTCTGATGGCTGCTGGCGAGATCATGGCGGTTCGTCGTAGCTCATGCCTCCCCTTGTCCATCCAATCTGGCTTCAAGACGAGGTTTTCCCTTTTTCTTTACATTTCCTTTCGCACCGCTAGCACCTTTGAGTAGTCAAGGCTGCTCTATATTCCATCTGTTCCTCTGGAGAGGCTTGAAGATGGCTATGAGAATGGTTTGCCAGATAGGTAGCGAACAAGCTTCAGACCGACAGACAGGAGATTTTATGTCGAACCGAAGTTAACGAGTCCTCGAAGGCACATGTATTACAACCCCCTCAGTAGAAGCGAGAAGGAATACAGAAAATCACAATCAGATCAGAATTACGTGGCCTTTTTCCCATACACGACACCAGATGTGTGTGCCTGTCTCAGATGGTTGCGCAAAGGTAAATCATAACAAGAGATTGGGTTATCGACCAATGTCATTCGGAAGTTATCTCATGATGCTCTTGATAATTATACAAAACGTGTGTACTAATGTAAGTAAAAATACACAAAAGGTAAAGGATACAGTGCTGGTCCTATCATCCCCCGTTTCCTTCCTCTTCCTCAGGTAAAAGAAAGACTTTCATGAAAAGAGGTACTAGCTAGACGAACCCGTCAAGCGCTACCTACCTAGTTTCGAACAGGGCTTCTGTTCTTGCTCTGCCGAGCGACAGAAGAGTAAGTACCAAACTCCGAGCCCAAGAAAGGGGGGGGGGGGCTAGAAGAAGAAAAAGTGTCTGTCGGCACTGCGATCGACTCAGAGAAAAAAAAGAGAAAAAGAGAAACAAGAAACAGCTAAGCTCAAAAGATATCCAAATCATCATCACTGCTATCGGGCGCCTGCGTCACGATGACTCTGCCTTTTGCATCTCTCCTGACGTCCGCTGCCGCGAAGTCGGTGTTGTTGTTGTTGTTGTTGTCCTTTGCACTAGCGGCTGCTACAGCAGCGACAGCGACAGCACCGCCGAGACTGTCCCTGCCTGGCTCTCGCACGCCTTTGCCTTCGAGGTCGAATCGCGCTCGTTTGCGGGGGCTGGCGCTTCGGCTGCTTCGCGTGTTACTGGCGATGGCGGTGCAGGCGGGTTGGTCTTGTTGCGTCTGTCGTCGTTGTTTTTCATGTGTTGACCTGTCTGCGGCAGCAGCAACGGAGAAATGCAGATTCGTCTGGCCCTTCTCGGGAGATGCAGGGACAGGAGGAGGCGCACCATAGCCTAAGCGTCTATTCGCGCCGCCCCAGCCCATTGCTTCTGTGCTGCCGCCTGTTGTCCGGATTCGCGGCGATGGGGCGACGGTCGATTGAGACGAAGAGGGCTGGAAGGCACGTTTGCGCGGTCGTGTCGGGCGAGATAGGTCTACGTCTGCGGCTTTCTTGGAGAGGAGGCCTAGGGCTTCTGGGTCGAGGTCGTGGTCGTAGGCGTTGGGTCTGTCTATTGTTGTTGCTGATGAGCTGGTGGTAGATGTGGTTGTTTTGGGGGGTTTGTTCTTGTCCGATGGGTTGGTTGAGGAAGAAGCGGCGGCAGAGGAGGCTTGGAGATACTCTGCGCCCATGCCGTTGCCTAATCTACCTAATTTCTCTCCGAGGATACGCTCTTTTTCTCTTGCTTTCAGTCGTTTCCTCATGGCCTCGGCTTTGCCTAGATCTTCGGCGTCGAGTAGTTTTGCTGCCGAAAGTCCACCTCTGCCGCCCATGTAGAACTGACCTCCGCTCTCGTAGTCTTTCCTCAAGCCGGACGGATGTTCACCGGGACGACGGCTGTTGGGCTTGAACGAGGCGTTGCCTGTGGGACGGTACATGGAATTAACCTCCATTCTGCTCTTGCGAGTCTTTTCGACGGCGAGTTCGACGTGGTATTCACAAAATTGCGATTTTCGCTTGTTGACCCAGCTCCCGCATTCTTTGCCATCCTTCTTGATACTCTTACAGAAGCCTAGATCACGGGCGTTGCCGATCTCGAGGATGCTGTCGTCCGAACTCCCCAGCTTGAGGCTGAAGCGGCCATTGTGCTGGTTTGCCTTGGGAGGCATGATGAGTGGGTTGAGAATGGCAACGAGAGTGCCTGGCGTCAGTTTCCAGAAACGCGTAAAGGCGGTGTCGAACAGAAACAAATCAACTTCCCACTTGAGATCGGTCAGGGTCAAGACCATGAATTTGTTCCGCGGGTTGATCTCCTCTTGGAGGTCTGGCTCGGCATTGGAGGTGGTCTGGTGCTTTGCTTTGGTGGTGTAAGGGGAAGACTTGGAGGCTATGATGGCAAGGACGACATAGTCGGACTCGCAGTCTGGCGGGTCGTAAAGTGGTGCCTTGACTTCTTTCAGCAGGCGAGGCAGTGTATAAAGTTCTTTGCCGTCCAGTCCGCGGACGAGATCGGTATGAGGCATGGTCCGACGCGAGAGGTGCAGGGCAGAGAAAGACTCGAAAGCAGACCCATCTTCGGACGGCTCGGTGGACTTGCCTTCGGAGTCACCATCGATGTGCGAAAAGCGACTGGATGGCGGGAGGGCCGAGGCAGGAGTGGTTCGTGTTCTCGTGACAAAAGGACTGTCTAAGGTTGAGCCGGCGTCTGAAGAGAAGGAGAGTGGTTTGCGGAACAAAGGTGGTCTCTGGGCATCAGAAGAGGAAGAAGAGGGCGGAGGAGTGGCCCTTGAAGTGGCACTGCTCGAAGGTCGCGACAGAGGAGGATGAGGCAGTGCAAAGCCTCTAGATCTGGCTTGTTGTATTCGGTCTTGCTTGGCCTCCTGCTCCTCGTTGGACAGACGAGTTGCGGCAATACGTTCGCTGAAACTCGGAGCTGGCTTCGCGTCGGTGAAGGCCCCAGACGTGCTTGAGTGTGCTCCTGGCCGTGCGCGCTTCAGAGAAACATCCTTGGCCTTGAGGCCTTTGTCGATGCCCAGGAGGACACGAGCTGGGGAAGTGTGTTGTTTGGGCAGGTCTGGAGGAGGCATGCGGTCCTTGACGGGCGAAACGGGGATCTCAACTCCCGGCCTGACATCGAGTGAAGACAACTTGATCCTCTTTCTTGGAGATGCAGGCAGCGAGGAAGATGAGACATCGTTATTGTGATCATTGGATGCGCTGGACTGTTTTCTTTTGTTTTGTAACTTCTTCAACTTCAACTTGGCCTCGATCGCCTGCAACTTGAGACGCAGCATCTCCTCGTCCTCATCATCGTCGTTGTCGTCTTCATCGTCATCGGCAGCTCTGTTACGACCATCCTCATCATCGGACATGTTCTGCAGAGCTTGCAATGCCCTTGAAGTAGTGACTGGTTTGCCACGAGGGGACGGCGAAGCATCTCGACGGGAGAACCTGTCGTGGTGTTCTTCCCATCTCTTGCGTCCACTCGGAGAGCTTAGCAGAGCTTCATACGGAGATTTTGGCGGCCAATTGGCATTGTTCTTGTCAGGCGAGACTGTGAGTCATGTGTCAGGACAATTGTTCCACGAAAAAGCGCCCCCATCCGGAGAAGCACGGGTGGGAATAAATTAACTGAATGTAACAATGATGCATGCATACATACCTTTGGCATTCGGAGATGCCCTTGCGATGACCATGATTATTGCCTGTCTCTACAGTATATACACTTGGTCATGGGCGGGTTCGGTCATTCCCTGGCCTCAGACTTGCGACACAGGACACATGGATAAGGCGAATAAACACGAATGAACAGACTATACAAGGACCTGAAGGAACAGCTATTTCATGCATACGGTCGTACTCACTCTTTACTCCATCTCTCCTTGCACTCTGCACTCCCTGCATGCGCCTGTGAAACTCAACAAACCCCGGCCGTTCGGGGAATGTTTAGCCGAGTCTGTCGCGTTGTTGTCTGCTTCTTGGCGCGTTTCTTCGCGTCGTCCCGGTATCCAAATCGCGCCTTTGGGAAATGTAATTGATTTGTTCGAGCAGTCGATTACTGATATCAGCTATACTATACTATCCGACCAGAAACCTGCTGACTCAATATGAAGACGAGGACAACGAGAACAGCAGCGACCAAATCTGATAAAGTGGCAGAAGAAGCACAAGACCAATCCAAGACCCTCGCGCCGTCCACTTCCAATCCGCCTACACTGTTCATTCTGCCGGACAACACTTCTCCCGATGCGCGCATCATCACTCTTCCCAATTCTGCAGCCAGAACACCATCCAGATACTTCTTTTGTCCCGAGAAAGGCATCTATGAATTCACGAAGATAGCCACACCCAAGCAGTCTCCCAGCAGTTGGCTACTGGCTCCTCCAAGGACAGAAGAGCATTCAAACGGCGCTGACAACGCGATCGAAGATGTAGCCACAACACATCCACCTGCAAATACGACCACCGGTGCCACGGAATCCGACTTGACCAGGGGATATGTGATTCAAGACGCGAATCTGCTGGTTGCAACACCCCTTGATCCTCTGTTTGTGTTGTTGCCAGCCCTGATCCCCAAGGCCGGAGAGACGCGACAATTGTTCCTGTCCATCGACGACCATCTCGATGCTCTAGCAGAGAACTCGAAACACCTCAGGCATCTGATCCGGTCGGACTTGTTGCGTCGTACCTTTAAGCGCCGTGCACAGGCGGTATGCGACAACGTAGACGCCGGTGACGAGAAAATGTATCGCTTGTCTCATGACAAGCTCCTGGCTGAGCTACAGAAGAAGGCGAACAGGATGGCAGCGAACGGACTGCCTGCTTCACTGGAAGAACATTTTGTACAAGAGCCCCTGAAGCTACCGATGATGGCTATCTTGACAGAAGAAAGCATGCAAACTTGGCAGCCCGAGAACGATGACTCTTCAACGCCGGTATTAGACAGTCAAAGCACAGCCGAATCCACGACTACCCCGCCACTCAAGACCCAGGACTCGAATGTGTCTGTGTTGACAGAGGCAACCTCGGTCGAGGCGAACCCTGGGGCTCGAGAAGCGTCTGCGCCTGAAGAGATCATACGTCTCTTGCGCCTACGGACAGCATTGAATTTCATCTTCTCCTCATACCTACCTGCGGAACTACGACGAACCCTCAACACCACTCTGTCGTCCCCCGAGTCTCCAACTAATTTTCAGCCGCTGGACGCTCATCTCGAGAAGATCGCGAGTCTCAAGAGAGAACAACAGGCGCTACGCTCACTCTCGGACAACATCAGTCGAAAACGCAGCGGCTTTGACGATGAAGGGGCAGAAGAAGCAAGACAAGCCAAGCGCTTGAAAAAGGAGGAGGAGGAAAAGGCGAAGAAGAATGTGTCCAGGGGAGTCAAGGCGCTCGCGAAAGCCGATACCTCGGGCATGAAGAAGCTGAGCTCTTTCTTTACGAAAGCGCCAGCGAAAAAGAAGTAGTGGGAAGCAGCAACCATACGAACGAAAAGAAATGCTGGCAGAAGATTGCACTAATTACTGCTTTCGCGATACGAATGGTATTTGTATTATCGTAACCTGATCTTCATCATGTCAGCGCCGTCATAGCAGAAGAGACCCTGTACTCCGTATAGGACGGTCACATCGTCTTCCCTTTCCAGTCCCAAGACATATATATATACATGCTTTGATGAATGGCAATAGTACAGTATAAAGCAAGTCGGCAAAAGGACGTATAACCATAAAGTGATGTCGACCAAAAAGCAACGTGATTGGTCAGAGGCCACTGCGGGCCCGCGATAATCGGTCTTCGGGATCAACTATCGCCGCGATAAGACAAAAGCTTCCTAGATAAATAATTATTCGTTTCGACCAGGTTGTCCAAGAAAAAGGTTATAATTATATAAATCGTGTATCAGAGAAACAAGGAAAAAAAGAAGAACAATGGCCGACCAAGACGCCCCAACGGACAAAATCCACTGCCGAATCGACTACGAAGACAGCTACGTGCAACCGCTGATTCAATCCGCCATGACCTCGCGCCTCGGATCCCACTCGATCCCCATAACCTCTCTGTCACCAGACAACCTCCCCTCCGGCGCAAGAGTCCTACAATGGAAACAATACGAATCTCTCGACCTCGACCGCGCAATGACGCACCCAGACACGAACATGATCAACTCGTACATCATCCGCAAAGCGCTGATCCGCAAACACTACCTGTCCAACACCGTGTCGCACTGGGCGTCGAAGCACCCGGAGTCGACGCTGCCGAAGCACATGCAGCCGGGCGTAGAGTTTGAGCTGGACTTTGCCGAGTTTCTGGATGATGCGCTGGTCGAGGCGTGGGAGTTGCGCGAGGCGTTTGAGAGGAACGAGGCGCTGGATGCGAAAGATAGAGAGTGGTGGATTCTGAAGCCTGGCATGAGTGATCGCGGACAGGGCATCAGGCTGTTCAGCACCGAGGACGAATTGACTGCGATCTTCGAGGCGTGGGATCCGCCGTCTGATGACGAAGACGAAGACGACGAAGCCGCTCACTCATGTGACGAGAACGAACCGCAGGCGCAGCAGCAGCAGAAAGACGACGACAACAGAGACAGCGGAATCATCACCTCGCAGCTCCGCCACTTCATAGCCCAACCCTACATCCACCCGCCGCTCCTGCTGACCTCGCCCACATTCCCCTCGGCGAACCGCAAATTCCACATCCGCGTCTACGTGCTCGCCGGCGGCGCGCTACGCGTCCACGTCTACAAGCCCATGCTCGCCCTCTTCGCAGGCGAAGCCTACACGCCGCCCTGGGAGTCCGCGTCTGGAGACCCCAACGACGAGCTCAGCGGACACTTGACGAACACATGCATGCAGAGCGGCGAGCGCGAGGGCAGCGTGCACGCGTTCTGGGCGCTGCCGGACGACGTGCCGGGGCTCGCCAAGGACTGGAAACAGAGCGTGTTTGCGCACATCTGTCGCGTCACGGGCGAGGTGTTCGAGGCTGCTGCCCGCGGCATGATGGTGCATTTCCAGCCGTTGCCGAATGCGTTTGAGGTGTTTGGCGTGGATTTCTTGGTTGATGCACAGGGTCTGCCGTCGTTGTTGGAGGTCAATGCCTTTCCGGACTTCGCGCAGACGGGTAGTGACTTGAATCATGTTATCGAGGGGTTGTTTGAGGAGGTCGTGGATGTGGCCGTCAAGCCTTTCTTTGGACTTGCTTCTGCTGATGCTGATGCTGAAAGCACGAGGATGGTCAAGGTTCTTGATATTGATCTTGGACGCAGATAATGGACTTTTTACGATATGGTTGCCATTGTCTATCTGGGTTTACACGACGATATATACACCCGCCCTGACGAAGCATGATGACCCAACGAAAGGCTCAGCTACAAGCAAATGGGAACAACGAGTTTCCGACTGCTCGTCTAATGATGCGAGAAGAAGATGCTCCATCTATCTGGTCCTTCACGAAGGCTTTTGAGGCCTGGGAGACAATTCGTCGACGATGTTCTGAGGGTCCTTCCACGCGAGTGAGACGAATCTGACGACCTGTCAGCACGACTCCAGGGCTAAAACAAAACAAAAAGACCGGGTCACTCACTTGGTGTGGCTTCCTCGGGCGACCAATTCATCATTGCTATTGGTGAACCTGATTGACGTGTAGGCCAACGTCTTGCCGACTATTCGCATATCATTGGCCACTTCCATTCCCCTTGACTCTGGACTTGCAACGTACATTTGTCACACGTGGCTTCCTGCATACTTTGTTAGTCTCCGGGATCTAGGAACAAGGTGCGTCGAGTACTCACAGCTCTGATGATATCTCCAATCTTTCCTCCTGAGTTGAGATACGTCACTGGAAAGGGCATCAGCCAATTTCGAGCGCGAAAAGAAGAAAGCGAGATCTACCATTGAGGTCGGTCGATACACCAGTGGCATAGAGACCCTTCGAGGCAACGGCGAGCGAACCGCCGAGATCGACCATGCTGGCGATGGTGCCACCGTGGAGTATGCCGAGGCGGTTCTGTCTGGCGTCAAGACCTGGACGTGAGAAGGGTGGACGAAAAGCAGCACTCACTGTGTGGTGCTGCTCAATTGGAAGCTCAAAGTTGACTACACCTGGAGTAGCGCCCGTGACTCGGAGCTGAAAGGACAGGAGAGGTTAGTGAGTGTGCGAATCAGATTGTCTGCTCCCAAGTCTAGGGCAAACATGGTTCGTATCGCTATGCATTCAAATAAATTCAGCAGCAAACGACTCTATAGAAAGACACATAGATGTGAATAAATCCGAGTCAACATACCCCATTCAAGAGTCTTTAGGCAATTGAAACATTGATCAGTATGCCGTGACTTTATCCATTGAGACTCATACAAGAAGACACCAAGTACCTAGGTTCAAGACCGGAGCTGGCTCGGAAAGATTCCCAGACCTGGTAAAAGAAAGCACAGCATCAGCACCTGTTTAGACAAGCCGGTGACCGAGGCAGAGTGACGATGACGACCAACACTTCTCACGAATGGTAGGCACTTTTGTGAAGCCATGATGACGGTGATGGTTCAAGGCTAGACTTGAGGAACAATGAGAAGTAAATGAGTCCAGAAGGATGTGCAAGAAATGGACTTTGAAGCAAGATACCTCAGAGAGGATAAACGAATAGGTACCCAGTGGTATACAGCTGGAACAGACAGAGCCAGGGTCCACAGTCAGGTCCGTGCCTGGAGTCTGAAAGCAGCCGATGAGATGACCGAGTGAGTGACGTCCCGCCCGGGGAAGGAAGGAGCGAAAGTCAACTCAGAAGTCGGAAGTGGAATATCATCACGAACTCACAGGAAATGCCGTCTTGACCCAAATGGCCCACCACTCTTTTGTCACTCTCTTCTTCCTCACGCCGCCATTCCGGGCGCATCGACTGCCGCCGTCACTGCTGCTGCCTGGTCAAGGCTGAAAGAGAAGCAGAACAAGACAAGACAAGACACAATGTCAATGGCCTCGCAGCGAGTGCTCGATTATCTCGAGGCTCAGCCCGGGATAATCTTCAACAAACTATACCAGCAGCCCTCGACTGCGCTGGCCATCTTCCGCCGCATGTTGCCTCATCTGGCCAAGAACATGGTCATGGCGATGCTGTACATGCCCATCCCTCTGTCTGCCTCGGATCTGGATGCCTGGATCAAGGCCGACAGCGAGAGCACCCGCTCGCGCGACCAGTCTCTGAACATCCTGCTGCGCCTCAAGGTCCTAGAAGAGACTCGCAACGACAAGGGCAGACAGGCATACGTGCTGTCCAAGGCCTTCACAAAGTCCCTGCGCCTCGCCTTGACTGGCGGAGGCAACCATCGGTCTTTCGGCGTTGCGAGCGACACCCCAGACGAAGAGGACGTCAGCGTTGATTTCCTGGATACTTTTGCACGAGAGCAGTGGGAGGCAATCCTCTATTTTGTTGTCGGAAGCGCAGACTCGGGCCTCGCGGGCAACGTCAACATCAGTCCTGGAACGAAACAGCTGCTCGAAAGAGGCGGCTTCGTGCACATTCACGGCAAGAGAGCAAACATCACACAGACGGGCTTTTCTTTCTTGCTGCAAGAAGTCAACGCGCAGATATGGACTCTGCTTATCGAGTACCTGAGGCTTGCCGAGACGCTTCAGATGGACTCTGTCGACGTCTTGTCGTTTCTCTTCACTCTCGGATCATTGGAGCTGGGCGTGTCATATTCCACCGACAACCTCACCCCGACCCAACACCACATGTTGGACGACCTGGCAGACTTTGGTATAATCTATCGCCGAACGCCACAGAGCAGCCGCTACTACCCGACCCGTCTGGCAACAACTCTGACCTCGGACTCGCCTGCCCTGACGAATTCATCGCTGACCAGCACGACCGTATCCTCGACAAACCCGGACTCTTCCTCAACAACAGCAGCATCAACCACAAAGTCCAAACCCACCCCCCAAACCACCGCCTCCACAAACCCCACCCCCTCGGACACAGAAAAGGGCTACATAATCGTCGAAACCAACTACCGCATCTACGCCTACACCTCCTCACCCCTACTGATCTCCATCCTCTCCCTGTTCGCGAACCTCAAAACCCGCTTTCCCAACATGTTGACCGCAACGCTCACCAAATCCTCGATCCAATCCGCCATCTCAGCCGGCATAACCGCCAACCAAATAATCGAATACCTGACCACCCAAGCCCACCCCGTGCTCCGCAAGCAACGCCCCATATTACCTCCAACAGTCGTCGACCAGATCCGCCTCTGGCAGCTCGAAGGCGAGCGCATGGCCGCCACCCCGGGCTACTTGATCCGCGAAATGGCGACGCGCGACGAATACCAAAAGGCGGTGCTGCATGCGGACACGATCGGCGTGCTGGTGTGGAAGAGCGATGAGAAGATGTGGTTCTTTGTCACAAAGTTCGATCAGATGCAGCATTATTTCAGGGCGATTGCGCAGCGCAAGAAGGAGGCTTCTTCTGGAGGGGATGTTGCTGGGGCGAGCACACCGAGTGGTGGACGATGAGTTGTGTTGAGTCGTTTCATATGCTGATTCAAGGCTTGAGGAGGGGAGGAAATCATTAGATGGAGGAAATGTCTTTTACCCTTACGTTTGGCACGAAAAGAAAAAGAAGAAAACCCCCTCGGAACAGACTACTTCTATCTGACTCACGGAAAACAAATCAACAATAAAAAACACACAACAAAGTCACAGGAAATGCTCAGAATTATCCATTTCCCTAATGACGACAATCATAGAACGACTGCCAGCTATGTGACCACAACTAGGATTCATCGACTACATGGGCCATTGTCGTTTTCAGTCGGATATGTGTTATGCATGTTCATACAATGTCGCACTTTTATGAGGGACACACTCAGCAATACCGACCTCGACGATAATCACCCATCTCTGTCCGGCCATCGACAAGTCTTCCTCCTCTCGTCACTCTGCACCCCGTCGATTCTTGCCCAGCAAGCGCCCCATGAAAGAGAGCCTCCGCAAGGACCCAAGTGTCGAAGATCCCGCCATCGAAATCACTAGACTGTCGGATCCATCTCCAGACTCTGCAGACTGCTCCCTCGTCGTGCCACGTCTCGACAAGTCTTTATCGACCTTGTCGTCAACATCGTCGACCGCTTGCACCCCACTGCCGACTACGACCTGGGTCCAGGGGATGTATGCTGTCATCGTGTCTTCTTGGCCGCGACTGCCGTGTAGTTGCGCAATCGCGCTCACGCGTTGGTGGAAAGCCTGTTGCTCGCACCATCTAGTCAGCATGACCGAACCCGCAAACATGGTCAGTCAAGTCATGTCTTTGCTCACCTTGTAACTCGCTCTCGCCTCGTCTGTCGCACACATGCTGTACAGATGCTGCATCGCCCGTCGGACCCGGTCACGCGTCTCCTCTTGACTCTCCAATCTAGCCGACTGGTCGGATTCCATGCACTTGAGGAAGCGCTCGTTACGGTATCGGTCCGTGAGCACACTCATGCGGCCGCACCAGTACTCCAACGGTTCTCCTGTCGTGACCTGAACACCATCGCTGCAGTTAGCTAGTTCCAAAGTCATTGTGGCAATGGCATCATTCTGTACTCGTTCGGGATGAAGTGCCAAAGGCGAAGGGCTGCTGTCCTCGCTGCATGGACTCAGTTCGTGATTTCGATCAAAGCTGTAGGTGACCTTGGTGCGTCTAGTCTGGCGAGCCCGAGAACTTAGCTTCTTCAAAGCACCGCCCTTCAACGGTGTCTGAGGCAGAGGTGGCGTCGGCGGTTGACGTGGCGTCAGAAGTTGATGCTGTTTGATACCTCCACCGTACGAAGGTCTCTTCATCGCCACAACATTATACGAGACGTCTGTCAAAACGAATGGAGAGAAGCGTGGCGTCACATCATTGGGTGTCGCTGGCTTTCCAAAGTTCCACTTCCTGGTTGGAGTGGACTGCCTTTGGTTTCGCACTCGAACAGCAGTGACTGGTGTTTGTGGAAGAGCTACGTTTCGGCTGCCCGACCACTCGGTCTTTCTGGGTGGTAGAGACGAGAGGAAAAGATCAGATTGGTCACCTTCGTATGGTTCAAATCCTAAGGATTTGACAGGGCTGTTGTCCAAGTTCTCTTTGAGAGCAGCCTTCCGAGGCGTGATGGATGCAGAAATATTCTCTGCACTCTTCGCAAGCAATGGCTCTCTGTTAGAAGGACGAATCTGCTTATAAGCCAGAGGCCTCAAGATGCTCTTTGTAGTAGAGGCAATACGCTGTCGACCATCCGCTTTCGGCGGAGTAGGGATCCTGGATGGCGGGAACATCATGTTTGATCGAGACTTGGGGGCAGGCGTGGTCAACTTGATCTTAGCGGGTACAGGCAGACTACTCAGAGTTCTGCTGCGAGGCAGCATATGACAGGAGTCTTCGCCAAGAGGCATATACGCACGATTTCTGTTCGACATGGTGTTCTCCTGCGGTGTAGGCAGTGCGGTAGTGAGACCAGGCGCTACCAGCTGTGTTGTCGAAGATTCATGGGTGCTGCCACCTACTCCATCTGAGGCAGTTGATAGGGTACTACTGTGTCTTGACGGAAGAGCAACGGCACTGGGCTGATGATGGGATCGATGCCGGTTGAAAGGGTTGTAATTCAAGTTGGCGAGAGAGTTCAACCTGCGCAGAGATCTCTTGGGCTCTCTATCTTTTTCTGAAAGCATGACCGTCGAAATGGCAGACTGGAGTTGACCTGCAGACTTTTGCGATTCATCTCGTCTGATAAAGTGACAAGTTCTGGGAGAGGATTGAATGTCGCAAGTGGAATGTGCGCCACCAATCTGGCAGCAGCAATGGACATTGATCTATTTCCAAAGCACAGAGTGCAAGAGCAATTGTAAGAGCAAGTGTAGATGCAAAGTGCAGGTGCAAGTGCAGGGTTGAAGCACAGGGGAAGCACGTTACATTGCCTGGAAGCATAGACATGCCTGCATTACACCACATGTTCGTGTACCATGTCGATGACAAGGGCCATAGAAATGCATCGCAAGAAGAACTCATAGAAGCTCTCCAGCCTCGCGTGTTTAGACTCCGGTGGACGATGTTGTCACAGCTGAGGCATATATGGTCGTATGCTCCGAAGGTTATTACTTACACACTGATCTGAAGGACTTCTCCCTTACTCCTGGCTAGCCAGCATCGACCATCGCGTTTCATAGAACACAAAGCGTGTGGTTTCGAGTCACTTGTATCCTGATTAAGGGTGCAGTATCAACCAACGTTAAGATGTAGGAGCATATCTACTTTCTGGAGCTGCTACTGAAGAATTTCATCAACATTTGTTCTAGTCAACCAAGTCGCCGATGGTGTGCAAGTCGTGACAGCGTTCAGCCAGTACTGATTAATGATGCCAATCATCTCGACATTTTGTGGCTTCTGCTTCATCATCGAAGACTGACATTGAAGCTGTGCGTAGGTAGCCAGGCGGTGCAACTGCTGCATTAGTCTCAACATGGGCCAGATTGGCATATTGGCTGACAATGTGTACAAAAGTGGGCGACATGGTCTGGCATACACGAATAATAAGGTAGTCATGTTAAGGTAAGGTACCTTTGGCTGGAGCATTTGATTAAGCGCAATTGATGTCTTGGAACCAATTATGTCCTAATCAGGGATAGAGAGCTGGACCCTGAATTTGTGCAACGCGTCGACGCGTCGTGAGTTTCGCGTCCCACTGGTATACCTACAATTAATCGCCCTTGTAAATGTTCATGCAAATCGATGTGAGGTATCTTGATATCTTAGTATCGCCGCCACCAAGATGGATGTATTCGAGAAGAGCTCGACGGTGGATCCTGAAGTTCGAGCTCACGTATACAGTCTGGTCTCTGCTGTATGTGTTATGTATAGTCAAGTAACGGATTGGTTTCTCACTGCTCTTACAGGTTGGCGGAAACAGTAACATCAACGATGGACAATATGTGCTCGGAGACGACGCCCTGGCTTGTCTGAGGGACATCTCGAGATGGATAAGACTCTACGACGACAAGACTCAACGCCACGATGTCAAGAGATGCCTGGCAGAAAGCAACCTGGTCAAGGGAGACTTACTGGAGATCCTCGCCCAATGGCCCGAGACTGGACAGACAAGTGCCCTCCGAGGCAAAATTGCAATCAAATGTCTGGATCTACTCAAGGATCTCACCTGGCCTATCACTTTAGAGGAGGACAAAGCCACGGTCAACCATCATCGTCATCTTCCCTTCCTTCAGCTTGCCCAAGTTGGCTACAAGCGCGCCGTCTTGCACCACGAGACCGCACCCATCCTGCGTACTGTCATCCGCATTGTCGTGCCAATTATATCCATGTCCAAGCCCGATAGGACGGCAAGGGACTGGCAGATCCTGAGTGCAGCTCTCTACTTCTTCCGCAACATCGCCATCATATCGCAACCGCAGAACCTACCGAGTCAAGGCGATGAGAATGAGGTCTCCCGTTCAACCACAATCGAGTCCTTTCACAACCAGCACGTCCTGCAGCTGATATTAACCATCGCATCAAGTATCAACGAGGAGTTCCCGCTTCAAGATGTCGTCATTCTCGAGATTCTCTTCCAGCTGCTAAAGGGCATCGATCCCAAGCAGTTATTCAAGGAGAGGAAGGACGTCGACCAGGACAGAGCCAAAGCTTTCAGAGCATTGGTGAGCAAAGAGAAGGCCATGATGGCTTCATACCAGAAGAACGCCCCGAGCAGGCACCATAGATTTGGCAGCATGATATGGCTCAAGCGACCCGACCAGAAGATGACCACATTGAGTGGCCAGAAAGTCATCTCGGAAGAGGCGAACATGCTCGATACTATCGACAAAAGCAAGTCCTGGAACAAACCAAGAGTTCGCTCCAGACAGACCGAGGCCATCGACGAGACCAACGACTTCGCCGCCACTGTCCACATCGAAGGCTCTACTCACACCATCTTACGCACCTTTGTCGAAGACTTTCTGGATTCGTCATTCAACCCGTTGTTCAACAGCCTGCGCCGGGCCGTTTCCTCGGAATCTGATCGTGTCCTGGCCTACAATGCGCGCCAGTACTACTACCTGATGGGCTGGTTCCTGCAGGCCGAAAGAGCGAGACAAGAGTTGGTGAAGAAAGAAAAAGCGAATCAGCCTGCTTCGGCGCCATCTGCAGAAGAGGACTCGCCCTTTGCCTACATTGCCGCTGTCATGACACAGGAAAACTTTGTTCTGCTCAACCGCAAGATGCAACAGAGTCTGGACGATAAGGAGTGGTCGGATCTCCATGCTTGTATACACGCCTTTACCGAGATCTTACATACCGTTGCTGCAATGTCAGAGTCATCGAGCGAAGACGATCAAGAGATTGCTGAGAACATCCAGTCTCGCATCTTTTACGAGGAAACCACTCACGATCTTGTCATTTCCATCCTCAAGAACTATAAAGAACAAGGCTTCCGCTATCTCGATTCATGTACGGAGCTTGCTCATGTCTTCACTCGCATGCTCGAGCGATACAGCAAACAGAACGTCGATCTGCAGGTCAGGTCCAAACGAAGAGCTAGAAAGAAGAGAAAAGACGCCGCACAAGCCCGAGGCGAGGAGGATCAAGCAGAAAACTCAGAGGCCGAAGACGAAGTGGAAGCACACCGTACAGTCAGCGAGCGGAAGTTCGACTTCAGCCGTCTCGCAGCGAAGTTCATGACGGAGCCTTGCATCGCTACATTTGTCCGTTTTACTCAGTACTATCTCGACCTTGACGAGGACCAGCTAAAGCGCGCCCATCGATTCTTCTATCGTTGTGCCTTCAAGATGGAACGCATAATCCTCCTTTATCGCGTCGACATTCTGCACCTGTTCCAACGTATGATCAAGGGTCCGGAAGGTCTGCGCAAAGACAGCCCTCACTTCAAGGATTGGGAAGAATTGGTGAGGCAGATTTTTCGCAGATGCATAAAGAAACTCGAAGAGCGTCGGGAACTCATGGTCGAGATGCTCTTTACCAAGATGCCCCAGACTCTGTTCTACCTGGAGCATGGTTATGATTACGTCGGAGAGAAACGTGCCCCTAGACCACCCGCTGAGCTGGTGGTGAAGCCGGGCATGACCAAGGAAGAAGAAATTGGCGTCGCCGTCGGTGTGCTTGTCAATCAAGGTAAACTTGACGACATTGCGTGGATCAAAAAGGTGCTCGGAGATGCCGCGGATGAACGAGCTGCCTGGGAGGATCAGCATGCTGCGCAGATGAGCATTGAGGATCACGCCGGCCCTGAGGATAGGACTGCTACCGATGAGCCCCAGGAAGACTCGGCAAAGCCAACGGAAGACCAGAAGCACCCCCCAAATCAGCCATCACCGGAGAAAGAGGCTTTGAGCGTGCCTTCCATCGTCGTCAAACCCGAAGGCGACGAGCGAAAAACCGCTCTCTACAAAGACAAGTTCCTTCGTTTGTTCTTAGTGCTTCTCCAGATCGAGCGCATGGGAGCAAGAGATGACCCCGAGGCCTCTTGGGTGATTCCCTCGGCGTTGACTTCGACAGATCTCCGCACAAATCTCGACTTGATCAAGAAGCTCGAATTCGATCTCCCAACCTTCGAGGAGGGCGTGACGCCCGAAAGTTTACTACGGAATAAAGCCGCTGCAGGTCTCCACGCACGCGCCGACAGAGGCTCCGCCTCACGCGATGCATCCCGTGCAAACACAGTCGACCGAGACAGCGACGACGGCGTGGGATTGTCCGACATCGACGAGCTCGACGAGCGCTATGCGCCAGGTGGACCGACTGCGCGTCCAGCGGCGGCAGAAAGACCCAACAAGCCCACGCGAAAACGAAGATTACGCAAAGCAGCCGATGAGGTGGCAGACGAAGAAGAGAGCCAGCGCAAAGCAGAAGAGAAAAGAAAGAGAGAAAGGGAAAAGGACGCAAAGATCAAGTCTACGCTACGAGTCACGGATTCGGATGACGAAGACGACCAAGGAAGAGACAAGGAGTTTTTCAGGCTCGAGGAACAGCGTCGCGGCAGGATGAAGGGCGTGATTCGTAACGAGCTCCTCAAAATCGTCGACGAGCAGGAGAAGGCAGACAGTGCAAAGAGGGCCAGCAAAGGACGAAAGAGGAAAAGCGACGTGTCCGAAGCGGCCACGAATAAGGCGGCTAAGACCAAGAAGAGAAAGACGACAGTCGACGACGACTCAGAAGATCAGGACAACGATATTTCCATGACAAGCGACAACGACGACTCGGAAGACGAAGAACCCCCCACAATCATCAGCAGCCGCGAATCGTCCTCGGAAGCAGAAAGCGTCGCCTCAGACCACTCCGCCGCCCCTCGAATTGCGAACAAACCCGACAGCCACACGAGCAAACCACGCTCGGAAACATCAGCGAACAGGGTTCCCTCCCCTGCTCCAATCACTCTCGACGAAGACGACGAAGACGATGTAGTCCTCCTCGCAAAACCCACCGCAAGACGCACAGCCGCCAGAGGTCCGTTCATAGTCGACAGCGATTCCGAGTCAGAGTGATTGTCCTTTTTTGCGTATACAAAAGCACACACACGGCTAGGCATCTATTATTCTTCGCCTAAGCTTTCTCAGGATAGCATGATGTGCTTGTTCACGACAGCGCGGCGTCTTCGGTATGTCTTTGTAGGCGATCAATCAGTCGTTTAGTGTCGGCATGGTAGTACAATCTGCGTCTCTAGCTGGCGATGATGATACGGTATATGGATCTTTCACAAACGAAATGAGTATACATTATCCCTCGATCATATCCCCGCCCCTACTAAACTCTGCTCCTAAACGTCCTCCTCTACAAGACCTTGAACTAGATTCCCTCGCGATACCAGAACGGGCGATTCACATGAAATGCAGTATCGACGACGACCACAGAAAGCGCAAACAGGAAGACGGACAGGATTCGTCTGCAAATACTTCCTGGCAGATTCACTCCCATGGAGATTCGCTTCCAGGTAGAGGACAAGACATAACAAGACAAGACAAGACAAGACAAGCAGATTTCCAAGCGTATATGCCTGTATGCTTATAAGCTTATCAGCCTATAAGCTTAATGTCCACGGAGCTTATAAGACCATAGTATAGGGCTATCGTACAAGTCACAGGGCTGTCCTGGGTATATGCAGGTGCAGGTGCAGATGCAGACTGCTGTGGTCGAGACGCAGGAGCAGGGACGGAGAGATGGCAGGGACGGATCCAGACAGACAAGGTGCAAAAGCAGGGACGTCCGGACGATCCAGTGGGGCTGCATCTTCAGTACAGTACGTCTGCATGCATGTGCGTCTGCAAGGTCTTGTACTTCTGTTTCTTACTGCGTGCGTGAGGGATTGGGCCTTGCTGTGTTGTTCCTTATCCTTGGCGGATGGCGGCTCTTATTGTACATACATGGCTCTCATTGTACGTGACACACAGCGCGAACCAGGCTGTTGGTGTAGCAGACGTGTGTCTTGTTCCATAGTCATTGGTGAAAGCAGCAGCGATAAGGCGGAACAGTGGTTGGAACAAGGGTTGTTAGTATATGCGTACTGTATATATACTGGGTAGCTAACAAGGGGGGAGATATCCAGGGAAGAACAAGAAGCTGTTGGACGAACAAATAAATAAACAAACAAATAAATTCCAGAGGCTTTTTCTTTTTTCTAGTTCATGATGAGAGAATCCAGAAAGTCATAAAAATCTAAAATAGATGCCCTTTCGTGAGCCCATGGAACGACAACACGAAACAACAAGCGAACATCCTCAAGACGTAGAAGGATGAGGGGTAAAACCGGGGAATAGTAGCAATCATCCGGTGTGGTGACACACACTCACACCTCACACGCAGCACACACCAACGCCATTTGAATCACGGGTCGAAGGTCTTGTCTGCTCCTCTCAAATGCGTAAGCTGTCAGCAGCCTCGACTGCATTGGAAGCTTCGTCATCGTGCAGACCAAACATGGATTCCACCATCTCGCCGCCACGGTTGGCGAGCACAGAAAGAAGCGAATCGCTCAACTACACCAAAAAAGGTCAGATCTGTTTGCTGGTTGATCAAAACGAACGGAAAGCAACTTACTCCGTGAGTCTTCTCGTTGCATCCTTGCAGGTAGATACCCGAGTCCTTCGCCACGGCGTTGTCGCCGAACTTGACGCGGTAATCTCTGCCAACCGACCAGCGCTGGCCAGCTACATCACCGCCGGGCATGAGGTGTCTCACATTCTTGAGGATATCCTCGTGAACGTCACGCTCGTAGCCAGCGGCGACCATGACGAGATCGACGTCGAGCGTCTCCTCGACGGGACCCCTGCTGGCTCTGTACTTGTTTGTGTCGTTGCGAATGTGGAGGCGGATGCGACTGTCAGCCAGGTCGGTCACTCTCTCGACAGTGCGGTGGTTGAGCAGTCTTTGTGGCCACTCCTCCTCGTTCTCGTACTTCAGGCGCTGGGTGTAAAGCTGAGTGTAGATGTGCTCGATAAGCTCGATTCTCACGACACCGTAGTTGGTGGCCTTGTCCAAAGCAATGGCGGCAGAACGGACTTCGGGGTCCTGGGAATAAATGTCGTCTACACGATCCGGGTCGAAGATCTCGTTGACACTGCACGTTGGTCAGCAAGAGCCGCTTCAAAAGGAAGATCAAGTCATGGCTTACAAAGGGGAATCGTCACTGGGTCTCAGGGCAGCACCCTTGATAAGCAGAACTGATTGCGAGTTAGGAAACTGCTCGGTAATGTTGTTGAAGATCTCGGCAGCACTCTGGCCACCACCAATCACAGCGATCCTCAAGGGTTGGTTCTTGTCAGGGAAGATGCGAGAAGAGACAGTCCAGTACTGAGACGAGTGGATTACTCGGGGATGGTTCTGGGGCAGAGTCTTGGGTATCTTCGGTCTGCCACCAACAGCGACTACGACATTCTTCGCGCGGCGCTGGCTGAGCTCGCGGGTGACAATATTCCTGGAAATCACAGTGAAGCTCGACACCGCTCTGGAGCCCTTTGCGGTCTCGTCGGCTCTAACATCAACGACCTCCTCGCCATATGAAACCACATCCTCGAAATAGCCAGCAGCCCATCTCATGTAGTCCTCGTACTCAACGCGCCTTGGTAGGAAGGTGCTCAAGTTCGTGAACTGCACAAGACGGTTGTTCTGGAACAGGTAGTTGATGAATGTGAACTCGCTGCGAGGGTTCCTGAAGGTAGCGAGATCTTTCATGAAAGAAATCTGCATCTTCGCGCCAGGAATCTGCATGCCCGCATGCCAGGCAAACCGTGGCTGGCGCTCAAGGAAAGCAACCTTGGGGTTGGGCGTCTTGAGCTCAGGGCCGTTGCTCGTTATCTGAGCCTCCAAAGCATCATGGAGAGCAACTGCGATTGCCAGAGAAGCTGGGCCGAATCCAATGCACACCAGGTCGTGGACTTCCAACTGAGGCGTACGACGCAGCAGACATCTTTGTCTGGACATGGCACCTTCGGCGCCTCCTACACCTGCGTAGTCGCTTGTGCCGTTGCTTGTCCAAGCATTCACTTGTGGGGAGTCTGGGTGTTCCGCGTGAGGAGACATGATTACCTTAATGCACATGCACTACTGTATGTTTGATAGCAGTTTGTCTCAAGTATTTGCTGTCTGTTGCGCACGTCATCAGTGGGCTGCGAAGGAGCGATTGCAATGACCTTATCATCTTGTACAGTACAGTACAGTATATATGCGATTCAGAAGGAAAATGGTGCCATAGACCCGGCTCCGTACCTTTGTGCTAGTATGCGAGATCAACACGCGTGGTGGACCAATCAGTACCTTCACTGTATGCCTAGGCAAAGGTTTCAGTGAGTCGAGCTCTCTACGTCAACACACCCCGCAAATGGCAGTCAAGGTAATGACGGCAGAGACCTGAGTCTGCAGTATGCAGACAAAGTGATTGGTGCGATTGCTGAATTCCAAATTTGCCCGAGTATTTCCAACGCCCGAATGTGCGACTCAGGTAGCCTGCAGTCAGGAACTTGTACCTGTTCAAAGTATGTTGTACGACGACGATAGACGGACTGACAGATGTACCAAGATGGATGGAGGGGCAATCGAAAGCTTAGCAGTTGGGAAACATCTAGAGGTCCAAGTCAAATGCGACTGGGCATGCCCGAGTCTTTAGCTCTTTTTTACTCTATTACTGCCTCGGAACTAGTCTTCACAATCGCGTGATTACATTTCTCACTCGTCGTAAGCTCGGGAGTGATATGAGCGGTCACCAATCGTTTGGCTATGAACATGTAACAGCTACGCCGTCAGTGCGCCTTGGTGGGTTGCTGGTAGTTGACTTTTAGTCCATGAAAAAAAAATCTAATCAGATGCGATGAAATCAGGCGAAGCGGAAGGTGATGACGAGAGATCTTCAGCAAAAGTCTGAAGCACGGACATGCGGTGCTCTGTATCAATACTGGGCGTGGCCCCTTGCGACTACATGTAGCGACCCGCTCGAGCTGCCGAGACGAGAGAAGCAGCTTTGAGTCAAAAAAAAGTTATCAATCAACGATCAAAATTATAATCTGATCCGCAGGGCTCCACAATCATCGTTCCGTAGCAAGCCGACATGCCTCCGTCGCGATCACGGAGACTCCCTGTTACTCTAGTACCATGCACGCGACAGGCACGGTCGCTCTCTGTGCTCTACCACTCGAGTGCTACTGCACACCTTGCTTGGATCACGGTGAAACTTTGAAAGATCGCCAGCATGTCTTCAACGTGGCTGGCGCATCAGGTCAGACTATCACCTGCAGCACAAACGATCCATCTGCAGAAAATTTGCCGTGGGCAAGACCTCTTACTTAATCGTGCATACGACCTCGGGCGCCGCATGCAGCCATACAGTCAAGTACTGACGCCACTTTTCATTCACTCGCATAGTGCAGTACGTGACTATTTCTTGTACTGTAGATGCCTGATCTTGATCTGTTTACGTTCGCATATTCGGAGTCACTAGATACACCCGTCTGCCTTGTTTGTAGGTCATATGAACACGAGACGCTAGGGCTCTGGTGACAGCAATAGGCTGCATACAGATTGCCATTGTTTAGTGAAGCACTTCGCATTCAGTAGCAGATTGAACACAACCCTTTTCTCCAGTCACTAGTCGAACATTATTGCTTTTTCCTGAACGCCTTGCTTTACTAAACAAAAATAATTCCCACCATCTGATTAAATTCACGACAGCGTTTGCGTTTTTACCAGGCTCGCATATAGTCCGCCTGCAGCTACTAGCTGATCATGTGTGCCGACTTCCTGGACTTCTCCATCATCGAATACGTAGATTCTGGTAGCATTTTGGATCGTCGAAAGACGATGCGCTACCACAATTGTCGTCCTTCCTTCAGCGGCGCCGTCCACGGCCTTCTTGATGTGCTGTTCACTGTGAGCGTCTAGCGCAGATGTATACTCATCAAGCAGCAACACCTGTGGCGACCTAATCAAGGCTCTTGCCACTGCGACGCGCTGCCGCTGACCGCCAGAGAGCTTAGATCCGTTTGTGCCACATTCTGTATTGTAAGCTTCTGGTAAACTCATGATGAAATCGTGGATCCCACATCGTTTGCAGACTTCTATAATCTTGTCATCGGTGACTTGCTGGCCTGGGGCAGCACCAAGACCGATGTTGTATGATATAGAACCCGGAAACAAGTCTGGTTCTTGGGGTACTAGTCCCAGACGACTTCTATGCCACTCAACGGGGACTTTACGAATGTCTTCTCCGTCGACTTTGACTGTGCCGAAAGTGGGATCGTAGAAGCGCTGAAGAAGCGATATTATGGTGGATTTGCCAGCACCACTAGGGCCAACAAATGCAATAAATTCGCCTGGCTTGATTGCTATGTTGAGATTCTTGACAGCTGGCGCGTTAGGCTTCGATGGATAGCATAGACTGACATCCACCAAGTCGATCTGACCATTACAGACAGCAAGAGTTTTTCCGGACTTAGTTGACGAATCAAGAGTTGATATGGAATCGCTAGTCTTGTTATTCGTATCAATGATCGTGGGCTTCTGGTCGTGCAGAGCGAAGACGTTCCGCGCCGCGACACCAGCTCGCGACATCTCGGGTGATAGACTGAACACCTGTCCAGCACTTTGAGCTGAGAATAGAAGAGCTGGTAGAACAATAAAGAACTGAAGTTGGCCGTAAGTGCCTTCACGAACTTGGCGTGCACCCCTGAGTCTTGTCAGCAAAGGATGAACATATCTGGGCACATCAGAGGTTACTCACCACCAGTAGGCAAGTGCATAGACGAAGTAGGTTATGGAGAAGGACAAGGCCAGTAACGTGTTTGCAATGAATGTGAAACGAATGCCATGGTCGTATGGCTTCTTGATCGCCGCTGCATAAGCCTCGTACGTTCCGCGCTCTCTGCCAATCGCTGCAATCGTTCTGATCGCGCGGCATGCTTCAGCGGCAATCGATGCAGCATCGTTGTAAGCTGACCTGTGTCTAGCTTCTGACAGCGCAAGAACGCGTAGCCTGACATAGCCGGCAAGCACCATGACCGGAACAGCGGCGAGAAGCACAATAGCAATCTTCCACGCGACCACATGAGCTAGGATCATGCCACCAATGACAGACGTGGCGACAGTGAATATGGTTCCAAGCGCAACGCCTGAAAGACAACTCAGTTGTCCAGCATCAGAACTGAGACTAGTCATCAGCGAAGATGCGGATTGTCCCGTGAACCACTGCATATCTTGTCGCAGAATGCTTCTCAGTGAGATATTCTGAACCTTCGCAACGAAGTGTGCCGACACTACACCAAAAGCACACCCACTCAATGAGTAGGATACAAGTGCGATCAATGAGAGGACGAAAAAAAGCAGGCAAAAAAAGTCCGCGCGATCTCTGAAGTTTTGGCTTTGGATGTCTCCATTGAGCAGTGTCACAAGATTGCCGAATATGATTGCCTCGCCCAGTATGATTCCACCTGAGACAAGCGAGCCTATCAGGCCTGCATACACCAATAGCGAATCAGATCTTGCGAGCTTCAAGCATCTTCCCAATAGATAGAAGAATCCAGATCTGGTCTCGCTTTGGTTTTCTGCTTGCCGAAGCGGGGTGTATTTCTCTTCTACAGAGCTCAGCTTCTGTTTCTCTCCAGGTGTTACCGTATCGCGTGAAAGACGTTCTGACACCTCGTCCTCCGACTCGTCTGATGAGGTCTCACCAAGGCGCTGAGCATGTACAAGATTCTTATAGGCACCGTCGAGCCCAATCAGATAGTCGTGACTTCCTTGTTCAATCACTTGTCCGGCGCCCATCAACACGATTTTCTTCGAATCCATGACTGTCGAGAGTCGATGCGCTACCATAACGACTGTGGTGCCATTTGCAGCTGCCCTGCGAACGGAATCCATAACGAGGCGTTCACTGGTAGCATCCAAGGCAGATGTTGGTTCGTCCAGCAGGAGTATAGAAGGCTTTTTTACAAGCGCGCGTGCCAGACATATACGTTGTCTTTGGCCGCCCGAGAGTTGGGCATTTCCACCTAACCCAATTTGTGTGTGCATTCCCTCCGGGAGATACTCAACGAAGTCCAGGTTTGCAGCCTCTGCAGCTTCATTGCACAACTCTTCGACCTGGTTCGTGGTCAAGGAAGAATCATTGAGGCCATGTCGGATATTGTCGAGCACCGAGCCTGAGAAGATTACGGATTCCTGGTCGACCAAGGAAATATAATTTCTCAGACCCGTAATGTTGAAGTCACATATGTCGTGACCGCCAATGGTTATCTTACCCGACGACACGTCGTATAACCTGAGGAGGAGTGAAACAAATGTGCTCTTGCCGGAACCACTGGGACCTACAATAGCATTCATCGCCCCACCTTCCAGTGTAAGATCCAGACTTTCAAGAGCTCGCACAGCAGTCCTGGCAGGATAGGCAAATGAAACGCTATTAAAGCATATATCTGAGTGCATAGTATTTTCATCCGGTGTACTGCCTTGGGTCGAGTAGACATCTATGTCAGGTTGCGGCCGATCCAGTATCGCGAAGATCTTCTCTCCGGAAGCGGCCGCAGTTGCAAAGACACCCAAAAAGGGGCCAAACTGTCCGACCACGAATGCCGCGTCAAGGATGAGGAAGACAACTGCGTAGATTGTTCCGGCATTATGGGCTTCAGTCGCGATCGCAATATTGGACCCTTCCCAGAATGCCAAAGCATTAGCAGCATATGCAACGAAATAGACACAACCAAGCATGATCGCGCCTGCCATGGACTTTCGTATCGCAAAACGAGCAGCAAGACGCAGCAGACGACTATGTTCATCACTCAAGCGATCAGCCATGCCAAATGCTTGGACGACTCGGACCGCGTCGATGGAACCCTCGGCAATTCTGGCAGCTGATTCTGTGTACTCCGACGCTGCTCTGGCGTATTTGGCCACTCTAGAGGAGCCGACAACAACGATCGTGATCATGAGTGGAATGACAGCAGCAAGAAGGATTCCAGTCAATTTTGCATTCAGAATGAATCCAACAACGAAAGCCGCAACGAAATAGCTGATGGATTGAATGAAAATGCCGACTTTCTCTGAAGTACCGATCTGGATCAATTCGATCTTCTCGGTGAGTAAATTTGTCACATCTGGGTTCTCGACATCGAAAAAAGCCTGATCCAAACCCAGGAGTCGTTGAACCAGCATCTCACGCAACTTCCTGGAAAGTCTCTCTCCAGTCAACCCCCAACAGATTGTATACCCAGCCGTTACTGCGAAGTAGCCAACAGCCACCCCCATAAGTTGTACAAGAGCCGTGTGAAGTTCGTGTTCCGAGGGAGGAAAAGAATTGATGATCTTTTCGAAAATAAGACCGATGATTGGCAGTGGCACACCAGCTGCAATCGCGAAGAGAATGCCAGCGAGGAGTGTTAGGCGCTCGCTGGCACTCTTGAGCGGCCAGAAGAGTGAAAGATAGGATACTTTGAAAGGATTTTTGCCACAGATCTGTCGAACGCACTTCCGAGATATCGCAACAAATTCCGTACGCCATGGCGGAGACGCTGTCTGCGCGTTGTTAAGGGTTTGAAGTTCGATGTCCGTATTCCTATCCACATTTCTCTCGACGCTTCTTGACCTCATCCTGCTACATTCGTAAGTCTGAGAAGGCCCTCTGCCTTCTCTTCCAGCATCGTGGCGAACATCCTTTCGCATACTTCTGGACTTGACTAGAAGTCAGGTGTAGTCGAGACAGCGTGTGTTGCAATGCACAGGTCTGCCGTTGGAGGGCGAGATATCACGACGGCGCTGATCTCTAAGAATGTATTGTCGTCATTCCGTATTTTGACACGCTGAGAAGCTCAGAAGCAATTGGACAAATACGTTTCACGAGTGAATCAAGGAAATCATCATTTTTCTCATAGGAAAGACTCATGAGATGGTGTCACGTGTAGGTAGCACACCAGCGTAGTACATGAGAAGGACTTCGCACTGTTGACGCCTAAGTAAGATCTCCATCTGATTACCCACATCGTGGTACACCGTAAGAAAGCGTATTACACAATTTTTCGAGAACTTCAAATTAGTGACGCGGCTGGCAGAACTTAGCTTCGAAGCATCTTCACTTCGCGCGTACGATCGTCGCACGTTGCTGATTGAGGAGATCCACGGCACGGCACTCCTGACATCGATATCCTGTGACGTGTGGTAACTATCCATTTCAGACATGAGTGGAGGTTATACATTTTTACAGAGAAGGCCGTTATACGGTACGTCTACCTCAGCCATGACTATCCAGCGGTACCTGAGTGTTTGAATGGGGCAAAAGATTGACGATGTTACGAGTGCACTCTGCCGAGACTTGCGATCCACTACTAATATCTGATTAGATTAGCCGTTGTCGGAGCGCGTCAAGAGCGCTGCGGATCAGATTAGATGTCCCGATATCGCGTTTCATATGCAATCTCTCACTAGCGCATTACCGAAGAAAAATCAGATTAGATTACCCAATGACGGAAACACTCTACACTGGACCCGCGAACGAGGAAGGTCAAAATGTCGGTGCAACGCAAGATGATCTGCATGGGCGATGTGTCATAAGTCAGGTGTCGCTGTGCAACATCAAACCTTCGTCGAGACTTCTGGATCAGAGAGAGACTATTATATTCGACCTCGGAGATCTTTACATATGATCAGTGGCATACTGGGCCACCACGTGGATGAGAGGAGCTCTTTTGCACTGGGGAGTGTGCCTTTAACTAGTCCCGACCTCCACTAAGGGTTAGCTGGCATACGTAGAAGATGCTCCAATTCTTAGCGTGTGACCCTTTGATGTATGACTGTGACCATTATGATTTGGAAGGACCACAAAGCGCATTGAAGCGCCGCGCTGAATACGCCTACACGTGTCGTACTAGATGGGGGTGTTTGACAATCTTTTTGGATGATCAGTATTTCCTGCGATGCTACGGGAAAACGTGCTTCGCTGCAAAATCGCGTATTTGTGGCTGCTCAGGTCAACAGCGGTGTACCTGCCTTCACTTTGAGTTGTACATACCTTGCTCGATGACTTCTTTTTTCTGACAGTTGATGCACTTGTTGATAATCTTCCTGCGATCGCAGCAACATGCCCAGTCCATCTACGGAATCCGTGTATAACGGTGTCTATATGGACGACTCACTTTCGATTCTTAATCCAAATCCCAAACCACTCGACGGACCAAGTTTGTTACATTTCCTGATCGCTGGTCCGCAACATGATGGAGTTGCACTTGAGTACACGAATGCAGATGGGAAACAGATCTGGTTTTCGTACAAGAAACTTCACGCCGAAGCTGAGCGGCTGGCATCACGAATTGTGCAAAGTTGGGGCAGCAACGTAGGCCATCAGTACCAAATCATTCCGCTATACATAACACAGTGTCCCTCGCTGTATATATCACTGTTGGCCATTCTGAAAACTGGAGCTGCGTTCTGTCCCATAAATCTGGACATCCCGGAGGATCGATTGAAGTTCATCTTGAAAGATACGCAGGCAGGAACTCTGTTAACTACTTCTGCCTTGCGTTCAAGTTTGCCGGTGCTGGATGATGTGAATGTCATCGTTGTCGACGAGGACGATCTGAAATCCGAATATGGACATATCTCATTGCCGACTTCTCTGCCAGAGGACGCTCTTGCGTATGTCATGTACACTTCTGGCAGTACAGGCTTGCCGAAAGCTGTATGCCTTCCTCATTTGGCTGTGTCTCAGTCTCTTCTAGCCCATGACAAGCACATCCCACCTTTCGACCGCTTTCTTCAATTCGCTAGTCCAACTTTTGATGTCAGTGTATTTGAGATATTCTTTCCTTGGATGAGGGGTCGGACCCTCATTTCGTGCGAGCGCGGCCGACTACTGAGTGACCTTCCGGGCACTATTACAGCCCTGAACGTTGATGCGGCGGAATTGACACCTACTGTTGCAGCGAGTCTTGTCCGAAGCAGGAATAATGTACCGACTCTCAAAATGCTGCTGACTATCGGTGAAATGTTGAACCCGCAAGTGATTCAGGAGTTCGCCGGATCGGGCCTGCAATCTAGCATACTTTACGGCATGTATGGACCCACCGAAGCTGCAATACATTGCACGCTGCAGCCGAGTTTTGGTGTCGACATGCCTGCTGGAACAATTGGCGTGCCACTTGACACCGTATCCTGCTTCGTGGTCAAACCTGCGGAATCTGCTGAGCTGGCTAACACGATTGAAATACTACCACAAGGAGAAATTGGCGAGCTTGTGGTCGGTGGACATCAGCTGGCTTCTGGATATCTCAACCGGGATGAGCAAACACGTTCGGTCTTTGTCTCCCATCCCACATTCGGAAGTCTTTATAGGACTGGCGACAAGGCACGTCTACTTCCAAATGGCGTCTTGGAATGTCACGGCCGTATCTCGAGTGGACAAGTCAAGCTTCGAGGACAGCGAATCGAGTTGGGAGAGATTGAACACGCTGCGTCGAAGGTGCAAGGGTGTCATGCAGTTGTTGCCAGTGTTATCTCAGGGCAACTTATTGTATTCTGCGTAGTCGAAGACAGCTCCGTGACGACCGATGACCTACAAACTGCGTGTCGCAAATGGCTGCCGAAGTACATGATACCTAGCGATGTTGTTCTCCTGGACGATTTCCCCTATCTACCCTCCGGAAAAGTTGACAAACGTACGCTCGAAGGAAACTACAAGTCACGAGTCACGGCATCAGTTGTAGATCACGACAGTATCTCAGCAGGTCTCATGAACATCTTACAAACATTGCATCGTGTGTTGCATGTCGAAGTTAGTGTTTCAACGAATCTCGGAACAGTGGGGCTTGATTCGCTCAAGGCAATCCAAGTTGCCTCAGAACTTCGAAAGGGAGGTATTACATCAATCAGTGCACTTGATCTTTTAGCATCTTCGACCGCACGGGATCTTCAAAGCTTACTTGATGCAAGTTCTTCACTACCTGCGACAAATCGAGAGCTCGCGCAGGCAATGAGTCAAGCTCTTGATAGCATCAGGCAGCATACTTACGACAACCTTCTTGTTGATTATGATAGGGCACAAATACAGGAAATACTGCCGTGTACGCCAGTGCAAGACGCCATGCTATCAGAAACAAATCAAGATCCTAGGGCCTATTGTAATTCGTTCGAATTATCTCTGTCGTATGGAATGGATATGATAGAAATGAGGTCACATCTTATCCGCCTTGCTGAAAGCCATCCCTTGTTACGCTCTGGCTTTTGTCTATCAGGCACTTCACTCAGCACGTACTCGCAATTGACACGACAACATATCGACGAATCACAAATCCAAGCGGTGGAGGAATTCAATCTCTCTTTCTCCATCGATGACCCTGCAACGCTATTATACCCATTGATGATCCAGTACAAGCAGGACAATGGTGCTTTGCGGATATTGTTTCAACTGCATCACGCCCTTTACGATCAATGGTCCATCGAGATTTTGATCGATGATCTCAATGATAGCATTCACGAACGTAGAATTAGCGACCGACCTAGCTTCAAAGCTATCAATGAGTTCTACTTAGAGCTTTCACTTTCTCGGGACTCGCAAGAAGAGTCCCTCGAATTCTGGAGCAACTATCTTTCTGGCGTTGTTCCAAGCCACTTGCCGTCTCTGACGGGAGATAAACATCTAGCGGGATCGTTGGACGTAGCACATTACGAGATGAATATCGACATGTCAATCACCAGACAGGCTGCACATAAAATGGGTGTCAGTACCCATGTGTTCTTCCAGGCAGCCTTTACTTATCTACTCGGCATGTACATGGGATCTCCTGATGTAACATTCGGCACAGTCTTTTCAGGGCGAACACTTCCCATTGCTGATATCGAACACATTTTTGGGCCTATCCTGTCCACTTTGCCGACTCGTGTTAACATGTCTGACACAAGGACATTCGGCGACATATTACGAAAACTACAGGGAGACAATCGCGACATCATGAAACATGGTACTGTGTCGCTATCGGATATCAAAAGAACATCGGGAGCTCCTCCAGGAGAAGGACTCTTCGATAGTATATTCGTCTGGCAGGAAACGGCTCGCATGCCTGGGCGAAATCCTAACACATGTCGGCTGCTTGAAACGCGAGATTATCTAGAGTTTGGCCTGACGCTCGAGTTAGAGCCATCGCAGGAAGGTGTCAGAGCGAAGGCTACATATCAGTCTAACTTACTAGCAGCAGCTGCTGTGGGTACAATGCTGAGACAAATTGAAGCCATAGTGGCCTTCTGCGTCAAAAGCCCTGACACTTTGGTTCAAGATGTCGGTCAGTCCTTACCATCATCGCTGCTTTCATTAGCCAATCCAGAGCCGCAGAACTTCGTGTATAATCAAGGCCTCAACAGTACGGTTGAGAAACATGCGATTCATAACCCTGATAAGCTGGCTCTATGCTTTGCCACTGATATCGATGAGGCACAGGTCACGACGCAAGAATTGACTTATGAAGAACTCAACACCAAGGCTAATAAGCTGGCTCACTTTCTGGTGTCTATTGGCACAAGGCCCGATGAGCTGGTATGTATATGCATGGAGAAGTCGATCGATCTCTACATCGGTATCCTAGCTATTGTCAAAGCCGGTGCGGGCTATTTGCCACTTGTGCCAGAGATACCCTCTGCAAGATTGGGCCGCATTCTCTCGGACGCTAAGGTGAAGACTGCCCTTACCGATGGTCAGGTCTCGCCTATCATCAACGACATTGGCTCTTGTAAAGCCTATGAAATTGCGTCGATCGACCTCTCCACTTTTCCAACGACCAATCCCGATATACTCGCTGACCCATCGAACATCGCTTATGCGGTATTCACGAGTGGAACCACGGGACAGCCTAAGGGAGTACTCGTAACACAAGAGAACATATTGAGCAATCTAACAGTGCTGGAGAAGATATATCCTGTTGGTGAAGATTCGAGGCTTCTGCAGGCATGCAGTCAAGCTTTCGATGTGAGCGTATTCGAGATATTCTTTTCATGGTTCACCGGAATGTGTCTGTGCTCGGCAACCAAAGACGTGTTGTTCAGAGACATCTCAAATGCCATAAATCAGCTTGAGGTAACACACCTCTCGCTCACGCCAACGGTCGCTTCGCTCGTCGATCCCCAGAGTGTGCCCAAGGTTGAATTCCTCGTCACAGCTGGTGAGGCGGTCACTACGCAAGTGCATAGGGCATGGGCAGGGAAAGGTCTGTACAACGGTTACGGACCTTCAGAGACAACAAATATTCTTTCCGTCAATCCGAAAGTACGAGAGTGTCACCCGCTCAACAACGTCGGCCAACCCTTTGAGAACTCCTCGGCTTTCGTCCTCTCACAAGATTCAGGTTTTTCTCCATTACCAACTGGTGCTCTTGGTGAGCTTTGTTTCGGCGGACAGCAGGTCTTTCGCGGATACCAGGCAATGGAAGAGTTGACGAACAGCAAAATCGTTGACCACCCAACCTATGGTCGTGTGTATCGCAGCGGCGATCTTGGGCGTATGCTTCCAGATGGCACTCTCTTGATTGAAGGACGCGTGGATGATCAACGGAAACTCAGGGGCCAGCGCATCGAGCTTGGAGAAATCTCCAGCACCCTTCTTCGCGCGCCCTTCGTCCAAGATTGCTCAGTTCAGATCATCGGAGAGACCAAAGAACTGGAACGTCTCGTGGTTTTCTGGATTCCGAGTGAGCGAGCGTCACAAGAATATGCGTTGCTTGACCCTGTGGAAGATCTTAGTAGTCACATCATACAGCTGTTTCAGCTGCTGGGTGATGAGCTCCCGATGTATATGATTCCATCGTTACTGGTACCACTCACAGCTTTACCTATGACTTCGCAGGGCAAGATTGATCGAAGATGTCTAAGAAATGACCTAGAGAACCTCAGCCCGGAAGCGCTTACTGGCTATTCGCTAGCTACCGAGGAAGACAGTAGCGTCGAACCCCAGACAGATACCGAGCGTAATCTAACCGTCGCACTCGCAGAAGCATTGCAGATTCCTCAACTCACTGTTAGTCGCAATACATCTTTCTTTGCTCTTGGACTGGATTCAATCTCCGCAATCCGTTACGCCAAGGCAGTAAGGTCCTTGCTCGGGGTATCGCTGGATGTTTCGACAATTCTCAGGAGATCAAGCGTAGCTAGATTGGCCACTGCAATCGAGAGTTCCTCTTCATTGCCTGCTACCAGTATGGGAAATCACAGTACATCTGCACGGGCGAGCACAGTGGGCACCTCTCTAGGGTCGCACGTCATCGAGAATTTCGGGGCGCATAACAAGACTGTAGTGTCTGTACTACCGTGCACTCCTTTACAAGAGGCAATGCTCGCCGAGAGCTCTGCGGGGTCAAATACCGCGTATTTCAACCGCACACTGTTTAAATTATCATGCGATGTTTCTCGATTGCGAAAAGCATGGGAAGAAATGGTCAAAAGGCATGATATCCTCAGGACTGCTTTTGCAGAGAGCGATGATGCAAGATATCCATATCTACAAGTCGTCCTTTCTGAGATCGAAATGCCTTGGCAACAGATGGGCACTTGGACAGAGAGCCCCAGATCCCTTCTTGAGCCTCATATGGAACAAGACATGAAGCTAGTGCTAGGCTTCGAACCACCATATGCCATGAAAGTGTATGAATCTTCGTCAGCCGTGTATCTCTTGCTGGACATGCATCATGCGTTATACGATGGCAATGCAATGTCCAATCTCCTTCTCGAAGTCGAACGATCGTACCATGGAGTTGCGCTGCCTGCTCCCGCAAGATTCGAGGCCTTCCTAGATCATATCGTGTCTTTGGATATGGACGCGGCGGAAGCCTTCTTCGCTGCACAGCTCGATCAATACATACCCCACCCCTTCCCTAGGCGTGACGGACCTGAAGCAAAAGCTAGATACGGCGTGACAACTACACAACTTCCATGCAAATTGTCAATAGTGCAGAGTTTTCTCCGCAAGCACAACGTAACAATGATTGGGCTAGTACAGGCTGCCTGGGTCAAGGTCCTATCAACTGCGCAAAATCAAGATGATCTTTGCTTTGGTAGCGTACTGAGTGGTCGTAGTGCGCCTGTAGAAGGCGTCCTATCCCTCGTTGCGCCATGCTTCAACACGGTCCCTGTTCGCGTCAATGTTGCTAAATCTCGTACAAACCTAGCTTTGATCAAGACCCTACAGAAGATCAATGTAGACTTACTCCCTCATCAAATGACTCCGCTCCGTCGAATTCAAGCCAAGATGTCACTCGGAGGTCAGCGCCTGTTTGATTCACTAATTCTTCTACAACAATCTGAGGCTGCACGCGATACCACTGTTTGGCAATTAGAGGGCGAGTCTGGGGATATGGGTGTAAGTAACCCCCCAAAAACTTCAATGCAAAGCAATACTAAGCCCATCACAGTTCCCATGTATTGTGGAAGTCTTGCCACAAGGCGATACCGTTACCGTATCACTTCATTATGATAGGTAAGACCATAGCCGTTCTGACGTTATCACACCACTGATTATTGGTTTCCACCAGACATTACATCGATAATGAGTCTTCGATCAACGCCCTCCGTTCAGCTTATATGGCCGCCTTCGGTTCCTGTGTTGACTATCCGTCTGGCGACGCATTGGATCTGATTGGATTCGACAAAGCCCTGCTTTCAGGAATGCTAAGATCCAATCCGGAATCTCTCGCGAATCTTGAAAGTCAATCAACAGAATCTAGCACAATCGGAAATTCCCACGAAGACTGGTCCTCAACAGAACTAGAGATTCGAAAAGTCTTCGCCGCAGTTTCTGGAATGCCTGAAGATCGGATATCGAGAGATACGACCATATACAGAATCGGACTGGACAGTATCAGTGCAATCAGGGTGTCTAACCATCTCCGCAAGAGAGGCTTTCACCTGACTGCAGGGCATGTATTGGAAAATCCGTCTTGCTCGCAACTTGCCTCAGCGGTACAAAGCCAGGGCACAAGTCCAAGCCAAACTACTCCAGCATGCGATTTTCAAGCGTTCGACAGACGTTTCCGCGCTTCTATCAAGTCATCTAATGAGGTGCTTCGCACCAAGCAATTCACTATACGACCTTGCACCGCAGTTCAAGCTGGTATGATCAGTCAGTACCTACAGTCAGAAATTCAGCAATATTTCAACCATACGTTCTATCTCTTGGACACCGATGCTACTAAGAGTCAAGTAGCACAGGCATGGGGTCAGGTCATGGCCAGGCATGAGATGCTTCGTACAGGATTTGTGGGCATAGAAGATACGCTCCATCCCTTTGCAATGCTTACGTATCAGGACTGGAATCCGCAGTCTACTGAACTTCGTTCCAAGATTACCAATGGCGCGATACTGTCTTTCGCTGAACGTGAGCGTGCTGCGGCAAAGTCAGTCCGAAAAGATCTACACTATCCACCCTGGTGTTGGGATTTGTTCAGCTACGATGGCAGGCCATGCTTACAATTCTCGGCCCACCACGCACTGTTTGACGCAGAAACGCTGCGATTCATCCAGAATGATCTACGTCTAGCTCTGGAAGGCCACGCAGTTCCTACGCGCGGGTCGATTGACAGCGCGCTGACCTCGATCATAACGAGTAGCACAAACAAACAACTCGAACAAGCAGCTTTCTGGTCAAATCATCTTAAAGATGCACCAGTCAGTCGCTTTCCTAATCTCTGCCCGGTTCGAGTCTCCGAGGGTAGTATTTCCGAGATCGAGACTATCTGTAGAGTCTCTCAGAGTGCTATGGAAGACCGATGTCGGACCATGTCTACGACTTTGCAGGCTGCTGGACAAGCTGCGTGGGCACGACTGCTGGCAGCATACAGCGGAGAGTCACGTATATGCTTCGGAGTAGTGCTCTCTGGAAGAAACACAGCCGAGACAATGGCGTGTCCTTTCCCCTGCATCACAACTCTCCCGATAACTGCGGATACATCCTTGGCCAATGACGAATTATTGCCAGAGCTATTGAGCTCCCTCACAGCTATTCGGAAGTATCAATTCACCCCACTTACAGACATACAACGATATGCTGGAAGGCCAAGTGAAGCTCTATTCGACAGTCTTTTCGCATATCAGAAACCTCTAATTGAGGATTCACCAGACTCCTCATGGGACATCGCCCACACAAGTGCTTCTGTAGACTATTCAATCTCGATTGAAATGGAAGTCCTCCCTCGTGATCAACTCCGATTCCGGCTCACGGTAAACACTGCGCATATACCTTCCCCACAAGGTCGCATCATGCTAGGCCAATTTGAGTCCCTCCTAATGTCTATCCTGGGCGAGTCTCATAGAGACGGATTAAGTCTGTCAGTGGTCCCACCCAAGCATCCAGTGCTTCCTACGGACATTCGCTTCTTGCACGAGTTCGTCGCTGCCACAGTATCAGCTTGTCCAGATCGCATTGCCATGGAATTTGTTCGGAACCTTGTGGACGGACAAGTGAGCAGCAAGAGCTGGACCTATCGCGACCTCGACGAGGAAAGTAACCGCGTTGCTCAGTTCCTTGTCCAGAGGGGTGTGCAATCCAACAGCGTCGTAGCCGCGTCCTTCGACAAGTGTCCAGAAGCCTCATTCGTCTTTCTCGGAATTCTCAAAGCCGGCTGTGCATTTTGCGCCATCGACCCCACAGCACCTGTTGCTCGCAAACAATTCATACTCGAAGACTCAAACGCAAAACTTCTGTTCACGTCTGCAAATACTGTCAAGGAGCTTGAAGGCACGTCCTCTTGCGAGATCGTGAATGCTATTGACAACGAAGAATTGCAATGCATGCCGGTTGAGGCGGTACCAGAGCCCAGGTTGACACACTCTTCCATAAGCTATGTTTTGTATACCTCAGGCACGACCGGCCTTCCTAAAGGTTGTGAGCTTACACACGATAATGCGGTGCAGGGATTGCTTGCATTCCAAGAGATCTTCTCTGGTCGATGGACCAAGGACTCGCGTTGGCTTCAATTCGCGTCGTATCACTTTGACGTTGCAGTGCTGGAACAATTCTGGACCTGGAGTGTAGGCATTCGTCTTGTTTGTGCCCCAAGAGACTTAATCCTCGAGGACCTTGCTGGGTTTATCGATACGCTTCAGATTAGCCACCTGGACCTTACGCCATCACTGGGTAGACTGCTCGATCCCACTCTCGTACCTAGCCTACATCAGGGTGTGTTCATCACCGGAGGTGAGGCAGTAAAACAAGATATGATAGAATCCTGGGGTGACTTTGGTTGCTTGTTCAACTTCTATGGCCCTACGGAGTGCACGATTGGAGTGACGACGTTCCCATGCGTACCATGCGAGGGAAAGCCATCCAACATTGGCTGGCAGTTTCCTAATGTCGGTACCTTTGTTCTTGCTCCAGGTACTAAAACCCCCGTCATGCGTGGTGGGATAGGCGAGCTCTGCATCTCCGGTAAACTTGTTGGTAAAGGATACCTCAACCGACCTGAGCTTACAGAAGACCGATTTCCCAACCTCGATGGATACAACGAGCGTATCTACAGGACTGGAGATCTGGTACGCCTGCTGCACGATGACAGTATCGAATTTCTAGGTCGTCAAGACAGTCAAGTCAAACTCCGAGGACAGAGACTTGAAATTGATGAGATCGAATCAGTTATCCGAACTTGTCCGGATATACAAGATGTGGTTTGCCTTGTCGCGAAGCATCCCAAGCAAGACAAGGATCTACTTGTTGGTTTCATCGGCTTGTCCCCCAAACGGAAGCAATTCCCGCCTACTCCGGCGTCTGTAGAATCAAGCCAATCTATCATTGCAGCAGCCAGGGCCGCTTGCGAAGAGCGTCTGCCGGGCTACATGGTTCCAACTCATTTTATCCCGATCGAGCATATCCCCTTATCGATCAACAACAAGGTTGAAGAGAAGCAACTTCGGCAACTCTATCGCGAGCTACCCAACAGTACTGTTCAACAGTACTCCGCACAGTCGCAAGATCAGAAGCCATTGAACAGTACCGAGCAAAGCATCGCCCGGATACTGGCTTCTCTACTCAAGATCAACGAGTCAGAGTTGAGCGGATCTTCTAACGTATTCGCCCTTGGATTGAGCTCCATTACTGCCATTCAGTTTGTGCGAAGATTGAAAGCTGGAGGTTTCCCTCGCGCACAAGTTACAATGGTCATGCAAAATGCTACAATATCGGGATTGGCAAAGACAATTAGTACGGATACACAACACGACAATAGAGGTATCATTGCTGCCAAACAGTCAATATCAGCATGCCGGCAGAGGTATAGAGGCTTCGCCTCCCAGATTCTTGGCAGTGATCCAGATGACATTGAGGATATTGCAGCCTGCACCCCATTACAACAGGGCTTAATATCACGTTCGATGAATGCCGACTCTCTGCTGTACTTCAATGCTCTCCGTTATGAGCTGCAGTCCGTCAACGTGGAGCAGCTCAAAGATAGCTTCCAGCAAGCAGTCAAGCAGACGCAGATCCTGAGAACGGCTTTTATCGAGACCGACGATGGATATGTACAAGTGGTGAAGAACAGCACGCTGCTCACGTGGTACGAGATCCTTGACGTCACAGAAGGCGCTTTAGAGGATAGACTGAAAAAGCGAAAAGAAGAATGGCGGTCTAGAAATGATCCTCATCTACTGTCTCCATTCGAGGTTGTTGTGGCACAATCCCACGATCGCATCGTCCTGGTGGTACATATACACCACGCCCTCTACGATGGCAACTCTATTGACATACTGCTCGACAACATTACGGGATTGTATCGTGATCACGGTGCCAATTTCGGAAGGCCCTTTATCGAAGTACTCCCTTTCGGTCCTCTGCGTCAAGTGGAAGGTGTTAAGGATTTCTGGCTCGAGTACCTTGACGACTTACACAAAGAGCCAATGACTTCGCTCGATCAGGCAGGCAGCCACGACATCTTACAGTCCGTCAACAGCGATCTACTGGTTGGTGCAGATCAAATTCGGAAGTCCCTCAATGTTACACTACAAGCCATTGTGCAAGCCGCTTGGTCAGCCACTCTGAGAAAATACTACCAAGGTGGAATTGGTGCTGTTGTCTCAGGTCGCTCGCTCGATTTTGATGGCGTTGAGAGTGTTCTGGGGCCCCTCTTCAATACGATCCCTTTCAATCCTGTTGTTGGCAAGGATGACTCATGGAGTGATCTCGTACAGAGATGTCATAGTTTCAATGTTTCGGCATTGCCTTTCCAGCATACTCCAATTCGAGACATCACGAAGTGGCTCAAAGGAGGCCCATCCGAACCCTTATTCGATACTTTGTTTGTCTTCCAGAGTGGAATCCAAGACCATGGGAGCGCGCAGCAGCCTATGTTCATCTTGCAGGATGATACTCAATTCGAAGCTGATTATCCGCTATCCTTCGAAGCACAGGAAACATCAGAGGGTGTCCTGACATTGACTATCGCCGCCAAAGGTTCAATATGTTCGCGACCGCGAGCAGCGCAGCTTCTCGAAGAATTCGAAGGAGCATTATCGGCAATTATCTCTGACCCTCACGCTAATATCGGTCTATCGCTACAACATGATTTCCAGGTCACTAAGCATCGATCAATCAGTCGTAGTATAGGCAAGGATCTCAATGCGACCCAGGATTTCTCTTGGTCTCCGCAGGCCCTGGTACTTCGTTCTGAGATAGCTTCATTGGCGTCGTTGGACGAATCCGATATCGATGAACATGTTTCGATCTTCGAACTGGGTCTGGACAGCGTTGATGCAGTCAAACTTTCGTCACGCTTGAAGAAAAAGGGTCTTGTGGTTGCTGTGAGCGCTCTCATGCGGTTGCAGACAATACCCAAGATAATAGACTCTTTCAAAAAGTCTGCGACATCTCAAAAGAGAGAGGCTTCGCATGGCTTTATCACCGAGTTGGAACCGCTTTTGACCGAATATGCTGGAAGAAGTACATCAGGGTCGTCGTTGATAGAACGAGTTCTGCCGGCGAGTCCGATGCAGGAAGCACTCGTCTCTGAGATGATTAAGTCGGGGCACAATGCTTATTTCAACCATGATGTCCTCAAGATCTCTGAGTCCATCGACATTGCGGATCTTGCAAGGGCTTGGACGGACGTTGTCCATTCTTCACCGATCTTACGTACCGGATTCTTGGAAATTGATGATCCTGATCTGGATGTGACGTTCGCACAGATTATAAGCAAGCCACAAACACTTATAATCAACAATGTTGATCTCGATACTGACGATTTTGCTCCTTTGCTCAAGTCTGTCCAGCATGAATTTCAGTCCAGATCATTGACTGAACCGCAATTCCAGCTGACGTGGGTAACTACCAAGTCAGGCAGATATCTCGTCCTATCAATTGCGCACGCGTTGTATGATGGGTATAGTCTGTCGTTAATACATGAGGATGTTGGCGAAGCATATCATGGTCGGTACAAACCTAGACCATCTTATCTTGAAGTTCTGGAAGGTACTCTAAGTGCCTCTCAAGAAGGCGCCACCACATTTTGGCGAGGCTTGCTCTCCGGTGCCAACAAAACAAATGTAGTTTCCAAAGAGGAACTGCACGGGTCGTCAACAACCTTTAGGCGAGAAAAGCGCAGCAAGGTCGCCTCGTCCGATGTAACGAAATTCTGCAAAAACGAAGGGATCACGACTCAGGCCTTGTGCCAAACCGCTTGGGCATTTGTTCTTGCTCATCTGGTTAGGGACATGGACGTCATGTATGGCGTCGTCTTAGCAGGACGCGACACTGCCTTGGCTCAGCTAGTCACGTATCCTACGATGAACACCGTGGTCATGAGGTCGATACTGCACGGCTCTAGACGAGATATGTTGAAGTACATGCAAGGGACAATTGCAGACTTGACCGAGCATCAGCATTCTCCCCTTCGACAGATTCAAGCGGCCTATAGAAGAACGATGCCGACCGATGGTTCACAGACAGTCGATTCACTGTTCAATACTCTTTTCACTTTCCAAAGAAGGCCTGAATCATCAGCTACTTCATCTCCCGCGCTATACCACTCTGTAAATGGAGCATCGGACGTCGAGTATCCCATTGCCGTGGAGGCCGAAGTGCTAGAAGAGGGACTATTCTGGCGTACGGCTTGCAAGAGTACTGTCTTTTCTGAAGACGAGACCGAGAACATGCTCGAACAACTTGACCTGGTTATGAGCGAGATCATGGCCCGTCCCGAGAATCCTTCATTTGAGGTTAAAGCTCAAGAGATAGGCATCTGCTCTCTGCCACCATTTAGAGATACAAGCTTTGGGTCAGTAGCAGACTCTCAACCGCTTCAGGATGTCTCGCCTACACCACACAGTCCGGAACAATGGTCACTCGAAGAGGATACCATCCGCAGCGTTATCGCGCAGGTCAGCAAGACTCCGACAGAAGAAATCTCCAAACAAACGCCTATCCAAAATCTGGGGGTCGACTCCATCAACGCCATCAAGATTTCTGCCTTGCTACGCAAGAAATCTCTCAAAATAAGTGTCGGGGATATAATACGCGCAGGTTCTATAGCAAACATGGCGGCAACACTGCAGGCACGAAACTCCGGGTCACAGCCACTCCCTGTTGCTTCGTCGAGTGACCAGGTCTCGACAGACATTTGCTTGAAACGGAACCTAATACCTGAACGATTTGGCTTAAACAGACAGGATGTTGAAAGCTTCCTCCCAGCCACTTCAGGTCAAGTTTACATGCTCAGTGCTTGGCAGCGTACGATGGGACAAGTTTTCTACCCAGAGTTTGAGTATGTCTTGGCCGGCGATATCAGTCACAACGACATTCGAGCAGCTTGGACAAGCCTAGTGGAGCATCATGCCGTTTTGCGAAGTGTTTTCTATGCCACAAAAGACGAAGAAATACCCTTCATACAAGCTATCATGAGAAGCGTCAAGGATTCATACATGGATCTAGACACTGGCGACGATAGCACGAGCACAACACTGACGCAGCCGTACGCACACTTGAGGGTCAAGTCCCTGCCTGATGGATTTGGTCTTGGTCTCAAGATTCATCATGCATTGTACGATGCTGTCAGCCTGCCGCTTCTGCTGGCAGAGCTTGAACAACGACTCAGGTCTCAAAATCCGCAACCACCGTCTATCGTTGCACAACCATCCTTCTCGGACTTCATTACTCTCAGCTCGGGTCATGAGGTGAAAAAGAGCCAAGAGGAATTCTGGACCGACTACTTGCGCGGGACATCTGCTCTGCCTTTAGCGAGAACATCGCTTGACTCGTCCAGCAGAAGGATAGAAACCTTCGATCCTTCAGTCGTACCCATGAATGAGCGTCACGAGGCAGTACTTCGCAAACAAGGAATCAATATCCAAGCCCTGTTCTTCGCCGCATATGCCCAAGCGTATGTGGGCATTGCTCGACACGAAGCGGCGCCAGAAACAAATGAAGATGTCGTGATTGGCATTTACATGGCGAATCGCTCGCACCTGGACGATCTCTCCGCAGTTGCAGCGCCGACCGTGAATCTAGTGCCATTGCGAGTCAGGTCACCGCACAAGCAGTCACTTGTGGATGTAGCCAAACAGATCCAGAGCTATCTCCAAGCGATTGGCACCGTAGCCAATTCCACAGCAAGCCTATGGGAGATTGAGAAGTGGACCGGAGTCAAAGTCGACACGTTTGTCAACTTCATCAAGATACCGGAGCGAGACGACGATGCCGAGGACGCGCAGCAAAAGCCAGAGTCGTCGAGTGTAGCCATCGGAGAAGCACAAGACGGACGAACGACAGCGAAGAGAAGCCAAGTACACGAGAGCAGCGCAGCGGACTTCAAGCTCCCGACTGAGCTACAGAAGAACATCGTCAAGGATGCCTACCTAGTAAGTCTCACCCTTTCCCTTCCCCGCTTGAGAAAAAACTGCAAACATGAAACTAACACCATCATCACAGCCATCGCTAGACATAGAAGCAACGGTCTCCAACGGAGCACTAGGTATCGGTGTGTTCGGATGGGAACAGATGATGGGGCTCGAAAGAGCCGAGAGGTTGATAGAACAAATTGCTGAAGCCTTGACGAGTGTCGTCAACGTTGTTGAATGATGATGGAAAGCTGATAGACACACTGGATCAAGTACATAAGGGGTTCGAGCAATGGAGTTGGAGGGGCGGGGAGGGGGAGTTTTGTTTTTTTCCTGTTGTCGTTGCGCTCATGTATTTTGATTCGAATCAGATCATACACGGTGTGAGTTTTCGAGTAAAAAAAGATAACCATCACGCTTTGTGCACTTGTGTAAGAAGCTATATCAACAAAGCCAACTTTCGTCGTTCGGGACGTCGCCGAGTACACCTCGTTGTCGTCGTCGGATGGTCACATATCAATCCCGCCACTGACTGTAGACACACTCGGTATCTGTTCTTCAAACACATTGCTCATCATCAATTGACTATGCATGTATGTCCAGATCGATCCACGAGCGTCAGATCGCAAAAGAAAAAGAAACGCATGACCAACCCGACCGAGGAACTTGGACCCACCGAAGCCCTGGTTCTCTGATCCCCCATCCTCCAAGAAGCGAACAATAAAACAAATCGAAAAACGAAAAGGATTCCTCACACCATCGCCTCAGCCGTCTTAGCATGGCCAGCACTAGGCGGCGAAGGACTCTCCGAATGATGATGATGATGATGATGATGCTGATGAACACTATCATCATTCGTCTGCCTCCTGACCAGCGGCGTAGACCTGAGATCAAAGTTATCGCCATCGATAGTGACAGGGTTCGTATCGCCGACGAGATACAGATACCAATAAACGACGGCGACGAAAAGGCCTCCACCGATGATGTTGCCCAGCGCGGCAGGGATCATGGATTTCCAGATATAGTAGCCGACGGTGATCTTGGGGTGGCCTAGAAAGATAGCCATGGGGATATAGAACATGTTCGCGATGACGTGGTCGAGGCCCAGCAGGACGAAGACGAAGACGGGCCACCAGATGGCGACGACCTTGGAGAAGAACTCGCGGGCGCAGCAGGCGAGGAAACACGCGAGACACACGAGCCAGTTGGCGCCGATGGCGCGCAGGAACACCTGGTGCCATTGGGGAGTGACGACTTTGGCGGTCGCGATGGTGAGGGCTTCGTTTTTGTAGAGGTCGGCCGAGAGGACGCCGCCGTGGCCGATGATGATGCCCACGATGAAGAGGGCGCCGGCGAGGTTGCCCAGGAAGGTCAGCGCCCAGTGTCGAAGCATTAGTAGGATCGAGGTCCGTCGGTGTAGGGTCGATAGCGTCGTGTACATGAAGCTGCCTGTGGCTAGGTCTGCTCCCGTCATGACTATCACTACGAGACCGCCGCCTGCAGAGGTTTGTTCGTGTCAATCACTTTGGGCTATATAGTGGTAAGTGTCGGACCATGTCTTACCGAACTCGAGAGCCCCAAGCATCTTGATGACGCCGGGTGCGTTGGTCTGGAACCAAGGTGCGGCGTTTATGGTGACGAAGCCAGCGCCAGCAAAGGAAAGCAAGGCTCCTGCCATGAAAGCACTCATGATGATCTTGTCGATACGCATCCTCGCTTTGTATGCGCCAGCGCGGGAGGATATCTCGATGGCTTCCTTGGGAGTGTATGCGTTGTGGACAACGCTTATGGGCGCTTGGCCATCGCCGTACTGTGACATGTTCTATTCAAGAGATTTCAAACGCGATCCAAAGTTATAATGTATAAGTTGAGAACAAGCAAGACGCTGTATAGAGCAAGGTCAAGGGAATCCACAGTCGCCTGTTGAGGGTAGCAGCGAGCTAGATATATTGAAGAAAGGCCAAGTGGATCGGCAGTTGCTTCTTCTAAAGCTTGTTCGTGTCTCAAGGCCAGCCAGCAAAACGTGCAGGATAAGACGCATCTCGTGGCGTTTGTCAAGATTCCGGCCTTACATTCAGGAAAGCCAATAATAGGGAGGATCAGCACATCTGGTTGGCAAGGAGGGGGTGGGACTATCATGGGTACCCAGGCCTACCGCTAATCTCAAACCTATGGAGAATGCATGTTGACTTTATCTTGCCTCGGTAGTACACGACTAATGAGTCTCGCGCCACAGCTATGAAAGCTGGACTTGGGGGCAGGCCTCAATTGTGTATCCTTCGATGCAGCACGTTTACGAGATTTTGACATGCACGTGCGGACGAACATGTTGTTTCATCACCAGACACAATGGTGAAGAGATTGGAGTTGGCCTGTCTGACACGGATTGGTGGTCTCAGGACAATGACAGCCATATCACACGGGATCTTGGAGCTGACGGCAGAGCAAGGCCTGGCGAGACCTGATTCGTGCATTTCAATATCTCCTCGACGGTTGGTGATTTTATCTTTTACCATTTACTGGACTGGGGGGGGACCTTGAGCCGCCCGATGTTGATCAACGCGGGGTTACCCCATGGGTACTCCGCAGATCCGATGAGACGAATAGAAAGGGGGTCTGAGATGTGCCGTCTACCTTCGAATTAGTGAAGTTTCAACGCGAGATGCGGTTGCGAGTCTCGCGTCAGACGGTCCATCTTTCACGATAACATGGATCCTAGAAGCAAAAAGTCGTGACGTTGATGTTCAACATATAAGCCAACGCCGCGTCCAAGAGCTTGGCCGAAGCTTAGCAGGTACAAGTACGAGGGAACTTGGCAGACACAACGTTCAGGAGCATGGTATGCAGAGCCAAACCCTCGTGTTCAGGCGTTTCAATTGTTCCTTATGGTAAACGTCCCTGTTTTGCGGCTGAGCATCGAGCACGACATGATCACACTCAATCAAGCATTGTTCTCTCCCACATAAGCAAACAACAACGCCCAGTGAACCGATAAAACCTGAAGAACAGGTGGGTATGCTATTTTCACCAACTTTCGCTATGCTTTTTTGAGTAACGCCGGTGAGTCTAAACCACAACACAAAATCACGATCCCCCGCCCCAGACATCATTAGATTTACTTGCTGCCAGCTTTTCGGACAATCTGCGCAACACCTTGGGCGAGATCTTCGGCCTCGGCTCTCGAAGCAGCTTCGGCGTAGACACGAACGGCGTCCTCTGTGCCACTGGCGCGAGCGAATGACCGACCATCTTTGTATTTCGCGACAAGCTTGTCAATTTCAGCCTGTGCTCCATCCGGGGTCGCCAGCTTGCGTTCTGCGGTGCCCTCGACCGTGGTGAACTGGTTGCGGTCGGCGACTTCCACTCGGACGAGACGGTTAGGAAGATCGGTGTAGTTGTTGAGCCACTCAGTGCAGGAGTAACCCTTGTGTGCCAGAATGACCTCGACGAGAAGCATATCAGAGAGGGCGTCACCGACTGTCTGGTTGATGAGATCGGTAAGTGCGATCAGAGTTCCGAGAGCGTCGGCCTGGGCAGGCGATTGAGGCTCGTGGGTGTGGATGGTCTTCAGAGCGGAGGGAGAGAAAACGACGGTACCATGGCCGTTGGCTTCGAAATAGACACCGACGTCGAAACGGGTGGCGGCGTGGTGCAGATGCTTGACTCCGGTGTTGGTAAAGACAAGCTGGAGACCCAGGTTCTTTTGTACGTAATTGGTGGCGGCTCCGTTGGCGTAGGCGGTCTGCACAACACCGATGTTGAGCTTCTCGAGTAACCCAGATTGGCGAGCGAGATGCCCGATGAAAGAAGCGGCCAGCGTGGCGATGCGATCGCCGTCCAGCAGGCGGAAGGTGTTGTTCTGATCGTTGAAATAGAAGACGATACGATCAGCGTCGCCATCCAGAGAGCAGCAGCGGTCGAGAGGGGTAGCCTTTGATGCAGGCGGGGCCCGTTGGCCGGTCTTGACGAAGTCTGCACCGCACTATTACAGAACACGTCAGTAGGAGTAGCAGTAATATAATTGACATGAGACGGCGAAATACCTGGTGATTGAGGCTCTCAGGCTTGTGGATCTCGTCATTGACGATTCTGATATCAATGCCGCCCTCGGAAGCAGTAGGAAGGTACTTGATCAACTCCTTGAGCTTAGGAGCACCGACACCATTGGCGCAGTCAACAGTGAGGCCGCCGCTAGGTCTTGCTTGACCGATGGCCTGCTTGAATGCAGCAGCGAGCTTCTCGTAGTAGCCCTTCTCGGCAGGCTCGCCATACTCGTCCTGGGTGCCCTTGGTGTTGATACATCGCACGAGGTAGTGGAGCTGAGGGGTGGTGAGCCATTTGAAGTCGGTGTATTTGGCCGCGGTAGCATCGAGCGCATCCAGGAGACACTCGACCAGACGAGGGCCAGAGGCGCGAGTATCGCGAGCAAAGATGACATTTGCGGGAGCCTCGAGGTTGACCTTGACCGTCTTGGCGATGTCGTTGTACACCTTGACCAGATCGTCGTCGTCTACGGCGTTGGCCAGCATGGTGGCATACTTCTCCCATGACGCTTCCAGCATCTCACCCTGCGGAATGGAAATCAGCCGTCCAGGCTTTTGTAGTCATGCATATCGAGCATGTTACCATGGGGTCTACCAGCTTCACACCGTTGTCTTCGGGAGGGTTGTGGCTGGCAGTGATCATGACACCAATGGTCTGGCCATTGAGTTTGCGAGAACGAAGGGAAGCCAGGAGACCGACTCGAAAGACGACCGAGTCGAGCAGTTTTCTGTGGTTCGAGGAAACATGACCATGTTAGTATTGTCTGTTCCGAGTCCTTCATTGCGCGCGATTGCTCCTGTCGTTGGCGAAGGTGGTGTTGAACATGCAAGACGAGGCAAGGGGAGTCGGGTCTGGTGAACATACGCCTTCATTCGGAACTAGATCCACTACGTCAGCGAAATGTCATACTGAGGTGACTCGATCTGTTCATGTTCCGAGAGTCGAGGATCTACTTACACCTGCAGTGCCATATTGGAACCTGCCGACCTGTGTGGCCGCTAAAGTCAGCGCCATCGAGTCCTGCTGCGCCATTCTTCTGGTAGACCGACCTGTTCAGCAGGCGGACTGCGCTTGGCAGAGGCAGCTCTGATCTCGTCGACATTCATGGTGGAGGTTTGACTAGATTGTCTTTGTATCTGTCTCCCCAGATGCGGATGGCGGAGATGACGACGACAAAGGGAACAATGATATGGCAGAAAGGATGACGATAAGCCAAGGATGAAACAAAGCAGAGCAGTCAGCAGGAGTGGAGGGTCAGATGCGCAGTCAGTTCTAGGCAGAGTCCAAGGATCAAAGACACTGTACTATATGGTGCAATTGCAGTAAGACGCTGTAAGGCAAAGTAAGCTTTGCCGTCTCTTTCGAGTGTTCGTATTGTAATATGTTTCACCCCGCCATTTCAAGGACCAGGACCGGGACCAGGACCGGGACCAGGACCCACGCACGCGGCGCTCGGGAGTAACCCTGCGAGTACGGAGCACTTGTACAGTACCTGTGTGCCTCTGTAGGGCCTCCGTCACAGCTACTGGAAAAGAGGAAACACACACGCCACTGTTACTTGCGCTAGCGAACCTTGTATACCTAGGGAGTGCGAAAATAGCCTAAGGCAGGCGGCGAGAGGACCAGGACACATTTTGACAAAAGGTCAAACGCCGACACTCGTCGCAGGTACGTACTGTACTTTGACGGAAAGTCGGTCTTGGCAGAACGTCCCAAATCTTGCTGCGGTGCATGTATCGACAGTGAATTATCGACGACGGAAACACTGGTAGTAGAGCACCTGTATCATCATCCATCATCCATCACCGCAACACCGGATCTATTCCACCACAATCTCTGATTCCGCATCTGTCTACGGCTGCTACATCCCCAGTCGACTTCGCCTACCTCCCCCCGAGACTCGAGGCGCAGACACAACCACCAAGAGCGAAAGAACCGCCTTCTTCCTCTCCCTCCCACGCCTGACGAGCTCAATCCACACCGCAGTCTCACTCCCTACAATGTCGACCAGCCTCTTCTCCCAGCGCTGCCTGCGCAACCCCACCCCCGCCACAGTGCGATCAACAGCCGCCTCGCTCAAATCCCTCACATGGACCAGTTCACAGCAGCAGAAGCAGCAAACAGCAGCCTTCTCATCGACGCCCGCAACCCAAGCACGCAACCGGGGAGGACCAAAGAAAGACCCGCGAGTCAGTACGTGAACCCCCCGGCTCCTCCTACTCCTCCCATCCCGTGCCCTTCCCTTCCCCTCCCAGATCCCCCCATCTCACCCCAAAACCTGACTGAGACCGCAAAGCCCAAATCCGCTACTTCCTGCAACACCCCCTGACGCCACGGCCGCTACGCTTCAGCCGCCAGCGCTTCCTTCGCCACTGGACGATCCACCGCGCCTGGCAACTCTACTCGGCGCAGCAGCGGCGCGCGCGCGAGCTCGAGCTCGAGAGGCAGTACAACAGCATGCGCGAGGCGTGCGAGGCGCTGAGGCTGATGGATGGGAACGGCATGACGCTCAAGGCCGACGGTGCAGGCGCGAACGAGGGCAAGGATGTGGGCAGGCTGTACAGGATTGCTATGAGTAAGAAGGGCATCTGGGAGGGTGTGCCGATTGAGTATGCTAGGATTCAGACGGAGAATCCGGGACGCGATGGGTGGAATCATGGTTGGACGAGATGAGGCCGTGTCGGGAGGCTTATTTGCATTGGAGTGTTGTAAGACGAGGCGCAGGTTTTTTCGTATCATGTAGATATATATCCATGCTGGCCGAGGGCTACGAGGATGAGTCGACTCGCATGTCCTTCCAGGTGTCACATGGTCCAGCAGCCACAAACGAATAGATAAAAAGACGTGGTCTGACACACCATATTCTCCCGAATCTGATTAGCGATGACTTGCTATTCAAGGCTGTCTATCATAAAATAAAGAGTAGAGGAATGAGAAAAAATAAATCAACACGAATGTTAAGATGAGAGCGAAGCAAAAAAAGAAAATTGGTATCAAATGAATGGCTCGGGGGTATCATGACCACCTCTCGCAACATCTTCCCCTGTCCACAAGGTTCCCCTCTGTGGTGAGAAGCATGTGAGAGAATCAACAAAACAAAGAGAAGAAAAAATCGACCAGCTTTTTTGTTCTTCGCAGAAAACGCCCAAAAAGCCCACAGCGACTCGCAAAAACGAGTCCTTGGCAGAAGAAGAAAAACCCACAGACAGAAAAACAATGTACTCGACAGTATGATAATAAAAAGTCCGCTTTGGAGCCTGCGCATGGTCCCGTCCAAACGCCGTAATAAATGCCCTTCGCTCAGGTGGGTGGAAAAGCGCAAGCCAAAGGCCGTGACACAAGGAACGCTCGTCAACGCTAATGCTGCCTCCGTGATGCGCCAGCGTCCAGTGAACACAATCAAGAGAGGCGTGTCTCGGGAGACGCTCATAGAATGACGCAGCAGCCAGTAGACTCGCGTTTGTCGACCGCCAGCAGCGCAGCTCTCGTGGCGGCTTCGAAGACATCGTCGACACCGTCGCCGGTCAAACTACTGCACTCTAGGTATTTCCGGGCGCCGATTTCTTCCTTCATGTCTTCGCCTTGTTTCCGTCCGATGAACTTCTGGCTTCGTTTCCGCATCTCCTCCTGGGCAACGGGATCCTCGCGGAGATCTTTCTTCAGGCCGACAAGGATGATTGGAACTCCGGGACATCTCTCGGTGGCCTCGTCGGCCCACTTGTGCTTGACGTTCTCCAGGGAGTCCGGTGTGTCCACAGAGAAGGCGATAAGGATAACATGGGCTTGGGAGTAGGCAAGCGGTCTCAGTCTCTCATAATCTTCTTGACCAGCGGTATCCCATAAGGCCAGCTGCACCGATTTTCCGTCGACCCTGCAGTCCGTAACATAGTTTTCGAAAACGGTCGGTACCTGGTTCATTCGTTAGTTAATGATTTCTGGTGACTGGTGATCATTTCAAAGGTCGATGAATCGTACATAGCGCTACACAGAGTGTCAGTAAAGAACATGATGCCGCCAAAAGCCATGATTCATCTTCTTACAGTTGGGAAGTAGCCTAACGTAAAAACACTCAATAAACTGGTCTTTCCACAAGCACCATCACCGATGATGACAAGCTTTCTATACGGAGAAATAGACACGGTCAGTACTCGACGTGAATATTGCGACGATGGCGTCGACGACGACAACAGCGGATGTGCGCGCACCTTCTTATGATGCCTTGGTCTTGAGCCATGCTTTCAGATCAACAGAGACCGAGCTAACAGAGGATGGCGAGACACGGTGGGAAAACGACAGTTGTGTCAGAAAGCGAGAGAGAAAACGAGAGCGACGAGGAGCTGGAGGTCGCGATAAAACGAGCGATGTGTGGCAGGCGGGCAGAGACCAGCAGTTCAAGAATTGGTGTGGTGTCGCAGAGCGACGAGAGCGAGAGCAGAGGCTGTGGCACAAGGCGCGCGGGGTGGGCGGGAGGTAACAATGGGGTTGGTGTACGGGGATGACGGAGAAGCGATCTCGATAGACGACAGAACAGGCGGCGACGGCGTCGATTCGATTCGCAAGAATCAGGATTACGAGTAGTGTAGTGTTTACAGTACTGCGGGATGGCAGATGGCAGATGGCAGATGGCAGATGGCAGATGGCAGATGGCAGATGGCAGATGGCAGATGGCAGATGGCAGATGGCAGATGGCAGATGGCAGATGGCAGATGGCAGATGGCAGATGTGCAGATAGCAGGTGAACCAAGTGGGGGGGATGGTTCAAGTACAGCAGAGAGAAATAGTGGTTTGATGGGAGGAACGGACAAGGCCAAAGACTATACGCGCGTTAGTGTTTCAAGCTGCGGCTTGACACAGCGGCGGTCGAGGGCGTCTCGGACATTCACTGTATGGCTTGCGATAGGGATACTTTATTTATTCGGTGAGGGTTTTGGCTCGAGATGCAGTACATAAGCTCTCTGTTCAAATCTACACGCGGCACGTGGCCGAGAGTGAAGTAGGCGTCCCAAGGTACCTTACCGAGTAGATGGGGGAATTGTTATTAAGGATAATGCAAAGATGGCACCGAGGACCATGAGCAGCAATAGTAATACCAAGTGCGAATCTTTCTAATTATAATCATTTACGATACGGGAAGGTAAGGCTGGCTGGCTGGGCCGGGCTGCCCTTATCATTACTACCTTACCTCAAGGTACTACCTGCACAGTACCTTGAGGTAGCCTTGACGGCGTGCAGGGTATATGGAAGTCTACGATATACAGTGATACTAGTATATATTCTGTGAACCATCGTAGGCACCGCACCTTATTCGACAGAGGCAAGATAGGTAATCAATGCAACTTCTCGGGTGCAGGAGCAGGGCAGGGCAGGTCAGGCTGCGGCCTTGGAGCACGTCTTGGCTGGAGTGAGTGATCTCTCGATCAGCTCGACGGACGTCTTGGCATCACTGCCTGACTCACCATGACTCGACATGACTCGACATGACTCATGCAGACCCGTCCCATCACAAACCTTCAGTCTTTCGGAGCAACCCAGCCGATTCCGCGTGCCAGCCCTACCAGCCCTGAGGCAATACTACGGGGGTGGACAAGAAGGGCAGGAACGGCAGGAAGGGCCTCTTGGTGATTGAATGCAAGGAAGGCAGGCTTGAGACTCTCTCTTTGAGCAGTAACCCAGTTACGCAGACAACAATCTAATCTGCCAGGCACCCTCACCACTTCAGCTGCTTGGTCTTCCACCAGACTGACTGCGCCCGTCCTCACACTGTGTCAGAGGCGCACGTGGCGACGTTTCGGCCCCTTCTCCCACCAGGTCTGCAATCAGAAAGCACCACATCACAGCGCGCCAGTGCCAGAGACAACGCGCCACTCCACTCCACCCACAATCCCCCTCGCCAGACACCAGTGGGCTCCTTCTCTCTCTCCTCTCTAGCTGGACTGTCGAGGCCGTGACTCTCTGCCAATCCCGACGTTGATCACCACCGCTGCGAGCCCGCAGTCGGTCACAGCGACCTGACATGGCGCAAAATTCACCAGCTGCCAGCGCTCCGCCGCCTGCCCACGACGACTCCAACGGCCTCGTGGCTCCGACGAACCTTCCTGGGCCTGCAGGAGGCAGCCGCAAGAAGCAGAAGAGACGGGCAAAGGAGGCTGCCAAGAAGGCTGCTTCCCAAGAGTCACAACATCATGCCGCTCCCACCTCGCCGCAAGCGCCGCACAATCACACTCGCCGTGGCAGCCAGAACGACGTCAACTCGGACAGATCGCCCGACTGCTACAGCGAAGCTGAAGGCGACGAAGACGACGAGGACGACTACGCCGGCGCCGCCCCTGTGCATCACCCCGCCCGCGTGCCCCACCAGCATCATGTGCACGACCCCGCAGCCTCGCCTTCCCCTGCAGCCGTCAAGCGGAAAGGGAAGAAGAAGAGGAGGAGCATATCCGCGCAACAGAACCACCACCAGCCACAGCCTCCCGCCTCTCATTTTGACTCTCACAACTCCTCCTACCCCACCCCTCCGCCGCCGCCGCCCCCGCCGCCGCCGCCAATGTCGAGCGCCACCTTCAGGTCCGTCCAGCGAGGCGCAAAGCAGGATCGCATCTGGAACACGTCTACGCAGGAAGAGCGGGAGCGTATCAAGGAGTTCTGGCTGTCGCTGAGCGAAGAAGAGCGCAAGTCGCTGCTCAAGATCGAGAAGGAAGCTGTCTTACGCAAGATGAAGGAACAACAAAAACACTCCTGCAGCTGCACCGTTTGTGGAAGGAAGCGCACCGCCATCGAGGAGGAACTCGAGGTTCTCTACGACGCCTACTACGAAGAGCTCGAGCAGTATGCGCACACCAAAGGCGATCCGTCAGACGGCATGCTGCCCCCACCCCGACCTCTGCATCGGCACCTGCCCTCGCCCTCGCCCTTGGCTTCGCGACTGCCTGGCCTGCCTCTACCGCTGAATCCCGCCAATACCCGTCACCGCACGAGTCGTGTACACGAGATGATGGACGACGAGGACCGAGAAGAAGTGAGCGAGGGTGACGAGGAAGAGTACAGCGAAGACGAGGACGAGGACGACGATGACGACGACGACGACGCAGACGAAGACGACGATGATGACGAGCTATACAGCGACGAAGAAGACGAGCCCGACGACCACCTCCCGGGGGGCATGACAGCGGATTTCTTCCAATTTGGCAATAGCTTGACCGTCAAAGGTAGGCAGTATCTGCAGGAGATGCTGACGTATTGGCTCGGAAGGCTGAACTGTGCTTCAGGCGGCATCCTTACCGTCGCCGACGATCTGCTCAAGAACGACGGCAAGAAATTCATCGAAATGATGGAGCAACTCGCCGAGCGACGGATGCAGCGCGAGCAAGAAGCCGAATATCAAGCCACCCAACCCGCCCACTCCTACCCGCCCAACCCTCACGACCACCAGGTCGAGGAAGACGACTACGAAGAAGACGAGGAAGATTACGACAGCCAGGAGGAGTACGAGGACGAGGAAGAAGACGAGGACGAGATGGTACGCACAATCACTGACCTTTCCATAATAGACGAGCTAACCACTTTGCCCTCGCAGGGTGGCATGTCTGAAGAGCAACGCATGGAGGAAGGCCGTCGGATGTTCCAGATCTTTGCCGCGCGCATGTTCGAACAGCGAGTCCTAACCGCCTACAGAGAAAAGGTCGCAGCGGAAAGACAGAAGCGACTACTGGAAGAGCTGGAGGACGAGACACGATTGGATGCCGAGCGCGAGGCCAAGAAGGCTCGGGACGCGGAGAAGCGAAAGAAGAAGAAGGAAGCACAGAAACAGGCCAAAGCCGAGGAGAAGGCGCGCAAAGAGGCGGAAAAGGCGGCCGAAGAAGCTGCCTTGCGGGAGATTGAGGAGAAGAAGCGTCTGGAACAACAGCGCAAGAAGGAAGAGCAGCGTAAGAAGAAGGAAGCCGAGCGCAAGGCCCAAGAAGAAGAGCGGCAGCGCAAGGAAACCGAACGCTTGAAGCGCCAGCAGGAGGAGCGAGAGAGACAACAAGAGTCCGAGCGCAAGTTGCGTGAGCAGAAAGCGCTCGAGAAGAAACAACGTGATGAAGCCCGCAAAAAGGAGCGCGAGGAGCGGGAAACGAGAGAGCGAGAAGCCAAGGAGAAAAGAGCGCAAGACGAACGGGAAAAGCGAGAGCGCGAGGCAAAGGCAAAGGTAGAGAGAGAAGCTCACGAACGCGAGAGGAAATTGATGCAACAGCACAGCAACATGCACCCGCCGCAGATTGCCAAACGTCCTTCACAACTCGGCATGGTCGCCGTACCACCTGGTCTGCATCCTAAGCAGTCGTCGTCGAACGTCAATTCACCACACCTGGCGGTCGCAACCCCTGTCCTTCCTAAAGCTCCGACTCCAGGACGTCAGAACTCGCAATACGGCTCGCACACAAGTCCGCCGAGATCTTCCCCATTCTCTGCAAGCAAGTCAACGTCCCCGGGCAATTCGTCTGCGTCTCAGTCGTCTGTGCTGCCCAAGTCCATCCTGCAGAAACCATACGGTCAAACGCCCATGATGCAACATCCGCAGCCAACGTCTCCGCCGAACCATTTACCACCACCTCCAGGAATGCCTCACTCGAGTCTTGGTAACCCATTCGGCAGTTTGCCGCCCATGGGAGGGTTTCCTGGCTTCCATCAGCCGCATGGATCTTTCATGAATCACAGACAATCGGTCCAAGGCTATCCACAACATCCTCAGATCGGCAGCCCGTTTCAGCCCTTTCATGGAAGCAATGGCATGACGGGACCTCCGCCTCCCAGCGTCAACGGCCTCGGTATGGGACCGTCGAGTCGCGGCTTCCATCTGGACAACCCTGCAGCCTTTGGTCAATCCCAAATGCCCTTGACTGGCGCAGCGCCTGGATTCGGTTTACCTCGCCAATCCATGCCATCGCACTCGCGGACGCAATCATCAGACAAAGTCGGCATCGACCCTCTGTCCACTCAGCCCATCGCTCGCCCGACTCCAATCCAGCGACCTTCGAGTGTGAAACCTCACGAGGGTCACATGAGCAATGGAGAGGATGATCCCAGCAAACATCTAGGTAGCAGTGCCCTCCTCGACGATGCTGACGAGCCTCTCCCCATCGCGTCAGAGAGGCGACAGAGTGCCTTTGCTGGCCCGAGAGCGTCAGGGCCTATCGGAATGGGTTCACCCTTCGCCGGACCCGCGAGGTTAGACTCCTTTGCCACACCCGGCAGCAGCTGGACCTCACCTAGCATGTTTGGGCCTCCCGGGCTGACATCAAGCTCGAGCTGGGGCGCCGCCCTCGGTTCACCTTCTTGGACGCACAACGGCTTCGGATCCCTCAGCCACCGTCCTTCAGGACCAAACCGACCCTTAACAATCCGTCTATCGCTCTGTCAAGCCTGCAAACAGCTCGCCGTCCGCGAACCGACCAAAGACGACTTCCACCCCGTGGACTCCATCCTGCGCCAGATCGAAGCCAGCCGTCCCCTCGTCGACTCGCCCATCACGCTCAAGGAAATCGAAGACATCTGCGAGACCGAAGGCGACGCGCAGAACGGAGGCGGGCTCCTGCACGTGCGCCACGATGGCAACAACAGCAGTTCCTTCTCGGTCAAGTTCGAGCCCGACGCAGGCACACCCAGCACGGGACGCGCGCCGGCCGTGCTAGGCGAGATCGGAAGTCCGATCCCAGGCCACTCGGTGCCTGCGTTCGGCACGAGCGCGCCGAACAGGATGAGCGGCTTCGGATCGCTGAGTGCGGCCGTGGCTGGGTCGCCAGGGGTCAGTAACGGCTTTTCATAGATTCTTCTTTACTTCTCTCATGAGCGGCTCCGAGCAGCTGGCTAGCTAGCTATACAAAGTAGCTGGTGGGGTTTCCGAACGCGGACGATTCTTTCCTCTTCTTGTCCACGCGGGAGATTCCACGTTATGAAACGAGCTCCCTTATTTTCCTTCTTTCCTCATTATACCTTGGGTCCTGCTCTCCTGTCCATCCTATTTGATGCTGGTCGTCTCGTGATCCTCGCCGCTGAGTTGACTGAACCTAGTAGAATGGAAGATACCACGCACGATGTGGAATATTTCTCTCCTTGTCTGGCTATTGTACTCGTAGGTGATGTGGGTACAATAGGTGACACCACAGAAAGGTACTGTACCTTGGTGTACTGAACGCCAGTCAGGGCTGTGTATGTTCCTTGGCACGACAGGGGGAAGGATGATATACAATAGACCTGACAATGCCTTGATGGTCCAGAAGAACGTCGTTGTTCGTCATACATGCATGTGACTTTCACTGACAGGCAAATGAAGTAGAGAATAGTCAACAACAAGTAACCAGATGTTGAGAAGTCTGAGATCTGTAGGCAGAAAAATGCTCAAGTTTGATTCATATCGACATATTCATTAAAAAAGAGACGCTTTCACGATCCTCGAATTCAGCTCAAGAGACAAGACTCAACGAGCAGGATCATGTCATTTCCATCTACTCTCACCTCTCGAGGGGCTGCCCTCCGAAAGCGTAACCATATCGTCAAGGAACAAAATCATAAATCAAGAGAAAAGACGCTTATTTCTTGGAGGTCTTCTCCTCGGCGGCCTTGTCAAGGGGTCCCCCGGGGTTCGAGGCCAGACCCTTCTTCTGGTCGTCCGAGTGCGTCTGGGCGTTGCCTGACTTGGGACCGGCGCCCTGGTCGTTAGGGGCAGAATTAGAGCCCTGCTGGGCGTCCGTCTGGTGCTCAGGGTCGGGAGACTGGCGGCCTTGGTTGGGAGCAGACATTTTGATTCGAGATTTGTGATTGGAAGCTGGAGCAAGAGCAGGGCAAAGGTTAGTGATTGGACGAGTAATGGGTTTGTTGAGAGGTAGCCACAAGGAGTTGAGGAGCTGTAAGAGCTTACTTTGAGGAGGGTTGCTACGATCTGTTAGTCGAAGATCCTTCAAGGCTGGAGCTTGTTACAATATCATGGACTTACTGTATGAGTTTTATATGGTCTAAGCAAAAGTGCAATGTGGTCTTTTCTTGTGTTTTGGAGTGAAGTGAATCTGTTCAGAAACCGAGTTCAAGGTCGAAGGTTATCTGCTGCCAACAAGTAGGTACGGGAAGGTGAGCGATGGCGGGGCCCATTCCTACGTCATATGCCTTATTGCATCACAGTAACGCATGCGCAGAGTGAACGTGCGCGCGCTGCCCGCTCTCCCACCTTCAACATCTCACCATTTCGCCCCCGTGTTCCTACTTCGGCCTTTTGTGGGAAACAAGAAAAGACATCTAGCGATTGGTCTTCTTGTCGTTCCGGAGTACAGTCCACCGAAACTGACGTTATCCGGCAAGTGTTGCTGAGTCGAAATGCCATGTGTCGTAAAGGCAAGGCTCGGCGATTGTAGACGTTGCGGGGCTTGCTTCTTTGCACTTCACCCGCCGGATAAAATGAAGCTACTGTACTGTATCTAATTACAGTACTAAGGTGCTGTATCTCATTGAGCCTCACCTTACTCACCCCAGTCCATCGGGATTTGATCCCCTCACCACTAATGTATAGTGAGATTGGGTGGACAACACTACTACAGTCTAATTTGCATAGGTCTCTTCGTTCCTGATAACTATGGTCCTCGCTGTGAGCTTACAGTCAAGTCACTCTCTGGTCGTAGACAGCACCGAGCGAGGATCGAGTACCATTCCTCGTTGTTTTCCTTCCTTGACCTGGCTCCTGGCCTCATGCCTCCGGCATATGCCGAAGCTTACCATGTTTCGGCCGACCATCTCATGTGGTACTTTTGATACTATTTTGTTTCGCTGCTCTCTCCATCATGCCGGCTTCGTAGTTCACTGCCAGGAGTCAATTCCAGCTTTCTCTCTATAATGTCTTCTGTTTCCGCGTGAACGTCCTCTTGTTTTCGTCCAATGACATGCCGGATCGTGAAAACACCAGGGCCAACTTAGAAAAGATTATAATTCTCCTGTATCACTGTCGCACATCTTGATACATATCTCACAATTTGTCTGTTGAAAGCGCTAGACATAAAACCAAAAAAGTCATGAGGGCCGCAACCAATCTACTCGGTGATCAGGGAGGCGACATCACAATGTCAGACGCACCCGATGCTCCTGACATAACGACAACAACAACAACCAGCAACGAACAAGTCTCCAAAAGTCCCCAAACCGGGCGCGCCCCAGCAGACGGCAAACGCTCACGCATCGTCAAACTGGCAGCAGGTCAAAACTACAATGCAGCGCGCGGTCCGCCTCCGGGACGCAAATGGCCTCTTCAGCGCTGGGGCGACGATTTCATGAAATTCCACATCGCCACGGCCGCTGAGGAGGCCGCTATGCGAGCCGCGGATGATCCGAGAGTGGGTAAGCAGGCTGGCGGCGGCGGCGGTTCTTCCAAGAACGCTGCTGGGTCTGCGGCTGCTTCCTCTGCTGGTGCAACGAGTGCGTCGTCGAAGAAGAAGTCAAAGGCTGGTCAACAACAGCATTCTGCTACTAATGAGCCTACCACGGAGAGCGAAAAGGAGAAAGCAGGAGGGAGTAAAAGGTCAGTCATGTGATTCATTCTCTACGTTTCCTCTTATTTCTCTCCTATGTCTTTCATCGCCAAAGTCAAGTTCCGCATCATGAATCCAGATGAATTAACATTGTCCAGGCGAGCCGTCCAACAACGTCTGAAAGGAGACGACGAACCGAATCCCAAGTCCGGGGCGGCGTCTCAGAAACCAGGGTCCACTCCGGCATGAGGCGCAATTACAGCGTCTCTATGTGACACCTGACCTTCCGACGAGCAACGACGATGAGGACGCAATATTCCACTCATCTCTTTCCCGGGAGGTGGAAGGTCGAGTAATAATCCAGAAAGGGGCAAAGCCAGTTCGGTTCTAATTGCGAGCTTTGCGGAGAGCAACTCTCGCTGGCGAAGGTTGCGTTTCGGGACTTCTTGATTAATCCAAGGTGGCGTCTGTCGTGTCGTCGATGATCTCAACTTGTACCGCGGCTGTGGGAGAAGAAGAATAGCGCAACTTACAGAACTGAGGGTCGTATGATCATTATGGTAGATGGTGTTGACCTAGAGAAGCAGGTAAGACTATCGGGGGTATACCCACAAAGACAAAGCGGAGGAAGTTACAGTCGGGTCGGCACAATCTGCATGCATGATGCCGCGTTCAAAGAGAAAACATCATACAGGGCGAACGGTAGATGAGGTTTCTCTAGAGGAGGAAAAAAGGGTATATATTCAACGCCAATAGAAAACTGGCAACTAATTACAAACAAAGACTACAAAGCCATCACTGCATCAATTTTGTTGGTTGTTTTCGTTTCTCTGTTTCGCCGTTCTCGCCTACAACTTGGATGCCGGAGCCGGACTTTCGACACGAGTGATCTCGTTGTACAGAAGCCTGTTCGGAAGAGTGTTAGTGAAACCCGAAGATACCGTGGACAAAATGATTGAGACTTACGATGTGAGGAACTCGTCATAATCTTCTCCAGTGACCTGAGTAGCGAAATACTTCTCTGCGAGATTGTACTTGTTGCCGTTCGGTGCCTTGGAGGCCAGCTCCTGTGCTTGCTCGTGGAGGAGACGGAGAGCATATGCCTTGTCGACCTTCTGGCCCTCGGCCGTGGTGGCGCCGTGCTTGCACCACTGCCAGAGCTGACTTCGGCTGACCTCGGCGGTCGCAGCGTCCTCCATCAGGTAGTTGATTGGCACGCAGCCGACACCTCGGAGCCATCCCTCCATGTAGCCAAGGCCGATGTTCAGATTCTTCCTGATGCCCTCTTCGGTGATCTTGCCGGGCACGTTCATGTTGAGCAGGTCGTTTCTTCCAATGCTGACGTCTTCCCTGCGCACAAAGAGCTGGTTCGGTGTCGGCATGTGCTCGTTGAAGACTTCGGCGGCGATCGAGGCGAGCGCCGGGTGGGCCACCCAGGTGCCGTCGTGGCCCGCGCGAGCTTCACGCAGCTTGTCCGCACGCACACCCGCCATGGCCTTTTCGTTGGCGGCAGGGTCGTTCTTGATGGGGATCTGGGCTGCCATGCCACCCATGGCGTGGACGCCTCTGCGGTGGCAAGTCTTGATCAGGAGCTTGACATATGCATCCATGAATGGCACCGTCATGGTAACAGCCGAGCGGTCGGGGAGAACAAAGTCCGGGTTGTTGCGGAATCGCTTGATGACGCTGAAGATGTAGTCCCAGCGACCGCAGTTGAGACCGGACGAGTGGTCTCTGAGCTCGTAGATGATCTCGTCCATTTCGAATGCAGCCATGATGGTCTCGATGAGAACGGTTCCTCGGATAGTACCTCGGGGCATGCCAATGTAATCCTGTGCCAGGTTGAAGGCATCGTTCCAGAGTCTGGCCTCTAGGTGCGACTCCATCTTGGGCAGGTAGAAGTAAGGGCCAGCACCTCTCTTGACGAGCTCCTCGGCGTTGTTGAAGAAGTACAAACCGAAATCGAACAGACTTCCAGAAATGGGCTCTCCGTCGACAGTGAAGTGCTTCTCCTCCAGGTGCCAGCCTCTGGCACGGGCAATGAGGGTCGGCAGCTTTCGGTTGGTGCGCAACTTGTACTCTTTCTCTCCTTGCTTGAAGTCAATCTGCTTGCGAATGGCATCGTACAGGTTCAATTGGCCGTTGATCATGTTGTCCCAGGTAGGTGCGCTAGAGTCTTTACGATATCGGCATTAGCTTTTCCGCAATATGTAACAAAACATGAACATATTCATCTTCCCCGTCTACTTACCCTCGAAATCGGCCATATATGTCCAGACGTCAGAGTTCAAAGCGTTGACTACCATCTTCCTGTCCGTTGGTCCCGTGATTTCAATTCTTCGGTCCACAAGACCCGGAGCAGGAGGAGCGCCTTTCCAGGCATCGTTCTCACGAATGTGCTTGGTTTCAGGAAGGAAGTCGGGGAGGTTGCCCTTGTCAAGTTCTGCCTGACGAATCATACGCCTCTGGAGAAGTGCCTTACGGGTGCCATTGAAGGTGCGATGAAGAAGGGCAAGGAAGACAGCGGCATCTTTGGAGAGGATCTTGCGGGTCTGGTCATTCAAAGGTCCAAGGATGTTGACATCCTTGAGGATTTGTTCAGTGTTGACCGCCATGATGTGAGAAGTGAGATGAAGGGTATAAGAGGTTCAATGTCAAAACTAGGCTAGAGGAGGAAAGCAAAGTGATTACGAAGGAAAGGAAGCTTTTAAAAGTACTTGGCCTCTTCACAAGATCTACCTTATGGTGGACGATGACACATGCTAGACACCACCACTCCAACTTGCCGAGGGAGACTCGGAGACTGTGTTTCCTTTGCCCCGCGTCGTTCTGCAATTGGAAGAAGTGATGCGCTTCAGCTTATCCCCCACATTTTCGTCTCTCCAACGTCACTCCAAATGTACAGCAGCTGCTGTACCGTGAGTTTGTACCATGAAATATAATGTACCTTGTTCGGTGATCCGCAAAGTACGACGGTACAGCTTTCTCATGATCACTGTAGTCGCAATTGCTGCGACCCGGATGCTCGTATTTAGTAAAATTCGTATATGCCTTCCCACGATGAAAGGGCACCTCGCCGACGTCCGTTTCTCCATCACAAGCAAAGCACATTTCCTTATCTCTACCGAGGCCGAGGATAACAATCTCTACGGCGACGAAGCTCTCACTGTTCAGAGGGACGCAACCGAGGCCCGTGCATGGAAGCTTGGTGGAGAAGAATGCATCCCGGATGCCCCCGCGGTTCCTAGGGTCTCTCGCGCGATAGACTCGAATGCGTATTCGTCGTCTGGTCACACTAGCTTTCGTGCGATACCTCAATAAGTTATGAAGTTGCATGTGTAGTTATAGAGTGGTGCCTGTACAATAATGGCAATCTCCGAGTAGGCAGATTGGGACGCTGGTATCCAAGCCTCTGTTGGGGCATATCTCGCGAAATCGATAGTATGATCGCCTGGCGGCGGCGGCTTTAACAACTACCGATGTGACCTTCAAACAACGACACTGTTCTTGTACATACCCTGTATCTGCCACTTTTTATTTCATTGACCATCCTCTTTCGTCACTGGTATTTTCGAGGCTTGCTCTACCGGAGGTGACGTTTATCCACTCGAAGCGATAGTCGTATGCACAGCATGTCGAGCATTGTTTGGTGAGATCCTTGCTTAGACTAATCCATGTGAACTCTAAATTGTCCGCTTTGCTCACAATTACTCGATCAAAACACCTGAGATGAATGCTGAGTGAAATATCCCACGCCGATATCTACCAACTCGGCGGTGACCGACGCACATGGTCTTGAGTATGCCTTGTTGACGTTCGCGACTTTCATGGTTTTGATTATGGTAATACGACATGTAGGTATGTGATCCTGAGTCTGGTGATTTACTAAAGCGATTATACAAGTATTATACATGGTAAGAGTTTCCGCGATACTTGGGGTATCTGAGAGCCATATTGCAGTCGTTGTTGATGTCTCGTTTCCCTTTATCTGCCTGTTCTTGGATTATTCATTCTTATGAACATGTCAGGCATTTTTGGGGCCTGTTTCTGAATCACACAATGTTGGACAGGGTCGCCGTCCGTCGCGCACCGAAAATAGTCTGGCCTCAACGACATGGGGAAAAAGACACATCTGACAACTTTTCGTTTTCGAATACATTGCTATACAGGCTGGCTACCTCATCGAAGGCCAATACGACAGGAAACCTTTTCAATCATGAATCGTGATGTCCAGTTGCCTGCGCCCAGAAATGCATCATTCCTACCCGTGAACACCCCTTGAACAAATGGCCGTGTACCGCGTGCTCTCATGATATGCCCAGGCGCTTTACGGAGAAGAGAATAAACACACGGCAAAATTACAGCAACTCCTAGTTGCTCGATTTGCCGTAAGCTTTCTTGCCAAAGTCCCAGGGAACGTATCTGTACTCTGCTTAGGTGTTAGCGCATTGCACTCGATTGGGTAGCAACTCCATGGAGTGTCTTTTCGCGGGTGTGTCCACTTACTCAGCATGTGCTGGATTTGTCGCCTCATGGTAAGGACAACGAGGATCAGCCAATACACTACCAAGACAGGCCAGAAGACTGGCAGGTTGAACAGCTCGGACCACGAGCAGCAGAAACCAATCACGATGGCCTTGGTGGCACTGTACCAGAACTTGAATTCTGGTAATCTGCGGACGAAAGGTTTGAATTCATCGGTGGATTTTGTGGGTAGGGATGAGGAAGGACCACCCTCCTCCATGTCGGTATCAGTGTCAAGACCGGGGTCGAATTTCGGGCTGATGAAGGCGAGGAAGAGGTTGAGAAGGTAGATGCCGAGCGAGTATGCGACTGGAAAGTTTACAGGTAAGCCGACTGTTGCGACGGTCCTCCATACCCGGCGACGCGACAGAGGAAGGGGGTGCAGTTCTAGGGAGAGAGAACGGTAGAGATGGTGTTGGACATACCGATATACCATCCTTGCGCGATGACTATGCGAAGCATGAACAAGAACAAGACAACGCCAGTTCCGACCCATCGGTAAGTCGTGAACGGAGTCGACTTGTCGAGATAAGACTGGTATATCTGTAAATATGGCAGTCAGTCAGATATCCTTGGGTAGTCCATGCGCTGGTCGGTGCTCTGAGCCCACGACAATCTCATTGCTGGCGTGCCATTGCACTGTGGTTCCATGATACGCACTCTTCCATATTTCGTCGTCTGCGCGCTGACGGCAGCGAAAGGAGTTTCGGGCTCTGGAGCATCCATGTTGATATGTGGCCTTTGCGATAGGCGTACGTATATCCTGCACTTATTTGCACCGGGGAGACGAAAGAGTTGAGGCGCAAACGGCAGCCAACTCAAGGAATACAGAGACAACGAAGCAAACCTCGATGTAGTTGTAGTGGATTAGAGATGACACTGAGAAAGTAATTCAGTGTTGATGTTTTCGCCGCGATTGAAGCTCCGCCCCAACCAGCAAGTTCGAGTTGCGCGGCTGCAACCCGCTGCCGTTGCTTAGCGTCGGTCAGGGGCCAGATCCATGACCCACCACTCCTTGAAAACGACTTTTGAAGAAATATTTATATACAAGCACAGCCGTGGAGTCTCTCAGTGAACAAGCCAGTCCTCTCAGAGGACTTGATCAAATGACCTGCCGGGGTAGCTCAATCGGTAGAGCGTGTGGCTCTTATGAAGAGACGACCTCAAGGTCGCGGGTTCGAGCCCCGCCTTCGGCTATTCCTACTATCCAAAGCTCACACTTCTTTTTTGCTGTTTTGGTTGCATGGCTCTCTGCCCGAGCCTTAACTCCTGCAGCCTGGCATGATTCTGCCTCCCAGGTCTTTGAGTCCTTTCTACGTAACGCACTCAGCCTAAATCTTGTGGTCTGCTGTATTTTCATGGTCAGCGGAATGAACATGACCATCGAAATGGCATGACCATGGTTGGTCAGGGCACGCATGGGGTGCTGAAGTGAAGCTCCTATCGATAGGTAAGTTTGAGCTAAGGTACCTGAGCAGCAATATGGTGGTCCATTTCACTTTTTCTACTTGTCACAACACTTGCACCAGGTTGCGAATTGTCATGGACTAGGAGTTGTTTTAAAAATACATTATTCATTATTTAGAATATACTGGTATGCTCTTGTCTTATGGCAGATTCAATTGTCACGACAGCGTGCCCCGATCATTGGCCTAGGCCAAGGTGATCCGCACCACCAGCGCCTCCAGCACCGCCAGTCGAGCCCCCAGTGGCACCCTTCGCTGAATCTCCAACTGACTTGGTGGTATCGTTGACGGTGTTACCAACTCCTGTAGACAGAACGAATTAGCTCTACGCAAACGAGTTATCTCCGAGATGTCGTTGATTGATTACCCTTTGTGGTATCGCCGAGGCCCTTAGTTGCGCCTCCTACTGTGTCGCCGACGCCCTTGCCAACTCCTCCAACAGTGTTTCCGACAGTTTCAGTGACGCCGCTGGCAGTCTTTCCGACTGTGTCTGTGACTCCGCCGACTGCGGTGCCGACTCCACCGAGGATACCTGAAGCCATGGTTAGTCACCATTGTTCGCTACCATGGAAAAAATGAACGGCAAATGAACAAACCTCCAGACTTTTGCTCGCCAGACATGGTTATATGAGTATGAATGTATATGAGACTTGGTTTTTATTATCGAAGATGACTTTATTGCGTGAATGATGCAAGTATTATCTCAAGGAACCAGTGCACTCTTCTAATATATACAAAACACATCAGCCTCTATCTCATAGGGGAGAAGCTCTAGATGCGGGGTGTGACGTCGAAAGACTACAGATACCTAGAACAACACAACCCCTGCAAGCCACCCTTTCATTCTTCGCGAATCACACATCTCTGTGACGGAAGCCACGCCATGGTGGTTGCCCTTCTGCGTGATGATCGCCACAGGTAAGCATCGACGTCCCCGCTGTGAACGAAAGTTCTACCAGGATGCTGTATATGCCGCTCCTCATTGCGTGCGGCTCGCTGAGGGAAACAGTGGAGAATGCTGTGGTGGTGGGGAAAAAGTTGGCAGCTGGTTCTATGGCTGCAGCCGTGGGCACTTGTAAGCATCATTGTAAGGCAAAACGTCATTTCGCTCCAAGGCAGGCTTGGTGGGTCACATATCACTGCGTTGTTGATGAAGATGCAGACGTTTAGATAACTACCTAATTATTACCTTTTGATGTGCAACGTTCGGCTGCAGCAAGTCTGTCATACTCTATGTATGTTATGCACTACCTGTATTCGTACGATACCTTAAGATGTTCCAATTGACCTAGGTTGCTCCTTCAAGAGGAACAGAAGGGGCATAACGACGACGCTCATCTGCTTGGCCTACTGTTTACTCATGGTGTATGATGTGGTCTACCTGGCTACGGTAGGTCACAAGACATTTTATGATGAGGCTGGGTTGCCATTCATGGTCACTCAGCCATAGACACATTTCGGGCTCACTCGATGTATATGTAGTCGAGGACATTCGATACAATACATGAAGGGCAATGCAATCAATCTATCGCCATATTCATTATACTACTGCCTCTTCAACCAGTATATCCGGCTGTGATATAAGGGGCAAGACAAAGTATCGAACGTGCTCCTGCACACAAGTCCCACAACGTTCTGATTGGAGCAGATCCTTATAGAGGTTTAGACCACACTGACGGCTTTATACTACCTTGAAACCATATCACAAAATGTTTAGCTCCATCGAGAGTTCGACATCGATTTCGTCGACATCTAGTCCCCAAGGAACTAAGATATCACGAGCGACGAGGACTGATGCTCAGGATGCGCACGGCCACAGCGCAGGCGAGAATAAGACTAACCAGATGAGGCTAGATTGCATACATGTGCGATATGCAAAAGCACGATCGCTTTGACTCAAGAGTCGATTGCAAGACAATACTGCTGTAACATTTTCTACGTTACTGTGCCCGATCTTATGTACACATAAGCACCGGCTGATGCTTTTGCTGCTGCTGCTGCTGAGACGGTAGATCTTCCAAGTCGAGTGAAGTGAGACAACCCTTCATAATGCAAGACGAAACGAGCAGGTACTAGGGTGCAGGCTTCGTTCCTTCCCCCATACATCTTCATTGCCCCCCTCATACAATATCACGTAGATTCCCATGGGATCGAACTTCCCGCAGCTGCGTATTTCATGCATATTCGATGACGATGACCGTGAAGTGAGTCATCCAGCATCAAACGATGACCAGCCGATTTGATATCTGGCGTTTGTGGATAAGTCCATGTCACACGCGACAGATCAGCATGGGCGTCCTATGCGAAGCGAGAATAGGCAGTTGGAATTGTGTTTGGAACCTCTCTAGTCCGAAGAGAACGTAGCAAGAACGTACTTGAACGTGTATCGTACATGCATGGTGAGTCATCGATAGATTTCCACCTACAGTAGCATGTAAATTTGTTTATGATAAAGAGATCTGCGTATTCACATCGTGATGCGAGGTGGCGGGCTGCCCATTTCAAAGAAGCACAGGTGGGTGAAATCGAATGTGAAAAATTGCAATTTCTGGGTTCGTTGTAGGATGCGTCAACTCCTGATGAGCTATATATCTGTCTTTCGTGATACCGTACCATAGACCTCATCTCCGTTATCTACATGACTCAAAAAACAAAGTCGTATCTCATCCAATTGGTTTTCCTTTTCCCCCCATTATTAAATGTCGACGATACGCATCCTGCCCAACATGTGTCCATATAAACAGCTACCAGCATCATCCATCTATTCCGCGAGCTCCTTTCTCGGAGCACGGTTGTTGTCGTAAAAGACCTTCTTGAGCCTGAAGTGCATGAGGTCATTGGTAGTTTCCCAGACGTTCGCAGCGTTCTCACGCACGAGCTCCATGGTGGGCTTCTGGAAGAGAAGATCAATCTCCTCGAGAGTCTTGTCCTTCGTTTCAGGCATGAAGAACATCTGGTAGAACCAACCGAGGACCGCGATGCCTCCGTAGAAACCCAGAGTCAGACCAGTTCCGGTCATTGCGGTTTGCATGGCGGAGAAATTGTAGGTGACGATGAATGAAGAAAGGAACAACCAACCGTCCGAGGTGGTCATGCCGTATGAACGGAGATATGTTGGGTAGACCTCGGCGGGGATGACCCAGGTCAAACAAGCATACGAACCGAAGAACATCTCATAGATGATCAATCCAGTGAGATAGACTCCTTCCGTAGCCTTGAAGCTTGAGAATTGAGTACTGATACCGACCAGAACGAGACCGATGAAGAAACCGGGCAACATGGCAATAGCCCAGAAACGACGGCCACAGGTTTCCATAAGGAAGATTGCGGGAATGGTACCGATGAGGAGAGAGCCTCCACCCACAAGGGACATGTAGTTGGCCTCGTACTCGTCGAATTTGAGCTGCTGCATCAGAACACTCATGTAGTACATGATGGCGTTGATACCGGTGAACTGTCCGAGGAAAATCATAATGTTGGCATAAATGATGGCACGACGGCATCGAGGAACAGTGAAGAAATCCATCCAGGGGAATCTGTTAGTACGACCAGCGGCGACCTCGGCCTCTTCTTCTTCAGTGGAAACCTTCATAACGTAAAACTCCTCTCTGGAGTCCAGGGATTCGACACCACGAATACGCTTCCACACCTTGTAAGCCTCGACTGGCTTGCCCTGGTGCATGAGGAATCGAGGAGATTCGGGCATGAAAAGCATGCCGATCAACATGATTGTCGAGAAAAGCAAAGAGGATCCAAGGATGTATCTCCAGTTTCCTGGGACACTGACGAACATGGCGGCGACGGCATATCCAAGAACCTCACCGAGGGCAATGTTAAATTGATACAGAGAGACCATGTTACCACGAAGTCTTCGCTCCACTGTCTCGGCCACATACACCTGTAGAAACCCGTTAGTTGTGCTGTTTTGGGACTTGGTTGGATCGCTTCGAACTACTTACTGGAACGGTACCACCCTCGAGACCGACACCAAGACCGAGGATAACTCGTGCAGCGACGATCATACCGTAGTTCATTGAGCCAGCTTCCAAAGCACCACCAATTGTGTACAAAATACAACTGATGATGATGGACCAACGACGTCCGAGGTACTCGTTACAGGGGGACAAGAGCAGGGCACCACCGACTGCACCCAGCGGCATACCAGAGTTCACCAGAGAGTTTTGTTGCGAGTTCAGGCCAAGATCCTTGGGAAGGAACAAGTTGGCGCCGGAAATTAAGGACTGATCGAGACCACTGAGAAGTCCACCCATAGAAGCGAACAACACCAATAGGAAGGTGAAGTGCTTGGGGTTCTTGAATTCAAGGTCGAAGATGGATTTCTTCTCGCCTTGCTCATCAACTTGTCTTTGCATGTCGGCGATCAAAGCATCAACCTCCCAGCCGCCATTTTTGGCGGTTTCGACAGCCTCAGCAGTGTTTTTGACACTCGAAATACTGCCGGTACGAATGGCATCGTCAATCTCGGATTTGGTCATGTTTCGACGATCAGTTGTAGATGTTCTAGGGTCCAGTTCGATGTGCTCGTGCATCTCCTGCCCCGTGGCTCCACCTTCCTCTTTACCCATCTTGGAAAGAGATACAAGGGTCAATAAGTAGTGATAGTAGATATGGGCTCAAACCAAATGTTCAAGATATGATTTCGAGTATGCGACTCCCAAGTGGGGGGGATCCGATTTATAAAGTCGTGGAGGCGGGGAATCCATGGGGTTGATTTTGTACCACGACTCATCGACCATGTGCATCGGCACGGCTGCCCGTGGGCACTCCATACGAAAGATGCGAAACTGGGGATGTTTACCCATGGGTAAAGGCCCGTGAACGACGATAGTCACCGTGAATGAGGAGATGTGGGCAGAAGGGCCGAATACAGCGCAGGTGAATGGTGGTACTTGCCCTGATTTAGTATCCCCACCATGGATACTACCTGGGGTTCCTCGTAGTCAACATTGAGGTGTCTGAATCTGCTACTTTGGACCAAGCCCAGAAATTTCACATGCAAGGCGAGATGTCTCTCGATTGGATCACTGTCCGTGGGCGGCTCAATGCTGTGTATGCATGTCACAGAGACAGAATCTCGAGTGAGGAACAACCCCAAGGCTTATTAATGCGGCGACATCTGATGATCGGAAAATTGTCGACAGCATAGACGATGCACCATACCGCTTGAGGGTCGCATGCGCGATACGGCCTCGCATGCCGCTAGGTAGTTCTCGTTGGCCACGAATGACCGCCGTTTCCCGCCGCCTCTTACTGCATGCGCAGAGTTTTTTGTTGTATGTTTGGCGCGAAGGCGTAAGAATTTCCTCGGTCACAAAGCCGTGCACCCGTAATGGCGCGCAACGAGTGGGTCATTTGACTCGAGATCTACACTTCTATGGTTGTTCTTCGAACTTTAATGAGTTGACACTCACCCTGACCATCGATGCGCAACTAGAGGTCGCCCGAAACGAAGCCCCATATCTCCCCCAAGTCATCCCCATGGTGGTGGCTGGTGGGGGGCTTTCTAAGCGAGCATAGGCTAATCCTGAAGTGCCATCGCAATGATCGTGCGCCATCAACTCGAAGAGATGATTGCGAACCGACTTTACCATCCAACATATCAATGGCCGAACGTTATAAAACACGAAAGCTTCTCAGTACTTGACTCGAAAGTATCTCCTGATAAGCCTTACGGTTCGTATGAGAAGCGGCTCAAAGGCGTTGCTTGACACAAGCCCCCCTCGATCAAGCACCGCGGAACCAACCCCCAAGCATACACGGGAGGCCCCACCGGCATTTCTGGGCATTTTAATTGGAACCCAAGGCGCTCTTTGTAGGGAGACCGTCCCGCCTCGGCAACAAGGCAGGTACGAGGACCACAAGTATCTTGTCCCGCGTGCTTGCAGACGTTAGGTTGTCTCGGCATCGGGATTAATCTCGGACTACAAGTCGCTATTGCTCGTGCTCATGCCGAATGCTACTTCGCATGATGTAGTACCGAGCTAGCAGAATGATGGTCATCCCAGCCCACGAGACTTCCGAATATGCAGAGCCGAAAAGATGTGCGATATGCGCTCGTCCTCGGGCTATGTATAAACCCAAGTGGGGGTGCGTATGGAATTATGATGCTTTCAAGTATTGGAGCCTGCGGTCTGCGGTCAATCTTCACATCATGATCGTCGTTGCGGTATAGACAGTGTAGTGCAGCGGAATTGATGTTTACGTGCTAACGTGAATCTTTAATTTAGGTGGCGAAAGCAAACAGTAACAGGAACAGAAGAGGTATCATCCAAACAAGAAAATCCCAAACGCTGAACGCCTTTATGAACGCCTTTCCTGAAACCACAAAAGTGGGGACCTGAGACGCTATGGATCGGGTGACCACTCCATACGATTATTCAGACTATTGTTCGTAGTCTTGCATAGTGGCATCGTCTTCCTCGTAGTCATCGTTGCGGGCACTAAGTTGGTAAGCTCCCTGTTGCTCTTCTGCCTCTTCCTCAGCAATGCGTCTCTCCTCCGATTCAGCAATCTCCTGCTCCTCACATGCTCTGTCGACCTCCTGAGCTACGAAGTCTTCGTAGCCTTCGAGTGATGTCTGCACGTGGACTTTGAATTTGATCACATCATTGAGCATCCTTTCCAGCTCGGTATGGAGTTCCTCACGCAATGAAGCGACAGCTAGCGTAAGTTGCTCATATCTAGATCACTCATTAGCTCCACGCCATCAATCAAATATGGATGTACATACTCAAGGTTCGTGTTCATCTCCCGCTGCTCCATGAGTTGGACGGATTCCGTAAGGCTGGCACGCATCCGGGCCAGCTCTTTCTCCATCTTCTCAATCTGGGCGTCCGAGGCCATCTTCTGCGCATGGGTTATTTCCTTGGTCTTCTCGAATTCTTCTTCTGCGGCTCTGACGCGGTGACCGAGAGCTTCGACCTCAGCCACCTTGTCGTCGATCGCTTCCCTAATCTTGTCAAGGAGATCGTGGTTGTTCATATCTCTCTCGAGCGCCTCGTTCCTGCGCTCGGAGACTTCCTTCCTTAGCTGCATAATGCTAGTCTTGACGCTGCCTCTCACATCCAGATTAAGAAGATGATGTGGTTGGTAGCCAGTCCCTGTATTCGCATCCGCGAGTAATCGATCGGAATCGGTTTGACCCTGAGAAGCAGAGAAGCCGTTTTGCTGAGAAGCGCTGAAATCAGGTCCCGAATTTATAGTCAGAATGAGTTCGAACAGTTGACCCTGCGCGTTTTGAGCTTCTGGTGGGATGATGCCAATCTGGTAACCGAGTGAGTTGTATCTGGACACAACATTCTCCAATTCTTCGAGCTTGGAGCTTGTCTCTGCCTCGCGCTTGCTCACTTGCTCGCGCGATTCTTCAAGACGGAGAGCGATGCTTTCGACACCTGTTTGTAGACGCTTGCGCTCTGCATTCATCCTGTCAATGTCCTGGATGGTGATGCCTTGACTATCGACCATGTCCTGTAGTCCATTGCGCTCCTCCTCAGCAGCGCCCAACTCCGCTTGAATCCGCTGGATTTCTTCGTCCAAGATGCGGACGCGATGCTCGTACTTGTCGACCTTGGCTTCCATGCTGTTGTTGTAGTTCTCGAACTTGGCGCGGTCTTCCTCAAGGATTTTGATTTGCTCGTCCAACCTGGCGAGTCTCGGCGCGTCCTTGCTGAGCTCATCGATCTTCTCCTGCAGAAGCCTTCCTTCCTCTTCGAGGATCTTGACTTGCTCCAGGTTCTGCTCATTGGCAGCCTCGAATTTAGCAGCCATGGCCTCCACATGAGGCTGAATCAGACGCTGAGCCTCATCTTCATCTTCCTCTTCATCTTCGACACTCAGCCAAGTGCGGTAGGCGTCGGAGAGGAAGTCAAAGGTGATACGGTCTGCGTTGACATCGAAGCCCGCCTCAACGCAAGCATCGTCGTAGCTTCCTATGCTATAGTTTTCCATCATTTTGGCCAATTGCATCATCCAGTGTAGGAGGCCGAGGAACGTAAACCAGTTGTTTCCGCCGACAGCAGCAAGTTGTGATTTGGTGATGTTCTTCTCAAAGGGGTATCTTAACTGCTTGAGCAGCGGAGGAACTTCCTGGTCGATGTTCTTTTGGAAGCGATAAGCAGGGTCTATGCAATGGTAGAGAAATTGGAACATGAGGTTGAAGTCCTTTTGCGTCGGAGAAGACATGGTCTTGTGCGTGAGAGTATGTTTCATCTCCATCTCGAAGTTGCGCTGTGTGAGGAACTCCATCAGCTCCTGGCCCATCTGGGTACGCGTGTTGGAGTCGCGTAAGCGTCTGGGGTCCTGTGGAATGGTATTCGATGGTGGCGCGGTCGCGAAGAATGATTGATGGCCCATAGGTCCCAACCCGACGGAAGGCCTCGCGCTATACACGCTGCTTCGACGCTGACTGTCCTGAAGATTCAGGGCGGGGGCAGATGCTGGCGTGGTTGCACCAGGTGCATAGCTCTTTCTGCCTCCACCACTGGCAAAGAAGTTCTGGGTGGACGGGCGTTGGACGGTCGAAAAGGCAAGGTCTGCTCCGTTGCCACCCATGGATGCGCGTCCAAACATTGGCTGACTTGGGCGACCTGGCGCAAGGGACATTCTACTTCCGGAGGTTGATCGCATTTGTTGGCCAGTTGGTGGAGGCTGGTTAAATTGTCCGATGGAACTCGAACGCTTGATTGAAGGCTTCATGGCTGAGGCCGGCATCGGTATCGCGGATGCATTATGACTTATGCCTCCAAGTGTCTGTGTCATTGATGTTCAGTAATCAGATCTCAGACAGGTTGTCATGTGTGCATACCTCGCGCGGCCGCCGCACCGAGAACATGTGCGGATTCTCTTGCGACATGACGAAGTTGTGATTGTATGTATAGAAATGACGGGCGCAGGTGGGATGCGCAATGTAGCGCGATCGATGACAGAATAAACCAAAATCCTAGCTATGGCGATGTATGTTTGTAGCCTCTTCTAAAGATGTATTTAAGCGCGCGAGACTCGGTATAAGTGTCTAGTCGCGACCGTTCGGACGCGGATACAAAACTCTGGAGATGATGAAAACACCGAGTAAACAGAGTAAACAATGCCTGAAGCTGCACGTCAACACAGTGGGTGGTTTGCCAAGACGCACTGATCTCAGGGTCCTCCGACGCCCGCACCACCAGCACCGAACATTGTGACTGTAAATTGCCAAGATCTCCACCCTGTGGGCAGCACTCGCAGGGCGGGCCGCCAGATCTAAGCCGAGGTAGGAAGTGACGCAGCGACTACCCGGCGTCCGCGCCCTCATCTAGAAGTTGCGCATGATAGAAGTGGCAGGAACGAATGTTATACAACCACTTGCGCTCATCTACTGTAGATCTGCTAGCACTGCGTGTCATTCATGTCAATGCGAAATAAACTTGCGTCTTTCTTCGAGTCACAAGACGATTTGAGTGAAGTCAGAAGTGCTATAACCAACACTTCTGCCGCTTCATCGTGTAGTATCAACATATTGCTGCTCCGGCCATCAGCCGCCAGCACTTCGACGACGCAAGCATGGCTCGCGAGGAGCTGATCAACAGCGCTGTATGTCGAGACTTATCTGAACAAATTATATATATGGCATCACTGACACGCGTTTCAGGTCTCGTGTAATTATGCATCCTGTCAAACAACTTGACATGTAGAACAACCCCCCAAATCTGACCGTCTCAATCACTCTAGTCCTCCAAGATCCTTCGGTAGCAAATGCGCCCCTGGAACAGCGTATGGCATTCTTGCGTTCCAAGAACCTCACACAGGAAGAGATAGACCTCTCACTGCAACGCGCGGGATCAGAACCAGCATCTGCCGTTTCTCCCACCTCGTCTCCACAATACTATCAACCTCCTCAACAATATCGACCGCAGCAATCACAGTACACGAATGGCCCTCCCCCTCCACCATACTGGCAGCAAGGGCCGCCTCCGCCGCCTGAGTTGCCACGGCGAGATTGGAGGGACTGGTTCATCATGGCCACGGTCATGGGTGGTTTGTCATTGGGTGCCTACACTGTGGCCAAAAGATACATAGTGCCCTTGATAGCTCCACCGACTCCTCCACAACTGGAACAGGACAAGGCCTCTGTTGACGCGCAGTTCGACAAAGCCTTTGCCCTTCTTGATCAACTTGCTACAGACACCGAAGAATTGAAGAAGAGCGAACAAGACCGCACAGAGCGGCTGGACGCTGCTTTAGCAGAAGTCGAATCGGTGATTGGCCAAATGAAGGAAGCCAGCAGACGTAGAGACGACGAGGGCAGGAGGATAGGCGACGATCTCCGCGTCCTCAAGGACATGATACCCCGGGCCACAGAAGCCCAGAAGGAGTCGCAAGACCAACGCCTCAAGGATCTTGCCGCCGAGATGAAGAGTCTCAAGACTCTCATCTCCAACCGAGTCGCCGCTCCTCCAGCTCATGCATCTTCAATTGCTTCTTCGAGACCCCCTACCATCCCCTCGCCAGCTCCCGGAGTAGGCAGCGTGACGCCACCGGCCGTCAGCTCTGGCGTCCCCACCACAGCGCCTCAAGCGACCGAACCCACTGTCGCGCCCGACAGGTCAGCCACCAGCAGTCCCTACGGCAGACTCAACGGTCGCGCGGCCATCCCGGCCTGGCAAATGGCCGCGGCGAAGAAGAACCAAGAAGCAAAGGAGAAGTCAGGGACTGTGGAAAGCGCAAATGGTGGTAGCGGCAGCGTGGATGCCGCAGCCGCATCTTCATCATAGCTCAATCAATTGATTGCGTTTTGGGAACGACAGCATGAGTTTGCCGCCTTGAGTGTGTGAGCAAGTCTAGTCGACTGCCTGACTCTGGGAAGGGCTATTTCTTAACATAGTATACTATTCTGAGTCTTCTTCTTTCACTTTCATGTGTACGAACTCGTCCTCGGCGAAATTTCAATATTTGGTGTCCCCAGGGATTGTCTCAGTTCCTTGTGTATAATCAAGCAAAGCTAGAAGCAGCCACAGCTCTGATGGTTTGTTTTCTTGCTGCATGAGATGTGAAATCCAGACATCACGTCGCTGGTAGAAGATAATAGTATGTAACAGAACATGACGCAGTACAATTGAGGTAAGGTCCACGGAGATTCAAGTGTAGTGAAGTACATGTGTTCCTAATGTAGGAGTCTAATGTAGGAGTGAAACTTGCTTAACACAGTACCTTATATAATGGGATCGAAAGACGGAAGGAACTCCTCAAAGCTAACCCTATCGAGTGGAGTGATGCCTTACCCAGGTAGGAACGACGCATAGCACGACATGAAACAATAATCAAATTGCGGTGATGTCAAATTTAAATCGAGTCGATTGCTCGTAGAAATCTATACAATTACATCGCTGCATATCTATTCCTTTACTTTTACACCCTAAGGAACGTGCCTTGTATTCCTCTCTCTCTCTCCCCTCTTTAACGTACGTCAACACTGAATAATTCAACCAAAATCCAGCATCACGGCTAATGATCTTTAGAAGTGGTGATCTTGGCCCGACTCATAGGCCCCCAGTTCTCGCGCGGGTTGGACTGATAGCGGGTGAGTTTCCTCTTCAGTGGGTCCTTGCCAAGTGCCTCGTCGAAGACTATTTTGTATTTCTTGGGGTCTTCGGGTGTTATGGAGGGTCTTCTTGTGGTGCGGGAGTTGGTTGTTTTCGTTGCTGTCGATACTGCTACAGCTGGAGGAGCAGGGTTCGAGGGAGTTGAGGTCTCACCCTCGATGACAGCCGTTGCTGTAGTCTGAGGGATTGGTTCGCTCTCTGCTGCTTGTGCGACTGGTCCGTCGACGTCGTCGCCTTTCCTCATCTGCTGCAGAATCTTGTAACCTGCCATCTTCTCGCCGACGGCGCCTTCTCTGATGGGTGCTTCCTGTCGTACCCATTCCCTGAAGATCTCCCAGATCATACCCCAGCTCGCCTGCGTCTTGATCGTGCCCGGCTTGCAGTGGCTCCTCGTGGCTACGAAGCCGGCTTTGCGGAGTGCGCCCTTGACGGCCGCCTCCGAAGGGGCTCGGCAGTGGAGGATCTTGGAGAGATTGCTAGGAATGAAGAAGAACGGATGCGTATCGACGATGTGGTGTGGTGTTGTTGGTATCAGAGGCGCGTCAGTCGAGCCGTCTTCCGCTGGCGTCGGGGCTGGCAGCACGTCTAGTTCGTCGAGGGCAGATGTGAGCATGCCCTCGATGCGTTGAGTGGTCTGGTAGACTGTCTTGTCCAAGTCGGGTAGGGCGTCTAGGATGCGCTGAATGAAGAATGGGTTGTGGATCGGACCTCCCCACATTGGGCCTGCGACGTGGGTCTTGAATCCGCAGTGGGGACAGTTCTTCTCTCCGCTGCTTTGTCCTGCTGTGTGCTTGAAGTTGGTGCGGCCGTTCTGCGCAGTATGTCGAGCCAGGTATTGTGTCTGCCATGCGCCGCAGCCAGAATCGCATGAGTGGACCAGCATCGTCTTGCCGGCGAGGAATTTGACGTCTGCGGGACTCTTCCGCACTCTCACGAAGACTCGAGCGTAGTAATCGATGGAAAGCGAGAGGAGAGGCTCGATTGCGATGCCGTACTTGCCTGCTGCGGTTGCGACTGCATTGAGGATGAGTCGAAGTCCAGCTTCGTGTGAGTGGGCACCCTTGACTGGAAGGCCGCCGTAAAGAGAATAGGTCTTCTCGACATAGCCACAAGATGCAAAGACGCCTGCGTCAGTACATGTGACACACAGTAGACCTCCGTCGTTCAGCGACTGGATGGCAGCATCCAGGAAGGGCACAGCCGTTCCATATGGGTCTAGGTCGACTACATCGTACTTTCCCTCCGCCCAGGCTTCCGAGTTGTTTGCCTTCGACGAAGTAGTGGCATACGCTGCCTGATACATATGGCCAATGGCGTTTCCGGTGGAGGGCTTGATCTTAGACTCTAGCTTGTTGTGTTTCACATTCAAAGCGATCGAAGCGACAGCTGCTTCCGACATATCGTTGGAAACGACCGAGGTAGCGAATGGGATCTCAGTGGCATAACGCAAAGCGCGCAAGCCAGTGGCCGAAAGTGCGTCGAGAATTCGAAACTTGATGGGGGGAGAGTCTTCCACTGTCGTGGGTACTCCGTTCGCTGATTTGGCCGCTGGTGCAGCTGCCTCGTCCACTTCCATTTTGTCGTGTGTCGTTGTTGTAGGTTCGCTGGTACTCGGTCCCTCAACATCATCTCCCACCTTCTTCGAAACTTCCTTGGACCCGCTAGGCAGCATCGATGCATCGTCCTTGGACACTACAGCTTCACCATCGTTGCCTTTTCTCTTCTTCGGCTCTGCATCACCACTTGTGCTGGCCGGTCTCTTCTTGTCCTTTTTTGCTCTTTTCTGGTCTCGTTTCCTCAGCCTCCTCGCCACAACATCATCGCCGAATGCCTTGATAGCCAGAACACTGAGATCTCGGTTGAACTGCTGGATGGGGTTGTAGAAGACGCTCTGAACCTCTTCGGATCCTTTGTGGTCTGTATTGGTTCCCTTTGGGTCTTGCGAAGTTCGCGCATTCGGCGGCACCAGGATAAAGGCTCCTCCCTCTCTGATTGTAGTGTAGACTGTGCCGTCGTGTTCGACCGATTGACCCTCTGCTGGTGACTCGCGAATGCTCACTGGCGACGAGTTGGTGCTCATTTTGATGGCGGACAGGTGCGGACAGCGATATGATGAGAAGTTATGGGTCCTACTATGGAATGTGTGGAAGAGCCTGGATGCAAAGAACCGGCTCATGAACTTGCGCCTTGCAACATGCCAATTATACTACCAGAAGTTATGATATTTATTTTGTTGCTTTTCGATCTAATTTTTTGGAGAAGCTGCTTCCCAATTGAGAAGTCCACTGCCAAGGGCTGAGTCAAGTAAATCCGGGGCAGTTGAGATGATCTGTCGTGTCCGGTCAGAGTCCTAAGACGATCATCAACGACTCCTCGGAGATAAGAACACTCCACAAATATCGACTGCGCGGAAATTCCGTACTGCTTCACTGGACCATCCGATACGTCTGTGGCTTAGTGACCTCTTATCAAAGATACCGACAGTGATGCGGCGTGTCGTGAAAGGTCTAACGAAGCTCTGATTTACCGAGGAGACGACCGAGTACCTTGAGCTGCAGAGAGATCTAACTTCCACCAAGGTACCGTATGCTTACCTCCGGAAGGTACGCATCAGCCCCATGAGAGTGACGTTATCCCTCTCAAACGTCTGCGTAAGGTACCTAAGATCCCTAACCGTACGGTCCGGTAGATCCGGATACACCGTTCCCATTGTTCGTAACTTTTGCTGAGCACCATAAAGTCAGTTCAGCAAGGCAGGGCCCGAGTCTTGCCGGTAGTTGAGCTCCTGCATCAGGTAGACTCTTTACCGGTGATTTGCAGCTCATTGGTGCCCCGTTCCCAAATGCCTTGAAAGGCATCCGAAGCTTTCCTTCTGTAGTAACGGTATGTGTGTGTCCGACAGCATTGACTAGCCAGAAGGCAAAGATGGAACACTCGATGATCTTGATGTCACGAAGCCCTAGATGTCCTAATTGAAGATATATAACGTAAAGCGTTGGAGACATCAGGTCCGGCCATTGTATTCCCTTCCATAGATCGTTCTTGGATCACCTTTTGCATTCACTGTCTTCGACTCAAGTAGCTAGGTTTGATTGTCTGAATATACACTCACGATGGAGTACTGCCAGGACGACTGGGACAATTCAGCCCACACTCCCGAGAAGCAATTGAAAGTCATCATCGTAGGAGCCGGCATTGCAGGTCTAGCTGCAGGAATCGGTGAGCATCTCCTTCTCTCGAGCATACCCCAATTCATGATCCCTTGCTCCTCGTACTCATCTATCCGCTAGGTCTCAAAAGATCCGGCCATGATGTCGTGATACTAGAGCAAGTCAAGGAGATTGCAGAAGTGGGAGCCGGCATCCAGATGGCTCCGAACAACATGCGCATCCTCGGTCGGTACGGCGTTCTTCCCGAACTCATGAAGAACGTCAACCTGCTCGAAGCAAACTCGTTGCGCAGATGGAAAGACAACGAAGAACTAGGTGCTGCTCCACTGATGCCGCGGGTCGCAGAAAAGTACAAGGCGCCACTCGGGGTCGTCCATCGAGGCGACTTGCAGCGCGTCCTTCTCGAGGCTGCGAAGAAGGAAGGTTGCGATCTGCGGACGGATCACAAAGTGGTGAAATGCGACGATGGTTTCGAAGCGAGAGTGCAATTGAAATCCGGAGAATGGATCGAAGGAGACATTGTCATCGCCGCAGACGGCATCAAGTCCGACATCCGTCGACAGATTGCCCAACACCACAAGCACGTCGACAAAGCCACACCCACAGGCGACGCAGCATACCGCATCCTAATCCCAAAAGCCAAAATGGAGCACGACGAAGAAGCCATGAAGCTTTTGAACCACAACGTCGGCATGCGCTGGATGGGCCCCGGAGGCCACATCATGGCATACCCAGTGAAGAACAACACAGTCTACAACATGGTGCTTCTGCACCCGCAACAAGCCGATCTCGACCACGAAGCCGCCGAGTCATGGACGCGCAACGGCAGCAAGGCGGAAATGCTCGACTTCTACAAGGACTGGAACCCGCTCGTCAAGGACCTGCTGAGCTACGTCCCCGAAGACGAAGTCAAAGAATGGACCCTCAACAGCCACCAGCCCCTGCCCGCCTGGCACGAGAACAAAGTCGTCCTGATCGGCGACGCCTGCCACCCTATGCTTCCCTATGTGGCTCAAGGCGCCGCGCAAGCCATCGAGGACGGCGCCGTGCTGCAAGTCGCGCTGGCAAAGTCATCCATCGACGTCCCGCTAGCCATCCAAGTGTACGAGCAAGTGCGCAAGGCGCGCGGAGAAGCCGTGCAGGGCTCGGCCGCCATCACGCGCAAGGCGCTACATCTCCCCGATGGCCCGGAGCAGCGAGAGCGAGACGCGAAGATCAAGGCCGCCAGTGCCGGAAAGGGCAATAACCCGGACCTGTGGGCTGATCCTGAGTTTCAGCAGTTTATCTGGGGCACCGATGTCATGTATGACACTCTGATCAAATGGCCTGAGTGGAAAGCTAGGGTTCAGGGCACGCATCTGCAGGCGCTGAGTGCGATTGCTTACTGATGCTGTTCGAGGGCATTACTGTTTCTCTAAGAGACGGGCGTATAAGCTAGATGTTCTCGAACGACTTCGTTCGTGTAATCGTACAAGGATGGAATCTAATAGACACTATATTTGTGGTTATTTCTTGAGCTGCATAGGTAATAGAGGCAATACCACATATCTTGCATGAAACAATTCATCCATCAGAGCAGCTCCAGGCTTTCCGAGGCACTTGAGGGACGAACGGGGACATTATGTAATGTTCCATATAAGTAAACCCAGTGCGCCTTGACAAGTTCCATTCCGAAGCTTTCTTAAGTATTTTATGGAGCGATCTAATGAAACAGAAGATGTGGCTACGTGTATTGCAGTCTTGTTCGTGTCGACTCGTTTATTCACGCCTGTTGACGCCCGGCTTACCTCTGGCACAGCTGCGAAACCTAACACACCGGATAACACATAGAGAATAGCCTGTAAGACAACAAGTTGCAGCGTCCTGTGGACTGCATCAAGCTCCTTCACGTGCCAGCCGGGGGACGACCGTTGCTGACACCACTAGCAGCGCTCTCGCCAACCCTGATGCTGTCCTCTCGCTCATCTGTGGCCAAGGCTCTTCGGGTTGAAGCAGTCGTGCTCTGACTCTCGCTTCTCTCCCGTGGACCTGCAACGGTAGTTCCTGCAGCCCAAGAGGTGATGTTCAATCCTCCTGCGCCAGATGTGGCAGGATGGTGCAAGCTCACTGTCTGCTGCTGTGGGCTCGGCCGGCTCAGACTTCTCTCCCGGCTCGCCCCTGACTCACTGTTTGGACTCGCTTGCGATTCCCTCCTGCGTGTCCGGAGAGTTTGCTCGAGGTTCCTGATGCGTTGGCGTAGAGCCTCGTTCTCTTCTTTGACAAGCTCCAGCTCGGCTTTGGCAGCAGCGGCATCTATGTAGTGTTGGGTGGGGTTAACGTGTGGACTCGTCGGTCCTTGAGCTTGGATGCTGCCCGCATTGGACATGTTCGAGACAGAGCTCGGCGCGTGAGACATAGACGGGCGATGTGGAAGGACGAGGGAATGAAAGGAGGTGGAGTAGTCTACGCTCGGCCGCGCTGGGGTGCTGGTACCTGAAGTAGAGCGGACTGAAGGGTTCCTGCTTAAGCTACCGCCTGCCGCTGCTGCACGATCGGCTGAGGCTTGTGAAACACCGCCCAGAGGAGCCGAAGCGGTGCCCAAAATGCTACTCGCACCTGTACTAGGCGTCTCTAGACCTGCGCTCCTTGACGAAGCTGTGGATGATGAGCGGCGCTGGCGAGACGCGATCGGGTGGCTAGGTTGGTCAAGAGGCAGCAGGGATGGAGTCTGATGCGACCCAGTACTGCTATTCGAAGCAACCGATGCACTGTGGTGAGCACGTAGAGCAGATAGTTCACGTGTCAAGCGATTGACCTGTTCGGCATGAGCATGGGAATATTACACAGCCCAAACTAACGTAGATGGTGGGGATTATTGGCAAGATGAAAGAAGAACCAATTACTCACCACAGCCTCCTGTTCTTGCTCGAGCTCGAGATGCAGCTCGGCTGCCGTCAAAGGACGAGGATGTCGCATAGGAATTTGCGAGTCGGCAGAAGTCATCATGCCTGAACCACTATGCATGGTGCCAGAAGGAGGTGGCATGTTGGCCGTATGCGACGGCCGGCGTGAAGATGCCGTAGACATATCTGGAGTGAACGCGTGCAAAGTTTATGGTTGGAGGCAGTGTCAACAGCAGCTGAAATGGGTTCGAAATGAACTTTATGATGTCAAAGGCAGTAGAGATGATGTTTGGGATGTTATGGAGATGAAGATAGGTCGGTGAGGTTGCAGACAAAACAACCAATGAGGGGTATAAATATTTCTGTGGTTGCCTTCCCACTATCAAGTCAAATACACCAAAGGCACGTTTCGTGACACCTAATGTGAGTGGTGCTTGTAGTCCTGTGACTTTCTCCACTGCCAACGTTCAAAGCGTTTATCAAGGTAAATCAAAGGGATCAGCAGAGAATGCTAGGGGCCGCGTACTGTACAGTAGATAATTGACCTGGAATGACCATCCACATCTAAGAAAGGAGACACGCATATGTGGGGAAGATACGGCGGTGCTTCTCACTGTAGTGCTGCGGTGCAGATAAACAACAATCTGAAACTCTGCCAAGGATTCACATGTCAATATCCACCTGCAGTTATTATCTGCATATTCCAGAGAAAATGACTGCAAAATAGGATAGATTTGGAACAGTACGCTTTGAACAGCAGAGCTATGAAATCTACCTCCGAACGCGCCCATACAACATCTCCATCGTGAAACATTTTTAGAACTTTTAGTTCATCTTGCCTGAAACACCTCTTCCCTCGTCCGTCTCTCTCGTGCCTCATGCGCTAGTTGTGACTGGTCGCAGGCTCATCCTACCCGCTCCAATGCCGTGGATGCCAACCTTTCATAATCCGTTACTCCCATATGCTGCCGTAATCAAGCGCAATGGGTTGAGGAATGCGCGGTTCCGTCACTATACTTTCTATCTTGGCCGTGCCTTGTGTATCGTTTGGTGTTTTGGCAAGCTGTCTTGGCTCTCCAAGGACTTGCACTTGAGGACTTTAGGTTGTGCTTTGTGCAATGCTACTTGGCCCGCTGCAGCAGATCCAAGTTCGACTCTTCAGCAGACGGTGCTGCTTAGTAGGTTCTTGAAAGGTTTCTCAAGTACCAGTCTACGAGTCTGCGCCCGACCTTGGCCTCGGAAACGTGGATGAGATCCTGTAAGTCTGTCAGTACTTGTGCGCTGCAATTTGTAGCTTGGAAGAAAAGACTCACTCCTTGCATGGCGTAGTCTAGATCTTGGGAGTTGACGACATCTCCATCGAGCAGACCACCCTCGCTGTGCTTGACCTGTCTGCTCCTCTGCTTGTTGACGAGGAGCCACTGTCTCAAAGTGTCGGGAGAAACCTCCAAGAAGCCGGCGAGCTTACCAAGGTCCATGGTGGTGTACAGCTTGAGGTAGCTGCGGACCATGGGGCTCCACATGTTGTTCTTGACCTCCTCCATGAAGATGGCAAGGTGGTGCTCAACGGGGTCAACGTTGATCTGAGGGTTCTCAAAGTCCGGAGGAGTGGGTGAGATGAATCTGGGGCAAGCGCCGCGGAAAAGCTCCTCGAAGATAGGGAGGGCCTCGGGGCCACCACGCTGCATGCGGAGGAACTGCTCGCCGTACTTCTCCCTCAGGGCGGTGTGGATGGTGTCGTCAAGACGAGTGGGGTGGAAAGCAACGCAGATTGCGACGAGAGCGTACATCTGGTCGCTCTTCTTGGCGATGCTGTCGTACTGGGCGTTCTTCTGGAAGTTCTTGGTGCGGGAGATGTAGACAAGGATGTGGGTGAACATGCGGATGGCATCGGCGTAGCGGTGCATCATCATGTATGAGAAACCTGCGTAGTAGTAGGTGGAGAAGTGAGCGGCCATGACGCGAGCGAACATGGACTTCTTGTTGAGCTCAATGTCGTCAAGAGTCTTGAGAGCGAGGGTGAAGTCGCCGAGGAGACAGTGAACGCGGAGGAGTCCGACAAGAGAGAAGTATCCCAACATCTGGTACAATGGTCGGTTGCCATATTCACCAGCATACAGGGCTGAATCCTCGCCACGCTTCTTCGCCGCCAACTGCTCGGCGATCTGAGATCTCTGGATAAGGGAGTAAAGCACGTTGAGCACGCTGTAGCAGCCCCAGGTGTTTGGGTTCTCGCGCAGAATGACAAGATCCTCCTCGTTGTCGGCCTTGAGCGCGGCCTTTTGGCGGTAGGCGCAGAAGCTGTTGAATTGGTAGATGAACTCGTCGATGACCTCCCATGCCCAGTAGTACTATTGTCAAGTCAGTCTTGTTCGCTAAAGTCCGTCCTCCCCTGTTCCTTGATCTTGCCTCCTTCTCTTGCACCGCATTCTCAGATCGTGTAGGGAACATACAGAAGGGACCTCGAGGTCGACGGGGCCGTCGCTGTTGAGGATGTAGTGGAAAAGGTTGCAGTAGCTGTCGTAGCTGGCAATCTTGGTTTCGAGGGTGGCTTGGTATTCAAGAGGTTGCGCTGCTGCGACCAGTTGTGCCTGGAGGTCTTGGGGGCCGCTCATTGACGGGACTCTGTCCAGGTCGTCCTCCTCATATTGCACCTGCTCCTTGTAGTCGTTGGCGAGATTCTCCTCCTCGACGTCGGAATCGTCCTCTGGGACACGCGCGGGTTGCCCCTGCTGGTAGGTCGCCTCGATGTTGCGCACGCTCATCTTTGCAATCTCTTCTGTTTGACGTGAGATATGGGCGGGTATTTGGTGGTTAAAGCAGGTCACACACGCTGTCTATACCAGAACACTGAAGTTGTGGTGCGAACCTCACGAACTTTTCCGCGCTGAGCTTGGCTAAGCGAGTTTGGCCCGATCGGGCTTCGTGCTGTAAAGTTCGGCGAAATTTATACTGTAAGTGGAAAGAGGGGTAAACCGCAGCGTCGAGGGGTCTTTTCCACTATTCGATGTTATGGATACTCTGCAGTACTACCCTGTTACCACTGCACGGCGCATTCTGGCATAGTGGTCTCTGTAAGACTGGCTATACGGAAAGTCCTACTCGTAGCAAGCAATTTTACAGGTAGGTGCAACATGTCAAATTCACCAGATTCGTCTCCTTCCGTCTTACTGTATTCGACAATAATACAGTATGGTATGCTGATTGATAAGGCAACGACAAGCCCGCCAGAGGAAGCACTCAATATGGCATTGACACACAAGGTAGCTGTGATACAGATGTATCCAGAGGTCAGAGCAATCCTATTGAGCATACAAATCACAAAAGCAGACATTAATACTCAATTACTTCCAGCCTATGCAAGTGGAGAGAAACTACCAAAAGGCTGCCGCATACATCCGCTCTGCTGCTCTACAAAAAGCAGAGCTTGCTGTCCTACCAGAATATCACTTGACCAGCTGGGTTCCGGATACTCTCAGCTTCCGGGAGGCTTGTGGACAGTGGAAGACTTATCTGGACAAATATCGTGCCTTGGCTCGTGAGTGCAACATTTGTATTGTTCCCGGCACGATCGTCGAGTTACATGTCAACGATGAGCATGACCCAACCGGGTGTGATGCCACCGAACCGGGGCTCGAGGGGAGACTCTTGAATGTTGCCTACTTCATCGATTCTAAGGGCGAGATCCTTGGAAAGTACGTCAAGAAGAATCTATGGGGTGACATAGAGCGCCTGCATCTGACATCGTCTACTCATGATCCCCATCCAGTCTTTGATACGCCCTTTGGTAAGGTTGGTATGCTGATCTGCTGGGATCTTGCTTTTCCCGAGGCTTTCCGGGAGATGATATCGAAAGGAGCCAAGCTCTTCATTATACCCACCTTCTGGTACTAAATTGCCTGTGTGATCACCTATCGTGTGTGGACGAGCCACTGACATTGTGCAGGACCTTGAAAGACTGTAGTGAACAAGGACTCAAGAGGAACCCAGCATCTGAAGCCCTGTTCCTCGATTCAATGCTAACCGCAAGATGTTTCGAGAATACATGCGGTAAGTTTACCTCACATTCTTAGGCGTCCACTGTCATAGTATCTCTTACAAGGATATAGCCATCATATTTGCAAATGTCGGAGGCCCTCCCGGTGAAGGCTATGCCGGGCTCTCACAGGTCACTGTACCATATTGCGGGCCGATAACTCGACTAGGCAGTCATGCTGAAGGCATGGGCGTGGTAGACCTCGACATGCAGATTGTGGAAGACGCTGAGGCTAATTACGCAGTTCGTGCCGATCTGGCCAGAGACGATTGGCATTATTTGTATCGACACAACAGTAACAAAGTTACATGAAGCTTTTCTTGCCGTCAGGAACCGGTAGAGAAAAGCAGGATTGGACTATGCGTGAGAGAGCACACCCTTGCAGGTTTCATATCATCTGAAGATCAACGGAGCTCGCAATCCTGCCCCAGATCTTCACGCTTCGTAGACCGATCTGATCAAGAAAAGCCATGGAAGAAGGCTACGAGCGCGTGTCCGACAACGAAATTCGTCATCATGTCGCTTCAAATTGCAGACCTTCCCACCTGTGACATTGTACAGTATCTTGAGAAAGGCGGGGACAGTGGTACTGCACTACTGAGCCACCTGCTAATTATGCAAGAACCAATTAAGGTTTTGTGCCTTACTCAGCCTCGTCAGCCCTAAACAGACAATGTACAGTACAAGTGCTGTTGGTATGCGTCTGAGCGGGCTTTGCACGGCAGCTACCGAGCACCAATATTGTGTCAAGGGCCCGATATCTCACCATCTTCTAAACGGTTCGAGAAATTAGCGTGGTTGTCATTTCATGTGGGCGCGGCGCCATTCGGCTGCTTACAGCAGGCGAAGATATTCTCTCCTTGTTACACATATTTCAACTTGTACCACTCCATTCGCAGATATGCGAGAATGCTTGGAGTGCAAGCATGAAGAAAGTTGGCTGAGGAGCAGCGATCGGAGAACTATAGCACAGCAACAGCATGGCGATACCTTCAGCAAGCCGTCTCGACGAGATTGGGGTCCTTGAGCTACTGAAATATGACGATAGACCAACCTTCGTGCTTGAGAATGGACTACACTTCCCGGGGTTTCTGAACACAAATATCGTGTTTCGCAATGCTGCGCTCAACGATTATCTTCGACGAGATGATAAAGTAGTGGACTTCGAGGACTGGGCCCGAACGCTATCTGCGGATGCCGCCCACAAGGGATGGACCTTCGGTGGAAGAGCTTGGACGAGCACGCACGTCCAGCATCAATATATCATAGTATATTGCAGCCAGTCATGGAACAATCAAGCATTCGATTATGGCTCAGAAGTGCAGCCGCATACACGAAATAGGATCGCCGCTACCCCGCGTCCACGCAATGCGAGTGTCTCTTCAACGACGAATTCTCTTGTTTATAAACCATCGCAAGTGTTCTCTGATGCCGGTGATACTGACTCACTTGTCCACGCTGTGCCTATATGGTCGAGGTTTGCGGACACTGATGGCGCAAACGAAGCCAAAGTCATTGACTGGACGCGGCACTACATCGACGATCTCCCGCCATTCATCAAATTTATCAGGGAGTTCAATTGGAGTGCTACTTCTCTAGGACCTATTTCTGGCTGGCCGGATAGCCTGAGACGCGTCGTCGTCTGCATGTTCAGTGTCCCTGATCCCCGTGTCATCATCTGGGGCCAAGATATGGTGTTATTGTACAATGAGGCCGCTATTCCCCGCCTAGGACGCAAGCATCCGTCCGCCATGGGGAGATCACTTCCCGAGGCCTTCTCAGAGCTGTGGCCCCAGTTCGCACCCATAATCAAACCCTCAATCCTTGAGGGAAGATCTTTGAAGTTACAGAGAGAGCTTCTTTTCATGGAGCGCAGCGCTCGGCTCGAAGAGACTTACTGGAACGTCACGATGGCCCCATTGCTTGGAGACCATGGCTATGCCGAAGGTGCTCTAGACTCCTTCACGGAACAGACTACAGTCGTCATATCCCAGCGAAGGCGCGATATAATTGCTGATGTGGCACGTGCTACTAGTAACGTGACTACATTAAAGGCATTGTGGGTCAAGTTCATGGATGCATTGATATTGCATGGCACAGAGATCCCATATGCTATGATATACGCAATGCAAGATGTTGGCGATGGATCCACGACTTCAACCTCTAGCTCCATTGCTACGCGATATACCCTTGAAAGCACTCTAGGCCTCCAAGCAGACGAGACAGTCTTTCCGGAATTTTTCGATATCAATGAAGCCAGTTCGGAACTGAAGGATGTTGCTAGTATATGTCGTCGTGCACGAGATCTCAGACAAACCGTCACTCTTCAATCAGAGGACTCATCACTCCCTGCTTGCTTTGCGATATCTATTCCTGGACGTGGCTGGGGCGACATCGTCAACACCGTCTGTGCCGTGCCCGTAGCTATGACAGCAAACGGCGCCCTAGGGTTTCTAATCCTCGCCCTCAACCCTCGAAGGCCGATGAACGAGGACGCCATGCGATTCGCTCACAATCTTCGTGATGCTCTTGCGAAGCCTGCTTGGTTGATGAGCCAGCAGCGCTACGAGGAGATGAACGACTCATTGGCTCAGCAGCTGAGGAGAAGTGCTCTAGAGGCAGCTCGTAGCGAGTCAAAGTTCACTAGGCTGGCAGAATCGGCCCCCATTGGTATTTGCACTTTTGGAAGCGATGGTAAAACGCTGTATGTTAATGATGAGTATCTCGAAATGCTTGGTGTCTCTCGGCAGCATGACAACATATCTCTGTGGGACACCGATAATGTCTGGATACAACAGGTTGTGGAGGAAGACTTGCCTGTGGTCAGAGAAACCTGGCAGAATCTGGTGGAACGGAAGGTTGATTCCACCACAACCGAGTACCGGATGAAGAGACCATGGCGTTCGTTGGACAAAGCAACAGGGGAAGAGATGATCGGAGAGACGTGGCTGTGTAATAAAGCCACTGCAGAAATTGGGGACGACGACAATGTCTTGTACATCCACTCATGGCTTCTCAATGTATCTCATCAGCACTACTCCGAGGACTTGATGAAGCAACGTCTCGAGCTGGCCCAAGAAAACAAACGGCAGTCTGAGAACTTCATCGACATGGTTTCGCACGAGTTACGCAATCCACTCTCTGCGATCTTGCAGTCCGCCGATGGCATCCTTACAACGCTTGAGGAAGGTCCCCAACAAGACCTCAATGCACGCGACGAGCTCAGGCACAGCGTTGTTGAGGCAGCGCAGACCATCGTCCTATGTGCCCAGCATCAGTCCAATATAGTCACCGATATTCTGACGTTGTCCAAATTGGACAGTAATTTACTCATGATCACCCCAGATAAGGTACAGCCACCGAGCCTCATACAGAAGGTTCTGCAGATGTACGAGGCAGACATGAAAAGCAAAGCGATAGAGGCTTGTTTAGAGATCGACAAGAGCTTCACCAATCTTCTACACAACCATGACTACGTGATGCTCGATCCCTCGAGGTTGCTCCAAGTCATCATCAATCTTCTCACTAACGCAATCAAATTCACCCAGTACCAAGAAGAGCGGAAAATCACAATTTATCTAGGTGCTTCTTACGAAACACCCGGTGGAGAGACACACAATTTGACCTTCATTGACCCTTCAACTCGCCCAGAACACAACATGTCCCTCTCATCTGAGTGGGGTACTGGAGAGGATATCTTCCTAGAAGTAACCGTCAAGGACACTGGTCGAGGTCTCGACGAAGACGAGATCAAGCTGCTGTTCCAACGTTTCTCGCAAGCCTCTCCGAAGACATACAAGCAGTATGGTGGCAGTGGTTTGGGTCTTTTCATCAGTAGAGAACTTTGTCATCTGCAAGGAGGGAGCATAGGTGTAAGCTCAGAGGGACTCGGCATGGGCAGCACATTTGCTTTTTACGTCCGCGCGCGACGCCTTGCTCTGTCGGATAGTGCTGAATGCGATACTCCGGTAGTGTCGCAAGATGCTTGGACTACAACAGGCACCGACAGCGCCGGGGAAGACGCCAACGTCTTGTCACCATCGTCAGCAATCGGCACCCCGGAAAGTGAGATTAGTCGGAGATCATCCTCAAGTCTGGCACCAGGAAAGCCGCGCTTGTCCCGAGTCCCTACGAATCGACGGACACCCCCAAGCGTTGATGGCAATCCCGAACGTCAGCGACTACACGTCCTCATTGTTGAAGACAACCTCATCAATCAGAAAGTCATGGCTCAACAGCTCCGACGTATAGGATGTGTTGTGCACATTGCCAATCACGGCTTGGAATGTCTGGCATTCCTGCAAAAGACACCATTCTGGGACGGCGACGCGCCTACCTCAGCCTTCCAGGACATCGAGCCTCCTTCTTTACAGTCACTCTCTACAGACGGAGCTATGACGGAAGCTATACCTCTGTCGGTTGTGCTCATGGACTGGGAGATGCCTACCATGGATGGCCTAACTTGCGTGCGTGAGATGCGCAGATTACAGGCGTCTGGCCACCTTGTCGCGCATGTGCCTACGATTGCGGTCACGGCAAACGCCAGAGGCGAACAGATATCACTTGCGCTGGAGGCAGGTATGGACGATTTGGTGACCAAGCCATTCAGGATTCCCGACCTCGTGCCCTTGATGGAGACATTAGCAGCTAAGTACCCTGCTCCGTCGTTCGTCCTCACGCCTCCCTCGACCAACGCATCCGAGGTATAAATTATCCCTCGAAACTCCACGACGAATGTTGAACACGTAGATAATGAAGACATCGACATGATGAATACATGATGGCCATGCGTGGCTTGTAAGATCGCATTTGTTTATATATACATCCATCTATACTCAATTGACATTGACGTCAAATCATACATCTTGCACCATGGCCAGAGCAAAGTGGTTGCTGCTGATGTTCAGAAGCACAAGTGTTATATTCTGCGATTATGTGTCATAGCAGAGGGCCGTAGGTGAAAAGAGTTGATCATTACCGCAAATGTCCGACATTCTCGCCTCTACAAAAAGAGTTGAGCAACGTAGCCTCTGCCAGTATTACCATGTTATGCAACACTAAATCAACAAGAAGCGAAATACGAGTAGGAGCGAGCATAATTTGGACAGGGTCGCCCTAAAACCAGCAACCAAATAGTATATTCAAAAATCATCAACCTACCAATCAAACGTCTCAGTATGCAGCGCAACCTCCGCACAAGTCCCTTTGAGCACTCTCTTCTGCGCATCCGCCACAAAATTCGACAGGTCGGTCTTCATGCTCTCTGGACCACAGCCAATGTATAGTGACCTGCCTGCTCGGATGCCGTCGGTCAGGATATCTGGCATGAATGGCCGCTGGGCGTGGATGATGAGTGCTGGTCTTTCTGTTATCTGCACGGTCGTTTCTTTTGCAGTGCCGTCAGTCACTCTTGGTACAGTCGCTGTCTCGACAGACGAAGCTTGCCGAGGGGGCGAGGCGGAGATGGCGTTTTCAGCGTCAAGCCCGCCACCAGTGATGTAGACGTTAATCGAGAGGGCGGACGCAGGCAGTCTCTCCATGTATCGGTCGAGCACGTCGCGTATCCATGTCAGGGCACTCGCCTCGCGGATACACCATACCAGAGACAGATGAGCGATGCGCACGGTGCCGTCGCGGCTGTACTGCTGCATTTTCATGCTCAGGTCGTCGAGCCAAGGTAGCAGAGCTGAGACGCCGCCTCCGCCGCCGACGAGGATGACGTTGTCGTAGGCCATGTGCACTTGTCTTGAGATGCCGCCGTATGGTCCGTCGATCATGCCGTATAACGAGGCGCCGTTGTGGTTGATGAGTTTCTTCGTCAGGCCGCGATAGGGACGGATGAGCAAGACCAATTCGTTGGAGTCGATGCTTTGATGCTTTTCTGAACGAGTCTCGGACTCGAGCTGCGCAGGGCAAGCTGAGGCGATGGTGAAGGGGTGGTTGGCGAACATTCCTAGTTCGGGGATGCGAAGGAAGACATGCTGACCGGGTAGCCAGCTCATTGTCACATGCATTTTCACTCTGCACATATCACCTTCCAGCACCTCGAGAGATACTTCTCCTGCCCTCTTCCATCCACCGACGTCTCCACTCATTTCGAAGAAGGTTGTGTTGGAGAAAGCCCGGATCGTCCATTGCAGCAGCATAACTGCTAGAGTTGCCCAGAGATAGTACCAGCTGTCTATGAGGTTTTCGCAGTGCCAGAACATGGTGCCGAGAAATGCGAGGGAGCCAAGAATGTGGCTTTTCGCAAACAGAGAGTAGAAGTAGCGGCGTAAAGGATAGGCGGAGGCGACGCAGAGGAAGACTAGAACCGCGAAGGGTGCTATGCCGGTGTATTCCATCGATCCTAGGCGGAGGGAGTAATGGTCAGACACCACGGGAGAAATCGTCAGATCATGTAACACTTTACATACCATCATAAGTGAATTGATAATGCAGTCTCTCACTTCCACCATCCTTTAGTGCGGCGACTATGAATGGTATAGTATGTACAACGCCGAAGAAAAGATAGATGTAGGACACCCATCTATGAAATACATTGAGTTTCTCGTGGCTGATACCTATAAGCAACGTGATAAGGTTGTTTTTCCCTGCCAGCGCGAAGACCAGAGGAGTAAGTGCTGTTGCTGCCATTCCAGCGCGGATTCCCAGAGGAGGTGAACCATAGTCTCGGCGTTCGCGGTAATACGGTCGCTGCACGAATGCCAGTAGCAGAGCATACAGCATGCTCAGGACGATCAAGGCACCGACACCAAGAGATGGCAAAGCTAGAGTATTGCCCATGTGCCCTCTTAGACGTCGATAACTTAGATACCTGCCCACCGCAAGCAACTTGTCGCCTAGAGTGGGTGCCTTTGTCCTAGTGTTTCTGTCATGCTTATAGACGAAGCGATCCGAGACGGCATGCCGGGTATAGACCAATGCGAAGACGCCAATGATCCCGCAGTAGTAGTATGTCACCCATCGTCCATACGCAAATTGCGACAGCCATGATATTTGCGCCTGAGATGCGTCCGCAGCAGCGGCAAATGCCAAACAAGTTTCATTGGCACACAAGGGGTCACTCAGAGGGAGGAAGGTTGTGTTGACTGACTCCATGTTGCATAAAGGGAAAGTAAGGATTGGATGAGATTGGAAGGGACCCAAGAAAAGACGGAACTTATCACTTACATATATCAATTCGTACTTACTGGAGCTATCTGTGCTGTGTTGCTGCGCGTATTGGAGCAAGTAAGGCAAGTGCACAGGCGGCTTGTGAGTTCTGTGGCGCATCGAAAGTGCTCAACTACACCGACTAAAGAGGCAAAACACATATTCATCTTGAACATGTACTGCGAAAGATAACAGGCTGGACCTAATTAGTGTGTCGGCATTGAAAACGTTCATTGGCAAGGCTGTGTTCAGTAGTAAGGTCAGATCAACTTCCCCATGCTTGAACAACGGAGGCATGGGAAACGTGCTCAAACAGACGCAGAGCATGCGGAGCGGCACCTTGGCAACACGTGCTGTTTAACATGTGCGGTCCTAGAAAATCGCTAGAGTTGATAGGAGCAATAGGAGTGGATAGTCTCTGATTCTTTTTTCTTGCAGCATATCGAACATGCTTCGTGTATCGGATTGTACGTCGTCTATCGTCTATAAGGTAAACAAAATTCATGATCATATATGTTCATGCAAAGCCGCCAAGCAAGCATCTTTCTAACGCACAACGCACATGAGGAAGCCGTCGTAGCCTTTATCACCGACGGTCTGGATGACCGTAGAATCCAAGTTCTGATCTTCTCCGGCAGCGATGATGGCCTTTCTCGAGCCCATTACTCGAGAGTCCTTCTCGGCGTCATCCAAGAAGGCGACACTGCCTTTCCTGACCACATTATCGACGATGATACAAGCGCCCTGTCTCGACATTGCTGTGCTTTGTTTGAGATATGCAGGACTGCCTTCCTTGTCGGCATCGATGAATGAGAAGTCAAACTTGGGTCGAGCTCCAGAAGCGACTTCTTGCTCGAGCTTCTTGAGGACTTCTTGACCAGGTCCGAGCAGGATCTCGATTCTGTCCGCAACACCGGCGTTCTCGAAGGCCTTCTTTGCAACGGAGGCATGCTTCTCGCTCAACTCAACAGTGACAACTCTTGCGTCAGGATTCGAAGAAGCCAGACAGATTGTGCTGTAGCCGCCCAAGGTGCCTACCTCGAGGATATTCTTGGCCCCCAACAGGCGGCATTGCATCTGTAGAAAGTGACCCTGCATGGGGGATACTGCAATGTCTGGAAGACCGTTCTCTTGGCTATTCTTGGCAGCAAATGCAAGAGCTGCATTGAGAGGTTTCGTTGCCTTCTGCAGTTCTGCGACAGCGAAATGGTCTACCGCAGCCCAACGAGGGTTCTCCTGCTGTGCCGCTAGAGCCGTGCTGTCCTTTGAGTCCGTCATCTTCCGATATATGTGAGTAGTCTACTAGGGTTCTGATCTGGCTGTTGAACACGGAAGAAGATACAGGAACGAGAAAGTGAGTTCAAACTTGTGTTAGGACACAACGTGCTGGTGAACGTGGTGATGAACCGGATCTGCACTCCATTTATCCCGAGGGTTGTCACCGAGCCACAGCAAGTACCGAGGGTCTCTCCACTTCCGCTGAATTGTGGGGATAGCTCTCAGCTGCATGCACCCGCGTATGCCCGCCCGTGACATCAGACGCCGGGCTAAAACAACCACCATATCCGAGGTGATGCGTATCTGACCTATGCATAGTAGAATGCTGGTAATATTGTGGTAATTTTAGTACCTTTGATTCGTACATCGTGTTGTGATCTTCCCATTGATCGCAAACACTGTTCCTTCTTCTCCAACAACCGCGCACGCCAAAATCCATACCATCAGTAGTACTGCTTTCCTAGAAACATCAATAACCATCAACCGAAATCATGTCTTCTGATTCACTTGCGCTCTTCCGAAAGTCCATGGGTGACGACCTAGGGAAGCTAGCCGACCACCATTTCAGAGAGTGAGTGTGCATCTCTCCCACCATTCACTCGTACCAATGTCCTCATCGCAACCAACTGACCCCATGCAGTCTTAAGCCAGAGGACCGCGACACCCTCCGTTCAGCCGCGAAGAAGGTCTCCACGTACACCACCGTGGGTTCGATGATCGGCGTGGGCCTGGGACTATTCCTTGCCTACCGAGTACGTGCGAACAGAAACGCTGTGTTCCAGGCCTTCCGCGCCGCAGAGAAACCCACGCATGTTCAGTTCGCAGGTGGAAGAACGGGTAAGCTCTCACTGCACGAGCCGAGAACGGCCGTCTAGAAATGTCAGAATCATACTGATGGCATACGCGCAAAACAGAACCTCTGCCAGATCTGACGCCTATGCTGAAGCCCACGACAATCGGCGACTTCGCAGCCTATACTCTGTTCGCTACTGGCGGTCTCTTCTTCGGTGGTGAATTGGGCCTCTTGACTGGCAGCGCTGCGGCAGGCAGGACCATCACACGTGACCCCGAGGCCAGACAAAGGATTGACACGGAGTTCAGGAAATTCAGAGCAGAGGTTTTGAGAGCTGAGGCTGCCTCACTGGAGAGTGGCGATAGCCACTTCGCCTCTCGTAGCGGCTTATAGTGGCCCGTTTGGCGAAATCTTACAGTTTGCATTTCCTTGCGTTTTGAGCTAAAAAGCATTTTGTAGTCATACGAATATAAGGCGAACTACTCTTCTATCATCTGAAAATCAATCACGACATCGTGACGCTGACGCTCGACGCCAGCATACATAGAGCATAATGAAAGAAAAACGCGGGATCAGCATAAAAGACAACAAATGACATAGAAGAGACGAACGAGAAGGAAATGTAAGCAGGGCTAGCCATGAACGGAGAGTACATCCAGAGGCATACCATTGGAAGCATGGTGACAACGGCTGGTGTCTCCTGTATGTACTGGTGCAGTACACATTTAGACACGGCCTAAGAGATGTATGTTGATGGGTCCGAGGTAGGCATCCTGATCCGCGTGGAGCAAGTTCTTGGTAGCGAGAGTCAGGACGTGCAGAAGACCTTGCGCGGCAACGATACGGCTGTTCTGCGTAGGAGGGAGCAGAGTTTCGAAAGGGATGCTGTCATCGGCATCATCGACATCTGTCAGATTCCTGGCATCGCGGCCCTCGTTGGCTGCCACTATAGCGGCTTGTACAAAGGCGAGGAAGTGGACAGATTCTGTGTCCAATGTTTGGCGCAGCCATGTCATCTCGTTCGCCACCTGAGTCGGCACATCGGCGGCTGGACCAAAGATCTCGTACTGTTCGACATTGGCTTCGGTTCCTGCTGTGTGGAGCTCGTCGCCTGGCATGTGCTCATCTAAACCTGGTCCGAAGTCGAGAGGCGGTTCGATACTGGCTCCTCCAACACCATGCTGATACAACGGGCTGGGTGAGACCAAGCGGCTGTTAGCACGACTGCTTGGTGGCCCTAGGCCATAAAATCGGCCTCCGCCAGCCGAGCTAGTGGTAGCGCCTCCAAGGGAAAAAGGAATGCCGCCTACGGCACGAGCAGATGAACCGCGAAGAGAAGCAGAATTGTTCCACGGCATCAAAGAAGATGCATGCTCTGCGAGAGGGGTATGTGCTTCTCGGCCGACTTCAGTTGTCTGTCATTGAGTGAGCAGTGTCCAACAAGGACCACCATTCTCACACTCACCTCCCCTCCGGCTTCATCGACAGCGCCGTTATTTGTATAGTCATAATCACCACCATCATTACCGACGTCTGCCATTATCAGATCGTCATTAGCTCTTGCCATCTCGCCTTCGCTGCTGCGAACACGCACGCGACGACCGTTCACGTCGACCCCAGCTTGATCTTCTTCATCCTCTTGGTTCCTGGGTCGTTTTTCTCCGGTATCTCCCGTATGCATGCCGGTAAAAGCTTCCAGCAGAGCGCGGCCAGTGAACATGCGCAACGGCTGCGGTATTGCTTCTCTGCCGACAACATCACTAAGTCCACCCAGTCCGCTGTCGAAAAGCCAGTACTCGGCGTTCCTTTTCGCTAATGCGGTGGATCGCGCTTGTACCTTGCCACGGGACGCATCACGCATATGAAGGAGATAGTTGTTGGTCCACTCTGTGAGATCACTGTTGTGCAACTCCTGCTGCATGTCAAGGGGAATGGCCTTTTTCCTTCTTACACGTTGTGCAGGAGCATTGGCAATGTCATCCACGGGCTCTGGAGAATCCTCGAGAAATTCATCATCTTGGCTTGATGGCGGCATCGATGGCCCAGCAACACCGATCTGCTGATGTGTACGAGTAGGGAAGGCTTCCGCATCGTCGTATGCCTCGCGGCCATCTTGAGGCAGGAAATTGCTGTCGTCGTCATCGATGCGATACTGCCTTATTCAGCTTTTGTGAATACACTACAGCGCCGCTCACTTACCAAGTCTTTTCGAGGCAGATCCATCTCTACGTCCTCATCGGCGTCGCGATTCAGGGCGTCGGGATCTCTAAGCATGATTGGATTATCTTCAGTGGTAACAACCTCCTGGCTGCCTGCTGGGATATTTTCGATAATGTTACCCATATCGTCGAAAGCAAAGCCAGGATCGAACATCCTTTCGTCCTCCTCGCGTCTATAGATGCTGCTCTCGGAACGGCTACCAGTGGCGCTCCCGATGGCACGAGCACTGAATCCTCCGAGGCCGTGAGTAGACGAGCTAGCAGAGGGTGGAATCTCGATGTCCTTGATCGGTTCGATATCTGCATGCATAGAGCTGGGCGCACTTGAGCCTGTACGGTGAGACGAGTCAAGGCTATTCAGGTCCGATGCGCCTGAACTAGTGAAGCCAATGTCATGAGAGTCATCCAAATCCAAGTCGAAAAGATGGCTCAGGTCGAATAAGGCATCTTCTTTGAGGTTCACCTGATCGGGTCTAGATCATCCTCATCATCAGTGACGATCAAAGACGCAACCGTACCAGACATGGCGAGTGAACGTACCTGGCCTTGTGCTTCCCTTCTAGCTTGCCTGAACTGGCGTTGAATAGAAGCGTTCGCATGTTATATTGAGCATTTTGCACATCGACAAGCACATAGCCACATTGCTCGCTGTAGACGCGAACGACGCCATACCTATGATCGATCAGCACGTGGCCTGGTCCGCGAACATTTCCTAGGCTTACAGAAGATTGCTCTGCAGCCGCAACGCCATAGGTGCAGCTGGCGCGATGATGGTCTCGCAGGCCTTGGGCACATTGACTTCAAGGATCGCCTTGCGGTTAAGCTTCTTGGAAGTGGACTTTGCACCTAGAGTTGCAACGAGCCTGGCATCCGTGATTGTCAGTCACGGGCACGATGATGCGTATGACGGTGTCTGGCGCATATCTTACCATACCGTGGCGACGCCATACTGTCGCGAGGTAAGGACTGTTGAAGACGCGTCAGTTGCTTGCGAGGAGTCAGCAATGGAAGTTTAGACGTACCTTCGTGACTGTAAAACATGATTTCGGAGGACTAAAAAGGCAGGCGAGAACAAAGGAAGGCTACTAAACAGGCGCACGAGACATTTCACAGAAGAAGAATGCACGCTCGAGGAGGGGACAATTGGATTGTGGAAAAAGGGGGTGCTGGAGTGGGAAAGTCTTATATCACGTCCAAGGAAGGAGCGCGCTGCCTTGGACTGGACTCTGACGCGCCATTCTCTAGCTTGGAGTCAGCCCAAACAGCCATCAGGACGGAAGACGGAGCAGCTCTAGAGACCGTAAGACGCCACTTTCCTATGGTTATAAAACTCAAGAGATTGAACATTGCTTTGCCTACGCTACTAGCCTCCATGTCATATGTTTTTGATCTCGGGTATGGGCCTTCGTAGGAGGCTCTACATCGGGGTTTCCTTGATCTTGACATCCGCAACGAAAGCCAGTCGCAGGAGTCGATCGCTACTACAGCGCAGTTTCTAGTGATAGGAATGTAGATGCTCTCAGAGCCCGGGAAGAGAGGTGAACACATGCAAGCTGCCAGGTTCATGTCATCGCAACAGTGATTTGGCTTTTTCCCTTCCGAAGGATTCTTCTGGGGTGGATCCTCCCCCAAATAAATAGATCTTAGAGACAGGATAGCTGTCCAGCAACTTACGGCGGATTGGGCCGAGAAGCTGGTACGATCTCCATGTCGCATAAGCACACTCTGAGGCCAAAGGGTTTTAATGATGCAAAGCTGTAACCGCTTCGCTGGAGTCTGTCCTATGCTCCTGACGACTGTCCGATATGCTTTTGGGAAAGACCGTAGATGGTGCAATAGCCACCTTGTCGACTTTTCGCCACCCTTCAGACAGTGTGGCCATTGGTGACATTTGGACCCCGCCAGGTTTCATAGATCCTGCTTGCATTGCAGGTGGACCCGGGCAGTAGGTCTTTCACAGCGCTTTTCTCATGCTATACATGACACAATCGTAGGGTCCGATCATGCAGCGGACAATGATGGTCTACTCAAGTCTGGCGACAACGGGGTAGACCCTGGTTGTCGTAGATCTATGCCACAGGGGCAGAAACCCTTCCGCCTACTCCGACCTGCAGTCCTTTCCGTGATACCAGCATGTGGTGGACCAACTCATCGTCCTGTTTCATTCAAAATCTGAGCCAGATTATCTTCAGCTCTGATCCTGTGCTTTAGCAGACTTCGTCGCGAGTTCATCGAGTTTCTTCTGGATGGCGATTCTCTTCCTGGCGAGTTCGGTCCTCGAGACTTCCAATTGTGCGATTCTTTCTGCGGCAGAGGCTTCTTTCCGTGCTTGCACTTCCTGTGATCATCAACAGTCAGTCTACTGAATGCAGATTGCGAGCAACGGACTAGAGAGAGGACCAGGGACAGGAAGGATTTACCTGCTTGAATTCGTGCTGAGTCTTCAGTCCTGCTCCATACCATGCCCCGGTCATGGTTATGGCTGCCACGCTGCCGGTCATGACCCAGCGTCTGACCGCTTGAGTAGTGGTTGCTGCTGACATTCTGAGGGAACGCTTGAAGCTACAGTTCAGATGTATATCTTCGATCTGTTGAGTAGCAAATGTCGGTAATCAGAGATCGGGTCCAGAGAGATCTGGTGGACGCAGGGATTAATTTGTGGCAGTCGTTAATCCGGAGCTGTTATCCCCGGCTCGATATATTTCTTGTTAAAGAGGCTACGTGACTCGCTATAATACTAAACACAACGGTCCTTTCTCCGCATTCGCATTGTTGATACTGTGAGGTACTGCACTCTGCTGCACCATTTGTTACCCGCGAACGCATTTATTATCTCGCATCTATCTACCACCCCTACTATCAAAAGCCCTATCTCGCGCGGAAAGAACAACACCCACGCATCCCACCAAACCAAGCAATCTCAATCTCAACCCTGAACCCGAAAAACAATAATGTCCTCACACTCGCGCCCCTCGTCCCAAGCAAACAATGCCCGACTGTCAACCTACTCGTCGTCATCGTCCTCGACATCGGCGTCCAAAGCGCGTCAATTCTCCCACCTGCACTCGCAGCTGGCGCAACTGACGGCGCACATGAGCGATCTGGAGAATCTGTTGCGCATGACTGCCGTGCAGGCCGAGAGTCTGAGGGGGTTGGGCGGGTATGCTGGTGGAATGTGAGTTTTATAATTAAATCTGGAGGGAGGCGAGGATGCGTTGTGCTTCGCGCGATTGATTGGATGCATGCGTGGAAGAACTGCTGACTTTGCTCCTAGGTTCATGGCTGCTAGTAAGATATTGGGCGAGGAAGCCGCCTCGGAAGCCGAGGCGCAATCTGGCAAGGGTGGGAAGACCGATACTTGAACAAGCGAAGGAAATACAATTATGCCTTTGAAAGAAACATCTATCCTGATGATGGACCTACAAGGGAGCAGAGGCAACTATCAGGTCGGATTCGCGAATACGATCCAGTGGCACCCGACACCGACGGCCCTCCTGCCGAGATGAGCCTCGGACGAGGTTCGCGATTGCGATCTAAGAAGACGTAGACAAGCACATGTCGCTTGTCGCACAACTACATGATTCACGCGGAAATGCAGGACAAGCAATGCGAGAATGGCGGACAAAGCCCAGGTTTCATCCTGTGAAGGTGTCATAGCGACTTTGCTCATTCTACATCATCTAGTCATGGGTCGATCACAAATGAGGCGGTCTAAGCAGCGGAAGCGAGCGACTTTTCCTCCTTCTCGATGTCCTCCTTGGAAGGCAGCTCGACTGCGCGGTAAAGGCAGATCAAGGCGGAATGGCTCTCACCTGCAGCATAATTAGCATTTGAAGAGCAGGAGATCAGTCGTAGCACAGAAACTTACCACCCCCAACGAGAGTCTCGATCTTCTCTGCGTCGACTTCGGAGACCTTGTCATCGTTGAACCACCACCATTTGCCATCCTCCTCCTCAATCTTGCCATCAGCGCCTTTCTTGCCACTCTTCTTGACATACGCAGTGTAGTGACCGCTATCAGCACTGGAGCCTTGATGGGTGATGACACCCCTCAATTCGTACAGACCGGTTTGGTTTGCGGTCGAGTCGGCAGCAAGCTTGGGATCGACAGCAGCGAGAAGCTCTTTCTTTGCAGCAAGAATCGAGGAAGCACGCTCATGCTCGATCTGCTCGTCAGTTTTGTAGGACTCGGTGCCGCCCATCTCGACGTCTTGGCCACTCGACTTCTTCTCTTTCGCGAGCTCGCTTGTGGTTGCAGGGCCTGTAGCCTTGGTCGCACGTTCCTTTTCCTTTTCTCGCTCCTCCTCTTTTTCCTTGCGCTTCTTCAAAGGCTCACTGGTGCTCTCGGTTGCTTTCATGTCGTCCTCCTCTTTGCGCATACGCTTTTGTCTCTTCCTGGCACGCTCGACATCTTCCTCTTCTTTCCTCACCTCGCGGACCCGGTCGCGCACAGGAATGAGCTGCGCCTTGAGTTCGTCGGTGCAGAACTCTATCGCGTCGAGCTCTGCAGGGAAAGTGACCTTGCGCATGATTTTGGCCTTCTTCTGGGTGTCCTTTCTCCAGAAAAAGCGAACAAAGTGCACAGGCAGGTACTTGGGCAGACGTGAAATGCGAGATCGCTTGGTGTATGTTGCTTCGCGACCAAGCGATGGCGACGTCTTCTCGATAGTCTCGTTGAGAGCAATGTTGATACCGTCGCGCAAGTGATTGGTGTCTCCCCGGATGTTACAGTCGAGTTTGAAGAAAATGTCGCTACTGTTGACAGGCTCCTCGCTCGCTGCAGGGTCGTCGCAAGTCATGGTCTGATCGAAAGTTCCAGCCATGTAGCTGTCGATCCAGCTATCGCCACGCTGGTTGGCTGGAGTCGAGCCGGAAGATGAAGATGAAGTCGAGCCCTTTAGCTTCTGACGCACAGTCTGCAAGATAGAAGACCATGCTTCTTCGGCGTCTTGCTGGGCGTAGCCATGGCCATCCTTGGACTTTTGAGCGAATTGCGGGTAGTTTTGTCGAAGCGCGTTGAGGAAAACAAGGGGCGGGAAGCCCTCCTCGGTCTCGGACATTTGCTTGTAGAGATCACGGAGCGAACCAACAAGGTCGTTGGAGGCACCGAGCCCGCCAAGGCCGAACTGACTGAGGTTACTGGAGCCAGAGCTTCCGCTCTCGGAGTAGGACTGTAATGCCTGGTTCAACTCAGGAATGCTCCTCATCACTTGGAGAGAGGAGTTGAGATAACAGGTGTTTCCGAGGTTCTGCAGACCAGCCGGAGTGGCCCACGATGCTTGCGCCTTCTCTGCCTCTGTCATGTCTTCCAAGAATTTGATCTGCTCTTTTGGTCGCTCGATGATTCCTGCTGCATCTCCGGACGGCGTGCCCATCATCATGAACTGCTGACCAGGCTTCGCTTTGAGCGAAGAGAGTGGCGTCTCATCCTTCAGTTGGCCACCTTTGACAAGGATCTTCTGTCTTTCCGGCTCGACGTTGGTGAGAGAGTACAGCTGATATTTGAAAGTCTCTCCGGTGGCCTCTGGGTCAAGCTCGACATCGTACTTTTTACCCTGGTGTTTCACCACCACTGTTGCGGGGCAAATCAGTAAGTGGAATCTCACATGTCACGGCCTAGATGAGTCTTCTTACCTTGTATGGGTGCCATGGTGCAAGATTGACGGGATATTAGATGAGATGCGGGAAAGAGGCACAGGACTCTCAAAGTGCTATATGAGATGTAATGTTGATGCTAGGGGAAGGAGGCGAATGGATGTGTGGAATCACAGAGAAAGAGCGTCTTCGAGCCTTCCCAATCGTCGTCAACAAGCGGTTGACCTATGACGGACAACCATCGGCCCTGGTGCTTGGTGCACGGACCCTTGCGCCAAGCTCAATGTTGCTTTATGCAAACAATGACACCTCAATAATAATGCGATACTGATGCGCGATAAGTTGCCTTGCAATTACTGTGCATTTAATTATTTAAGTCACTGAGATAACAGCTCTATCAAAAGTCCCCTTCTGTCCTACTGCACCCTCAAGATAAAAACATGATGGCGACCGAGGACTCATTCTCCCATCTCACCCGTCTTGCTCAGAAACCAGGTGTCCGTGGCACCCTCATCCTGTCTCGCGATACTGGTGCAATAGTCAAAGCCTCAGGTCTCGCCTTTCGTGACGACTCCGTCGATCCAGAGAGTGCCCTGTCAGCCACCACAAATGGTGGTGAAGGCGAAAAGGAAGATGGCACACAGAGTACTGAGGACATTGCCCGCATTGTATGGAACTTCGCCAAGGCAGCAGGCAGCATGTTGCAGGAACTCAACGGACCCGCCGACGATGAGGTGAAGCTGCTCAGAATCAGGTCAAAGAAAATGGAGCTTGTGATTGTGCCAGGTATGTCATGTGGAATGTGCCCTGAAAGACATGCCGTTGCTAATATGATTGTGAATCAGATCCTAAATTCATTGCCGTTGTCATTCACGATACCCCACCCGCGTGAGCTCTGCAGACATGGCTATGTATTGATCTTCCCGTCGATTAAACCTTGTCGTTGTCACGCTACAAGTCTCGAGTCTTGCGCCTGTCAGAGTCATCCTACCTTCCTGCAAACCTGCATGCGAAGACACAGTTGGGAAGCATTCCCGGCCAGACCGCTCATGGGTAGAGTGAAGCTGCCCAGAACCGTCTGCAACGCTACCAATGCTCCTCTGAGATCTCGACGGCATTGACATCGACACCTTCCTTGAACCACCTCTCCTCCTCCGAGATTTCAACCACGTTGCCGCTCATCTGACGTTTGCGCATCCGTCCGTCTGCGGCGAACGTCCAGTCTTCGAGCCCGTAGAGACGCTTCCATTTCATGCCATCGTGTGTATCCTGGAACTCGTACCAGAACTGCACAGCAATCTTATCGCTATCGAACGCAAAGAGCTCCTTCCTCAATATGTAGTTCTTTTCCTTTTCCCATTTCTTGGTCAGGAACTCCTCGATGGCCTGGGTGCCAGAAAAGAACACGTCTCTGTTCCTCCATATGCAGTCTGGTGTGTACGCCTTTGCGACACTTTTGGGATCCCTGGGCGGTGTCAGGCTCACTCCGCAGTGACTTGGTTGCCCAGAAGGACCTACTTGGTGTTCCACAGATCTTGCGCCCTCTTCACCTTCGCGCGGGCCGAATCTTGAGTGAAAGGTGGTGCCGCCATCTTTTTCGTTCCAGAGCGCACTGATTGAGGATACTCTTTGTTTCTCTATAGGTAGAGAATCGAGGGGGTGAATGAGGGCGTTCGAAAAGGATATTTAGATCTGGTTATCTGAATCGAGATGTCCAAATGTAATCCTTGAATGCTTATGACGGCTTGCATGCACTATCTTGTTGCGTAAACTAGGAAGGTAACTTATCCGGTTCTTAAGACAGCTCAAGTCACTGTAAAATCCCGAGAGATCAAATAATCCTTTGCATGTCGTGTCATTGAATGGCCGAGACTTGTCTACTATGTTTGCATTGGAGCTCGTAGAGAGTGCGTGTTCCTACGTGGGTCTGTACCTGTCTGTATCGCGGAGCATCCTAGGAAGTACCTCAAGCTTCTAAAACACCGCGGAGGCAAGGGATACGGGGCTCTCATCCTACCTTAGCTTGAGCTGCTCGTACCTGTCAAAGGTGCCTCGGCATCGATCGTAAGATAAGTCAAGGTACCTTAAGGAGAAGACCTAACTAACCTATCGCGCTGAACACTTGGTCTCCGACTATCGGAGCTTGAATGCAAACCGTCAGATATGATGCAATTGCGGATTGCGAACGCTCCAGAAATTTTGGGAGATTTCTATCCACAATATTCGACAGGACCGAGACCGGAAAAGTGGGTTGGCAACCTTGATGGACGGTCACATAGATGATATTCGGAAGAACGTCGTAATGCGGAAATGAAAACAGATGGAATTAAATGGTGTGGCTAGTCTTTGCTGGCAGCATTATGGTACGATTGCGACCATCATCCATTATGAAGCAACACATTGCGAGTGCCTCAAGGTGGGGCTTGGAGGGGCTCAGAAGGTTAACTCCGTGACAAATACCACCTTCAAGCTCTCCCATAAAGTATTCAACCTCTCTCGTTCTCTTTGAACAAGTCTTTGATACATACACCAATCTCAATACAAGTCGATTCGAATCAACACACTCCATTCAATTTCTCACATTCACAATGGCACCACTCAAGGCTGGCGACAAGTTCCCCGAGGGCGTCAAGTTCGAGTATGTTTTCGATCCTTGTGTTTTCTGATTATCAATCCTACATGACAGCTGTCGGTTTCCTGTCTCTTAGCTGCACAATATGCTGACTTTACTGCCACAGCTGGGCTCCGATCCTTGACGAGGACCCCACCGTTTGCGGTCGTCCCCAGGAGTACGACGCTTCCAAGGAATGGCAGGGCAAGAAGGTCGTCATCGTCTCTCTTCCTGGTAAGTTTGACTGATTTCAAAGTGGTCTACTTGTGCACTCGACTGACACTGCAATTGTACATAGGCGCTTTCACCCCTAGCTGCTCGGCCTACCACCTTCCTCCTTACGTTCACAAGTTCAACGAGCTCAAGTCCAAGGGTGTCGACAAGGTCGCAGTCATTGCCTCCAACGACGCCTTTGTCATGAATGGTACGCTGCGCTGGTCATAGGTCTCGCCTACAGCAGGTAGCTAACTGCAGCAGGATGGGGCAAGGTCAACAAGGCTCCCACTGGAGAGGACTTCGTAAGTGACCCCTCGAGGAGACGAACAGGCGCATCTAGCTAACACATAATGCAGCTCATGCTCAGTGACACCAAAAGCCTTTTCTCGCAGCACTATGGCTGGCCCGCCGGCATGGGCGACCGCAACGGTCGCTGGGCCATGATCGTCGAGAAGGATGGCACTATCAGCTACGCCGAGAACGAGAAGAACCCTGGCGAAGTCGCTGTAAGGCCGAACACTTTGTTCAGAACCTTGAAGGGATCTTGCTAACGTGAATCACTCAGGCTTCCGCCGCCGATACTGTTCTTGCAAAGTTGTAGATGGTATACCTGATGAAATCCTAGAGGATAGACTATAGAAGGGCCAGGTCGAATGGCACAGTCTCTCGTGGAGACCGGCCGTAGCGCTTAGAAACTAGCAGGTCGTTTACCCAAGATAGATATCCTACGAAATGCGAAATGACTTCTTTCATGATATTTCTACGCAAGGTCTGACGCGATCAGGATGCCTTTATATAAAGACACTCGCACTTGGGGCTCTCTGTCCATTGTTGTGGCCAAATTTCATTCGTAGAATTATAGGACAAAAATGTAATTAATGCATGTTGCGACACAAACGACCTCCTCTTTCATGTAATTTCTAGAGGAGGAGATACAGGCCGAGACTTTCCTTCTCACGCGCCCAAAGGTCCAACAATGAAGAGGACCCTGCCGCGCAACTTCTTCACGATGATCAGAAGCTGCTGGCGGACGCGATTGATCAGAAAAAGAAAATCAGCTGCAGCAGCAAGAGAAATGCGGTAGGCCGCTTGGTGGGTCCTCGGCTGGCTGACTAAGGCAAAGCTTGGCTTGACTTCTCTCATTTCTTTGCACCTACAAATTCGCCCAAATCATACGCAGCCATGGACACACTCGAAGGCACAGACTGGGATATTCTCATTTCTGGCACAGGAATCCAGCAGTCTCTGCTTGCACTGTATGTCTCTTGTTAAAGAACCATAACATCCATGTGTGATTGGTTCTGACTGACGCAGCATGTGATTTGAAGTGCTCTGTCCCGTTCTGGGAAGAAAGTCCTCCATATAGACAAGAATGATGTCTACGGCGGCTCCGAGGCCGCACTAAGTCTCGATGAAGCCGAGCAATTTGCAGAGATTGTCAACTCAGGTAAGAAGAGGAGCTTCGTTCATCGCGGCCTAGACCTGTTGCTGACCAAGCGATAGCAAACTCCCGTTCACCTTTCAGCAATGCCTCATACCATCGTCCAGATGTTGTAGGCAAGGCCTCGGTGGGATCATCCCGCTCGTACAACCTCTCCCTAGCTCCAACTCTGCTCTACACCCGGTCAGCTCTGCTACCCGTCTTGGTGTCGTCCAGAGCTCATCAGCAGCTTGAGTTTCAAGCTGTTGGTAGCTGGTTCGTCTATGACCGTGGTGGGTCAAGAGAGCGTGGTGCAGATGCAGCGGTAGATGAAGAGCAGCAAAGACTTCTCAGAGTGCCTAACGGTCGGGAAGATATATTCGCCGATGAATCACTGTCATTGAAGTCGAAAGGCTCCTTGATGAAATTCATTCGCTTCGTTGCTGCATATGAAGAGAGACCCGAGATCTGGGAGACGAACCAAGACACCCCGTTCCCCGACTTCTTGGTTCAGCAGTTCAATCTCCCAGTCGCGTCACATGGTCCCTTGCTGGCATTGACTTTGAGCCCCAACATGCCCCAGAACACCACTACTGGCTTTGCTGTGCCTAAGATCGCGAGACATTTACGGTCCATCGGAATGTTCGGTCCAGGGTTTGGCGCTGTCATCCCTAAGTGGGGCGGGTTGTCCGAGCTCGCTCAAGTCGCATGTCGAGCTTGCGCTGTCGGGGGTGCTGTCTATGTGCTTGGCAAAGGCATTGAATCGATTGAAGACCGCGATGTCGAAGAAGTCCCACGTCCTCAAATGGATCAGGAAGATATCTCTCAAGAAGTCTCTGATGCTATTGGCGCCAATGAGTTCGTCCCCACCAACGAGGAAAGCCTCGAGACTCTTGAGACAGAGATCAAAGAGCAATCCCTGGAGCAGCTCTTGGCTGAAGCTGGATACAGCATCGACTCCGAAGATGCAGGCCAGCCCACTGAGACTGCAGCGGCACCTCAAGAGACATCAAAACCTGCTGAGCCGCAGAGACAATTTTACATCCGTCTAGATGGCGGAGATACTGTCAAAGCAGACTTCGTTGTTGGGACCGATGATGACTTGCCTATTGCCAGTAGCGAGCATCCTGGCGAAGCCGCTACTTTGACTGAGTCATCTGTCATATCGCGCTGCATTTCGATTGTGTCTGCAGATCTTCCCTCACTTTTCCCGGTCACAGCTGAGGGTGGTGTCACTCCAGCTGGCGCAGTTGTTGTCTTTCCATCCAGCTCTTTGGATGCAGATTCAATAACCACTCCGCCTGTGCATGTTGTAGCACACACTAGTGACACTGGCGAGTGTCCAAAGGGTCAATGTAAGTTCAAACGCCGATTCCATATCCTCCAATCTTCCGCAAAGTGGCAATGCAAGGATGAACCAAAGAATACGAATACTTATCTACATTGCCTGAATAACCTTGATTATCAAACATCTCTGACAACCTGATCTGCAACCACTTTGCACACTTCAACTCGACTACTACTCAGTCTTCTCAAAGCTAGAAGCTAACGTCGATGTCACAGGTATTCTTTACGCTAGTATAGCTCTTACTGGCGACAAAGCCTTCGAGTTACTCCAAAAGGCCATCAAGAAATTGATCGCTACACAAGGATCAGATGTCAAAGTGCTCTGGACGTTGCAATACCAACAGAGCTCGAACTTCCATTCACCAAATGTCGCTGACGAAGCTAATGGCAACATTCTTCGTTTCCCGAACGCTCCCTTGGATCTGGCTTTTAACGACAGTGTCCTCGACAATGTCAAACAGACATGGCTGCGTATCGTTGGCGGCAATGGCGACGAGTTTATGAAGTTCGAAGACCGCGAAGCTGCTGCCGAGGATGATGCGGAAGACGACATGTAGTAAACTTATCCCTAGTATAATACAATACCGGTACACGACATGCATCCTTTCGACTTTTACTGACCCCCAGTCCTCTTGCCATTCCTTCGTCTCGCCTTACATACCCTAGCACGGATGTCAAATTGCAGTCCAAGCTCATACCCATAGCTGAGACTGCGCCGAGAAGTGCTGATATTGATATCTTTCGCATCGGCTTTGGCGAGCTTTCGGGCCCAAAGACTGCTCATATCGTCTTGCCGACCCGTCGTCAAGATTGGCCTTGAGCAGGGGTGCGGACATCACCACGCTTTTTGTCATGTTTCGTCTGGATCCATCACTGACAGGTACGTTTTAACCAATTTTTTTGTCTTTTTCCCTCGTTTCCTCTCTTTATATGATGATACACCAGCTGGCACCAGGCCGAGAAGACTTGTACTCTTTTGCTGCGGAATAGCTTGCACGGGACTCAGTCCCTATCTCTGAATCACCTCCTTATATATCACCTCTTTCTCTCGCGCTCATGTATTCTTGAGCAACGACTGACGGTTATAACCAGGCTACTATTTTGTGAATAACGGTGAAGTGATGGGTGTAGTTTGATCACTCACGAACCCTCTGATCGTTGGGACAGCTCGTTGCTATATATACTTTATGTAATTGAAAGAAACAATTCAGGTTCGTTCTTATTAATTCAATGGCTACATGCGTTTCGCTCATATAAGCACTCTACATCGGCTTGAACTCATCCTTGTTTTGTCGCGCTGTAGGTGATGGTTGTGTACCGCAATAATCAAGATCAGTCATCAGAACAATGCCACGTCAAAAGTGGTATGTTAGGGTCGTAAGTCATCATTATCAAACTAAGGTATGTTGCGGCATTTGAGCAATCGACTCCACAGAAAGTAATCATCAGAGTGCCGAAGCTACTGAGAAGGGTTTGCCATAGCAATCCTCGAGTAGTCGCGCAGTAGAGTAGACTGGGTAGCAACTGGGGGTCCGTCGGAAGATCATCTCTCAAGCATCTGCAGTGACCGTCTTCATACTCTGCGCCCACCAATCCTTCCAATCAACAACCTTCCTGTCCCTACGAGCTTCCTCGGCAGCAAAGACTAAAGCATGACTCCTAACGACCTCTTCGAGGGAACACCCCAGATGTTCAGCCTGCGCCTCTTCGACGCCGACGCCATGATTCAGCACCGCATCGATAGCTTTCAAAAACTGCGTCGCCAGCCCATCGTCGCCTCCTCCGTGTCCGCCTCCGCGACGAGGCGGGTCGTGGCGCGTGAACCCCTGCGTCGCGAAGTCGTAGACTGTGATTGTGGTTCCGTCGTACGAGATTTCGCCTTCTGAGCCGTAGATCCAGCCGCGGCGCTCGCATTGCTTTTCGGTCTGGGCAATCATGTGGAAGGAGGCGGTTTTGGCAAAGTGTAGTGGTGATGTTTCTTGGCCCGTTGAGGGGCAGGTCGCAGGTTCGTCGTCCCAGGTTATGGTCACGAATTGGTCGTCGCATACGTCGTTATCTGATTCCCATACGCAGCGGCCGTACCATGGTCGCGCTTCGATGTGTCGTCTTGGAGTCTTCTGCGCGTCGTAATCTGCGCCGAGGCTGTTGAATAGCATTTCTTTAGCGGCTTCTGCTCCCTGGGTGATGTAGCAGGACTCGATCTCTGGCTCGACGATGTTGACGGGCCAGTCTGTGTTGCCTTTTGCTAGTTGCTTGTCGTAGTATATACGTGGAGCACTGTAGACGCAGGTGTCTCTGGTGTTGCATTTCAGACAATTTGTTGCGTCGCCGGCTGCGGCGGGCTTCCTGAGTCTTCGGAATTGTTTGAGAGATCCTGTGGAGCTCAGTGATGAAGGTATGTGGGCTGGCGCTGTCGAGTCTTTCGGCGGGGAGCAAAGCATCCATAAGAGAAAGTCGATATCGTGGCAACTTTTACATAGCAAGGAGGGAGCGGTAGTCGATTCTTTTCTCCAGTTGCCTCTGTGCGAGGCATGAGGCTTATACGGGAGACGTGCGATTGTAGTATGGTAAGGTACTTACCTGACGTATGAGTGAGAAAAATGCCAATTGCCTACAGGCTCTGTGTGCTCGATTGACATCACATCCCCAATCACTCTATCTTCAAGGACCAACTTTCGTAACAGCATATTATGTGGACTACGACATCAGCGCTCGGGTTCAGCTCAATGAGTAGAGGCAATCCAACCTGTAACGCAGGACATGTCCGATGCCAAAGACTGCCTTTTGCATGTCTTGGGAGGATGTTGGGAGCATAGATCTATAGATATCCAGGCAGTCACGCAATGTTGTCGCAAGGGGCTTTTCGCAGAGTATGTGCAGCTTGAAAGGTGCAAGACCAGTGACAACCTCGACGTGTTGCTCATCAAGCACGCAGATAAAGACACCATGGATCGCCTCAGGGACTTCGAGGCCGGCGGATGCATGTTCTCTCCGTTGCGTCTCCCACTTCACAAAGTCTCGCCAGTCAGAGAATTCATGTTCTGGCTGGGGTTCGGATCCAGGCCAGATATACTTGGATCCCAATAGCTGTCGCTTGTAGTCGATGGGTTCCGCTACGGCAGCGACAATACCTTGTCCAGACTGGTGCACGGCTCGGGCATAGGCATTGCCACGAGAGCCCGCACCAATAATCAGGATCCTTGGGACAGTGGTAGATGACTGGACAGTCTGTCCAGCATTTCCAGTACCCATTACGTCTAGTCTGATCTCAATATATTATGTTCTTGCTGTATTTAAAGAAGGTAATTCTGGAGACGATGAGTGGTTGAGCACAACATAGTAATACTGTAGATAATAAGGGTCCATTGTTGTACCGAGGGGCGAGTCGGCGGTTCCGGAGCCGATGGCCGGGCGGTCGCTGACATATCGCTGCATCATTTGATATACCACACTTTTTAGTGCAGACAGTACTTTTTGTTCTGTCCCTACGAATATAACAAATATCCCCAATAACAACACAATGTCTACACCCAACAGGATGCCGCGGCTATTGTACGGCTGTTGCCGGTATAAGCATGCGACGGGCACACTGCGACAGACATCGATGTATCCGCCACAAACACCAGGTCTGACGCTCACGCCACTACGCCAGATATCAACAGGACAAACCTTACGATCCCGAACTCAGGGCCAGGGCTTGACACCTGCAGAAAGGCGGCCGTTCTCGTCCTCAACGATCCGGCCGACTAAGGCAGTGGTAAATCCTCGCAAGGATGAGAATGGGAACGATATGCTCATAGAGATTATGCCGCGGGCCTCACATGTGAGCTCTGCTACGAACTCCGGATATATACTCCTTACTAACAATACTAGCGGTTGAGTGCAATATCAGAAACAGACAACAACCCAAACCTAGCATTACGAGTCTCGGTGGAATCCGGCGGCTGCCACGGTTTCCAATACCTCATGTCTCTGACAGACACGGAATCAATAGACAAAGACGAGGACACCGTGTTCGAATCTGAGGATGGCAAAAGTGCCAAGGTTATCATGGACGAACCCAGCCTCGAGTTGCTCAAAGGAAGCAAGATCGACTATACCATGGAGTTGATTGGCAGTCAATTCAAGGTCACTGGTATTCCCGGAGCGACGAGTAGTTGTGGATGCGGATCCAGCTTCGACGTGGCAGCTTGAGGAGTAAGCAGCATTACGAAAGACACAAGCAACACGATCGATGAACAGTTACACGCTGCCTCCTCTAAGAAGAAGAGCCGTCTCTTGCACAGGGCCGTGGCAAGACAGACACGACAGTACAAGGTCAAGCAGGCGAAAGACGCACCGTGCATCAAGGCATGTCGGATGGGACAAGTTATGGATGAGAGAAAGACAGCCATGTCGATCTGGACTTTCGAAACATCATGCCATGCATCGGTGGAGTGTGGAAAGAGAAACATTAGCCAAGATACCCTGTATACCTTAATTATCCAAAGCATTACAATAGCGACCAGCAGCCGGGCCATTGAGTGTCTAGAAAGAAAGACCACAGACATGATCATCACTAAAATCGTCGAGGCTCTAGACAGCGACACTGTTCAAAGAACATCCATCGAGCTGAGAAGAACAGACACCTCATTTAGCATTTAAGATGTGACACTAGCTTCGGGTCATTAGAGTGTGCAAGGCATGGTCAAGCAGATAAGGTCTACCTTAGGGTTGTTGGAGGGGCGGTCAGTTCACGCACTGACCACCAAAAAGCGGGAAACGCTCTGACGTTGGCTGAGCTCATTCGAGACTTCCAAGGTTAGGTAGTGAGGTGTAGCTGAACCCCGCCGTCGCCAAGTGGAGGTCAACAGAAACGGACCAGGATAAGTGCCTGATCTTTGGGCAAGTGCACAGGTGCAGCTTCCTGATCATTGACAACTTTACTTCTCCAACAACAGACATTTCCTTCCTGTTATTTCTCCTTCTCTTCGGACAATAACAGCGCAATCATGAGTGTCAGAACTGTCGAGTTGAAGCCCTTCCAGGACCAGAAGCCGGGAACGTAAGTACAACCTACCAGTTCAACTATTCACTATCCACTATCCACCACTCGAAGCATAACGAGACACATTGGCTGACAACGCATCTCTTCTATACAGCTCCGGTCTTCGTAAGAAGGTCAAGGTGTTCCAGCAGGAGCACTACTCCGAGTCCTTCATTGCCTCGATCCTCCTCTCCATCCCCGAGGGCGTCAAGGACTCTTTCCTCGTCATCGGTGGTGATGGCCGTTACTGGAACCCCGAGGTCACTCAGCTCATCGCTAAGATGGGTGCTGCCTACGGTGTCAAGAAGCTCGTCATCGGACAGAACGGCATTCTCAGCACTCCCGCTGCCTCTCACGTCATCCGCATCAAGAAGGCCACTGGTGGAATCCTCTTGACCGCCTCGCACAACCCTGGTGGTAAGTGGCGGGACTAGAAGATATAGTCTTGCTATTGTACTGACTCCTCTCCTCTCCAGGTCCCACCGAGGACTTCGGTATCAAGTACAACCTCACCAATGGCGCCCCCGCTCCCGAGAGCGTGACCAACAAGATCTACGAGACGTCCAAGACCCTCACCTCGTACAAGATCGCCGACATCCCCGACATTGATCTGGAAACCATTGGCACCAAGACGTACGGTCCTCTCGAGGTCGAGATCATCCACTCGACCTCCGACTACGTTGCCATGCTCAAGGACATCTTTGACTTTGACCTGATCAAGTCCTTCCTCAAGGAGCACCCCGACTTCAAGATCCTCTTCGATGGCCTCAGCGGTGTCACTGGCTCCTACGGTGTCGACATCTTCGAGAAGGAGCTGGGCGTCAAGGGATCTACCCAGAACTGTGTCCCTCTGCCCGACTTTGGTGGTCACCACCCCGACCCCAACCTCGTTTACGCTCACAGCCTTGTCGAGGCTGTTGACAAGAACGGCATCCACTTCGGTGCTGCCTCTGACGGTGACGGTGACCGCAACATGATCTATGGTGCCAATTCGTTCGTTTCGCCTGGTGATTCCCTCGCCATCATTGCACACTACGCCGACCACATCCCCTACTTCAAGAAGCAGGGTGTCTACGGTCTCGCCCGCTCCATGCCTACTTCTGGCGCCGTCGACCTTGTCGCCAAGAAGAAGGGCCTCCAGTCTTACGAGGTCCCCACTGGCTGGAAGTTCTTCTGCGGTCTCTTTGACTCCAACAAGATGAACATCTGCGGTGAGGAGTCTTTCGGTACCGGCTCGAACCACATCAGAGAAAAGGACGGTCTATGGGCTGTCGTTGCATGGTTGAACATCCTCGCTGGTGTTGGCCAAAAGAGTGGCACCACTCCCTCGATCAAGAGTATCCAGAAGGAATTCTGGACCATCTACGGTCGTACTTTCTTCACCCGTTACGACTACGAGGGCTGCGAGTCCGAGGGTGCCAACAAGATGACTGCTCACATGCAGGAGCTCATTACCACCAAGCGTGACTCTTTCGTCGGCAGCACAGTCGCCGGCCGCAAGGTTGTCGAGGCTGACGACTTCAGCTACACCGACCTTGACGGCAGCGTTTCCAAGAACCAGGGCATCTACGTCAAGTTCGACGACGGCAGCAGAATCGTCGTTCGTTTGTCGGGCACTGGCTCTTCCGGCGCCACCATCCGTCTGTACGTCGAGAAGCACGAGTCTGACGAGAGCAAGTACGACTTGGACGCCCAAGAGTACCTCAAGGAGCCCGTCAAGCTCGCCACCGATCTCCTCAAGTTGCAAGAGTTCATCGGCCGCACCGAGCCTGACGTCAAGACCTAAGCGATTTTGTCATGTCAAAATCTAACAAGAAGGGCTGATAATGATGATGACGATGATGAGAAGAGTCGGAGCATTTTCATACCACATAAGATCCCATACATATATATAACCTCCAAAAAGATCCGATCTCTCAAACTATGCACACACTTTCCTTGTTTCTGGCTGATTGCTTGTGAATTCTGTCGTGGTCCATCCATCATATCTGAGGATAGATGTTCGATGCCCGATGCCAATGTTGTATCGTCGGTTCCGCAAGGCGTGTTGTTCGACGCGATCTCTGCCTCTATTGACGACAGACCATGCTTGCAAGCAAGACAAAGAACACCACGTGGGTTCCGCATGACCGTATTGAAAAGAGGGGGCCAGCCAACCGAGGGCGATTGCGCTTGTGGCACTCTAGGAACAGCCTCTTGACTGAGACGGTAGAGCTCGACAAGGACCGGTCCGTACCAGTGCCGTACTGTCAAGGCCGAGTGCGTCGTGCTCGGCTGTGGCTACGCGACATTCACTCGCGGGTTCAGTCCTTCTTGAAGAAGACATCACGGTAATATCTGGCCTCCTCAATGCTCTCCAGAATGTCAGACTTGGCCTCATGCTTGCCGGTCTTCCGCGGTACAGCTTTCAGAGCATCGACGGGGGCCCATCGGCGCGCAGCCTCCTTTATAGCGCTGACATCAAGGATGCGGTGATGCAAATGCCTCATGACCTTCCTGTAAGGCTCCTGAACGAGAAACGCCTTGTCAGCATGAACCGTATTGCCAGCAAGCAGCGCCTTCTTCCGCTCCGGGCAGAACCTCTGGATATACTCGAGAAGCTCATCAGCGACCTGCTCGGCGGACTTTGTCTTGGTGGGGTCCAGACAGGTCGCCGTCAGACCACTTTTGCCATGGTGGGCTTTGCACCAGTCGCCCATGGCGTCCATTTGCTCCTGGGTGTGCGAGATGAAGGCCTCGTAGCCGGCTTCGTCGAGGAAGCTTAGGTCTGCGTCGGTCACGAAGCAGGCTAGGGACATCACGGTGTCTTTGGATAGGTCCAGGCCGGTCATTTCACAGTCGATCCAGACCAGGGGTTCCTTGGAGCGGGATTCGGGCATTTTGGTTTTGGTTTTGCTTTCTCCTGCTTTTCTATTGTGGGTTTATGGTATGAGATGGGGTACGTGGAGGTTTATCAGTTGGCATCGTGAAGTGATATGCTTTTATTCTACTACATGTAATTATGCATGTTGGGGGAGACGGGGGTGTTGAGATGAGATGAGATGAGATGAGATGAGATGGATCGAGGATATGAGGTGTGGTTGCAAAACATACACGAGCTATCATGTGAGGGTCGGTTGTGGGTCTTGCAAATACTATTCAAGTATGCTTTAAGAATAATGGTTTCTTTTGATCTTCTAATGTTCAATATACAGCGATAGTAAAGTGCAATATGGGCAGGTAAAAGCCGATGTTCTGTGGCGTACAGTGCATATCACAAGGTCTGCATGAATCATGTAGCGCAGCGAGTGGAATAGCGAAGACTGTGATTGGCCGTTGCTCAGCGACGAATGGTTAAGTCACAGTACCTTCCCTTAAAGATCAATTGTCGCGCGACGCGAGATTCCCGATGCGTAAGTCGCGTTTCCGTGGCGCGTCTCTCTTTGGCAACTCTCTCTGTATTCTCCTCCCTCTTACACCGACTCTCCCCATCCTCAGATTGATTTCATACACACATTATACCCACTTGCATATCTATTACACCTCTTTTCAAATCTGGATCAGACGATTGTCCCACAATATTCTGACTCCCGCCGTCACCGAAGATGCCTTCACGGGCAGAGCAACTCTCAGCCCTGCGTGCAGCACGCCAGTCGGGCAAGACCAATTTCGACTCATATCAAGTCAAGGAAGAGGCTCAGCTCTACGAGACCGTCGACGAAGACCACTACAAGAAGATTGTCAGGAAACGACTAGATGAGGACGACTTTGTCGTCGACGACAATGGCGAGGGTTACGCCGACGATGGGCGTGAAGACTGGCAGGATGAGAGACGGAACGATTACGATTCGGAGAGCGAGAATGATCTTCCTGGCAGGGGGAAAGCAGGTAAGCTATATTCATGGCGTTGACAGGAACTTGACAAAAAGACTCACACCAATCCAGCGAAACGAAAGCGTGACGAGGACGCAGCACAAAAGGCCAAGATCAACAACGGCATCAGCAAATACTTCAACAATGCCCAGAGCACAGTGACAGCAACAAAGCCCAAACAAGCAACCTCGGCGGCGGATGCGGCATTCATGGCAGATCTGTTGGGCGAAGTCAACACAAACCTACCGAGTCGCCGTCCCATGGGGCAGATGAAGCCCGTCAAGAGCGAGAACCGACGAAAAACAAGAGTCCTGTCTCCGCCTGTCGAGAGACCTCGCAAGGTGTCGAGTCGCCAAACCGAGTCTCTACCACAGCGAGATCAGTCGCCGGCGCCTGCCATCGCCGACGACGAACCCTCTTATGCCCCTCCAGACGACGATGTTCACATGAGCGACGTGATCCCTTCTTCGCCAGTGGTCAAGGCCGTGCAGAGAAAAGAGAAGCCTATCAAAGTAGAAGAAGACGAGGAAGACGACGACATGCTAGAGGTCGCACAAGTCACAACCCATGCTGCCGCCGGTGGAGCGAGCGTGAATCTCCGAGGCAGCAGGCCTGTACTCAAGCCCATCAAGAAGCAAGACTACCCGACCCCGGAGAGTTCATCCCCTACTCGCCCAGCCCCAGATGTCGTTGAGCTGCCCGCCTGGGCCAATGTCACCGACAAGCTCAACCTCCTGAGCAGCCCCGCGCCTTCTGAGGCCGTGACCGCTGGAAAGCTGGCTGCTCAGGACGCAGTCGAGGAGGATGGCAGCCTGCGCATGTTCTGGACTGATTACACCGAGATCAACGGCAGTCTGTGCTTGTTCGGCAAGGTCAAGGACAAGAAGTCAGGCCAGTTTGTGAGTTGCTTCATCAAAGTCGACAATATCCTTCGCAAACTCTACTTTCTGCCGAGAGAGTATCGTCAGAAGCACGGTCGTGAGACCGGCGAGGAGGTCGACATGGGAGATGTCTACGATGAAGTGGGCAAGATCATGGGGAAAATGGGTGTGCATGAGCACAAGACCAAGCCTTGCTCGAGGAAATACGCTTTCGAATTGCCAGACATCCCGAAGGAGGCAGATTATCTCAAGTTGCTGTACTCATACGACAAAGCTCCTCTTCCAGTAGATCTGCAAGGCGAAACCTTTTCACATGTCTTCGGAACCAACACCGCCCTTTTCGAGCAGTTTGTGCTCTGGAAGAACATCATGGGCCCATGTTGGCTCAAAGTCGACGCCGAAGCTGCCAACTTCAACGCCGTCAACAACGCATCCTGGTGCAAGCTCGAGTTGGGTGTAAACAAACCAGGCATGATCACCACACTCGGCGACTCTGACAATCTCGAGGCACCTCCCCTGACGCTCATGTCTATTGCTCTCCGCACCACGATGAATGTCAAGGACAATAAGCAAGAGATCCTCGTGGCAAGCGCCCGCATCTACGAGAATGTATCCTTGACCGATACCACGCCTGCCGAAAAGCTGCCCAGCAGGACCTTCACAGTGATGCGTCCAAATGGCCAGTATCCCGTCGGTTTCAGCATGGACGTGGAGAAACACAGGGGACAATCTGCTGTGATCAAGATGGAAAAGACCGAGGGTGCTCTGCTCAGCATGTTCCTCGCTTTGCTGGCCAAAGCTGATCCAGACGTGCTCATGGGACACCGCCTTGACGATGTAGACTACAGTCTCCTGTTGAGCAGAATGCGTGACAGGAAGACGCCGGGCTGGCATCGCATAGGCCGTCTGAAGCGCGTGGACTGGCCCAAGAACATCGGCAAGGGCGGTGGCAGCTTCTACGTTGAGCGCCAACTCGCTGCAGGAAGATTGCTCTGCGATCTGGCCAACGACATGGGCAAGTCCTTGATGACAAAGTGTCAGTCTTGGAGTCTGGACGAGATGGTCGACTTGATTCTCGCTGGTGACAACAAACGACGTGAGATGGACGCCGAGGCCGCACTGCGTATGGCTGGTTCACGAGCAGGACTCATGAACTACGTCAAGCTGGTCGAAGCCGACACGTACTTTATCTCCGCTGTTGCGATCAAGGTGCAGATGCTGCCTCTCACCAAGATTCTGACTAACCTCGCTGGAAACTCTTGGGCTCGTACTTTGAGTGGCACAAGAGCAGAGCGCAACGAATACATTCTGTTGCATGAATTTCACCGCAACAAATACATCTGCCCAGACAAGCTATACAACAAGGGCAAACAGCAGAAGTCGGAGGATGACAACCCCGAAGGAGAAGATACCACGGCCAAGAAGAAGGACAAGTACAAGGGAGGTCTCGTCTTCGAGCCTGAAAAAGGACTCTACGACAAGTTCATCCTCGTCATGGACTTCAACTCTCTTTACCCCAGTATCATCCAGGAGTACAACATTTGCTTTACTACCGTCGAGCGAGGAGATCTTGGAGAGGACGATGAGAAGTGTCCAGAAGTACCGACCGATACGGCGAACAAGGGCATTTTGCCTCGTCTCATTCGAACTCTGGTTCAGCGACGTCGTGAAGTCAAGAAACTCATGAAGGACAAGACTGCTACCTCCGAACAGATTGCTACGTACGATATCAAGCAGACCGCTCTAAAGCTCACCGCGAACTCCATGTACGGTTGTCTGGGATACACCAAGTCACGTTTCTATGCGAGACCACTTGCTATGCTCACAACCTCGAAAGGTCGTGAGATTCTCCAATCGACAAAGGACCTTGCCGAGGGGGAGCATAGGCTCAAGGTCATCTATGGTGACACTGATTCAGTCATGGTCAACACAAACGTTGACAACATTGCCGACGCCATGAAGATTGGCAACGAGTTCAAGAAGAGTGTCAACGAACGCTACGAACTTCTCGAAATCGACATTGATAACATCTTTCGTCGACTTTTGCTTCACGCAAAGAAGAAGTACGCAGCTGTCAACATGATTGAGAAGAACGGCAAGTGGATAGACCAACTGGAAGTCAAGGGTCTGGATATGAGGAGAAGGGAGTATTGTGCCTTGAGCAAGGAGACTTCTACGGAACTGCTGAACTATCTCCTTTCCGGAGAAGAGCCAGAGACAGTGGTACAGCAGATCCATGATTACCTGCGGGAGGTCGCCGCAAACATGAAGGCCAACAGCATCCCGCTCCGCAAGTACACCATCTACACTCAGCTCGGCAAGGCTCCACAGGACTACCCCAACGCCGACAGTATGCCTTCTGTACAAGTAGCGCTCAAGCTCATGGCCAAGGGCAAGCAAGTCAAAGCGAAGGACGTTATGTCGTACATCATCTGCGGCGAAGCCTCTGGATCCGCCCAAAAGGCCGCCAGCAATGCATACCCTGTCGACGAGGTGCTGCGCGCAGAGAACGGACTCACGCCGGACGTGGACTACTACCTCCACAAGCAAATCCTGCCTCCGGTGGAGCGTCTCTGCGCGCCAATCGACGGCACGAACGTGACCTTGTTAGCGGAATGTCTGGGTCTAGACACGAGCAAATACCGCGTCAGCACAGCAAGCAACGCAATCGGCAACACCGACAACGAGATCCACCCTCTGGAATCGCAAATCCCAGACAATATCCGCTTCAAAGGTTGCGACCCCCTCGGTCTCTTATGCCTAGGATGCCGCCAGCGCTTCCAATACCGCGGCCTGTCCGCCTCCCCCTCCGACGAGGAAGAAATGTACCCCTCGGCTCTCCTCACCCACGAAGGCATCACCTGCCCCCACCCCTCCTGCAACCGCACAATGCCAAACCTAACCCTCGTCGCACAACTCGAGTCTCAGATCCGCGCCCACACAGCCCAATACTACAGCGGCTGGCTGATCTGCGACGAAGCAACCTGCAACAACCGCACGCGGCAAATGAGCGTCTACGGGCACCGCTGCCTCGGCCCACGCGGTCTCGCGCACGGCTGCTCCGGCCGCATGACGTTCGAGTACTCGGAGAAAATGCTGTACAACCAGCTCCTATTCCTGCAGAGGATGTTCGACACGGACAAAGCCGTAGAGGGTTTGGTCAAGGGTTCTGCTTCAGTGCAAGGAGAGGAGAGGGAGAAGAATAAGGTCGCGCTCGAGGTCAATAGGACCAGATGGGACACGTGTAGGCGCGTCGTGGATTCGTATCTGGATAAGAGCGGCTGGGGCTGGGTTAGTATGGATTCGCTGTTTGGGTTCGCGCTTAAGGCTATTGCTTGATCTTGTTCTTCTTCTCGGTATTGTCCTTGTTCCGTGGGGGTTGGTGGAGTAAGAGTGGTGGTGTTGTAGATATGTGGGGTGTTCACTTTGCACCGGGGTTTCACGATTAGGAAAGGGGAGAGCAGGACGGAATGGGTTGGATTAATGATGGAAGCGGAGAGATGGGACTCCTGTCTACCTCGTGATTGGGATATACTACATCGGAGTCAGAATCACATTGGATTTGGGTCAGGGAAAGGTCGATTTGTTCTTGTAGGTAGATAGTCCAGCGGTTTTATATAGTTCTTCGTCCGTGTAGGCATGCTCTCTTACCTACCTTACATACCTTACTATAGCCTTTCAATCCATCCACGTGCCTTGTGGGTCTCATGCTGCAGGAAGTGACTCGATCATCTTGGTAGATTCTTCCCGCCAAGGTAGGTAGCTAGATCACTTTGGGAAACCGGCTCGATTACTAGGAAATAGATGCATTGAATTTGTAGAACGCTCTCATGACGAAACTGGTAATCCGACAAGGTGGTGTACTCGATGCCGCTGAACATAATAATGTCTGATGATCATTCATTGGAAAAACATGAAAAAAAGAAAAGGCTAGAAGACGAGTAAACGATGGGGTGGGGTATATAATGCCGCTGAAAGAAAATAACTCCATGTCCGGGAAAAATCAAAGCAGACTCCTCATCTCATAGCCTCCGTCTTATCTGCTACTGCTGCTGCTGCTGCTCTCACCTTTTGTCGCAACCTATCTCTTCACACGCCCTTCTTTTCTGCAGTGACGTCTCAGCACTAATATGTTGCGTGTGTCTATCGCGGTGCGTCGACCGGGCTCAACAAGGAGCATACGTCTGAACACCTTGAGGGGAGTCTGTACATGAACCCCTAAGTTGAGTAAGAGTTCAGGGCTCAGACGGACATTGTGTAGCGAATTGTGGGTTCCTCCTCAATCACAGGCCAACGCCCTGGTCGTGCCAGTCTGTGTTGAGAGTGGTGTTGCCGTCACTGTCATCGATATCGTCATCGTCATCTCTACGTCCAGGTGGACGGTTTTCATCTTCGACCGAGCTGTCCAGGTTGAGGACTTGGAACAAATTGGTCATACTCTGTTTCTTTTCTGTGTCCTTGGGAGCAGGCGCTGTTTGGTGTATTATCGGCAAGGGACCGGCACATTCGTCAGGAAAGAACTCAATCTTGAAACCTTTATATGCTTTACGGGACATCATACACGTACGAGCGAAGAGGGCATTGTGTACCGAGTTGGTGTAGATGATAACATCCTTGCCTCGGATCTCGACGTGTATGATGTCAAACTGGTGGATGTGTTGCAAATGCTCACGGATTTCGGTCACGTCAACGATGCTTGACGCCTTGCGGAGGACGAGGTTGCGAGTCGCACCAGCGGCAATCTTGCGCCCAACAAAAGGGGAGAGCGAGTATTGATAATCGCTCCACTCGACACTCAGCTGCAAATCATTAGTTACTGCCTGACCGACACCTTGTGCACGACATACCCGTTTTGACTTTACGTAGAGATCGTTGCGTTTGACATGAGCCAAGAACTCTGCGGCTCCCTCCAGCATGAACACAGCAGCGCTTTGGACATCACGTCTTGTGATATATAAGATCTGGCCGCCGCGAATCAAATCAGTGAGGTCCTTGTAAGTGACAAATTCGGAAAGCCCAGTAATACGCAATGTTCGTTGGCCGCGACGGGAGAATTTCATATTTTGTGATTGTCTGTCACTCTCACAGACTTCGCTGGGATCATAGTAGCTCATGGGCGTGTGCGGGCGTCCACCGAAGCTGCTTTGTTGCTGCCAAGTCAGTTCCTGATCTTGTCTCTGCATGTTGTTGGACCTCATATGCCATTCATAGGGGGCGTCGGCAGTGTTCGCACCAGGAGTGTGTTTTGGGCTAGAGTAGTCTCTTCCAGATGGCTGGCGCCTTGGCTGGCTAGGGTTGTCGTAACACTGGTTTGCTGGGACGTTGTTCTCGCAGTGACTGCCCCAGGGCACTGGAGTGGAGCCCGAAGGATTCTGATCTGGGGAGGGCACTCCTTTACAGAGCAGATCGAGTGCGTCTAGAGGAATTCCGCCTTCGAGCAGAGCATATCTCAGAGTGCCATGTTCAAGCAGTGTCTTGTGCTGAAGGGAGTTAGTCAAATGAATGAGCATCAGAACGTCATCACAAACCAAGAAGTCGTATTCAGTACGAGAGATGTTGATACATTCTGCATCAGAGGTAGCTTCGGACGAAGAATGTGACGGGTTCTAAAATGTCGATATATTAATTTGATAAGACACAGACAAGATGTCGTCCTTGGACGCTTACAATTTCCGCCCTAGCAAGGGTTAGTATCATAACGGTAATAACAGCAAATAAAGTGGAAATACCTCTGCAGCAAAGCTTCGAAAGAAGCTCTGTTAAGTATGACTGAATCTGCCATTATGGAAGGGTCATGTGCAAGACCTAGCTCGAGCACTAGATGATGATTTCAACAAAGAAGTTATAGACAACAAAAGTGCAGGAAGCAAGGTACTGTAGGCAGATGGATTGATGTTGTGGAGAAATAATATACACAAGTACTTTAGACAGCAGGATCTCCACAAACGCGCTCCGATAAGGACGATAAGGGCCTGAAACGCGTTACGGAATGCGCGCTAATCTTGATTCGTGGGGAGTTGAATCTGTCTTGGCATATATTTTCTGACTTCCGAATTCACCACTAGCGAATGGCAGCCGAACTACAGTCGAGTTGATGGATCAAAATGTGGCAATCAAGTCGCCGCCGCCTGACGGCCCTGCTGCCACCAAGGGACAGGCATTGAAGGCTTTGACTGAGAATGTTGATGGAGGGGGCTCAATATTTCAGCAGCTTGCTGCTAACCCTTTTTTCACCGCCGTATGTACAAGTAAAGAACGCATTGAATAGTCGCTAATTGCAAGATAGGGATTCGGACTGGCCGGTCTAGGTGCAGCAATGCGATTCGGGCAGCAAGGACTGAGACGCGGCTCCGAATTGTTGCGCCATCGTTTGCTTGTAGATATCGAGATCACGCGCCATGATAAATCGTACCCTTGGGTATTGGATTGGATGACGAGGCAGTACCAGGAGCAACTGACTGCTACTGCGCAGGGAGGGTATGTATATTTGTAATAGTTATATCCGACTTTCATCAGAGACTGAACATACCTCACAGCAAAGTAGGGATGATGGAGTCGTTGATTCGTCGTTTCACTCCTGGACTACATCATTTACAGATCCGGACCGACAACGTGAATCTGCCAGGTGGCGGCTCGCAAACACATTTCTCTCTGGTTCCTGGTAATGGTAAACACATACTGCGCTTCCAGAACACGTTCCTTGCGGTGAATCGAGAGCGTATTGGAAAGTCCTTCGATTCCAGTGGCCAGCCCTTTGAGACAATCACGCTCACTACTCTTTATGCGTACCGTCACATATTCGAGGAAATCTTCCAGCAGGCACATGCTTTCTCTCAGCAGAACATTGAAGGCAAGACAGTCATCTACACCAGAGGCCAGCAATCATGGATTCCGCTAGGTGATGCGAAACGGAAACGGCCATTCGAATCAGTGGTTCTGGAGGAAGGTCTTGCTGATCACATTCGAGGCGACGTCAAAGAGTTTCTCGACGCCCGCACCTGGTATCTCGACCGTGGCATCCCGTATCGAAGAGGCTATTTGCTCCACGGTCCTCCCGGAACCGGCAAGACATCTTTTGTGCAAGCTTTGGCCGGAAGTCTCGACTTTGGAATCGCCATGTTGAGTCTCAGCGAGCGAGGACTCACGGACGATCTCCTGAACAAGATGCTGCTGAATCTACCACCGCGGACATTCGTTTTGTTAGAAGATGCCGACGCAGCCTTCAACAACCGCATGCAGCGCCAGGAAGACGGCTACAGCGGAGCCACTGTGACATTCTCTGGTCTCTTGAATGCTCTCGATGGCGTAGCGAGCGCAGAGGAGAGAGTGATATTCATGACGACGAACCACATCGACCGGCTTGACGAAGCGCTCATCAGGCCCGGAAGAGTCGACATGACGGTGAGACTAGGCGAAGCCACGCAGTGGCAGATGGAACAGATGTGGGAGCGATTCTACGCGCACTCTGATCAAGACGGCAGCAAGAAGGCGCTGTTCATCGAGCGGGCGAAGCAATATGATCTTGTCGATGCCGTCAGCACTGCTGCTCTGCAAGGTCTCTTTTTGTACAATAAAGATGATCCTGATGGAGCCATTGATATGCTTGGACAGCTGCTTATGGCCAAGTCTGGATCCGCGAATGAGGCTGATGGCAGAGCGCCAAAGGCGGGCTGAGGGGAATGATAGCTACCATGTGCTGCAGCAAGTCTATGTCCCTACACACTCGTATGTATACCTAGTATCAATGTAACATTTCAAAGTCTCTGTGTAAGATTATATCCCAAGTGCTATGCCAACGTTCAATGCAAGCATTGTTCGGGGAACTACTGCAAGTGTCCTATACATTTTTAAGGTAGTCCAAGTATTTGTGAAATCGCCCACCACTGCTCATCAGCCATCTGCTTGGGAAACCTCCCTGTTGAGCTGGCCAACAAACACCCACATAATTAACAAGTTGTTACACAGGAAAGCAGCAATCCGCGACGCAAAGATAAGTGTGTATCCAGCATGAGAGAACGTTCAAAAAGGATGGACTTGTTGGGGATCGAACCCAAGACCTTCAGCATACAAGATATCTGAGCGACTCATGCAAAGCAGACGCGCTACCACTGCGCTACAAGCCCAATCGATAAAGTGAGTGCCTTTCCTAGCTGTATATAAATTTCTACAATCTTATCAGGGCTCAATCATGACGCCAGCTCGGACCTGGTCTCCTCGTCCAGGAACAACAATAACAGCGAATTAAGCTGATGCGACTTTACGACAAACTCCAATGAGTAGGTAGCAACGATGCGTTTGAAAGGACAGTTGATAGCCTTGGCTTTGTCTTCTCTTTTTGTTGCGAGCAATGCCTCTCTTGGTGATAGACTTCCGGACTTCAAGGACTGCGTGAAGGTACGTAGAATCGACTCCTCCTTTTGCTGTGGAATAAATACTGAGATGTTATTTGAATAGGAATGTATCGCCAGCAACTGTGGACCTGATGGCCCTCCCATTTGTATGTGATTCGAAATCCGAGCAGGAAAATCAGATTATTGGTGTTGACGATAGTGTACAGCGCTTCAGCACCGGCTACTTCTCTGGGACTGTCCCTCAGAGTGCGACTACACCTGTCAACATGTGGTGACCGACACGCGCTTAGCACGAGAACCGCCCTACCGAGAGCCAGTGCTCCAGTTCCACGGCAAATGGCCTTTCTACCGTTTCCTGGGTATGCAAGAGCCCTTTGCGGTTGTTTTCTCCCTGCTCAACTTCCTCGCGCACGACTATGGCATGTCCCAGTTGCGCGAGTCCATACCGGCCAGCTACCTGCTGCGGAAATACTATCTTCTCTTCGGATACTTTGGGCTGGCGAGCTGGATCTTCAGCATGATTTTTCACACGCGCGACTTCAACATCACGGAGAAGCTCGATTACTTTGGCGCAGGCGCGAGCGTCATGTACGGACTTTACTACACTCCTATCCGGATCTTTAGACTGGACAAGGACACGCCTATGAACGACAGTCTTGTGCGCGCCTGGACATGGATCTGTATTTCCTTGTATCTGGCCCACATAAGCTATCTCAGCTTCTGGAGCTTCGACTACACCTACAACATGGCGGCGAACGTGGTCGTCGGCATTGTTCAGAACGTTCTGTGGAGCTGGTTCAGTATCACCAAATACCAGAAGTCGAGAAAGGTCTATGCGGCTTTGCCGGGTATTTGTGTTGCGTGGATTATTCTTGCCATGAGCTTGGAGCTGTTCGACTTTCCGCCGTGGCATGGCATGCTCGACGCGCACAGTCTGTGGCATTTGGCGACGGTTCTACCCACGATTCTTTGGTACAAGTAGGTTTTTTGCATCAAGTGACAAGTAGTGTTTACATCTCTGACACCGAGTCTAGTTTCCTTGTTGCGGACGCTCAGGAAGATCTCCAGACGCACCGTCTGAAGGCGTAGGCTGTCTGATAATGGCAATGAAATCCGCTGGTACCTGGCAATAAGGGACAGCCCAATATGCTATGATGGGCAAATAACTCTGCATTGTAACGTTACTTGGATGGACTTACATATGTTGAGTTGCCTGGTTGATGCGCAGGGCAGAATCCTTCTATTGTTGATAGACAAAAGTATCACGCACATATCAATACCACAGAGATATCTCCAATGAAGCTGGATCATATTTCTCTTTCTCTTGGATACGGACCTAAGATTCAAGCACTATGTTACCCTTTCATAACGTCAACCCAGCATTGGCATCGTGCCTTCCGTATCTGTTGAATAGCAGCGCTTTGTGAATGGTCAAACTTGCTGTATCATATTCATACCATCTCTCAAGAATCATCAATCATACACTCAAGCTCAGTGTCGCCAGTATCATTCCATACATTACTACCTCACCATAGCTAGAAATGGCAAAAACTCCAAACATTCCAGGTATCAGGATTATCAAGCCATCTCACACAACCGCCACGAGCCTCCACGCCTTTACGCCGACATTTCAACATACGACTCCAGCACCGCACAGAGCGTCAACGAGCAGATCACCACGACGACCAGTACAAAGAATCGTGCTACCGCCACTCCCACCCCGTCATTCTATCTCTTCGTCGTCAGTCGCACATGTACTCCCGCCCGCTGAAGCAGCATCAAGCACCGTCCACACAGAAGCAGCGAACCCCCACCTCCTGCCCCCACAGCATGTGGGCAACGCCCCATCACAACTCCGCCTCGGTTCCACAGCAAGCAATAACCGCGGTGGAGGAGCCACGGCTCCAGAGCTGCTCAGCGGGATCGTCAACGAGCACGTGGGGCACAGTCCTGTTGCTGCTGCTGCATCGCGGACACTTCCGGCTCTGTTGGTCGTCTGTCCTGTTGTGCTGGTGCTTGTCCTGCTAGGGCTGTGGATGTTTAGTCTTTGGCATAAGCGCACGAGTCGACTGTCAAAGTCTATTTCTTGTCGCCCGGAGTGGGCTCCATGGTGTAGGGCACGAAAGACTAAAAGAGCGGGACGTGGCGAAAGAGCGCGGGTTGCCGGTGCAGCGTCACAGAGCCATGGAGAACAAGCAGCGGCGAATAAATGGATCGCAGTAGACGTCACAACGCAAGCGTCCTCAGTGCCGAAGTGGATGAGTTTCGACCACGGCTATCAGAGGTGGATCGAGCTGGGCGGTCGAGCTGTGTCTTGCGGTGTTGATTGTCATCTACGGCGCAATGTGCAGGACTTGGTCAATGATGAACGAGAGTGGGGATTTGATGGCACGACCGACGAGTATCCCGAGACTGGACTATCGGAGAAATGCAGACGGGCGTTGTTGGTTTCCGAGCCTCGCAGCAGCAGTGGTCCCATCCGGGAAGGGAGACGGAACACAACACGAGGAGGGTACGAGGACTGTCAAGATGATGAGTGGTGGGTGGGCCAAGGTATCGAGATGAAGAGGATGGATATCGCGCGCATCGTGTGATCGCGGAGGAGATTCTGTTGTTTAGATACAGTCGGAAATGGGAGGTGGGTAATGAGTAGTAGAGAAAAAGCAGAAAACAAAACCTAATCGTCATCATATACCATTATTGCCTCCCAAGAGAGAAAAAGGAAAAAAAGTGAGGGCCGGTATAAAAGTATGTACACATACAGACGCAAAACTCAACGCACAACCCTCTTCTTAACCCGATCATAATCCAGTACCCTGCGCCTGCGATGCTGCATAGCCATTTTCCACCGCACGTACAACATGACTGCGTCCTTGACGACAACAAACAGACATCCACCCACGATACTGCGGCCCCATTTTTCTTGTAGCAGACCCGTCGGCGCCGGTTTCCTGCCGAAGAGATTGCTCGTCACCGTCGCTGCTGCGGGCTTGGTGACCCATGATTGGGGCAGCAGCACGGAGAGGAGTTCGCCTGTCGCAGAGGCGATTGTGGGAAAAAATAAAGCGCCGAGGAGTTTTTCGGCGAGCGCCGTCGTGTTCAGGGATAGCAGTCTTTCTTGTCTGTTTTCTGCTTGTGCGGGCTGGACTGGCGGCGCGGGGGGTTGTTGGGGGATTCTTTGCTGCTGTTGTTGTGGTGGTTGTTGATGCGGTCCGTCGTCGGCCAGAGGGGGCGCGTTGAACGGATGTGCTACCTGCTGCTGTTGCGCTTCGGGGACGGCGCCGGCGTTGCCCCAGTCTTCCCAGATGCCGGCGTCGATGCGGACTTCGAAATTGTTCTCTCCGGGAGCGAGATGGTCGTTCAAGTCATCGTTCATGCGGTTGTTTTGGGCGGCGTTGGCGGCGTCGTCGGCTGTGTCGCGCCCGTTTCGAGGCTGGATCTCTTTCAGCCATCGTCGTTCCTTTTCCGCCCACACGCGCTCGTAGTAGGCGTTGTAGGCGCCGCGGAGATATGGGAGCACGGCCATGGCGAGACTGGCGCTGGGCGGCCATGATGCAAAGTCCAGGGGTTCGTCGGTGTCGCCTTGAGTGGCAAAAAAGACGATGGGAAGAACTGGGAGAAGACTGTCGGCGAAATGAGTGCGAGAGAGCACGAGCAGTGGAGTAATGAGCGGAAGTCCGACACGCAGGCGCCAGTGTCGGAGCAAGTCGTTGAAGACAGTTTTGACGTCCAGCCAGTTTCGCACCTGGTGTGGATGTGCGATATCGTCCAGGACAGGGCGCATGATCCTCAGGCCGTCTTCGGGGCCAAAGATGGTGAAGATTGTGTATCGTCCGTGTGCTTCGCAGGCGTTGACAATGGTAGAGAAAGCCAACATCAGGATGCCCGGAGTGGTGACTTTGGCAGACACACGCTCCAGCGCTTTGATGCTCTCGACAATGTAATTCTTCGGCCGCGCCAGGTAGACGTCGGTCTTGCACTGCGGACAGACGGGCCGTGGCGGACTCAGTGATCGCTTCCTCGAGCTGGGAGACTCCATGTCGGCGATCCAGTCCAGTAGACAATCTTCGTGGGCGACGAGCGCACACGGACAGGGATCCCTCCACTCGGATGTCTCTGGCGTGTCTTCTGTCTCGTCCGAGAAGCAGATCCAGCATTTCTTGACGTCTTCTTCGTCCGCGTGCGGTGGTGCAGCGGCGGGAGCTATCAACGAGGACGACGCCTCTTCCCTCTCTTTGAGGATCGACGATGTGTTGACCACGACTGTCTGTGAATCTTCCGACGAGGCTGCCGAGTTGGCCTGGCTCTGAGAGCGTGGTCGTCGTGGCTCTGGTTGTGATTGTGCATGTGAATCCGATGTGTGTTCAGGTGATGGTCGTCGCTGCGACGTCGGTCGGGGCTGCATGGACGACGACATGTTGGGCGATGAGTTGTTCTCTGCTCTGCTTCGGGTCTTGTGGAATCACAAAAGCCACCGTATACTTCTTCAAGGGGACGAGAGACAAGAGGGGATACGGGGTGTTGTATGCGATGATTGTAGAGTACTGTAAATGTGTAGTTGCCGTTTGGGGTAAAGGCAAAGGTATAGAAAGGGAAGGGACGCCGAGGCTCACTTTGACTCCCGTCTGACTCCAGATTGTATCTTTATCCCCCCCGCAATACCTTACTTATCTTGACCTCTACTGTATATCTACAGCTTTGCAATATTACGGTATATCCAAGTACCAGATCAACCAGGCAAAGCAGTGGTTGTTTCCTTCTTCTGCATATGCATGCAGCACGTAATCATTTTTTAGGTTACTTGTGAAGAGTCCCATCTATCATAAACCAAGCGTGAGTCTCATCTCAGCCTACCTGCCTAAGGTACAGTACCTATGCCCCGTCAACCTGCTCCATGTTCGCTTCCCCGTCCACCCCATTACTATACTGCAGCCCCTGCTCCTCTTCATCATCGTCATCATCATCGTCTGCCACCTTGTTCTCGGCTGGAGGCGGCAACACGCCTCCGCCAGCCTTCAAAGCTTCGACCTTGGCCTTTGTCATGTCGAAGACATACTGGCCCAGATGCTCCACTCCCTCCATCTGTGCCACTGCGCCTTCAGGGACATCGTCGTCGACCTCTCTCTGCAACCGACCCACCATCTCTCCGGTCGTGAGTGTCAGTTTGTCGGCGCGTTGGAATAGCAGTTGGAAGGCTGAACGCAGCTCGAAGCACGATTCGAACACTGCGCGTCGGCCGAGGATGTAGAGACCTAGTCGGGCACGCGAGAGCGCCACGGTCAAGCGCCGGATGTCGCGCAGATAACCCGGGCGGGACGTACGTGTCAGGGACAGAATGATGTCTGGTTACGACAGTCAGTAAAACACTCGATAAGAAACAATGGAGATATGGACAGGACTCACAGTCATTCTGCTCGCCCTGGTACTTGTCCACCGTGCTGATTTTGCCCGGCATGCCGAACAAGCGATTGCCTTTACAGCGGTGTGCGAGTACGTCCTTGACCAGAGCTCTCTGGCCAGCATACGTCGTCAAGATGGTGATCTTCTCCGCCGCGTACCCTAGCAGTCGCATGTACATGAACAGTGCCACTGCATACTCTGCCTCTCCCAGGTTCTGAATGAAATGCGGTGATGGCTCCGTCTCGCCTTTGCCCTTGTAGTCTGGAACGTCGATGAATTGATACTCATACCTGAACCCTGCGTTTGCCGCTCGGAACTCTGGCGCTTGCGTGACAAGCGGCAGGTTCCCGAGTTGCGGGTATCTCCACTTATACAGCTCGGCGATCCCTGGACGCGCACGCCCTTGCTGGTTGAGCATGATAGTCGGCACACCGAGTCTCACCAAGCGCAGGAAGAGGCTCTGTTCGAGATTGGCGTATTGTCTGAATGCGAGGTTCTGCACGATCGGGCTGTTCTGCAAATGGTCGCCCACCAAAACAATACGCTGAAGCTTGGACTCGCCATCCACAGGGTTCTGCAGCGCCAGAGGTATGAAATTTTCGATTTCCGTAATCTGCGCCGCTTCCTCCATGATTACATTATCGTAGTGGAAGCCGAGGTTCGCAATCTCTTCTCTGCGCATGGCGGCGTGGGTCGATGTCATGGCGATGATCCGTGCTTCCTTGATGAGCAAGTAGTTGTTCTTATCTCTGGCGCCTCGGAGGATCTCGAACGGTCGAGTGTCGGAGAGAGCGGCGAAGATGTGGTCGAGATGTCGGTTACAACCGGAAGCAATGTCGACAAGCTGTTCTCGGCTGGCGTCCGCTGGGAAGAGAGGTTGAGGTGCAGTCGAAAAGTAGGCGTGGAAGGGGAAGCTGTCGATGATGAATTGTGCATCGACCCCAGCGTCGACCTTTTCCCAGTACTTCGTCCAAGCCGGCTTGATGTACACCTGGTTGAAGTAGTCCGCAGTCTCACACGAGCTTCCGTGTGCTCCTGGAGCATTTATACTAGCAGCAAGTCGTGTGACCTCTGACAGGTATTGTACTGCATTCTCTAGGAATGACTCGACACGACCGTGTTTGCTGTAGCTGGCCTCGGTCTCCAATTCCTCTTCACCATGACCGAGTCTCAGGAGATGACGGTCATCTATATCGAGAGCTGTGATTTTCTGGAACAGCTGATTCAGGGCTTGATTGCTGTGTGCCACTAACAGTGTCCTCTGCTGCGGGAAGTTGTGGTAGATGTTGTTGATGATCTGTGTTGCGACGTCCGTTTTTCCGGTACCGGGGGGTCCGACAATGACAGTAAGTCCTGGTTGGGTGCCCGAAGTGATGGCCTCGATTTGCGCGGGATTGAATCGGACCGAGTTGAGCTTCGGAGCATCCACAGGGTATGGACCGGGATTGGGCGGCTTGTATGTGCCGACCTTGACGGATTCTGTTGCTGCACGCGGTGCCTCGACCGGCTCCTTTCTCCGTTTCTTAGCAGGTCTGGCCTGTGGTGCTGGAGTTATTGAGCTTTCCAGCACGTAAGGCGGAGGGAAGCTGGAGTTGATCTGCGCTTCGGGCTCGACAGTCTTGCCTGGCAGACTCTCAATCAGATGCTGCCAATCAAGGAAAGTGTCGCGGTAGTCAATGGAAGTGAGTCGATTCGGCAAGCGCTGGTAAGACGCAGCAGCCGGGTCGCTGTATCCCAAAAACACCTCACGTAGCCATGCCGGGGCTGGGACATCGGAGAGCGCCAGGTGCCTGATGGACTCGAGAATTGACTTGAAGTTGTTCTCTCTTCCCTTGCGTCGTATGATGAGGTTGATCGAGTCGTATATGTCGGGTTTGCCAGCGCGGGTGCGCTCCTTGTCCGCCTGGAAGGCGATGGGATCCAACCGTAATAACAGTCTGCGCTGACTCACACGACGTTCGTACGCATTCGATCGATCCTGCTTCTGCTCACGTAACATCTTGCCATTGTCGTCGAGGACCTGTATGACTTCTGCGCAACGGATGTGTTTCACACCTTGTCTGCTAGATGACGTCGGCTCACTGTGTCCGTTGGAAGTGGGAGTGGTATCGTTCGCTTCGACGGCGACCAAGTAGACAATGTCATGTGGACGAAGCGTCTCCCACTCCCGCCGAATGTTAGGCGTTAGTCGATTGACGTCGAGAATGATTTCGGCATCGACCTTGGCGGGATGTTGCTCTCCGACTCTAGGCAACGCTTCGTCGACTATGGCTGGCTTGGAGATGGGAAGGGCCATGCGTGAAAAACCATCGAACTTGGTGGTTATACCTAGACGTTTCGGCTGTGTACGTTTCACGGTATCTTCGACGTCCTGTCGGATTTCATAGAAGCTCTCCGACCGATAGAGCATGAACGATCTCCACAGGAAGTCTCCCATGGTGAGGTATTGAAGGTTCAGCTTCGGCACTGCAAGTGGTCTGGATCCATTGTAACCCTCGGTCCGCACAAACGACTGGTCATACACGGTGTGATCAGTAGGCATGACAGTCATATTCTCCATGGTCTCCTGATATGTTGGTCTTCTTTCGTGTGCTGATAGGAGCAGCTCCATGTAGAAGGATCGGTCACGAACAAGCAGTGACGATGTAGGGTATTCCGTTCGGAAGGACAGCAAGCTGCAGAGCTGTATAAGCTCATCATCGGACAAGGCACCAAGATGGCTCTCGAGATCGTCTCTGGTGGCAAGAGAGGCAAAGTTGGCCAATATCAAAATCTTCAGCTTGTCCTGGAAAGTCTTGAAAGAGACTCGCTGAAGTCTGGTCAAAGCGGCGTGGTGGATCTGATCGTACTCGAGACGGGTGTACTGCCTGCCGCTGTGGTCCTCGATGGGGAAGAAGGAAAAGTGTTCTAGCAGACTGTGCATGTCCCGGAGGAGCGAGTTGTCCTCGTCGACGTACATGGGGGACAGCTTGACGACGGACAGAATGTTCAAGTCCTGCAGCAGTGCGCTGACATATCTCCGGGTCGGCAGCTGGCTCTGCAGATCTGTCAGCAGTTCCAGGAAGCGCTCGCAATACAGAACGCTGTCGCTCCGCGTGCTGGTCTGCACATCGTACAGCCGGTTTGTGAAGTCGAGAAGCAGTGAATAAAGCCATGACCTTTCGAAGCGTAGCCGTGCCTGGACGGGCGGTTCCGCAGCATCATAGCGCTTGCTCGCCGCCCTCCAGGACTTTTGGAGTTGTTGTGCCTTGTCTAATCGCTCTGCTCTTGCGCTTTCGCTGTGCAGGTTGTGCCATATTCCAATCGACACAAGGGGCGCACACTCTTTCCGAACGATACCGCTGTCCAGGGACTGAAAGGCTCCGATGACGAAGGCGATGAGATGCGTGCGAAGCTCGGTCGCAACAGAAGTATCGATGGTCATTGACAGCACGCGGCGGAAGAAGGAGGAGAAGCTGGCCGAATCGTTGGTGAAGCTATCTGCGAAGCGGTCAGTCAAGGGCTCCCGTCCTTTCGACACTGTCACGCACCCCAGATATCAAGACCCTCTCGGCGCTTGACGTTGACCAAGAGAGCCAGCAGCAGGACGTGGTAGTTGGAAGCATCCTCTGAGTAGCCGGGCCACAGGTATTTCTCCAGCAGTTGCAACTGCTCCAGTAACAGCAGCGATCCGTATGCGAACCCTTCTCCTTCCACATGCTCCCAGATCTCTTTCTCCACCACGGCAGGCTGGACCTTCGGCTGCTTGCTCTTCCCTAGCCAGTGTTTCCGTGCGAGTTGCGCAAAGTGAGTGTCTCCGGTCAGATCGTCCACTGTCGGTCGAGTCGAAGCCGCTGTTTCTGCAGCACGGGGTGCCATGTCGGGCGCTGTTCGGGTCGGTGCTATTCGCAATTTCTCATAACTTTGGGTGTGTCTGTTTGCGACCAGCGCTGTGCTAAGTAATATCTCGTGCAAGAGCTGGGCCAATGGTTCTGATTTAGCTTATTCATTGCGCGTGACGAAAAGTCGCGTTTCATGAAATCCAGAGTCGCCAAGACTGAACATGCGCGGTCAAAGCTTCCATAATGGTACTTTGCGACGGTACCTCCTCTATCATGTTGTTGTTCATTCAACGTACAATAATATTTACTACTTACACGACTCTTGTGACGGGATCAGGACAGCTTCCAGGTCGGTGGGATACTAGTGGCCAAAGATATCTCAATCTAGGTGCATCCTTTCTCAGGCATTACTTCGTAGGGAATAGTAGCGGCTGCGTCTTGACCATGGCCGAAACATAAACACCACTCCAAAACTACCTAACTTGCATCACTTCTTTCCGCCGGCGAGCAGACTGAGGAAGATGCCCCACCCCACACCAACAACACCACCAAACACTGTCCTTTGCTCGACCGGTATCAAAGTGAAGCTGATGAGCGAAACGGCAGGCCATAGCTTTTGACCAGCCAATAACAGAGGGATTGAGTCCTGTTGTAATGGGTCAGTACATAGGTATTTCTGATGCATACGTGTGGCTTTGACTTACGTTCTTCACATTGGATGCGATGTAAGCCAGTGACTCGCCTCTCAGGGCCCCAATTCCAGCAATGAAGAACACAGTATTGACGATCGCTCCGAAGGTCTGATCCAAGCTGAACTTTATTGCCGTGTTCTTGACGTTGAGCTTCTTCTTGGTGCTGCTCCGTGTGTCGGGTTGAACTGCGCCATCGGCAGCCTTTTCGATGATCTTTCCATCTGGGGTGCTGAAGGTCTGCGGCGTAATCAAGTCGCTAGCCTTGGTGAATGCGCTGTTCAATCCAGCCCGTGCCTCATACTCCTTCGCCTTCGCCTTGACCGTCTCCACGCCCTCGGTCGCTCGTCTACGGACTTGGTGAACAATTTCTGAGTCCTGGGTAGCAGATGCGGCGGCCGATGTTTGGTCACTGATTGTCTGGAAAGCTGGCGCCGTCTTTTCATTCAAGGCTTGCAGTGCTGGTCCTGTCGTGTCGCTGATACTCTGTAGCGCTGGAGCAGTCTTCTCGTTCAGTGCTTGCAAAGCTGGTCCTGTCTTGTCTGTGATTTGTTTGACACCGGCATTCTGTGCAATACTGTCCATGGTGCCATGCTCCGAGGCCGCTGTGTAACCAGGAAATGTAGCCTCGAGCCAAGATTGCCACAAGTAGTTCGGTGGGCATGACATGAGAGAGAAAGTCACAAATTGCCCAAGAGGAACCGGATCAATGCTAAACGACTTCTGTGTTGATGTCTTAGCTTACAGTCATCAATTGGATTTTCTATCATCGAATTTACCCCTGTCTGGTAGCATGATATCAACTGGGCGAGTATGTTTGAGACTGCACTCAGACTTGCGGCCTGGATGGTTGCCTTGACGATTGGAGAAGCCATGGTGAATAAGGCAGGCCAATACTCAAAGCTCACAATCTAACAATAGGAGTTGGATTTTTGGGAATATCAATGCGTGTTCATGGATATTATTTGGAAGTGGAAAGGATGGTTTCGAGAGTAAAGAAGGGTGTAGGCAATGAAAAGTAAATGCTGCAAACCCCACCCCCACCCGCTGCCCTTGTCAACAAGGTACTGCTTTGAACTATGATGCCCTCTTTTTACATTTATGGTCGGAATCGTAGAGAGTCGTGCCTGCCAACCCCCTGATAAATCGTCTGGGGTTGCACGTTGGCGTCGTAGCCGGTGGTTGATCGAGGTACTGTGAGTTTGAAGCTCCAAGTCGCGTTGCAGCAGGGCAACCCTGTCCGCACAAGCTGGCCCAGTGAAGTGTCGGTAGACCGTAATATAAGGTAGTTAGGTATGATATATAGGCGACTTCTGATGCTTAAAACGTGTCTATGTTATGGGAGGCTAGCTGAATGTTGGTGCAAGTCTGTAATAAACAACGTCTCTGGTGCGTCGCATCTTATCTTTATTATCGAAGGTTGCCTCCGCTGTGTAGACCCTGTGCATACCTTATATCGACGGGTCGCTACTGGCTAAAGGGCAAGAAGTCAACCGATCATCGATTGGGTTGGTACGTCTCAGCTCTACAGCACAAGTGGCAGGTCGCAACACGATTATCGCACGTACTGTACTGTGTATACATAACTTCGATGCTACATGTAATGAGGATGTAGACACAGCAAGTGGCGTATGGTCCTGATGTATCGGTAAGACGTCGGCATACGGGGGCATCAACAGTGGCCAGCCACCGGCTGCAAGCACTTGGACCTTATCCAGCCACGCGGATTGACAACAAAGGGAGAAGAAGCACAAGCAAGAAACCAAGGGCTGACTTTACATTACTCTTTTGTACCTTACTTTGACCTCGACTAATACACTCCTATTCCTGCACCGATACCCGTCATACTGTTTTATGCACCGTGGCACTTTTGTTGTTCTTGTTGTTGATCCTACAGTATTACCACCGGTCAATACCATCGACATCAATCATCCACTTGCTTGCTGTTTGTGTCTTCCCGTAATCACCACTTGCCGTCTTCACCGCGTCACTTGCGCGCTCGTGTAGACGAGAACGTCAGCAACAACAGCAACGACAATATTGCATTTCGTCAACATAGCATTGTTACTGCTGTTGTTAACAACTCTGCTGCATTGGGGACATCTCAACAGCAAACTGATTGCCTTCGCTTATTCTTTGGATCTCATCATCGCTTGTCAGCGTCTGTTGGATTCGCGACCGTCGCACCAGTCTCTTGGTAGACGCAGACTGGCGCTGCACCTTAATTGATAGAGGACCTTTTTGTGTGTCGCAAAACTTGCAGCATCATGTCAACAACGCCTCCGCGTGCAATGCGCCTTCGCACTCCTCCTGCTCCTCATCATGGTCCCGACTACGACAATTATGAGCCATACTCTCCCATCAGACGATCAACCAGGAACTCATCGCTACGGACGAGGCAGCAATCTCCCACTGCAGAGTCAAGCTCCACGGCGAGGTTGTCCATGACTTCAACACCACGCAAGACCACCCTTAGCCGTACCATGTCATCGCAGACCCTTTCGCCTCCATCATCACCAGAGCCAGCCGAGCGCCATGCTGAAGAGCCAACCTCTGTGCGCCGCACTTTGTTTTCATCACGCAAGCATCTTCCGCTGTCAGCCTCGGACAACCAGGACTTCAAGTCGTCACCAGCCATGCTTCCGACCCCGACCAAGACCCCAAGCAAACAGAATGCCACTGCTTCGATGCCTACTGCGCGTATCCTGAACTTCAAGCCTGCCAGCCTCGAAGATGTCATGCCATCTGCGCGCAGACAGCGCAAGTCTCGTCTGACCCTCTTCGAAGACGATGCGCCCCAAGCAGAGAGCATCAGCGTATTCACTGACGCTCAGGATCGTGTACCTGATATGGACCCGTCCGAGGACAACCCGTTCATTGGCTCAAGAAAGCGCGAGCCTAAGCCAACGAAGAAAGCTATGCTTGCAGCTCGTGACCGTGAAGCCGAAATGGAAGAAGCCGTCAGAAATGAAGAGGGTCTGATATATGTATTGTAAGTCTTCCCTCTGCTCTCGTCATCTTCATATATGCTAACATTGCAAACACAGCCGTGGCAAGAGGATTTTCCGCCCATTTGCTTCTTCGTCGCGTGATACCTCAGACCATGACTCGGCTGCATCCGAGCAAGGACAACTCAAACGCAAGGCTGGACATGGCGCACATCGTCCCATCACTCGCTCCGCAGTCAAGCCGCGCCTGCTTTGGCCAAGCAAGGAGCAGCTGCACGAAGATGAGCCCAGTCACACGGCACACGACGACGACGAAGAAGCCGACACCGACATTGAGCAAGAACACATGCCTCGTCCCATGCCTCAAGCGGACAAGGATCTTGTCACCCCGGCCAAGAAGATGTTTGCCCCGGTAGACATGCTAACCCCCCTTCCACTCATCGAGCCACGAGATCTGCCGCTAAGAAGCTCTCGTTCATGTCGCAGTTTGACCCAATCCCAGAAAGAGACGAGATCGAGACGCCTGCCTCACCCGCTGCCACTCCAGTAGTCAAGGCAAGTCGTAAGAAGACTAGCCTCTTTGAGAACTGGAAGCGCACCAAACCTGGCGTCCCGGACCTAGACAGTACAAAGCACGGCAAGAAGCGAGCTGCCGACCCTCTCCACCCTGCAGAGGAGCCGAGCCGCAAGCGTACTCGTGGTGAAGCTGCCGAATCTGAGCACGCCTGAGCCCCTACCTTGAAGCGTCGTATTGTTTCGCCAATGTGCCGACACAAGACGAGATAATGACATTTGAACTTTCGAGCATGGGACCTAGGGCGTCTTTTTCATTTCTGGACAAAGCAAGCAAAAAGAATAGCGAAATCGTCTTTCAGGGCCCCGCAATATGATATCCAAGCCCCGTATCTTCTTTTTTTCTTCTGGATTTCGGCGTTGGATCTGGGCTTTTACTTGGGAGAGAATTGATTCGAGAGATGGGCTGTCTTCTCTGATATCTCCATGTCGGGTTGTTTTTCACCATGACAAAGGTGGCACTTCGAGTGGTGTTATGGACTGGACATTAGGAGGATCTCCACTGAGTACAAGGATGAGGTTCAGGAGGACAGAGTGCTGGGCAGGATGGCCCAGGAGGAATCCCTGGCAAGTAAACACTTGTCTCAGGCAACACAGAGGCTAGCACTACTCTTGGTGTGCATTTGAGTCTCGTCGAAGGTAGTTTCGACGAGCATGAGAGAGTGTGCACATCTGCTCTCTGTCATGGCTCTATTAGATAGAAAACAGTAATTAAAAATATGGAAACCAAAAGAGTGAAAGTTCTGTCACTCTCTAACTACTTTTTCGTCTAGCTAGTAGCATTGCAATTTAGCCATCGTGTAGAAGGTCAATAACCAGCTTCACGATTGTTATACACATCTTAGTCACAGGCTACGACCAGAGTCTCCAAGACTGCTCGCAATGATTCGACTGTCTACCTTAAACACTACTTTTTCCTCTTGTTCAGATCATTCTATCTCGAACTGGTGGTGATATGGGCAAGGTGAGTATATGTAGTTGGTAATGATATGTAAGGCAAGGTAGTGGTGGAAAGTGAGGTGGAAGAAGGTGAAGCAGCTGGCGAAGTTGCAGACTCACTGGGCTTTAGATGTTGTGGGTTTTACTTTACTACCTACTTTTACCTACTTTACCTACCTTCCCTTTCTCAGGTTGAAGTTATTTGACGTGAGATGAGAGAGACGACAATACGGTACTCAGGCTATTTCATACCTAAGGTACCTTGCTGTATCTTACCTTGACTACACTCCAGCTCGGTACTTGACTTGCCACCTAGTGTATACAGTACGCGCGCTGTTACTGGGGTAACGGTGTAACGTATGAGTCACCATAGAGACAAGGTCTATTCGTTTACGAGCGGTATAGACAAGGATGTAAGTGTCTGCTCTGGTCTAATGCACATCTAATGACTTACTGTGCACGTGTACAGCAGAGCTAGTTGTCTGTCACAAAAGCCAAGGTCGATTCAGGGTGGAAGGGGCCGGTAGCGACCATAGTCAACATCCAAGAGTCGAACGATAGACCTACAACAATTCATGCATGGATGACTATCAGTTCCAAGACACACACGAACAATATCAGAAACAGAAACATCAACAGAACTTTCAATTTGCCGAATATGGAAAGAAAAACCCATCAAGAAATGCAACCTATCCTATGTCCTGAATGAGTCAATACATCTGGATCTTGTGACAAGCAAGCAGTAATATGCTCAGGAAAAAGAAAACAAGTCCGACAGCAAAGGAAAAGTGTTTGTTTCTGTTTTCCATTGGTGTGCCCTTTTATTCCCCCATTGCTACTAACAATAACAACAACAACTGTTAATCTCAGTCTCCGTTTCTCTGCCCTTTCTTCTTCTGCTATCCGGATCATTTCAGGCAAGCGGCCGACGTTGACCTCTTTGACGGAAAGAAAACTTGAGTTGGATGCAGAGTAGAGATGGCGTTTTAGGATAGAAAGATAAACCTTTGAAAGTCACAAGGGAACAGGGTAAACAGGCAGAGAATAAGATGACAAGATGAGAAAAGCACAAAAAAGGAAAATTACATTCACCGCCCCGAGTGATACGCCGCAGTGCGCCATCCGTCAAGCATTTCCTGGTGTTTTGATGAGAACACACCGGATCATATCACGCATCTGCTTCTTCTGCCTCTTCTTCTTCTTCTTCTTCTTTCTTCTTCCCGTGGGATCATAAATATAACGCATTCTCCATAGCAAGTAATCAACACCGCTTCTGCTTCCTTTCAATCTTCCTATTGATGTCCGGAGTGGCGTCCAGGCATGGGAGCAGAGGGGATGGGGTAACCGCCACCGGCTTGTTGCTGCTGAAGATAAGCCTGGTATTGAAGGGCTTGTTGCTGATCAGCTGTCATGCCGTAGGCATTGGGAGGCATCGCCGTGTTGCGTGCCGGCATGCCGGCGGGTGGTGCGGCAACAGACGCGTGTTGTTCTTCGGGAGACTCGACGGCAGACTCGCCATCGACTCCGTTGGAATCAGCAGGCTCAGGCGCGTTGAGACATGCCTGCGATGGGAGTCAGTCCATGTCAGTTGATGATGAAAAGAAATCACTTACCTGGATGAGGTTCTTGCCCTCTGGCTTGGTGACCAAGGGCTGAAGCTTCGGCGTGGTAAAGGTATACACGAGACCAGTCTCGGACACGACGAGAAGAAGAACCTGAGTGCCGGTGAGGACGGACAACTCATATGCCTGTAAGGGGGGAGATGACTGTCAATTACCAGGCTCGGAAAAGAGCGACGACGCGACGCGTGGTGGTCGTAGCGACCGGGGCAGTCTCAAGGACCGCGCGCGCTCGGGTCTGTCTCAGGTTTTGTTCAGGACGAACGACATACCTTCTTCATGATGCCGGCCTTGCGCTTCGAGAAGGTGATGTGTCGACGCGACTTGTCCTGGATGAACTTAATTTCTATCTTCCTCCTCTCACGACCTGGCTTGTCGTCGTCGTCGTCATCGTCGTCGGCGGCAGCAGCAGCGGCCGACGTACGCTGGCGCTTGATGCCTCTGCTCTCAGCGATGCCATTGCCGTTGCCCTCGTCCTGGGCCGAGGGCGAGTTTGCCTGCTCCTGGTCGGTGATCTCACTTGCCATTGTTGATGATGATGGACGCGACACACTGATGATGCTTAATTGGCAGTGACAACGAGCTAAACGCTTTTGGTATTGTGACGCGGGGAGTCAGAGTGGTGGATGAATGGAGTTAGCGCAGTGGTGGGTGACAATGAGTTATTGTCCTTCCGCGGGCACGGAGACTCGGCAAAACAGACGAAAAAGGGGAGTGACAAACGCGGTCAGGGTAAGGGCGTTTAAGGTGAAGAAAGTCTTGCCTGAGTAGAGTAAAAGCGGATGAGAAGGGAATGGTCAAGGACGGATGGATGAGGAAAGAGCGAGTAAAAGGAATGCAGACCCCACTCATCTGCGCCCTGTCATTGGTTCGTTGCGCTCTCACGATCGGCCCGCTCTTGGACCGAGGTCCGTGTTACTCAACATTGACCACGAAAATCTTACAGGACTGCTCAATGCAGACAAAGCTACTGCTTCTGCTCAGGGAATACACCTGCTCTGACTACTACTGTACTGCTTCTTGTGCTTGGCTCTCGCATATCCTCGTACTCGCCAATGCGGCAAGTGCAACTTGACCATGACTGTTGCCTTCCCGCTGCAGCGCCCTCTCTGCTGCTTGTACTTGCAGTTGCATTAAGGTTCTCAATCCGGGAACCACTCGACTTTGTCCGGATCTGTGCTGAGCAATATGCGGCATTCTCAAACACTCGCGAATTATGTTACAAAAGGGCAACTCTGTCCTGTTGCACACCACTGTGAGTATCAGCAGCAGAGACGAGGCAACGCAGACAGGAAAGGTGTAGCACAAGACGATGCACGAATGTCCCGCTGTTTCACTGGATATTCTACAGTGGACTACAGTACATACCATATGTGATGCGCACGGTAGGTCGCACTCTGAAACTGCAGTAGTTGCAAACGGCCACACTGAGGAAATAGGCTACGGTACTGCACCCATGCTGTGCTCTGTCGGCACGTTCTGAATTGCTGTCGTGAGTATCATAAGTGTGCAAGACAACATGATGCGCAGTTGTGTACATTGACAGGGCGCTTTGGGGCGTTGAGTGAATGTACCGTCAGTGAGACAAGATACCCTACAGTGCGCTCTGCCGTGGTATAATGATGATCTACGTCGCCGCTATCCGGACTTGGGTATTCGGATCACATTGTGGCATAGCCTTTCAAACACATACGGAAGGCCATAAGCTGCACAGTACTTGGTCCACCTTGCAGAAGCTTTGCAACAGTATATGTGGAACTATAATGCTCAGGAGGATTTGTATCGTACTTCAAAATGCTTGCAGCCCTGCTGGATTGAGGTTTCATCGTATGCAATCATGTGAACATAGATTTATCCATCTACTTCTCACTTGACTGGAGGCTCACACCTGCTGGCTTCTTCTGACTCGGAGAGTTTCCAAGTTCTCAGGCTCCAATCTCCAAGGATGAGCCTAGGAGATGCAGTAAGTTACGCAACGTAGAGTGTCCGAACATCAGATGCCACGCGAAAGCGACGCGAATGAGGCTCTGCGGGAGCGGAAGTGGTTGCATTAGTGCCCGTCCAGATCGCGCTCATTGACCGCGTCAAACAACCAAATCTTGAACATCAGGTATTCACCCGTCTTTTATCTGGTGTGAGGGCGGCGCTTTGCTTGGGCTACAGGTATATAACAACAATAACAACAACAACAACATAAGAAGTAAGAGCGGTCAGGACAGTCTGATCGAGTGCACATTGAGGGTCCTGTCACCTCCTGTGCCTTCACCTTGTGTAGAGTCATTGCCACTTGACTTGCTCCACTATCGTCCAGCATCATATGTGCATTCATTCTGCCTGCCATCTTGCTCCTTCCATCTCCATCGATAACATCCTTCACCTGCCATCACTGGCTTTGTTGTGTTACACTCCGCCTATGACAGGACCACACCCACCGACCGCTATCGTTCTCTCCACATTCGCTCGGCCTCGCCTGCCGCCACCATGTCAGATCTTGATATAGTCCGAGAAATCGAGTGGGTGGCACCTTTGTTCTGCTATTCGTTTTCCATCTGTACTGACACCGCGTAGAGATATCCTGGCTCTACCCAAAAACATCCACTGGTTCTGCCCTCGTGATACGGACATAGACGAGTTTGCTACATACTACGACGAGGACGTCGCCGACATCCTAGCTACAGAAACAGCCGAAGAGAAGGAAGCTAGGAAGGAGAAGATAGCCCAGGCTCAGGAAAGGAAAGATCATGTTCTACACGCATGCCACATTCTTGCCTTCGATGGTGAACAAGCACTTGAGCTGCTGGCCAAGTTGAAGGAACAGCTGAAGCTGCAGTTGACCCGATGTACCGTTTGCGTCCGGGAATACCACCGTGGAAGACAAGAGCTGAAACATGGTCTTGAGGAGCAATATGATGGCGATGTCGTTGCCGACTTCATGGCGCGCTTCGACCGCATGAACATCGACAGAATTACCGCAGGTCTTGATCAGGCCATGAATACGCTCATGGATACTGAACCCGCCGAGCGCTCAATCGCTGTGCTACCACAGGCCGAGATGTACGCTCTTTTTGAGTCAATGCACTGCACTGCGCTCTTGCAGGAAGAGCACTTATTGGAAGCTCATTTTGACAAACCTTTTCGTCTAGTCCAAACAAGAAAGAAAATTGCCCTTTCGGAATACACTCCTGCACTGGCCTCTTTTCTTTTCAGTAAAAACACAGATCGATCTGCCTGGGCCCTCCGTGGCTGGAAGAAATTCAAGAGACCCCTCAACGCTCCCGAGTTCGACTGGGCTGTCCGCGATGTTCTGACAGCAGCTGCCACTCTAATCAAGATTTATGGTGGTACCCCTGAGGCTCTATCCATTTTCTGGCGAGGCACCCGTATGATCGTGGAGAAGCTCACCAAGGACATCATCACCCATCATTTCCGCGCCATGGACGTCGATATCTATATGCTCATGCTTGATCACCTACAGTCCGATTTCGAAGGCTATCCAGACATCATAGCGACTATGCAGCTCCTGTTGGAGACGTCATCATTTGATTTCTGGGACGCTTTGGGTGCCATATCGCCACAAACCGTAGCCGATCAGCCGTTCAACAGCCCTTTTCTTGATCGACGTATGACAGCTACGGAGCAAGAAGAGTCTCGTCAGCTTGACCTTCTACTTGCGTGGGTTGGCCCTTTCATATCCTCAATAAAAGCCACAAATCTGGCCCCCGCTTGCCGAGCCATCGTCAACCAGCTGATGTCCCGGGCAAAGGCTGATCGAGTCTCAGCTTATGCTCGTTCACTGTGCTGGCAGATCGGGTTGAAGACGTTGGTCAAAACATTAGTGGTTCTGGACCAAACAAGTGCTGGAAGTGCAATCGTTGCTGACCTTCTAGAGGTCGTCCGATGTCACATACATCAAGTCTTGGAGGACATAGACACGTACAGGGATAAGCCTGAGCTCGCCAAGGAGAGAGCTCTCGGGCTAGATCTTGTTCGATGCGCACTGACTCTAGACTGTTCCTCGCTTGCACGCACTAGGGAAAACATTCTTAGAGGCAACAATCTTGGTCACGATCTCAACATATCGTCGCTGACCATCTGGGCAGCTACAACAAGAGCAGTGAGACCTGGAAACATAACCTTGGCGTCTGCTATTCTGACCGGCGTGCGGAAGCTTGTGATCTTCGAACCGTTGACAGGCAAGCAGTCATCAGCCTCACCGAAACAAGCCGAAGCATGGAATGGCGGTTTCAGCAGGGCCTCAGCTTATGTCCGAGATCTGCTCGAAACTTTACAAGATTTCGAGTCGTCTGAACTCTTGGAGCTGCTGAAAACGCCAGAGTCTGCACAGGCTTTCTTTGCAGCGACTTTCTCTGGCCATGCAGAAATTCAACAAGCTGCATCGACCATCCTCAAGGCCATGGCTGGGGCAGAGACGCGGCGTGATGGCATCAGGTACATTCTCGACAACTTCCTCGCCGAATCCTCAGAGGCAATGTCTCATACACTGAAAACGATTGCCAAAGCCAGACTCTTTGCTCCTTGTCGAACATTACTCAAAATTGGCAACGACATCCTTGACTGTTTGTGTAGTCCACAAGATGGTATATTACGCTCCAGAGTCTTGACTTCTAGAAATATAAGTGCAACAGAGAGCTTCTGGCAGTCTCTGTGGATCGTTGTCGGCAATATCTTCAAACACACTGAGGAGTGGTCTCTCTCTGGGCAGGACAAGAACATGATGATGGAGTTCTGCAGAGATGCAATGGATTTTGCAGACCAAGCCTTTGATCAGTACAGCGTTATTACAGGAGCTCTACACGAAGCGGAGGCAGGTGCCAAAAGCACACTCCAAGATACACAAAGAAGGTTACTGCAGATGCCTAGAGAAGCATCTGGCCATGCTACTAAATGGCTTCGTCTACGTGATGAGTACCTCGTGGCAAAAGCTGTTTCATTGACTTGTCGGGTCATGGGCCGTTTGGGTGACGTGGGCTTGCAGCTTCCCGAGGAAGCCTCTTTCTTCATTGACGATATAGTCTCTGGTACTGCAAAGAACAAACTCACTACAGGACAAAGAGCAGAGCTACGGCGTGCCTTGGAGAACCATCTTGGCCATGAGGCCGACGCCTCCGAAGCCTCCGAATCCGATGTGCAGAAACCCCAGAAACAAGGAAAACTGAGTTCTTGGGTGACATCGACAGCTTCTGGAGGTGTTATCACAATACCTCAGCCGAAGACAAAGACCAGCATCGACTTAGATACTTGGAGATCCGCAGCGCAGGCACGCAATCAAGAAAAGCAGGACTTGAAAAAGGCCATCAATGGCGCCTCACCCACCGCCGAGTTGCTCAGAAACCAAAAGGATCTCGTCAACAAGAATGTCATTTCGAAAAAGACTGCAGCCGCGCCTCAACTCTCTCCTAGCGATTTCAGGCGAAAGCGCCAGGAAGAGCAGGATGCCATGCGTAAGCGCAACCTGGAGACCATCGCGGCAGCAAAGCGAGCAAAGGCCGGCTTGGGAGGAGCCGGATCTGGACTTTCAGGTATTGGAGTCGAGGGCAAAGATCATTCCTTCAAAGGAGAGGGTGTCATGGTCTCCTCTGATGAAAGCAGCGATGACGAGGATGGCTTTGATGCCGAGTTGTTTGGTGTTACGAAGACATCTAAAAGGGCCGACACTGTGAAAAGGGATGCCGCCGGTGCGATCGGTCTTAGGCCAGAACAACGAAGGCCGGTCAAGTTGCAGCGGCAGGTTCGATCCGCTAAAGATATGCGAGCTCGTTTGGCTCCTGACTTGTCACCCCTACACAAATCCATACTCGGATGGGATTACTTTCACGACGGTGACTACCCACCGAATTCAGGCGACTGGCAATTCAAGGCTGTCGCCGATTCATTCCGCCACGTTGGCGAATACCAAGCTACATTCCAGCCTCTACTCACTCTTGAAGCCTGGTTTGGTTTCATGAAGTCTAAGGAGGAAAACACTAGTAAGCCATACGAGTTCAAGATTGTCAGTCGCTCGAGCGTCGACGCTTTCATTGAAATTGGAAGTTCCTTGTCCCATGCGGACAACAGAGAGACTCAGCTCTCCGAAAGTGATGTTATCCTCTTCTCGAAGGAATCGAACCCAACGAACAGCCCGGATGCGCCTCATTGCCTTGCATTGGTCTACCGAATCCGCCGCAAGAAGCAACATCTCGAAGTGACGTATCGTGTGTTGCCAAGTTCCAACATGGTGTCACTCCTGACACCAGGCAACGTTCTTTATGGCTCAAAAGTTCAATCCATTACACCTCTGGAAAGAGAGTACGGAGCACTTCTGGGTTTGCAATACTACGATCTCTGCGATGAAATCGTCAAGGCCAGACCGTCACCGTTATTGGACTACTCGGACAAGCAACTACAACCCATCATCGAGAACTATACAGTCAACAAAGCACAGGCCAAGGCCGTCAAATCTGCAGTAGACAACGATGCCTTCACACTGATACAAGGCCCCCCAGGTTCAGGAAAAACTAAGACTATAGTCGCTCTGGTGGGCGCAATTTTAACCGACAGCTTATCAGAAAAGTCAGGCACGACGAGGATTCTGGTTCCCAAGTCGACTGGATTGAATCAAGCAGCTGCACCAACAACATCAAAAAAGCTTCTTGTCTGCGCACCTAGCAATGCTGCTGTAGATGAGTTGGTGATGCGTTTCAAACAGGGAATAAAGACGCTTAAAGGTGTCCATAAGGAAGTCAATGTGGTACGTCTGGGACGTAGCGATGCCATCAATAGCAATGTCGTCGACGTGACCATGGACGAATTAGTCAATAAGCGTTTGGGGCAAAATAATGGCGACAAAGATGCACGTGAGAAGACGCAAGCCATCATGAAGGAGCATCAAGCAATCTCGGAGCAAGTTCGCAACGCCCGTGCAAAACTCGACGGCGGCGAAGTCAAAGGCAAAGAAGCATCTCAGCTGCAGGACGAATTCAATGCTCTGCGAAAGCGAAAAGCAGAACTAGGCAATCAAATTGATAATGCCAAAGATGCGGAAACCACTGCGAGCAGAACTCAGGACCTCAACCGGAAGCGAGTGCAGCAAGCTATCCTTGATGAAGCGCATGTGATATGTGCTACACTGAGCGGTAGTGGTCACGACATGTTTCAAAGCCTGAACATCGAGTTCGAAACTGTTGTTGTCGACGAAGCAGCGCAGTGCGTTGAGTTGAGCGCTCTGATCCCTCTGAAGTATGGCTGCGCCAAGTGTATCCTTGTTGGAGACCCAAGGCAACTGCCTCCAACAGTCTTTTCGAAGGTCGCATCGGCTAAGAAGTATGAGCAAAGCTTGTTTGTCCGCATGCAGACTAACTTTCCAGGTTCCGTACATCTTTTGGATACGCAATATCGTATGCACCCTGCCATCAGTTCGTTCCCAAGCGCTACGTTCTACGAAGGTAAATTACTCGACGGAGACGACATGGCGAGTCTTCGTCAAAGGCCATGGCATTCTAGCGACCTGCTAGCTCCTTATCGATTCTTCGATGTTCGAGGTCAACAACAGGCTGCTCCGAAGGGGCACTCACTCATAAACTTGGCCGAGATTGATGTAGCCATGGCATTGTATGAGAGGGTTACCACGGATTATTCCGACTTTGACTTCAAGAGTAAGATCGGCATCATCACGCCTTACAAATCCCAACTTCGGGAATTGAAATCACGCTTTTCAAGCCGCTATGGTGATAGAATCTTGGACGTGATCGACTTCAATACTACCGATGCTTTTCAAGGCCGTGAAAGCGAGATCATTATATTCTCTTGCGTTCGTGCTTCTCCGACCAGTATTGGTTTCCTCTCGGATATTAGACGTATGAACGTTGGTATCACGCGAGCAAAAAGCAGTTTATGGATACTAGGCAATTCTCAAAGTCTAGCAAACGGAGAATACTGGAACAAGCTTCTAGTCGACGCTAGGGAGCGAGCGTGCTATGTTGATAACGATGTTATGAGCAAGCTTCGAAAGCACTCGTCCCAATTCCCAGCTAAGGCCACAAAGATGTCTGCCGGGCTCAGCGCCATGAAGACGAACACCCCGATCAAAGTCGAGGCGCCCGCACATAAGCAGCTACCGAAAACGTCCAACGGCGGTGTCAAAGAGAGCGTCTCAAAACCACAGATGGTAAAATCTGAACCTCGCGACGATGCAATGCAGGGCGTCAAAGTAAAGGTTGAGGACAAGATCACAGCCATGCGTTCCGTCGCAACGACTGTTGGCGAATCGCGCTCGATCAAAGACGGCGACGTAGAGATGCGAGACGCAGGTATGGGCTCTCGCAGTGGCTCTGGGACACCTCGCCCTTTGGCGAATGCGACGACAGTCGATTCAAAGACTTCCGAGCCTGCAGGCGCAGGAGGCGCTGCGAACCCCAAGCCAAGGACTCAGCAAATCCCTGGCCGAGCAGCAGCTCCTGTCATTCGGAAGCGAAAGCCTGCAGACCCCTTCATGCCTGCGCAGAAACGCAAGAAGCAGTGAAGTCCAGTGTGACTTGTACAGTGTCGGATGTCTGGCGCAATGCCATACAGAATTTAGACGCACACAATGGTATACCTAGACTGAAGCAGTAATGATAGTACAGTCCGTAGCGACAACCATATGGAAGCCGCCGATGATCAAATACCCAGGTACGGTACGCTACCTTATGTAGGCGAAGGAGTGGGTACTGTGCAATGCACTGATGAAAGTCGCGTCATCTTTGCCCTGACCGCGCTAAGGTAGAAGAAAGCAATGGCGTCCTGTCAAGCTCGATGTCATGCATTTTGCCTTTGCTATGACCCTCGCGGAGCGCGGCCCGCTGTATCTCTTGCAACGTCCGGGGATAATCTATCCGGCAGGCTAGGCTAGAGTATGTGGTACCCACCTGGCTTACTGGACATCAACGTCCCTTCACGTACAATGTCCGCGATGCAAGTAAGCTACTTTATGTCCGTAATACTTATTGCGACGATTACTCGGAGTCCGTAGCATCATTCCGTGCAAAAAGCAATTCGAGGTGCACTCGACTGCGGAGCAAGGCGTCCACTAGACCGCGCAGAAGGCGAAGTAGGCAAAGTATCCCATCTATTCCACTACTGCGATGACTGTCAAACTACTGTACCTTGGATAGCTAGTGCCGACGCCCACCATCCCGGTCGCGAAGTCTCCACCCCTGTCATACGCGATGTAAGCTGCAGACAGACTAAAACAGTCAACTTTAGCCCTTGCATGCAGTCCTTCCATGTCGCATTTAGGCGCAGACCTTTGGCATCAAACGTAGATCCTGTAAGGAGGATGGAGATGGTGGCGCCTCTTCCGTCTGGACCTCTGTAACTACCCCTGTTGCTGTCCAACCAGATTTCAAATATCTGTGGATCCTTAGAGTACGCTTGCACATGTCCACCGTACATCACCTTGTCCAGTACGCTACGCGTCTATCCTTGCGCATACATGATCACATTGGCACATTTTATGAGCACTGCGTCTCGCCCGTCCGTCTCAGTCGTGTTTCTACTCTCTCGATGTTTGTTTTTACGCATTCCGGAATACTTATGAATACCTTTGTGTTTCATCACTCCTTGTTGCATTCTATTAACCCGTCCAAATTAGCAATATTGGCAATCTGACCGTCCCTTTGGCAAGCATTCGGGCCCGTCATCTTACCCTTTCGTCTTAGATGCATGCTTCCGGGGCTCCACGTCGTAGGACCGACCATCGCTTCTCGAATCATACGCCCAGGCAGCACGAGGTTCAGCAAAACCCTGCTAGATCAGGTCGCTCGTCAGCGATGCTGAACCCGACTGGTATGACGGTCAGCCCGAATGCAGTGCCCTCTATTGCCAATCCCATACGCGAGCACCCTGTGGCTGAAGAAGTTGGGCCAGGTAAACTTAAGAGGGGCCACACAGGCTCGCTGCAAGGTAGGGATGTGAAACCAGCACCAAAGCAAGACGTCCAGCCTACCCTCCATGATATCCCAGCAGAAGTCTCCTCTCAAGGGCCGTTCCTCGACGAGATGATGACCCAGACGAATCTGCTTGTTTTACCTCCCTCAAATCCGTCTTATAAGATGGCAGTATTCCTCAAAAGTACGGGGCCGCTGGAGGCGACGTCCAAGAGATCCCGGGGCAAGAAGATCGTCTCTGCGATGAGATTCTTCAAGTCAAACTCTAGAGGTCCGTCAGAGAAACTCGCTGCAGCTCACCTAAGGTTCGTGACCTATTTGTGCTTGTATGACATTTGGCTTTACATCTCTGACAGATCCAAGGCTGAATGACGTTGTGCCCAAGCAGGACGAAACACCAGCTCTCTCTGCCGAGCAGAAGCTCCCTCGAGGGGTGGTCCAGAAAGTGTCGAAGAACGGTCAGAACTTGAAGTGCAGCATGACTGAACATTGGACTAATGACCTCCATGAAGGTAGGAAATACTTACAGATTGAAGAGACACCCCATATATCATCAACATCTGTTGGAGATTGTGCACCATCTCTTAAGTAAGTCATGATCCATGAGCAAAATCATGGCGAACACTCTAATGTCTTGACCAGTCCTGATATTCTTGAATCCAGTGTTTCTGTTTGCTTCCCTGAGCAAAGTAGTTCGGAGAATCTGAGCAACTGGATGATAGCATTCGAGGACGAGGCGCCTGCCAGTGTTGACATCAAGACCTCTGGCCATGATAGTGAAGCAGCTAGTAAGGGAGCATGCCTGTCGAGCGACAGGTCAATGGAGTCTACAGTGCGCATTCTTGATGCGTCCGATAACACCCCCGGGAAGTCCCCTGCCGAGCAACGCGCCGCGCCTGCACACGATGGCAGGGTCAGCATCACACCACAAATTTCTCACGACACAGGCACCAATATTGCGCCTCTCAGAAGCCATCCTGTAGTAGTCGGCTCTCCATCTTTGTTACCACCACCGTCTCGAAGCGACAAAAGAGCAGTATCAGTACAGAACACGTCGAAGCCACCACAGCTTGCACATCCGACACCCCGTCGGGTAGGGAGCCAGTCTACACTGCTCAAAGGAGATAGCAGCGATATCACAGGCCTACATTGGTCGCGAGATCCTGCTCTGGAGCTCAAAAGAGTTGTGCAAGATAGTCCAGGACCTCCTCCCCCGCGCAGCCCGCTGAGAATAAACAATGAAGGCAAACCTAGAATGATTGAGAATGTCATGGATAGAACACAAGCACGCGGCAACGCTCCCTCACCCGAGGACATGAGACTACGCAACGCGCCCAAAGCACAGCACCCAGCATTACGAGCCCCTTCGGTACTAGATCTCACCGCTCTGCCTCAAATTGAGAGCCGTGGCAGAGTCAAATCCATAGACACGTACAAAATGATAGTAAGCGTGGATGAGAATGATGAGAGCCACGACAAGTTCAACGCATCGAAGGTGCTACCAAAGGCTGTGAAGAGCAACGCTCGATTGTCTGGCACAATCGACCCCCTGAAGAAGTCTTCACAATCCAACACTCCTCGCCGACGATTGAAGAGGGCAAGACCAGATGGACCACGACCTCTCGATCTCGCCAAGCTTCGCGCACATACATCAACCACCAATCTGTCCGGTGTCTCGTGCGCTGGAGCTTTGCCAATGAAACATACAGGACGACTTGTGGACATATCAGAAAATGTGCGAGTAGCTACTGCAGCTCACGCCGGGTCGCCTAAGATTGGCTACATTCGAAGACCGACCAACGCATTTCTTCGTGGCCGCAAAAGTCCTGTATCTCGCCCACGCTCAGCAAGGCTTACCGTGAACTCAAGGGCGGGTACCCCGGATCGGAGAGTGGTTATAGATGAGACACCGAAGACGCAGCCAGTATCACCACCACCAATGAAAGAGCTGCCACCTACACCCACAAGACAAAGCACCGCGTCCCAGCTTTCTCGGGACATGTTCGATGCGAAACTGGCCAGAGCAGGCTCAATCCAGAAAACCTTACCTTCTCCCCCAATCGCAGATCGAGGTAACAGCCTAGATTTTCCATCTCCCCCATCAAGTACCAGGACGGCTGGAAGGGCAAAGGCTATGAGAAGACAAGACGATCAGGCAACTACACCGGTCAAAAACAAGCCATTGCCCCCTCGTTTGGCCGAGAAGGCCGAGGAGAACGAGCAGTCTAGGCTAGAAGCCAGATTGGCGGCGATCGAACGGAGGAACCGGCTCCTCGAGGCTGCATTGATGGCGGTACTCAAAACAAGTGGTACTCTGAATGGCTGCCCTTGTAATCTCGAAACATTAGGAGCCACCGAGCACGTCTGCGCACATAATCACCAGCGACTGCATCATAACCACCACCATCATCATCAGCCGCACGCTAGCGAGAGTAGCACATCGACGGGTGCGGGGATAGATGTACTTGATATATTCAAGGAGACAAAAGTCAGATATTGATGGTTAGTATCTAACGAATCTACGAATGGCATGATGGGACGTTTCGGTGAATGATGAGCAATGCAATTTGATTTCTAGCTTAAGAATGTCAGGGGCATTATGCTCATAAATTACACGCCTAATCTTCTACATGCAACCGAAAATATTCTATATATTGCAGAACGGATCAATCTGAAAAGCAACACGACATGCATCATTTACAAAGACTCAAGTCTCCAGCGCTTGTAAGGCGGCACTCGAACTGTAGCATGCCATGTCAATTATCATTCGTGCGTGCATGCATGCACACAATCAATACATCAATAATATGTCATGGTCCAGAAGCTTACTTGATACGCTCCTCGTACATGAGATGTATATACACAGCAAATGCATCTGTACGCGTGCGTCTTATGCATGATGGATACAGTCCTTCCTACCTTGGTTCTGACACTGTATTCAGATTTGGTTCTGTCGTGTGAGAGGTATGGTAGCAGATGAAAACACGAAGCTGTAGGAATGCTGGTACTGAGAGTCTAGCGCATTGCTTGTGGAAGAATGCTACCGGGCGATAATGCTGGTATTTCGGGGATAGTGTGGCATGTATTCGGACGAGGTGGTTGTGGTAGAGCTGTTGATGAGGGGATATATGGAGACAGTATAATTATCTGATTAGAATGGTTGATTTTGTGTAAGACGGTGCTGGGTCTTGGCACTCGATCATACTAGTAGTTCATCAGGAAAGTCTGGAAGTGATGGGACGAGGAGAACAAGATCTTCTTCTTGACGTTACTACGATCATCGTATAAGTCAGAGACTACAAGCCTCTATTGTCTATTAATTATACTATTGTCGAGCATAAACCGAAGAGGTGCAATAAGTTGCGCGATTGCTTGAAATGCTGAGGCTGGAGGCTGCAAGGCGGAGGGTCATGACGCCAAGACAAGTGAGTGTAGATCGGCCCGTGCACTTAGCGACCACACAATCTCACAAATCCGACATTGGCATCATCGTCCGCCTTCGAGAGAAATCGCCCAGCGAATACTAACGACAATCAACAGCACACGCGGTACGCAACCCCATGGAAGCTCGGATGACTTGTAATGAAGACAGTGTGTGCGCGAAAAACATGGAACGGAAAATGGGATGAGATTTGTTTCGGGGCTTAGGGATTACGATGCACAACAAGGGATTTTGGCCCACAGACGACCGCCACTTTGTCCTCGACACCCGAATAATCGATCGCTCTGCTCACGAACTCATCTCTCGAATCCCTGATTTCCGTCTACAACGCATACTGCCATCAGTTCACTGGTCATCCGAGTTGAAAGCCCGCACAACTCCCTGAACAAGCCTTCTAACACCCGTACAGAGCCAATCGACAATCAAAATGCGTGTCTACGAAGATTCTTTCTCCGGCGCCAAGATCTACCCTGGTCGCGTTCGTCTGCTCTATTTTCTCCTTAACAACCGAACTCGGCGACTGATTGATTGAACAGGGCAAGCTCTACATCCGTGGTGACTCCAAGATCTTCCGCTTCCAGGCCGGCAAGAGCGAGTCCCTTTTCCTCCAGCGCAAGAACCCCCGCAAGATCGCATGGACCGTTCTTTACCGCAGACAACACAAGAAGGGTATCTCTGAGGTCAGTACCGAGAACACAAGAAAGTCGCAGATGGTGGAACAAGATGGCTGATGGATCTATTCTCTCTACAGGAGGTCGCCAAGAAGCGCAGCCGCAAGACCGTCAAGCACCAGCGTGCCATCGTCGGTGCCTCCCTCGATGTGATCAAGGAGCGCCGCTCGCAACGCCCTGAGGCCCGCTCCGCCGCCCGCGCTGCCGCCGTCGCCGCTGGCAAGGAGAAGAAGACCGCCGCCGAGTCGCTCAAGAAGGCCGAGAAGGCCAAGTCCGCCGCCGGCGCCGCAAAGGGCCAGGCCCAGCGCATCCAGTCCAAGCAGGGTGCCAAGGGTCCTGCCATGAAGGTCAAGGCCACTTCCCGTTAAGGAGTCGATTGTCACGGCTGCTTGATGTGGTTTGATTGTCGTTCGGGCGCAGGTTGAGGCTACGGCATATGGGGTGTGCATCGTCTTTTTTTAAAAAATCAAAAAGAGATCGAATCAGATACTTTATGGGGGTTTCTTCTACCAAAACACTCTGATCATGCCTCAAGAACGAAATTTCATGGGTGCTATGTAATGGTACCGACCAAAAAATGCGTTGATGATAGGCTTACTTGCAGCGTACTGAAATGCACCACACCATATTGAACCAACTTTGCGACCTGCACACATGAGATTTTTTGCGACTTCGAGAACACAATAATAAACAACTCCAAATCAAGAATAAAACGCCCAGATCAAGCCTGCCTAACCGCTCTTTCCTCCACTAGACATGTTTCTGCACCAACAAACAACCTAAGGTAAGAATAGGGATGTTCTGACATGACCTAATGTGAACAGTGGTCCACCAGCAGCTTGCATGAAAGAATGACGATACGCAAGGGCCACACACGGTAGGTAAACGAATCGCACCCCAAACCATGAAATCTCACCCATCTGCGACTACAACCGAAATCCCATCCAACAAAACAAAACAAAACAGACTCGGACAAACTATTCAAGGAGCCCCTACTCTGTGAAATTCTTAATGAACACACAATACTTTACCTCTCCCATTTGGAAGAATTCCCCACTACTACTCCAAGTCTTCCTGTCCTGTCCAACTGCCTCGGCCTCCCACATTGTCTTCTGTTCCACCTAGATCGCGCGGCCTCGTTTTTCCCTCTGTATGCCTACGTCCTACCCTAGTGAGTGTGTAATGTGCCCGAGAAGGGCTGAGCATTACGGAAAAAGGCTTGGCTGATCCTGTGATCCAGTATGTCTTATCATCTTATCTCTTTAAGGATAGAGAAGAGGTATACAACCGAGGCAAGGATCTCAACAAGGTATTCATACCTTTAATAGAGTGTTAGAGTCAATGGCTGCGCGTCTCAATGCTAAGGTCCGGGAAATGATACAAGTAACGAGATGCAGGTAAGGTAAGGTACCTTAAGGTATTGGATAGATGTATCACGGGTAAGTTTCCAAGCCACGTTCCTGTTACAGACAAAGCAAGGTACAAAAGGTAGGTATGCTTGTACTCCTCCTCTCTCATGCACAAACAGCGAGCCTCGGTTCAAAGTGTGTCTGCGCAGATCATAGGGCCCTGGACCTCATCTCTCTTCGCCTTGCCCACAAGCGTCTCGACAATCGTCAACGAAAACAACAGCGCTGTGCCTGGACCGCGGCTCGTGATGACATTCCCATCCTTGACCACCCGTTCTTCATCGCCCGCGTACTCCCATCCCGCGTCGACAATCTCCTGCTTGACCGACGGGTGCGAAGTGACTTTGCACTTCTTCGCTGCCTCGCCGTCGCCTGATTTGGCGCTCTCGACGAGCGCAGTCGTGCCTGCGCAGATGAATGCTACGTGTTTTCCCTCGTTGCGAAACTCTCGAACCAGGCGCAGGACCTCTGGTGATTGACAGAAGGTCTTGGCGCCGGGTCCGCCTCCTGGTAGGATCAAGATACTCGCGTTGTCTATCATGCGATCTGGTATCTCGTCCACAGAGGGAATGTCTGGGATGATTTTGATGTTTCTTGAGCACCTGAGTGTTCGAAGATCTTGGTTAGCAAGCTAATTTCTGTTTCATGTCTGCATACGTCAATCGAATGCTCGATGGAGGCGCTTGATGATGATAATGTAATCAAGTCTCCTGCTCGTGGCGTGGTAGATTATACGTGCCAGAGCATGGACGATCCGGATCTTGCCACGCAACTTGGGCTATCTCTGAAGCTTGTGGGTAGACCAAGAGCAGATCAAGGCTAACAAACCGTCGGACGAGTCTTCAGCTCTTTGCCTCGTTTTGAGATGCAAAACGTTTTGACAAGGACCACTTGGGTAAGTCGCCATTTTACCCCATACATTGCAGCCACGTGATGATTTGCGCAGCGGCTCGGCCACGCTATCAAAAACATGTGTGTGACTTACTGAGCAAAGAAGGGGTTGGAGAGTTTGACACCCGCTGATTTGATGGAAACACCAGCGCGAGTGAGAACGCTATACCATAAATTCAGCACTATGAAGGCTGGGCATGAGAGCTTAGCAGCAATGCCAACTCACTCATATGGTGTAACAAATTCGATCTCCTCGGTCCCATCAGCGATGAGGATTAGAGCCGAGGTCTCGGAAGTACTGCTAGGAGCTGCCATGTTAGTCAAGTCAAGGCGGCGTGCTACAACAAGATTGCAAATGCTTGTCGTTGATGCAGATGTGACAACGACACTTCGTCGTGAAGCTAAGGAACGTGGTGCCTTACACCCCGCCTTTTGTTGAAATAAGGTTGTGGAGAAGGAGGCTCTGGCTCAACTGCTCGTCGCGCTCGAGCCAGCTCTTGTCGAAGTCTCCTAACAAAGTAATTGTCATATACAGAATAGTCTTCCAATGCGTGCCAGCAAAGAGTAATACAACACGATCTCAAAACAGCTTGATAATATCGTTTTCTTATCAACTGCGGGGAAGATGATTCTGCGAAGTAGAACATCGGGAATGCCTGCTACGATCCTCCCTCTTGACCAATCATCTGGATCTTCGCATACAGGTCCCGCGCAATAGCGCTCATACTGTCTAGTCACGATGAAGCCAAAAACGCTTGGTGCGCGACTTACCTCGGCCGAACCATTGTCTGAGAGATCCATACCAAGTCTACGGTGAATATGGGGGAACCTTTGTGGTGTGAGTTTGAAGCTCCGGGGACAAAGTGTGGCGTGCATGTTAGCCGTCAAACACGACCAATTGAACCATATTCTCCCCGCATTTGGTCTTAGACTTCTGAAAGATACACCGTTTTGTGGCTCGATCTGGATCAGAGACTTGCCAGGTAAGCGATGCACACAGTGCTACCACTGAGAAGGGGGGCCAAGTCAGCTGTATATTAATTCTCTGACCCCCGCTATGTTTTTTATCAACAAAGGGTCGTTTCGTCTCCCTGCTTATCAATTCTCCCCTCTCATATCCTCTTCATTAGTGTCTGAAGTATGTCTTCTACTAATGGCTCCATCACGCCTCCTGTCCTCAAGGACGGCACAAACGAACACATTGAACGCATCAAGACGATGGAGCAAGTCCCCGGTCACACAAACTACTACGAGAAGGACGGTCTGCGCACATACGGGGATGACGAAGGTACGCAGATACTCCCCCCTGTGATGGATGACTGATACGCACCAAATGCTGACATTCGACTCAAGATCACGACCATGAGCCAAAAATGACCGCTCGACGGTTCCTGAGTCTTACAGCAATGGCGTTCCTCTGGACAGGCTCCCAGATCCCAGTATACTTGTTCGGAGGCGTGAGTTTTCTGGCGAAAGCTTTCTCGGAAGAATTGGGCAGCTAACGTTCCACAAGGTGCCGCCACTTATCTATGCTGATATCGGAGGAGCTGATCGTTGGATTTGGTTCGTCCTCGCCAATCTATTGTCTTTGGCCGCCGTGTGCCCGTTCGTTGGATCCCTCTCCGACCTTATGGGACGACGATACGTTGCGCTTACTGGAGCTGCCTTTATCGTTGTTGGTATGATCATTTGTTCGACTGCACACTCAATGAATGTCTTCATCGGGGGCATGGTATTTGCTGGGGTTGGTGCTGGCATTAACGAATTGACCGCTCTCGCGGCGACGTCCGAGATGGCCCCCACGTCACAGCGTGGCAAGTACGTTGCAGTACTCGTGTTCACCATTCTTCCCTTCTGCCCCAGCGTGCTGTGGGGTCAGCTCATTGCTCACTACTCCACTTGGAGGTACATTGGTCTTCTCTGTGGTTGCTGGGCTGCCATAGGATTCCTCTTAGTCCTCTTCTTCTACTTTCCTCCTCCCCGTGTCAACTCTCAGGGGTTGACGAGGAGCGAGGTGCTCTCACAGATCGACTGGGTGGGAGGTCTACTCAGTATTGGTGGCATGATCCTCTTCATGATGGGCATGGCGGTAAGTCTTCCTGAAGTTAAGTACCATCTGTTCGATGACTGACAACGAGCTTTCTAGTGGGCCGGATATCAATACCCATGGGGCTCTGTCCATGTCCTAGTGCCGCTGATCTTGGGTGTCGTCATGATGGTCGGCTTCTGTGTCTGGGAGTCAAATTTCGCCAAGTATCCCATGTTTCCCAAACGCCTACGTCAAGCGCCTCGCATCCTCGCTTTGACTTTGGTCATCACCTTCATTTCCGGAGCAAACTTCTTTTCCATTCTAATGTTCTGGCCAACCCAGGCCTTCAACATGTACGGCCACGATCCTGTTGGAGTTGGCCTCAGAGGTCTACCTGTGGGATTCGCGATTCTGGCTGGCGCTTGTATCGTCTTGTGGCTCCTCTCCCTTTTCAGAGGTCACAATAAGGAGCTCATGATCGGCTCTTCGATTCTGATGACCGCTGGCTGCGGTGCCATTTCCATCGCCCGCGTCGACAACCTTCATCAACTATGGGGCATCCTTGTCGTTGCTGGTCTGGGAATCGGCGGCATCGTCGTCCCAGCCTCTATCATCACAACCATTATTTGCCCCGACGATCTCATTGCCACCGTAGCCGCCCTGACCCTAGCCATTCGCGTCATCGGAGGCAGTATCGGCTACACAGTCTACTACAACGTCTTCATCAGCAAATTTGTCCCAGCAGCGACCCACTATGTTGGCGGCGTGATGGTAACGAAACTCAACATCACAAACCCCCTGTTGATCAAGGAAGCAATCGAACTCACAGGCGCATCACTACTTCCTCTGCTCCAAGAGATCCCAGGAATCCACGGATCTCCCGCCGCATACGAAGCTGTGGTCATCGCAGGCCGCATGGCGTACGCCGAGGCGTACAAGTGGGTTTACTACGTCTCGATTGCCTTTGGTGGAGTCAGTATCCTGGCTGCTTGTTTCTTGGGCGACATCAACCAGTACATGGATGACCATGTCGCTGTGGTTATGCATTGATGTGCTCGCTCCGTGCTTATATATAGCATGTTGTTTGGGTCACGCAGGGTTTCAACCATGTGACAATAATGAATTTCAATGCCTTTCTTCTTTATGTGGTAATAAGTGCTCCTCGGCCATGATTCTGCGGTTCCACTCGCGTTCTATAATCAGAATGCGCCTGTAAACTCGAGGTCACTTTCGTCGTGAGTGACGCGTCGTAACCTCGCAAAGCTCCTAGAGTGCCAACTTGTATATTGTAACAAGAAGAATAGGAGTGCAATCAGTACTCCGTGCACTGCAGTACATGGATGCAAAAGTGATGCCCGCTTGCGATCCTCGACCACTTTGTTCGTAAATTCTGCATTCGAAACATGTGTATATCGGTAGCGTGGTTGGAAGCGCAACCAGGGGATATCTACCAAGGGACCAAGCTTGACAAGAGGGAAAACCCTGACAGAGGAGAATCGGACACGCATGCGCCACCGAACTCTGGGACCGCGCAAAAAGCTCGTCTACCCCGCCAGAATCAAGAAGCAATATCCTCGACCCTGAGCAATCCACTCGCCATGCCAGCAGCACTCCACCCGCCGACATTGATGTTCGGGTTCCAGCACACGGTCGTGACAGACGTCTTGAGCTCGTAGACGGTCGTGTAGATGGCGCCTCCTTCGCGGTGGGCAAACGAGTCTTCTGTGTTGAAGAGCTTGATCTCTTGGCATTTGTAGCCTTCTAGGATCCTGCTCATTCCTTGTTGGCTGCCCTGTCTGGCGTCTCGTGCGGACTCGGTGGTTTGCCCGGCCTGGTTTGACTGGGTCGATGACATCTCTGTGTCTTCATCGACTGCATAGGTGGTTCTTCCGTTGCTGTGCAGAGCACGCCACTCATGCGTGAACCATATTTGATTCCAGATGGGTACTTTGCTCTCGTAAGCTCTGCGCAATGGATTGGTGGAAGTGACTTCGCCGCCCACGCCAGCCGCCAGTACGAATGGATGGACTGGGCTGACAGCTACGGCTAGCACCGGGCTTTTGTACCGTGTACATCCTATTTGGCGAAAAATGCGGCGCAGGGGGTATGCGACGAGCGTAAAGTTGTCGTCGGCTGAAAGCACCATCTGGGACCAATCGTGCCAGACAAGGACGGAACGACCCATACGTGAGCGTGTAGAACGGATCGTAGCCGCTGGAGAGAAAGTGGTGTTTGTTGACAGATCCATCAAGTCGATAGTGTACAGGTGACCGGCCATGGTGGTTGCAACCACAATGTTTGGGCGCGATGGAGAACATGATACAACAGACAGCACATAGGTTGTGGCTAGAGCTGCGTAGATCACCGGTTCGGCAAAGTCAACGATTGGCGTGCCAGGGGTAGCTGTGATAGACGTTGCTATGTTCCATACTCCTAGTGTGCCATTTGCGCAGCCAGCGACAATGCTGTTCGTGCTAAGCCATGCGAAACATGTACAAATCGTGTTTGGTGGACGTGTGGCAAAAGCGGTGTTCTGCACATGTACGTACTCTGTCTCCGTCGTCGACCGGGACACAGAGACATCGATGACTCTGATTGACCCATCTCCAAAGAGGATTGCAAGTAGACCTACGTTCAAGTCAAGCTCCTGTGATGCAGTATCAAACTTTCTAGGAGCCGGACACCACTTCATAGATTTGATATTTCCAAACTCAGTACATATGACCTTTCGTAATCGGGGAGGTCGTTGTATACTAACTCTGCCATCAGCGGCCGAGGCAAACTCCCACACTTGAAATGAGCTTTTGAAGGGCGCTTGAGCAGTGAAAGCAGGTGCTGATGAGGTTTTATACGGTACCTCGCCCGTCCTGGTCTCCACTATAGGAATCGTTGAAACGACAAGGAACTGCTGTGATCCTTCATGATTGGGTGCCCAATCTAGTGACTGGACTTTCTGGCCAAGGTTAATGATCCAACCATCTCGAAGGCTCTTCGGGTCTTGCATGTTGTTTGTGTTATGGTCCGCAGATGCATCTGGCACCCAAGCTTCGTTCAGATCAATACTCGTGCCGACCGGGATTCCGAATCGCTTTTGCTGCTTATAAGGTCCCATGACAAAAGTGTGGGCCGGTAGTCCGTTATAAGGCATGTATTCCTCTGCTTCTGAGGCCGGCAGCTTTGAAGACCTCTGCCCAGATTGAAAGGCCTCTTTGCCACCATCAAAATCGTACCATTCCCAATCTTCTGTGGCCTCCTTCTTGATGATATCAGGAGTGAGAAAATAGCTGCGCGTGAACCCACCAAATCCACTAGCGGTAGCTTTACGACTTGGTGTTGTAGGCTCAGCACTCCACTTGAAGTGCCCTTGTAAAGGCGGGCCCTGATCCTCAAGGGTGGGACCAAACATGAACAATCTCTGGACCTCTTTAGACCCGCGTGTCGCGGGCTCGAGAAGTCCACGAGGTTGAAAGCGCGGATCAGCGATTGCACGAGTAGGTTTTGATTTGCCATATTCAGGTATCTTTCTCCTTCGAGGCCCATGGAATCTAGGTTCTTCAGGGTCAGAGTCCCCGTGCAGAGTGTCTGCATCCGCATAATCATTCTCAATAACTTCATCACCTAAGTTGTCTTCTTCACCTGGAGTGAACTCATCTTCAGCTGGATCTGAAGGGGCATAGGCTGCGACGCGTGAGTGTCTGCGTACGTCTTCATTTTGAGCATTGCTGTCTTCATGCAAATCATCGTCAAGGTCTAGACCGTCGAATGGATCAACGGAGTACTTTTTGGAAGAGTCCTTCCTTCTTGCTGACTTCCGTTGTGGAGCCATGATCCTTCACAAGCCTGCGCAAGAAGTTCTACAAAAATGACAGGTCTTTACCAGCCATAGAGAGCTCTCATGTTGAATCGACGGTCTATGACAATATCATCCAAGAGCGCAAGTTGAAAATTACTTGCATTATCAATATAGCAAGATCAATACCGTAGGCAAGATTCTTGGCCCTCATCGGACTTAAGCTTTAGAGTCGCCGAAGCATAACGCGATGCGCGTCTGCCTCTATTCAGGCGCGTACTCACGATGTCATCTTCAACATCACACAATGCCGGTCAGTCGGAATATAGCCGACTTCTTCAAGCCATACATCAAGCCAAAAAGGAAGATCATACAGGGTGACCTATTCGATAATATAAATGTGACAGCTGCACCGAGACCTAGTTCGCCTCGTGAAGTAACAACACCTGCCTTGACTGTGGCAGTAGATAAACCGTGGGGATCAAAATCACAAGCAAAGACTGTCTCAGATAGCAGAATAGCAGTTGACAAGGATGACGCGCCAGTTGCAAACAAAATTCCGCTACAAGAGTCATCAACAATCATGACGAAGAAGTTGGTGAATAAGGAGGTCTCTCATGTTGCCACAACCACCCCGGCATTATCGCCAACTTCATCTTGTCCACCGAGTCTCCATATTCCAGATGAGCCGCAACGGAAGATGCGGCAATTGAGTCCTCTATCTTCTCGTAGTTCGACAAACGCCAGTCCCAGCCCCGAGCCTCTCCTCGAACCCGAGATCGTAGTTGCACCTTGCGAGCCTACTCGTGCAAAATTACCGGATGTCAATGCATCCTTCCTATCTACGTCCAGTCTTTCGGCACCGCCGATCAGCTCTCAGTCATCAAGCCGTCGCATCGTTCATGGTGGTCAGTTGGCCGTCACTAATTCCGACTCGGACAGCATGGATCAGGATGACGACTCGTTGGATGAGTTGGAGGAACTTATCAAGCGAAAGAGGGTCAAAATGACAAACGAGCCTTCAGTGAACAGGCATGAAACAAGTGCGGAGACACGAGAGTTGAGAAGCTCCAGGAAGCCACGGGTGCAGAGCAGTATGCGAAAATCGAGGTCTCCCCCAAGGAAAAAGTACAAGTTCGATCTGGCTAGTCTTGCCAAACAGTCTCGAGCTGAAGCAGCTTGGGGCCAACATCAGAAGCAATTTGCGTATCTGGAGGATATGGAAGAAGAGAACAAGGTTGAATCGTTAGCCCCTAGTGCCAACGACGCTGGTCTGGTCGGCGTGACCGAGCAACTAGACCGTGAGGATAGGGATGCACAGGAGAAGGATGATCTCCTTCGGGCGATGAAGCGTATGGATACTCTGCAGGCGGATGTGAAATACTACTTCTTCACAGCAGGAGACGTTCGGCCAGCGCGACCTGAATTTCCTGTGGAGCAAATGGATCGACACAAGACCTGGGGCCCAATCCTGCGAAGTGAGTTGGCTTGACGGTTGTTTCCTAGCAGTGCTGACGTTTGAGTAGAGCAGAAGTCTCGAGACCAAGCCTTTGTCACTGGTTTCATTTCGGATATGGCACGCGTGCTACCTCTTCCCGAAGGGATCCTTCAGTGGATCTCGCGCGATCGTGAGTGGAATCCTGATTCACTGAGGTTTCACATTTCTGACTTAAGATATCCAGTTCTGAATGAATCGGACACCAGCATGGCACTTGCATATGTAGCGTCCCTCCATGCTCATTACAGAGTGGCACCAGTCAGTCTCGAGACCCTTCGTGAAGGTCTTCTAGAGATTGCCGGCCGCCAAAACTCCGCTTCAGGACTCGAAGTCCATGCTCCTGCACCTCTGGACAATGAGAGAAAGCCAGATCCGTTGATATACACTGCTGCGCGCAATTCCAGTCTACTCTTTGGCAGCTTGGCGGAACAGTATGAGAGCCCACTATGCATCGCTATTCGTGACCCGTACTGACCTTGCAACTCGCAGTTTGCCCCTCTCAGAAAAAAGGAGCTGGCTCCACTCTTCGATGCTTATGCTTCTCGACTGCAGGGTGCAGGAGGATACGACGACCCGAACGCAGGTTCAGGCTGCTATAAAGGCGCTTATAGACGCAGGTGATGCGGAGAGATTTGACGACACTGTAAGTCTGCTTCTTCACACCTTTGAAATGCGCATATACGGAAAATGCATGCTGACCGACTGCGTTCAGGCCACGAGCGTCGGCGTCAACACTCTGAAGAGCATCAAGAACCCAATCCTGATGCATCGACTACTATGCAGCTTACCTTCCACAAGCACGCGGATGCACTCATTCAAGCGACGACTGGGACTCGCATACACACTGAAATCCGAGGATCACCTGCAGGGAGGACTCGACCAAGTATCGACAACATGGAACGTCATTGCGCATCTCAAGAAAAGCACCAGGTTCAGAATCAGAGAAGACACAGACTTTGCCGCGCTGGGCGCGCGAATCGGCATCTTAGATATAGCGGTAGGCGCCGGCTTCTCAGACTTTCGCTTCTTGCCCGAAAGACGAACGCCAGAAGCAAAACAAGACGAAAGCACCAGCACCGATCTCACGAAGATGCAAAGAAACCGATCACGACAAATCCAATCCACACCAATCGAAACAGCTTTCAACGAGGCCATCGACGGCCTCGTCGGCGAGCTCCGCGTGCTCATGTCGCATATTCGAGACGCCGGGGCGGCGCACATGCAGCGCACAGAGTGCAAGAGCATGCTGGAGAAGCTGTCGTACAGGCTCGAGTACGCGGCTCGGACGAGGCGGAAGCCGAAGAAGTCGATTTTCGGGGGAGGCGGTAGTGGTGGATCTGGTCGTCGGGTAGCAACAGGAAGATCAGGGGATGTTTATGTGGACATGCAGGATTATTTGGTCAAGGGGGGTGGTGGATGAGGTGAGGCAGGAGGGTGGTGGTGGTGTAGGCACCGACGCTGGCGGACCGTGATCTGTGGCAATCCAGCCGGTGGACAGAGAAGAAAATACAGCGCTTGGAAGCGCTCAAGGTGATACGTGGGAGATCAGATAATATCTACAAAGTACGGGCTAGCTCAGCTTACACAAGACATGCATGCATGCTCTACCACTTCCTTCATCGATCGGCTAAACAAGACACAAGAATACACACAAAGTTAGAGAGCGCAAAGCGGAGACGGAGGAATGGGGAAATCGACGTGGTTTATGTAAAACAGACAGATGGTGGTGTGAGAGGGTAAAGGTGGTTCGGCGCCATGCAAGGAAAAGAAGTCTAGTCCTTGAACTTTCTGTTCTGGTTCTCGCCGAAGAGGATCGTTCTCACGGCCGGCAGGGCGTCGGTCTCGAGAAGCTTGAGACGTTCCTCGAAAGTGTTGTTGATGTCGATTTTGCCTGTTCCGTTGTAGATCCATACACCGCCAGCGCTGTGTCCTTCGGTCAGTATGCAATTGGGAGTCAGGGATAGTGGGAGTTGATGGAGAAACAAGAAAAACGTACGACTCCTCTGGCAGACTGTCCTTCTCGTCAATGGAGACTTCGACCTCCTTGCCCTTCAACTTCTCCTTGTACTCGCTGCTCGCAGCCTCGGCGGCCTTCTTGACGGCGTCGACATCCTTGGCTCTGCACTGAACGGAGATCTTGGGCTCATTGAGCGCATACATGCCCTCGAGCAAGAGATCCTTGAGGATGCCCTCGTACTTGGCGGGATCGGCGATCTGGTCGGGCAGCTTGTTGGCGGCCTGTTCGAAGAGGTCGTTGAGCAGCTCCTGTCGCGCGCTCAGCAGCCTCAGACGCATCTTGTTGGACAGGGTGGACTTTGTGATTTGCTGCGACATGCTGGCCGTCTTGAACTTCTTCTCGTACTGGGTGTCGATGGTGGCCGTCTCCTGGCGCACCAGGTTGGCCTTTTCGATGGCGAACTCCTCGTCTGCTTTGAGGTTGATCTCGCGCGCTTTCTCCAGCGCTTCTTGGCGGATGAAGGCCGTCATCTTGCGCAGCTCCGAGGCGACCTGTTTTGCATGTCAGCATGTATAGCGTTGCAAGTGCAAAGGATCGAGTGCGTCGGTGAATACCTGGTCGTCGGACATGGCGTGTATTTGCGACATGATTGTGGAATCGGTGTGTTGTAGAGGAGGACGAGGAGGATTATGGTTGAACGAAGCACCAGCTGAGTTGGAGCACGGCAGGAACTCTAGCTACGAAGGAAGGCGCCGGGGAAGGTCGAACGCGGTATGTGGTATGATGTCCGAAGCGGTGTAGTGGAGGGATTGGTAGACAACTCTACACTCTATGCCTCTCAGTGAATAATGGCTCAAGGTCAAGGTCAAGCTACCGTTCTTGCTGCTACACACCTACAGAGTGACGTTGGATCGTGGACTGCGGGTCTTGGCTCGACTGTCATGTTGTCGACACTAACCCATTTCGAGTCTTATCAGATCGTGGCCCTCAAGGTATCGAGTCTAGCCCTTCTCAGTGCTAGTCCCAACTTACAGTACAGTAGGAATCCGACAAGAATGGCGGAGAAAGGAGGACAAGAGCGGTGGCCAATACTCAGGTGTTTTTGTCACCCAACAATACTGTAATCTACCGGGGCATCATTGGAAGTCACAGGGCCAACAGGAGGCACTGTACTGCACCTACTGTACCTTACCTTACTGTACCTCTGTTTCATCAAGGTATACAAAACAAATACAGTAGCGTGGAAGGGACTGTCGTATTCTCCTACACCACCTTATTGCATGACACTCCTTGTTCTCTACATCATCATCATCATCATCATCATCACTCTTTCGTCTTCCGACATCCTGCCTTACCTACATCACAGCGGCAAAGCGCACTTGCCCTACCCTGAGTATATTTACCTTCCACTTGCTCTATCCTATTTTGGTCTACACTTCTCGTGCGATTTGCACGCTATTGCACATCATTTGCTCAAGGCTGCCATATTATTGCACACCTTAGCAAAGCCCTATACCATCGCATCGCATTCCGCCTGACCACACCATGTCTTGCGCGCGATAACCGCTGCTCCCCTCCCGAGTATCATATCAAAAAAAAACATCGCCACAACCTCAGGCATAGCTGTGTATGCAACCGCTATGTCGTCTCTGTCCCCCGGCGGGACTCTGGCCGTATGTTTCACCTCTCCATCTTCAGTTGTTGTTTACCTTCTTCTGACGACTTCGTAGTTGGGCGTCATAGTCGGTCTCCTGTCGACATGCGTCCAGTCTGTCGGCCTGACCCTGCAGCGCAAGTCGCACATGCTCGAGGATGAGAAAGAGGATCATTTACCAAGGCGAGCTCCCTATCGGCGACGGCGATGGCAGATCGGCATGCTGTTGTTCCTGTTGAGCAACATCATCGGCTCTACCATCCAGATCACCACACTGCCGCTGCCGCTGCTCAGTACTCTGCAAGCCTCGGGTCTTGTCTTCAATGCCCTCATGGCCACCCTCCTGCTCAAGGAGCCCTTCACTATTCGCACCACCATCGGTACCGTCTTGGTCGCCACCGGCGCCGTCCTGATCTCCATGTTTTCAGCTGTCCCAGAACCCTCGCATAGTCTGGATCAGCTGCTGGCCCTCCTTGTCGTGCCCAACTTTATCGTCTGGATGAGCTTGACCTTCCTGCTCGTCATCGTCGTCCTCGTCGCCACCTTTTGTCTGAACCACCTACTTCCGGCACACTCGCGCGACCGATCGCGCGTACGTCTGATCAAGGGCATGTGCTTCGGTCTCGTCTCTGGTGTCCTCTCTGCCCATGCCCTACTCCTGGCCAAGAGTGCGGTCGAGTTGCTCGTTCGCACCATTGTCGACCACCGCAACCAATTCAACCGCTACCAGTCCTGGCTTCTCCTCGTCTTCTTTCTGGTCATGGCTTTGGCTCAACTCTACTATCTCCACCTCGGCCTCAAACTCGTCACCACTAGCGTCCTTTACCCCTTTGTCTTCTGCGTATACAATATCATCGCCATCCTCGACGGTCTCATCTACTTTCGCCAGACCGATCGTCTACCGCCTCTATATGCCGGTCTCATCGCGCTTGGCACTGTGATACTCCTTTCCGGCGTTTTGGCTTTGAGTTGGCGCTTGAGCGAGGACGAAGACGAGGCAGGACCCGGTCACGCTCACATCTACGCCTCCGAGATACCTCCTTCAGCTCTCACCCCTGGCATGGGCTTTGTCGACGAATCCGTTGTCGCCGAGGACGACCTCGATCCTGCCCGCATCCATCAGGGAGATGATCCTGAGCGCGCCCCGTTGATGCAGTACTCGAAAAGAAGACACACACTCCGCGATTCCGCCCTCATGACCGGCAGACGACGGAGACGCAGCGACACGTTTCGAGAAAGAGAAGACATCTGGGACGAATTGGGCGATACAGAACAACACTATGGAGCTGCTCCTAGAGCAAGAAGCGATCATCGCCATCCTCTTTCCGCTCGCTCGACACCGCGTCACAGTCCCAAGATCCCCGTCGACGACTCCGACTCTGACGACGTCGACGTGGCAGCCGACGCAGGCGCCAAAAAGATCCAAGACCATGTTTGCCGGTATACGACCGAGGTCAGAGGAGCTTTACGGCAGGCGGCCGAGCGGCTACAGAGGCAGAGAAAGAGACAGCTTGACACGTAATCTGGCCGCATGGTGGAGATCAAGACGGAAAGCCGAGGAAGCGTCAGGAGAAGCGGAATGAGATGATCTTGGGGTTCTTTTGCGTGTAGAGCTCTGACGAAAGTTCTGCTTAACGAACTGAACATATTCCCCGAGCTGGGTCTCGGGTCTTGTAGGGTCAGCTCTTGGACACTACGCTGTACCTGGGATTGTGTTTGGTTTCCTTTTTGTATGTTTGTATGTATGTATGCACGTCTTGATGCAGATGTTCACATTTCTCTGGTCTTTTCCACATGAAGAGGGAGCACAAACTCCTACTTGAAATACAAGCTCAAATTGCCCTACTTCGTTTTTCTCATCGGAAGAAAATAACGATAACAACAGTCAAGGAAGGCTTGAAACCCATTCGTTCTCGAGAGAGGCAGGCAAGGCAGACGAGCTTGCAGTCTAGTATCTCGATTTGCCAAGATTCATCATTCACGCACTCATCACAGGCATAAGAAAATCATCATGGCATTCCTCTGCCCCGTTTATTTGTTACAACCCCCCAATTACCTCCCCTTGAGCTATTCGACTCTCCCGTTCTCATCCGCTCCTATGCAGAAAAGAAGCAACAAGCAAAACAACCCCCTCATGTAAGAATCAAATAGGAATCTCCCCCCTGCGCGCGACCTCGATCCAGAACCCGCACCGTGCTGTAAGCCCCCCCTCCACACCAATGCCCACGGTCCCAACCTGATCCACCTCCGGCCCGATGACATACTCCTCCCCCGTCGCCTTCAAATCAGGCACACGCGGTATGTTATCGTCGGTGAGTTTATATTCGTTCGCGTCGCCGGCGCGCGACTGGAAAAAAGATGCGAAGACGCCTGTGTAAGCGTGGTAGGTTGTGGGATTCGAGACTTGGAAGGGCGAGGGCCGGTTCCACCAGTAGGTGTCGCTGCCGTGGCGGGCTTTTTTTTGTGGGGGGAGGGGAGATTAGTTCTTATGGTGGTTTTTGGTAACATGGAGGGTTTGTGTTGATGGGGGGGAGAGAACCGGGTTGGTGGAGTCGGGGGGAGTGGGAAAAAAGGGGGTTGAGAGGGGGACCCTGTCCTCTTTTTGCCGTGCGGTGGACGGGGAGAGGGAGGGACTTGGTGTGTCTATGCAATCGGTTTGATCACTCTAGAACATAAACTTCGAATGGATGGAATGCGGAATAAGGCAAAGAATGGTTATTGGTTGACTTACAGGGTTCGATAGTGTATTCACCTAGATACGACCTCTTGCGGGCTGCAGATGCCATCCACAATGCTGGACAGGCCAATGTCGTGTCTCGGTGTATCAGGCCGGCACGTACATACGTCGTGTTATAGCTCTTCAACTCTTCAGCCGAGCCATGTGCCGGATACAGACGTTTGACAGTCTCGAAACTCGTATTAGAGAGCCCGGGTAGATAGCCGTGCAACCAATTATCAAACGAGGCCGCGGACGAATTGAACGGGGGCGACCCAGTGTTTGATACATTCTGCAGACCAGGAGGCACGAAGTTCTCGCCTTCGTGGAGATTGTACATGCCGAATCCGTACTCGATGTTCACGGCGCCTCTGATTGTGGCAGCAGTCAATGTCTGTGAGAGAAAAGTGCCGTCGATGACAGGCGCCCAGGAGTATGACGAGGTGTTATAGGTGTGCGAGCCAGAGATCGCCAGGGACGCCGTACGCAGCACTTGCACGTCGACGCTCTTGAGGCAGCGGAGAGATTCAGCACCGGTGCAATTGGTCAATCTAGCGAGGTTGTCGTATAGCTCTTGAGCCTCAGGGGCATCGTACTTGTACGTCTTCTCCCAGAACGGTGAAGACGCAAGCGCTTTGTCAAAGAGACGTGGAGTGGTTTTGCCGTTCTGAGCGATTACTTGGGCTACCACAGATCCTGCCCCGGCAGACTGACCCCAAATGGCAACGTTGCTTGGATCCCCACCGAACTTTGTTATGTACTTATTGGTCCATTGTAGTACCGCATGCTGATCGAGGAGACCTGGGTTTAGATCCGAGTTTGGGTCCTCTGCTATTTGCTTGCCTGGGAGGAAGCCAAGGGTATTGACGCGATAGTTGGGAGACACAAAGATGAAATCTCTGGCTGTGGACACATTCAGTGTTGGAAAACCGGCCGGCGGCAGAGTAAAAGACCCTCCGCCTTGGATGAATCCACCGCCGTAGAAGTTGATCACTACCGGTCGAAGTGGTTGTCCCGCAGCCCACGGTCTGGAATAGAGGCCAAGGTAGAGGCAGTCCTCCGAGCCATTGACTGTTCTCTGCGGACACATGTCGTACTCTTGTGTGGAGTTGTACGTGCCATTGGTGATCCTGGCAGGAGGTTGAGGTGCTCGAAATCGGGTTACCCCTATTGGTGGTGCGGCAAAGGGTATCTTTTGCCAGTAAGTGATGTTATACGGGGCCGAGTATGCTCCAGAGAAAGTACCGTACTCCAGCTCTGCCACCAAACTTGTATTCGCAAGACACACACCAGCCAGATATACCACGACCGTGGCCGCTGAAAAGTAGATGAGCATAGTACCAGAAGTGTGTGCCTCTGATTTGTGAGTATACCTACTTTATCCCATGGCCAAAGACACAAGCCTTACGTATATAAATGGAAAGCGGCATGTACCCCTCCAAGACCGCCACCACGCATTCTCTACAACCATAGTGGTGAAATACAGGAATGATGCAAGTGTACATGGACGTGACCACTGAAGAGATGGATCGACGTGGAGGATTGGGGTAATTATTGGAGATCTCGAAAGGCTAAATTGGGTATATCGGCCCAAAGAGCGCCGAGCCTTTCCCCTCGCTGTTTTGCCAGCGCATGATTTCCATCAATCAGCGTGTCGCACTCCAAGTGCCACCGGAGCACAACTACGAAAGTGATGTAGAATACGACAAGGAAAGAAGGAAAAAGCGTTGTTGGACCGTTGTGATTTGTGGACCAAGACGATTCTTACCTCCCGTGATCTACTCTAGAAGACCCTGAGCAGATCTCAAAGACCAACCTCTAATTTTCCTTGGACATTGTTCCAAAACTCCTCGACGATTTCTTTCTGGCCATGACCTTTGCGTACGGCAAGATATCTCCTATCATCGATACGGGGCTTCCAGTTGCCTTTGTTTGCGTCAACGATTTCTCCTCCGGCCTCTGTGAGGATCACCCAGCCGGCACAGACGTCCCATGCCCAACACCCGGCCTCCCAATATATGTCTATGTGACCCGATGCAACAGCGCATAAATTCAATGCAGCGGAGCCCAAAGAACGCAACGAATGCACCATGGCACCCCCGTCCTCTTTACTTGCGCAGAGCTTTCTAAATGTGTTTACCTTGACGTCGTAATCATTGCCCGAGCGATCACTGCCCCACTCGACCGCAATCTGAGCCTTGTCTAGACCACTCAGGGGCTCGGGATCTTTCAGAGGCAAACGGACATGGTCATGGAATTGATCTGTAAGGAACGAACCTTGGCCAAGAATACCGGAATAGAGGGTGCCCGTGAATGGGTTGTATACAATCCCAACAACAGGCTTCAGATCAATCGCCAACCCCAAAGAGATAGATACTGCGCAGCATCAGTGAGTGTTCTGACTCGGATGACTCGAATGCGTCCGGGACTGTACCGTATGGATAGCCATGACAGAAGTTGGTAGTGCCATCTATTGGGTCGACAATAAAGGTAGGAGCTGAAGTGAGCCTGTCGCCTGGCTTGTATGTCTCTTCACCCATAAATCTGTAAGACGAACGGGTGAGATTGGAGGGTCAGTGAGAGTTTGGGAAACGAATGTGCGCACTGGAAGTCAGGATATTTCTCTTTCACAGATTCGGTAACCATCTTCTCTACGGCTTGATCAGTTTCGGTCACCAGATCCACCGAGTTCTTCTTTTCCCCCGAAGAGCTGGTGGTTGGCTTTGCAGAAGTGATCATATGGCCAGCCTTTTTGGCGACCAATATGAGGAAGTCATGGACTTCTTGAAGGTTGACGTTGCTCATTCTGTGTGCTGCTAGATTTGGAATGTGCACCGAAAGAGTGGGTTCTGCAAATGCTGTGTAGCACTTTGATTGTCTGTCAAGCTACAACACTGTGGAACGGGAACACCCTTGCAGAGATGCAGTAGAGTTGTATGGCATGTGAAGGTAATGGAAGTCAAGGCACCTGTATCGGAGTTGCACAAGATGACGTGGGCGGGCAGACGTGATGGCGGCAGAGTGCGAGTCATTACCTACCACGACCCCACAGAGCGAGTAGTCGTAATGCAGCCCCTCCGGACAAGGAGACCGAGCAACCGAGTCGTTCTTGAAAGACAAGTGGCACGGGCTCCAGGGCTGCAAGTGGAAGTTCCAGGGCTACAGGTACGACGTGCTTCACTCGTTCATTCATTCATTATTATTATTGGAGCTTTATTGCTTTATTGAAGCGCGTGTTGTACATCCATCTTCCTCCAAGACGCGTCATTTTGAGCATCGCCGACCATTGACCACCGTGTCAACACAACTTGATCAGATTGTTCCTTCCACGGCGACATTGCCATCGCGCCAGCCATGCCGCCCTTTCGCGATGAGCAGATCTTGGTGCGACAGCTCCTTTGCTCTGGCCTGTATCATGATAGTGATGGATCGCTGACCTGAATTGATCAAAAGATTATCGCGCCTGGTTCGCGAAACACCCTCGTACAACTTGGACTACCAGAGTCTCTCACGCCGCCACGCTTTCACTTCAGATCATGCATGTTCCCAGCCGAGAAGGATGGAGAGTTCGAACCCAACAAAGTGCGACGAAAAGAGAAGGCTGCCAATACAGGCGCCCCGCAGACCGAGACGGACGGCGATGGCGCGCAGCAGGACCAGACCAACGATGACAACAATGATCCCGAGTACGAGGAGGACTTGGTCTCCGAGGAAGGCGCGCTGTGGCCGATACGAAACGGCGCAATCGTGGACTGGCCTTGCTTCTTCGCCCTCATGGATCATGTCTACCGTACCATAAACCCTCCCTTCCATACTGCCATTCTGCTCGTTGCCGAACCCACGTGGACCCCCAAGGAGCACGAAAGGATCACGCAATTCTTCTTTGAAAAGTACAAGATGCCCGCTTTTGGCTTGATGGACTCGGCCTCTGCTACTCTTTACGCTTATGGCCTACACACTGCCACCGTAGTGGACGTTGGCTATACTAAAGCAGATGTCACCGCCATTTCCGAATTCCTCATCCACGACACCGGTCGCGCTTTGAGTGTGCCAGATTGCGGTGGAGAGGCTATGACAGAGCGTCTGTACGCCCTTCTGAGTGCCAAGGGCTTCACCAAGGACATGACCGAGCAGCTGAAGAGAAGTCCTATCTGTGAGATCCTGCCCCCGGATGTCGACCTACCTTCTGCGACCGCCTCTGAACACGATCCTCAGAATCCTGCCGCTGCTGCCAGCACCGGCTTAGATGCTTCTGGTCACCCCATCCACACGACGGCAGGCGCAGTGGGTGAAATACCCCGCGGCCCAGGACCAGGCACTGAGGTTGGGACTGAGACAAAAGATGGCGAAGACAACGAGGGTGTCCTGGATATTGCTAGCATCGTCACCGGTGGAAACATGAGCGAGTTTCTAGAACGGAAGGAGCGCGAAAAGGCAGAGCGTCTCGCTGCGAAGAAGAAGGGCACAGACACCGCAGCAGCAGTTGCCGCCACGGCCGCCAAACCTGTACGCTTACCAAATTCGAAACGCCCCAAAAACACATTTGCATTCGAGGACCACGCCCTACACAATGCCTTGAAGGACATGAACGCCAGTGGGCAACATATGGCAGACATGCAAGCTGCTATCGATTCGGAAGCTCCAAAGAACCAAGGCACGGACGGTGACGGTGCTGCCACCAATGGCGCTGCCTCGCACGAGACGTCTTCTGCCAGCGGCATCATTAGACGCGAGATTGAGGTTGGACTCGAACGATTCCAGGCGGCATCGGGTGGAGTATTGGAGAGGCTCGCAGACGTCATCTACCGCACAATCTCCTCGGTGGAAGAGGTGAACAAGAGAAGCGAGCTATGGGACTCCCTGATAGTGGTGGGCAATGGGTCCAAAGTGAGAGGGTTCAAGGAGGCTCTGCTGGCAACCATCCAGAGTAAATATCTCATATCGCCTTCCTCTGCCACCATATTCACATCCGAACTGCCTTCGAATCTCTCGACCCCGGCCGCCACAGGATCCAATACGCCGCAACCGCAGAGTATGCCGTCGCATGCTGGTCCGGGTGTGAACCCTCTACTATATGCAGCTACGACCGCACAGAATCCCCAGATGAGTCAGATGGGTGGAGCTATGCCAGGGCACCTCTCGCATAGCATGCACTCATCTCATGCGCAGACGCCAACTAGCATGAAGTTAGCTAAGATTCCCGAGTATTTTCCCGAGTGGAAAGATGCCGGCTATGAGGAAGCTGTTTTCTTGGGCGCACAGGTTGCGGCCAAGGTGTTGTTCATCACCGATCAGGGGTTAAGCAAAGGGTACATGACGAGAACGGATTACAACGAGCAAGGGCCACAAGGTATTCACGACTACACTCTGTAAGCGATCTGCGGCAAGGATAATCTGCATCGATTAAAGAAATGACCGATTGTGACACAAGTTGAATACGAGGACGTTGAATGGAAAATCTGAAGGGATCATCATGGGTTCGGGTAGAAATGGAGCAGGCGTAATGGCGATCAACGAGATCTTTTGGCGGTAATTGTCAGCCCAATGGCGGACAATAGACGACTTACGGGCTTAAGAAGACCGGAGGCTTTCCCGCAGGTCCGCGAGATATCCGCAGGAGCCTTTTCCTTTTGCAGTAAATCGAAAAGAAACTTGATAATAACCTACTCAACAGTCTTTAGCATATCGTCCAAAATTTCCTCTGTTCGAGGCAGCCACGGCATGCCGCTCAACAAAGCGATCTGAATACACTGGTCCGTTCCATGTACGGGTAGCCGAGCATGTGGCTTGGAGAACGAGGAACTCGCACCTGTCGCACTGACCAGGAAACGTGAGGCCTGCATGAGTAGTAGACAGTTAGAATTTCGAGATTTCGCAGTTTACCTTATTACCACGCTGTACTGTACTTTGTACAGGTCATGACGACGATCCGTACTTTGGAGAAATACAAATGATTCGGAGCCGAGCAAAGACACGAGCGAGCATCTCAATTCTGTCAAAGTCAATCTGTGAATCACGACTCGTAACAGCCAGTGGGGCCCTCGTGGGAAAAAATCACTCGCATAAGGTAGCCCTTATGCGGTTGTAGCCACTATCGAAGAATTGTCTTTCGTATCTTCTGTACAGTGCAGCTAGTTGGTACCATGATATGATGAATTCGACATCTCGATCAGATACAGTTTTGCGGTTCGACAGGGAACACTCGGCAGCGGCCCGATCGATCACTGAGTAAGAGACAAAACACGACTCGTAACGGAGGCTCGCTAGCCCAGCAATACCAAGAGCTCACCAAGGCAATTACATGCGGAGGAAGCATTGGTATTACTGTACTCATCACGATCAAGACCTACATCGGGGTTGTTCTCCCAGGGGGGTGGGAGACCGCTGAGGTGGTGGCTGACCCTTGGCTCCATCTTAGGCCAGTCTCTGCTGTTAAACGGGCAAAGGTCCGGCCAAGCTCTCGGGGCACGGAGAGCGCGGCAGGCAGATCGGCAGCGATGGCGAGTGGCAGGTGGTGCACAGTCCTTCTAGAAACTTTACCTTGGACTCTTCCAAGATCAGGTAGTGCAACAAACAAGGGTACGGGTAAGGTAGATTGGCATGGTGTAATGCGACCTTGCAGTGTGTGGAAAAGCCACGCCGGGTTTCTGGTGGAACTTCCAAGGCAGATCAAGGTTACTGCAGAGAAGAATCTAATAATGCAGGCGAGACTGCAGGCAATCGCACATCCAACTGCATGCTTTCAAGTCGGTAAACAGCAGTGACAGGAGCGTCGGTGGTCCTTGTACTGGCTGGTAATTAGCACCAACGACCGGCGCAGTAGGTTAGGTCGGAAGGTCAAGTCTGAACGTCGAAGCTCCCCAGGGTTCAAGCTCAGCAATTTATCCTCCACTCATGTTTCACCGGTTTGCAGAGCGGAATCCTTCCTTGGGTTGAGATATAGTACAACTGCAGGGAGTACTTGTACCCTTGACACACCCAAATCATAGATCCTAACACGGTCCTCTTGGAATCTCCATAATTTCCTTTCGGGGGGGGGGGGTGGGTGTGTGTTTTCGTTTCGTTGGACGGGACGATACTCTGGTCCGTACAGCGGACACGCGGTTAGCAATCGTCGCTCGCTTCATGCTCGCTTGCTTGCTCGTGCAGTGCTATCAGGCGACCAATAGTGTGTATGCCTAGTCTCTTCTGTTAATGTACATCCATTTACCCATTAACATCGGATACAGTAGCCCCTTGACTGGTCCAAAAGCCGCCCGCTAGCGTTGGCACTGTTATTCTGCGTCGCCGTTCAATCTGCCCTCGAGGCTTGTCAGGTCAGTGAACTTGCATCAGGCATCTCGAGGACGAAGTTCCTGCATGTTCCTGCCTGTCCATCCGGCTTCCGGCGCGCGTAACGTTGGTGAGAGTTGAGACGTCTTGCTTTGGTCGGTCGGCGGCTCAAACCTTGATCTCGACCAACTCAAGGCTCACGGCTCTTGGCTCAAAATAGCTGGATGAGCCATTCGTGAGTCAAGACCCGTTTTCCGCCCCGCAACTTCTCGACGCGCCTAGGCTTTATCGAACAAGCATACAGTAGCATAGATCGTGCCGCCACATCTTCCTGATCCTGACAGGGTCAAGGACCACAACCGACATCTCTTTTGCCAAAAGGATCTGCAGCTTGTTGTAATACTATCTCGAGTAAGGAAACCCCTTCCACCCCCTCCGAACCCACTCATTCACCAACTTCTTGGGAAACAAGCCCTACTTGCTCCCCAGTCAGCCCGCATTTTCACCGAAACCATTTGCTTTCCCTGCTCCTGACCATCTCAGCTACAGTATGAGCCACAAGGTTACCTTTGCCTAAACTCCTAGTGCTCCCGACCTGTGTGTGCATTGCGACATCACGATCCGCAGCCGAACGCATGCCCCGAGAGAGCAATTTACTCGTCACTGACAACTGTTGCATCGTTGTCGACACCACAACCACCACCACCACCACCACCACTGCAGCCTGCATCCTGGATTCAACACACCTTTCCCACTCACAATCATGACCGCCGTCGAGCGTTCCCCCCATCGCAGTCCTTTTCCCTCCGACCGCAACGCCGACCTGCCCAGTCGGACGGTCCCACTTCTGTCCACCACCAGCCCTTCGCCCATGTCAAGTCGGAGTGAGCCAATGGATACAAGTGCGGACAACACCCCCCGTGCCCCCAACTCAAACGATAGCCCAGGCGGTGCCCCACAGAGCAGCCATTCGAGCGGTATTCAAGAGAGAGAAGGTCACCAAAATGGCAATCCACAACATCCAGTTGGCGCTGCCGCCGCGGCGCAACAACCAAAAGCTATCAGTGCTGCTTTCATCCATAAATTATATAGGTGAGCCTGACATCGTGCCGTCGTCACCGTCGCCGCCGTCCTGCAGCGTTGAACGACGTCTCCCTGAATCCACGCCATGCTAACCACTCCGTAACAGCATGCTAGAAGATCAAAGCATACAACACTTGATCTCATGGTCGAGTTCCAACGAAAGTTTCGTCATGTCTCCGTCTACAGAGTTTTCTAAAGTTCTTGCGTAAGGCCAACTCACACGACCCTTACGGCTGAAACTTGATGCTGACAGCTATCCCAGGTCATACTTCAAACACACTAATATTTCCTCGTTCGTAAGACAGCTCAACATGTACGGGTTTCACAAAGGTACCCACTCACCAGCGTCTCCTTGCTATGCCATCCATCGATATTGACTTCCGGAATAGTGAGCGATGTCTTTCACACAGGCTCTCCCGATTCACCGCTGTGGGAGTTCAAACACGGGAACAATAATTTTCGAAGGGGCGATCTGAATGGTCTGAGGGATATCAAGCGTCGCGCATCTCGTCACACGCTCATACACCGCGACTCCTTTTCGAATGCGCCTAAGATGTCAATCCAACCACCTCCTCCCCCGCCACCGGGCGCACCCATGGAACCAATGCCCGACCCAGTTGAGACCCGATTGAGTATGTTGGAATTCAACCTTCAAGATCTATATGCCAGACTTGCTCGAACCGAAGAGGCTTTCTCAAACATGAGCTCTAAATGCCAAATGCTTTCCGAGGGCCTGTCAAGGTGTCATTACGTAGGTTACTATCGACCGAAAATCTTGGAATGATCAAGCTGACGTTCAATCAGTGGAGCAGTGAGCTTTCGAGTCAACTCATCGTGCTTGTGCCGGATCCAGACAACTCAGTACACAAGGACGTCTCCAATCTGCGTGCAGAAATCAACAGGCAAGCGGAAATCATGAGATTGTACGATGGTCCGACGGAATTAGGTCAACCAGGCAGGCCACCATTCGCGCAAACACATGCATACGAGGCCATGGGACCCGTTTCACCACGACAACAAGCATATGACTCTTCGCGCCGCCCGTCTCTCCAGCCGACTTCTCGTACCTCGTCTTTCCGCACGCCAATGCCACCCCATCTATTAGTGTCGCCCCGCCGTTATGGCTCCACCAGCGGACCAAGTGGTCCCAACGGTTCGTCTTCGCCCTCTTCGATGCGACCTCACCCTCCAGCGAACTATTCTCTACCACCGCCCCCAGCGCCACAGGCTGCCCCGCAACCACAGCCGCAGCCGGCAACCCAGCAACAGCACTTGACAGTGGCCGGGGGTGCCTCTCCCCCAATGAATCTGCTCCGCCGTCACACTTCAGCCGACATTCGCCTGCAGGGTTGGCAAGGCCCCGGTGCGCCACCGCCAGTCCCCGCATTACCCAACACTGGAGACTCGCCCTATGCTTCAGGCCAGAATTCGTCGCAATGGCCTTCTTCGCCATATCGCCAGCCTGCAAACGCAGAAGACCAGCAACTGCGACACGCTCTGGCCCAATACGAGATCCCAAAGGGCAATTCCCAATCTTCCCGTCAGGTTACACCGCCTCCTGAACACGGTGCCCCCTCTTACGGAAACCCTAACAGCGAAGGATGGCAGCTACCAGGACCCAAATTCCCTTTCAAAGGCGTTGAAGCATCGGCGCCACCAACGCGAAGAAGCAGTATGGCGAGTAATGTCCACTCTCTGCTCAATCCCACGGAAAGTGCGCAAAGGGATGGGGGCGAGGAAGGTCCCGAAGAGCGAAAGAGGAAGAGGCTGTTTTAAGCCGCGTGACCTCTGAAACCACATTTAAAATTCTTGTTGTCGTGTCTACGGCTTGCTTATAATTGGACACAACATTGACATTTTGCGAGACAAAATGGTACTTTTAGTAGCGGCATTTGGGCAGGACTGGGGGGCAGAGAGGCTTTTACTATATAAGATTACCGGAGGCTGAAATAGCCCCGGTCAGCGACAATTGACATGTGCCGACCAGATCCTATCGGGAACACGTCCCAGACCAGCTGAGTGGACGTGTCTATGAAGCAATCGTAGAGGTGAATTCGGCGATGATGTCGCTAGCCACGCGATATGTATCTTGAGCAGCAAAAGAATGTGTAAGATATAGCAATGTAGCTTGACTTACAGTAAGCTCAGAACAAAAGTTGTCGGCGATCGTCAGTGACACAAAAAATTGGCGGGGACCTCCGACCATTTCACGTCACAGTTTCAGGGTCTCGACTTATGGTAAGGACTAGCGTGGTCTCGTTTCTGCCTTGGGCAACAACTCTATAGATCAAAAGAAAAAGAAGTAAAAAAAAATCCCCCAATCTTCGAGCAGCTTTCTCCTTGATCAGGCAGATACAGATTTACGCTTTGTGTTTTGCGCCATACTGCAGTGCGAGAACTTCGAGCCCGTCCACGAAAGACACATATCTATCCATCATGGTGCAAAAAATCTACGTCACATACAACGATGTAGGTCTACTCGCATTCCCGTGATTCGTGACTGGATTGACAGTGACCCCGCCATGGTATACCGTGGTTTGCCCCTCCAAGCCACCTGAGCCGGATGCACATGTTGTGTTGCTCTCTCTACCTAGCACGCAAGCTTCACACCCTGTTCACTGACGATTATGCGACGGATAGGTGCACAAGCTGTGCCAGCAGACGGCTGAGCGCATCCTTGACGACTTCACACCCAACCTCATGATCGCCATTGGCGGTGGTGGCTACGTTCCTGCTCGTATCCTCCGGTACCGTCATCCTCTCGCCTCTGCCTGCTCTAAATGACACGGCCCCGCATTGAACAATTCTGACGCATAAACACAGCTCTTTCCTCAAGAAGCCTGGCAACCCCAACATCCCAATTCAAGCAATCGGTCTGTCGCTCTACGAGTCGCTCGGCACCGAAACACCTGAGGAGATTCCCGGCACCAAGGTCACTCGCACACAATGGCTCGACCTTTCTTCCCTCGAGATGGCCAACCTGATCGGCAAGAACGTCCTGATCGTGGACGAAGTCGATGACACCCGCACAACCCTCGAGTACGCAGTGCGCGAGCTCGAGAAGGACGTCCAGCAGGCTACCGAAGCCCTCGGTCGCACCGCAGAGAAAACCAACTTCTCCATCTTCGTCGTTCACAACAAGGACAAGCAAAAGAAGGGCAAGCTACCAGAGGACCTTGTCAAGGAACGATACTACGCTGCCGTCACCTGCGGCGACGAGTGGATCTGCTACCCCTGGTGAGTAGTACTGTACCAACGTATTCCTTTGAGATTGTGCTAATAGAATGGGGATACAGGGAGGCTCAAGACATCGACGAACACGACAGGCTGGCCGAAGAAGCAAAAAAGCAATAAGCGCGCCGCGAACATGTGCACGATCTTTACGCTTCTGTCGCAATTGGCAGTATCAAAAAATCTTCTTCGACCCATGAACAGTCTATCAGTGGTTTAATTTAGGATTCGGGCACGGCGCATCAAATTGGGGAAACTTTGGATCAGCGTCTTTGAACGCGAGAGTGGATATGGCTTTGCAACGAAAACAATCTGCCTGTGAGGTATGAGCAAGCAAAGAGTAGTTTTTGAAGATAGAATGAAAATAACATTGCTACTTTATGTATTGGTAGCAGATTTCCTGTCCTGTTCTATTTATCGATTTTGCGTGACTGAGCCATATCACGGGCCAGGTCCGGCTTTCGGGGCATCGATTCTCCGCCGCAGTCTACTGTAGGGTAGGTACAGTACCTGAGAGTCTACCTAGTAGTGAGTGCTGTGGGGAAGAATTATTGTTCTTACCTCGGGAATAGTTGTACGATTGCGTGCGAGACACAGCACTGTATATCCAATGACGAAAATAAATAAAACATGGTCCGCAGATGTGGCGACCATCAAACATCATCTGCTGGTCTCTGTTAGAAACACAAACCATACGACTGCGATCTGGATCCATTGAGTGATTTGATCCATTTTACAGACGAATACTTTCTGTTCGAAGTGCTGACTTAGTTCTTCAACTCCGACAATTATACCTTGATACCCCAACTTCGAACATACCTGAATTATATCAGAGAGAAACATGCGGCCTAACATTCAGATTGTCTCGATAAATAGTTAACAGGCCATTCATTTCTTGCGATATCTGCGCTCCAGACCGACTGCGCGCATTCTGTACAAGCATGAGGGTTCAAGATGCTCGCACCAAATCCTTACTCACCATCTCGACCATGGAACGAACTCCGGTGGACGAGCTTATAGCCGCACCTCTGCAAAGTGAATGGGTATGGCTGCTCAATGCCGGGAACATGGAGGCGAGGGCTCGCACCGGAATTGCACGCATCGAGAATCTGCCTGGTAGTCCAGTACATGTCGTGGAACTGCTTGGGAAAGTATGTATAATCTTCACCAGTTTCCTTGCTTTGACCAATTATTGACGTCTTGAAAGCCTTATGCCCTTATTCATTATGCGTCTCCGGCAAAGGCGGTCGCTGCAATGGAGGTTGGCGCACAAGGTGCTCTGCTTGAATTTGCAGTCCCTGCTGCCGTAGAACGTGTTCTGGAAGGACTGAAACCAAGTCATCCAGCACCATCAATCTCCACCACCGAACCCAAGATCCACACATTTCCTAACGGACTCCAAATAATCTACGACTTCCTAACGCCCGAGGAAGAAGTAGAGATGATCAGGGAGTACCACTCCACAGTGCAGGCCTGTGACGGAGGTACCTTAAAGCGCGGAGCGCTCCACTTCGGCCCTCACTTTGACTACACGACATTCGCCACCTCGACCTCAGCACATACGCCTCCTCCCACATACCTGACACAACTATTGGATCGTCTACCGGCCCAAGACATACGAGACATTCCAGACCAATTCACGATCCAATACTACCCTCCCGGCACGGGCATTCCGCCGCACGTAGACACGCACTCGGCCTTCGAAGAATCGCTATACAGTCTAAGTTTCGGCGCGGACGTGCCTATGCAGTTCCGACAATGCGGCGCCAAAGAAGCGAGACGCATGCGCTTGCCCAAGCGGTCATTGGGCGACAAAGAATCATCAACACCGCCCCCGTCACCGTCATCACAACGTGATGCGTCGCCACTGCCATTCCAGGAGAAAGCGGACGCGGACGCAGAGGAGTGGGAATTAGTGTTGCCGCCCCGCTCACTACTGATCATGAAGGGCGCGTCGCGATACGGCTATACACACGGCATCAAAGGACGGAGGTTCGACCAGGAGGGAACGAGCATAGTGCCCAGAAGGGATAGATATTCTGTGACTATGCGTCGGGTCAAGCCTGCGGACGAGGTGCGATGCGATTGTGCGTTTCCCCATGTTTGTGATTGGCGTATCAGGCTGGAGAGAGAGGGAAGTGCAGCATAGAGAAATTGTTGAAGTATGTAGGTCTATAGGAACGGAAGGGTATCTTAGTGAGGAATTAATTAGATTACCCCTTCTTAAGGAATCTCAATAAAAATAGTATGGTAGAGGTGTGAAGCCGTAGAGCAGAGACTTACATAGGATCACTGGAGTGAGTGCGATGTGCGGGACTCGAGCCATCCCACACGGGCAAGCCTAAACACCACATTGACTACTATACCTATGGTCGACAGAGTAAAGCCGGTCAAGTCCGGATGAGCGCAAGCTCGAACACGACCATAAGTGCACCGACACAACATCCAGAACGAAACACATAGTGTCCAAGTGATATGTTTTGCATCGCGACGACGGTATTGACTGTTGAGAAGACTGGATGGAACCCTTGTGACAGACCTTTGAGAGGGCTGGTAGTCAAGAGGGCACTCAATGTACAAATAGTCAAGATCATCCACCCTCCCTTAAGGAGGGTAATTCAATTGATTCTACACCAAACCATCCCTATGGACCTATATACTTCAACATTAACTAGCATACCTGAGGTATCTCTCCCTTACAACAAACTGAGTGATTGCCATGATTTATTTAGCACACAGTACACTTCTTGAAATTAGGCGATTGTTCTCGAGACGTCCATACATGCACTGTGGAAGTTCACGCTATGAGCAGCGCCAATAAGCTGTATTAAGCTCGGAGCTAGCTGTACAGGGCTAGTCTCGAGCCTGCGACTTAACGCAGCACATGCACTTGGTCTAAAGGTGTTGTCCTGCACGCCATCCTCACAACAGAGTGGCAAACCTTTTACGAGGCTAACTTGATCGGGTTAGGATAGGCAATGACATTAGATTTGCATCGAAATTGTTGCTTTGCGGTTCAATAGCCAATTGGTCCATGTCTAGGTTCGATGCACATTCGAATTATTACCCACTAGATCCCTATAGTCGAGGTGTGATCTAGGTACCAGATGGGTTTGTGATCGATAGATTCTGGTACTCCTGCTTTGAACTTTACACGGAGCCGAGAAGGTCGTTTCTCATTGGGTGCATTTCTCATGTTGTTGTGATGTTTCGATTCGGAGCTTGACAGAAAATCCAGCGCCAGGTAAAACACGAAGGAATGCGGCCGCGTCACGACAATGAGACCTCATTTCTTGACAGCCTTCTCGGGGTTCTTCTCGTACGCCTTGACCCATTTGTCCCATTCGCCAGCCGCCTTCAGCATCACCGTTTTGAAGTCGTCCTTGACTTCGGACGTCTCCCACTGCTCGTCTTCCCAGTTCCGATCCACTCCACCGGTCTGTGTGGGTGACCAACCTATGGCTTCCAGCACATCTGTTTCCGTTGGCGATGTTCGCATGACGGGGAAGACTTTAGGATCCTTGTCGTGGCATCTTGCTGCTAGGTATCTCTCCAGGACTTCGAGACGAGGAGAAGCGGAAAAGGACAAACGCAGTTTGTCTTGATCGTGCGCTCCTGTCGAAGAAGATGAGGTCAGGCGTTTTGTCACGCTACGACTTGTTTTGGCACCCTTGAAACTTGCTGCTGCCCATACAGCATCAATCTGATGGGAATGTTAGTCGTTACTCCTTTACTGTAAAGTCTTGGGATACACGAACCTCTAGTAGTCCACCAAAAGGCCAGACGAGGGTAAGACAGAGCTGTCGCACAAGCGTCAGTACTCGAAATCATGGTTCTTGTGTCGTCAAACTTACATCGATAGCGGCGCTGACTGGTAATAGCCCAGTCGCCAAAACAGCGTCTCTTTCCGCTTTGCTCTTCGTCCGCATCAGACTCTCTACAAACTCCTTTCGAAGCGCTTCTGGTGTGCTGGCAAAGTCAGAAGGATAGACAATAACTATTTCTTCGAGCTTCACGGTTTTGTGCGTTTCAGCCCCGTGGTTTCCGTTCTCAGCTGAAGTTCCTGCTGCAGTGTCATCACTCGACCCTCCAAGACGGTTAACAAATTCCAGGTTAGACGTCTTGGTGTAGCCCATGGCAACATTGATGCCGCGCGTGGCTTTGGCCTTGAGGCCTTGCCATGAAGCGGTTTTGGCGTCTGATGTCTTTGCGCTCCGTACTTCTCCTTGCCATTTCCTCTGGAGTTTGTGGACTTTGCTTTCCTTCTCGCCTTCCTTGGGAGGTTTGAGAGGAGGCGGGGGAGGGGTATAAATGAGGAACCGAGGAGGAAGAGCCTCGGTTGCGACACCCTTGAGCGTAGGTCTAGGGAATGGAATGAGATAAGCGGTGAGCTTATGAGGATCTCTCGTGTAATGGCCAGGCGAGGAAACATCTACATCCGAATGTGCTGACTGGAAACTACCAGGACGTTCAGGTGGAGGTGGGAACAAGCTGTTTGACTGCACCGACGTTTCGACACCGCTTCGGGGAGGCAAAGCTGGGGCGATTTCGTAGTCCTGTGGATTATATGGTGGGGGGTTATAGTTGTCTTGCTGTCCTGGCGCACTTTCGACGACACCCTCCGCGTAACCTGAAGTCATGGTCGCTCGTGAAAACGTGAAAGATTTTAGGATAGGGACTAGGGATGTCAGAGAAGGTCTGGTCTGTAATGCAATGCTTCGATGAGAGGATATAGATCTCAAGATCTCGACGACACGCTTCTATTATAGACTTCGTGGGGGCCATTAGTGTACAACTTGTATGCGGAGATAAGGTAGGTAAGCAAGGAAACACTGAGGAAAGATCGTTGGAGATGACGTCCATCCACATACGCGGCAACATTGTCCGTACAGGTACAGCGCAAGCATGCTGAACTGTCGAATTCCAGTTGTTGCATTAGAGTCACTGATGGGTGCGTAGACGGAGACTAGTAGACTGCCTTGTGAGGGCAGTGCAATTGTGTTGCAGTACAGATGCCGCCCCCACCGTAAAGCTCATTCCCTGCCTTGGACATGAGCTACTAGTAGCACACAACACTTGCCTTACGCAATGGCTCAGCCGCAGCACTTGCTGCGTGGGATGCGTGAAGCACTACATGGAGTCGAGAGGGTTGAGTTGAGTTGATGCCTGAAGATGCTCGTATATGTGTACCCAGGTAACTTGACATGATGTTTTAGCACCGCCGCCCCCCGGGCATAGCACAGAAATGTCATTGCCTTCATTGCCGCACACTAGTGACGCAGCAACAGCCGCCATGGGGCTGAGCCGAAGGGTCCAATTCTCCACTTCACGCGTGAATCGGGTCCTTCTATTTCGGCGCTTTCGTTCCAAACGCGTAGGGCTGATACTAATGTCAAACTTCTAGCTATTGCTCAAGTCTACCGCCGCATGTGGGCGACGGAGTTGTGGTTGCGCACCAGGTTTTGACTTCATTTTCTCGTTTCTCCCGTTTTCCATTGGCGCGCTCGTGTGTGAGTGTGTTGCATCACCACACATGAGTCTGGAAGGCCTTCTAGTCACTCATTTACAATAAACTCCCTTTTGCACTTCAGATCGCCAATCCATAGCCGCCGGCTGGCCTCTGCGCGTGTCACTGTCTTCACTTCTTTGCTGTCTTACTGGCACTGTACTGTCCTGCACTGTAGCTCGCTATATCGGCGCACGCTCGGTTCCCTTCTCTTCACAAGTCACAAGTGTCACCATTCTCAAGGAAGCTGGGTTTTGCCTTGTTGTCACCCTTAGCTTCTGACTGTAGAGCAGCCTTTCGCACCCCCATACTTGGCCGCTCGTGAAACCACCTGACTCGAAAGCTGGTTGTACTTGTATTCCTTGACGCAGATCTGCTATTACGCATGCCCACTTGCATTTTTTCCACCCAGAAACAAGGTCATTCGAGATGGCCTACGATTCAAACTCTCACTACCAGCCTCCCAGTAGGCCCTATTTCACACAACAAGGTCCGCGACCACATTACATGCAGCCGAGCTATGAACGCCCTACCCTCAACCATGCCATGTCCGAACAGACTGGCTACGCCGATCGCGGCTACGGCCAGCCCTCTTATGACCAGGAACGGATGGACTACAGCCGGCAACCAGCGTATGGGCAAGTGAATGGCTATCCCCCACAACGACCAGCAGATGACTACACTCGCCACGGTGCGAATCAACCCGGCTACGGACCAGCCGGTCGTTCTCATGGCCAGTCCTATGATCAGTCGTATGAGCAGCCATATGATCAACGGCCTACCCAGCACTATGAGACGCAATACGATCAGCGTTACGATCAACCACACAGTTCCACGCAAGCCCATTATAAGCCTCCCCAGAGCATACCGATGTCCCCACCACATCACTATCAGCAGCAGCAAGAACAACAGATGCGCGAACCGCTTCGCGAGAACGTTAGCCAAGCACCACCTGCCAGATCTGGCCCACCACCCCCTCAAAGACTCGGCCATGCGCCGAAGCCTGTTGTGAATGGACATGCTGCGACGGGCGATCCTCGAAACATGCCCGTTGAAAGGGGTCGGGATCCCCGTGGTCCTCGCGACCCTCGCGACGGACAAAACAAACATCACCAACAACCCAGAGAAAAATCGGCGCCCCCTGCTCGACGGAAGCCCCTTATTGAAGCTTTTTCTCCAGTAACGATACCACAGGACAATGCATTCCCTACCTTTCCCACCAAGAAAGAGTCTGACAAGGCAAGAATCAGGGACAGCACAGGCGAGCATAGTGTCCGCAGTCGAGACTCCGACATCGAGCCTGTGCGTCCGTCCACAGCAGGAGCTGCATCCAGTAAGCATTTCTTACACACCGACGAAGCAGCAAATCCGATGCCTCCACCTAGCACGCTTCCGCGAAGAGATCGTTTTGGCTCGGATCACGACGAACCCAATGGACATGCACAGCGCCCACCACAGTCAGATCACCAGCTTTCTTCGCGTCCAGCTATTGTGAACTATTTCGAGAAAACACTCTCTTTCACAGAAGAACGGCCTATCCTGCCTCATCTCAACACGGATTCTCTGTCCGTAGAGCAGCGTTTCGGACATGTGGAACGGCATCAAGTCAGTCCGGTGAATGGTCCTCATATGGTACACTATCCTCCGAGTCAGCCAGCTCAAGGCAGCTACAACGACGATCAGTACTTTGAGCACGGGTTGCGACCGCCCCTGCAACACATTGCTACGGATCCGGGAGTTGGACAACAGCGTCCCAGATTTGCCGCAGCTAATCATTTCAGCCCGACTATTGCACAGCGGCCTGCGACAGCGACTGAAAAGCCCATTGTGCATCATCAGCAAGCCATTCACGCCCCTATGAGTGCTCGCGCGATGGCACCGCCCGACAGGCCCTGGATTGATGACCGCCAGAACTCTTCAGGGCGAGAGTATCAACAAGCAGCCTTCTACTCCGAGGCGCCAAGCCACAGGTCTCAGACTGCAAGTATGATCAGAGCCGAACAGATCGAATCGGAAATGCCGGACTTCGACAATGTACCGGAAGAGCCCAAATCTAGGAGCGCTCATCAAAGGGGTTTGACGATTGATCAACACTTGAACGATGTCCCGGCCAATAACCAACCACCCCCACCTCTGCCATCACATGACTATAGCGCGCACGCGCAACCATCGGTTCCTGTGTACAAGAAGCCTGTATATAAGTCTTCTCCGCAACCTGATGAAGCAGAGATAATGGGTCCGGAAAGCACTGGATTTGTATTCGGCATACCTGGAGAGGAACAGCAGTCCGCACCTTCAAGATCTTATGACTACACTGGCCCGCCGCCTGTGGGTGCTCAGCCTCCGTCACGTTTGCCATATGACGATACACAAAGGCAGCACGGCTTTCAACCTGGTCGCGGCCCGCCTATCGCGCATTCTGTAGCAGTCCCATCGCCCCCTCAGGACCAATGGCGACACCAGCCTCCCAATGATCAGGCCGGGCCACGAGATCCACGACAGCCGAGACCAACGCCGCCCCCAGGGCCTCAATATGCAAGAGAAGCCTTACCTGTCGGTCGAGGCCCACCTCCACAAGCTATGGCCAATCCTCGAATGCCCCCGGACCCGCGTTATCCTCCAGGGCCGTACCAGGGACAGCCCCGTGGTTTACCACCGAACGGCGCAGGGTACGGTGTTGCTTCGCCGCCACCGCCCTCAACCATGTCTCCTCCGCCTCTCAGAGGGCCAATGTCTGCGCAAGCACCCCGACCTCCGCAACACGGTATGCCTCGAGCAAGCCCGGCTTCCCAATCTGGCTATTCAGCCCACCCGGGTCCAACGGGACCAAACAGAAGACCTTTACCCGGTGCAAATGGTGCAAGGGATCCTAGAGAGGCAAGAGAAAGACCATCTCAGCAAGTACCAGTGCCAGTCAAGCCTGCCGCTGTACCCTATGCAGCACAACAGCCTCCACGCCACGACATGAAACCACCACCGGCCCGTGGGGCTCAACAACCGGCTAAGCCCAGTCACCCTGACGCTCTTCCGCATCACCCTGTACCCGTCAGACCTGGACTGACAGATCCTGTGCCTACGCAAGCCGCTCGTCCTGCACCAGTGCGTCAGTACGACCAGACGTCTAACACATCAACAACGTCATTAGCAAAGTCTGCTCCGCCTGATACGACGGCCACAGACGAACGGCCTCTGCCTGTCACCCCTGCAGAACTGGCACATCTGCGTACGAAGGTCGATGCAAACCCTGCTGATCACAAAGCTGCCTTGTACTTGGCCAAGAGGCTTGTTGAGGCATCAGTAGTGCTTGCTTCAGAGAACGGACGCCTGGACGCCAAGGCTACAAGCAAGAACCGGGAGCGCTACATATTGGATGCGCATAAGAGGATCAAACGTCTGGTCCAAGCTGGCTACAGTGAGGCAATGTTCTACTTAGCCGATTGCTATGGTCAAGGCATGCTCGGTCTCGAAATCGATACCAAGGAAGCCTTTTCTCTATACTTGGCTGCTGCAAAGCTCGGACATGCGGGAGCGGCGTATCGAACAGCCGTGTGTTGTGAGATGGGCCCAGAGGAGGGAGGAGGCACACGAAAAGATCCAGTCAAGGCTGTACAGTGGTACCGCCGTGCTGCTCAATTGCAGGACGATGCAGCAATGTACAAGCTAGGTGTCATTCTCTTGAAGGGTCTCTTAGGCCAGCCAAGGAACGTAGCTGAAGCAGTGGTCTGGCTAAAGAAAGCGGTGGAACAAACAAGGACAGATAATCCTCGTGCGCTGCATGAGCTTGCTCTTCTCCACGAGTCGACCAATGTTGATCCTGCGGTTCGAGACAAGATTGTGGCTGATGACAAGTACGCTCGGGATTTGTTCATAAGAGCTGCGAAGATGGGCTACAAGGCTTCACAGTACCGACTTGGTCAGGCATATGAGTATGGATCACTAGGCCTCCCGACTGACCCAAGAAATTCCATCGCTTGGTACTCCAAGGCTGCGGCGCAAGGAGATCATGGAGCAGAGCTGTCGTTGTCCGGCTGGTGAGTATATCATGCGCGCCTTGGTGTCTATCATTTGCTGACATATGGACCAATCAGGTACCTTACTGGGGTTGAAGGTATATTGGAGCACTCCGACACGGAAGCTTATCTGTGGGCAAGGAAGGCAGCCTCAGGCGAGCCCCCGCAGGCCAAGGCCATGTTCGCGATGGGTGAGTCATGACAAGGCCATCTACTTTCTGGATAAGACTAATGGCGTCAGGTTACTACACGGAGAATGGCATCGGCTGCCCTGCAAATCTTGAAGATGCCAAACGATGGTACGCCAGAGCGGCATCATTCCACTTTCCCAAGGCTATAGAGAGACTGGAAGAGCTCAAGAAAGGGGGAAGCAAGAGTCGTCCTAGACCTCCCGATGGACGTCTGCGGCAAAACCAGAAGAGAGACGAGGCCGAGTGCACAATCATGTGACGAGAACGGCGCTGGAGCCAGGGTGGTGTTGTATAGCAGCTGGACTGCTTGACGCCGTACATACCTTGATTGTATTTTCGAATGATACCCAGATATATTTATATAGTCGCAGTCTCCCGTCAGTGAGCCAACCAGAATCAAAATAATGATAACGCGTAAGCTAGCCCTTCACCTGCGAGACATGACACCCTCTCGTTCGAGTCTGCCTTGCTCGCCAAAGCGCCGACGTGTATATTGGTCGCCAATGGTGCGCAAGTAGTGTACATACCTGCCACCTCGGCGATTGCGCCGGTCCGTCGGGTCCGAGCAAGCGTCCCAGGAACGGGTTTAGTCTGGAGACGGATCCGAGGTACAATTGGATTGTAGGACAAAGTGGTAAAGTAAAAGGCTTCACGGTGAAGTCTTGCGTCATGCCTGGATTCCACCAAATGCGGGAGGCTTTAGGTTTAGACTCTTGACAGCGGGTAGAAGCAGCTTTGCAGATATTCGTAAATTGCCCTGTGGTGGTCATGATGGATGTTGGTAATCGTCGTCTGCCCAAACCTACCTTGTTTTCTATTTGATCGGAAATTCGCTGTCCTTTCTCGTTCTTCAAGCAAGCTATAGCGTGTTGACTGTCTGAAAACCCTGCCCGAGTCCTGTCTCACCTCGCTCACGTCACGATCACCACAGTCACCCTCATCGTGCCTTGCATTCGAGCCTCCCTGTCTTGATGGCAGGACCCCCCGATAAGCCAGTGCTGGCTCAAAGGCAGTCTTCTACACCACATTACCAGACATTTCCCACCGCGCCTCCGACATCTCGCGGCAAGCCACCTTCCTCGCCTCGTCCCTCGAACAACGCGCAGGATGACGACAATCAAGACTCGCACTCTGGCGATGGCAGGAATCACGAGACACCACTCCCCACGCGCCAGTTGGCCATTCTCGCAGTCATCGCTCTCGCCGAACAGACTGCGCTGAACTCAATTTCGCCCTACCTACCAGACATGGCATCTACTTTTCCGGAAGTGAAAGACGGACAAGTTGGATTGTACGTTGGCCTGATCGCGTCGAGTTTCGCCCTGGCCCAGTTCGCAACCAACTTCTTCTGGGGTTGGCTGAGTGATCGGATAGGACGAAAACCTGTGGTCTTGGTGGGCACCTTCCTCACTGCCTGCTGCTTTTTTGCTTTTGGCTTCTGCCGAACACTGTGGCAGGCTATCCTTGTGCAGGCGTTGATGGGTTTCGTGAACGGCAACCAGGGCGTGATCAGCACCTGTCTGGGCGAGATCACCGACAGAAGTAATCAGAGTCGCGCCTTCACCTACTTGCCTGTTGTGTATGGTATTGGTGGCATCACAGGCCCTGTGCTTGGTGGTTTGCTCGTTTTCAAAGAGAAGCCTTGGAGCGGCGGACAACCTAACCCATATCCATATCTAGTGCCCAATTTCGTCAGTTGCGCCGTGCTCATACTCGACATGGTGTTGACCATGATCTTCCTGGAAGAATCACTCGAGGAGGCCAAGGATCTACCCCCACTCGGTGCGCGCGTGAGCAACCTGTTCACTTGGATCTGGCAATTCACCAGCTCTACGCGCCCATCATATCTCAAGAGACACTTCAACAGACGTCACAAAGCCCATCGTCGTCGGACGGGGTCGAGTCACGTTGAGACCAGCGATGACGGCTCGAACGACGGCACGGAGACAGAAAGCACTTCTCTCCTCCCTGGCGTGGAGAACATGGTTCACTTGTCAACTTCGGACGTCTTCAACCGCGATACTATTCTACTTCTAGCGACCTTCCTTATTTTCCAGCTTGCGAATATCTCCTACAACTCATTATACCCCATCTTCGCCCAGGCACCCGCGCCTACCGGTAGAGATTTGTCGCCCGAGGAGATCGGTCTGTCCCTGGCCTTCGCCGGAGTTGTAACAATAGTATTTCAGGTCGGAGTGTTTGGCAAGCTACGTGAGAAGGTGGGCAACAAAACCGCGTATCGCGTTGGGCTCGCCGGATTTGTGGTTGCGTTTGTGCTCATGCCTTGGGTTGGCTACAAGGATGGACGCAACGGAAGTGGAGAGGGTACAAACAGCGGCAAGGGTTGGTTATGGGCGGAACTGGGTCTCGTGTTGATCATCAAGACCGTGGCAGCTGTGGGTGGACTGACAAGTGCTCTTTTGCTGGTAAGATGCATTGCCCTCGCTAGTAGGCATGATGATTAACATTTGCTGACATTGTATCGACAGATCACGAACTCGGCACCGAATCACTCAGTTCTCGGCACACTCAACGGACTTGCCCAGACCCTTTCTGCGGCAGGACGCGCTGCCGGGCCTTTTCTGTCCGGCTCGTTATTCACTGCAGCGACACATGTGCGACCAAAGGGAGAAGCACTGGCTTTTGGCCTCTTCGGTGGAATCAGCTTCCTTGGACTCTTGCTCAGCTTCGGCATCAGAGGCGACAACCTCGAGGCCGAAGGTTGGGGTGAGAGTGAAGAGGAGATGACGGAATCTGAAGACGAGGAAGTATGAATAATTTGACATAGACGATCACAGTCGCATGGGGGGAAACGACAAGGGAAAAACCATTGGGGATGCGAAAGAATCGATTTTCTTTTCAGCGACGGCGTTATCATGGTGTATAATGTAGAGAAGAGTGACGGTCTTGGAGACAACCTCTATTACCGGGCAGTCACATGTTGGCTTGCAATGCAAATATACGGACGTGGCTAGACTGAAGTAGCTCTTCCAACAAATGGACAGACCATCCATCTTTCATCCTGATATCACCTATTGAGGCCGCCTCTGTTGTGTATGGGTGTACTCCGTATGTGATGGTAGTGACAGAATGGCTTCTCTTACGCAAGCCAAGCAATTAATATACAGCAAGTTACCTTACCTATCCATGTTTGCGAAAAGCTTTTGGTAGACCATCATAGTGTCCCGATAACAAGCCGATTAGGTATCGGCAGGTTGCATTAAAGGCGAAGAATTAGCAGCAGCAAGCGGGGCCACTTTGATAAGAGCAAAAGAAAAAAGTGAGTTTACCTTGTACAAGTAGGTACTTGTGAAGAGATGCAACATGGTATCTGCATCATGGTACTGTGTCCATGATGAGGATTTCCAACAAGTAATGAGACACAGTATGCGATAAATTTTGTCGGCGATCCACACGTGGTCGGGCTCGGTGTATGTGTTGCAGGATGGAGACCATCTTATTAGATTGGGAGATAATCTGCTGCCTGCTAGCCTACAGTTGCCATATAAACCACGTAAACCAAGGGATGCAGACGCGGGGCAGAGAGAGAAGAAAGCAAGCTGAAGCGATAAAAGCTTGCTACAGCGACGTCGGCGGGTCGTACAAGCAGCACAGAACCTACCCCAGTTGTTCGTCAACCACCACCACCACTACGGTCTTCTCTGGTTTGTTACTTCCTTTTTCCCTTTACCATTCGTTTTTCCTATAGACTTGTCGTGATCTCATCTTCGGCTCGTCAATCTGAATCTCTGCCCTTTCCCCGAATTTCCATCTCTGCATCTACCTCAAAAGCCAAAGTCCGGAAAAAGACCTCTCTATAGCGTTTTATCTGCAAAGCCAAGAAAAGAGCTGCTGCATGATCTGCTCTCGAGTTATAATAAATTCCCCTCGATTTCTTCCCTCCCTTCCGAGTCACGTACGACGACGAGAGTGTATAGATTTTTATTTGCGCAATGATCTCCCGCCCTGCGACGCGTGCTCTTGCACGATCATGCCGAGTGCGTACCTCTGCTCTCTGCACTGGCGGTGCGGCCGCCATTCGTCCTGCCGCGCTCAGCCATGGCTATGCCACCGCGGTTAAAGGTGCCCGGCACGATGAGTCTTCTGCACGTTCTGCAGTTATCAATGTCCTTCAGAACCTGGGATCCAAGCGTGAGTGTCATGTCACAATCCGATAGAACTTGTCATTGTACTCTGGTGGTGGTGGGTGACTGACGCAATCTTGTGAATCACCAGGTGAGGTGCAGCAATACCTCTCGCAGTTCCAGTCTGTCTCTTCACAAAAGTTTGCCGTCATCAAGGTCGGCGGTGCCATCCTGACGGATTACATCGATGTCCTCTGCAGCTCCCTGCGCAATCTCAACCAAATGGGTCTCTACCCTGTCATTATCCATGGCGCTGGACCGCAAATGAATAAGCTGTTGGGCGAGGCCGGCATTGAGCCCCAGTACAACGAGGGAATCAGAATCACCGACGGCAAGACTCTCGGCATTGCGCGCAAGCTGTTCCTCGAGGAGAACCTCAAGCTCGTCGAGGCACTCGAGTCATGGGGAGTCAGAGCGAGACCCATCACCTCGGGTGTGCTCATGGCCGACTACAAGGACAAGGACGTCTACAAGTTTGTCGGAGAGGTCAACAAGGTCGACACCTCATCCATCAATGCTGCCATTGCTGACAACTACATCCCCGTCTTGACCTGCATGGCTGAGAGCTCCGAGGGTCAGCTTCTGAATGTCAACGCTGACAAGGCCGCTGCTGAGTTGGCCAAGGCTCTTGTTCCTCTCAAGATTGTCTATCTCTCCGAGAAGGGTGGTCTTCACAACAAGGACACCGGCAGGCTCATCGAGGCCATCAACCTGGACGAGGAGTACGATCGCTACATGAACATGCCATGGGTCATCCACGGCACCCGCTCCAAGATTAGAGATATCAAGGACCTCCTCGACAACCTTCCCCGCTCTTCCAGTGTTGCCATCATCCACCCCGAGAGTCTGGAGCGTGAGCTCTTCACTCACAGCGGTGCTGGCACCCTGATCAGACGTGGCACCAAGCTGCAGCAGGCATCCAAGTTGAGCGAGTTCCCGGACATGCAGAAGCTCAAGGAGGTCCTCTTGAGAGATCGTGAGGGTCTCGACTCTGCCAACGTCGTCGAGCGCTACCTGGACTCTCTCAAGGACCGCACTTTCGACGCCTACTATGATGACGGTATGGAGGCCCTTGCCGTTGTCCTGCCTCCCGACTCTTCCGCCCCCAATGCCATTGCCCATCTTGCCACCCTGACCATGACGCGCTCCGCATGGCTCTCTAACATTGCCGACAACGTCTTCCAAAACCTTACGAGAGACTACCCCAAGCTTGCCTGGACCGTCAAGCAGGATGACGAGAATCTGACCTGGTTTTCCGAGAAGGCTGACGGCAGCATCGCTCGCCAAGGAGAGGTTTTGTTTTGGTACGGAATCGACAAGCCCGAGGAGGTTCGCGAGTTGATGGCCGAATTCATCCAACACGGAAGACAGATGTTCGGCGATATCAATCTCGAGAGTCAGCTACATCGCGCAGCTTCGGCGGCCATGCGGATAAGAGATGGTGCTCAGAAGTTGCAACAGGCCAGAGAGCAGATTGGTCAGCAGGCTCGTGCCTATTCCACCTTCTCCTCCGCCAGATCCAACGCTCGTCGCGCCTTCAGGTATGCCAGCTCCCCGGTTTTTGACGACCATGCATATACACTGAATAATATAGCTAACGATTTGTAGCAGCGTCGGCATGTCTGGCAAGCGCGGATACTCGACTACCACAAACCCCAACCCTCCCCTCGGTATCAAGAACCAGGAGAAGGACTACCCCTCCAAGGTCGCACTGATTGGCGCAAGAGGCTACACCGGTCAGGCTCTGGTAGACCTCCTCAACCGTCACCCCAACATGGATCTCCGCCACGTTTCATCCCGTGAGCTCAAGGGCAAGAAGCTCGCAGGCTACACCAAGCGTGAAATCATCTACGAGAACCTCTCCCCTGACGATGTCCGTCGCATGGCTGACAAGGGCGAGGTTGACTGCTGGGTTATGGCACTCCCCAACGGAGTGTGCAAGCCATACGTTGATGCCATCGAAGAGTCCTCTCACAAGAATTCTGTCATCGTGGACCTCTCCGCCGATTACCGCTTCGATTCATCCTGGACATATGGACTGCCTGAGCTAGTGAAGAGAAGCACGATTGCCGGCGCAACACGTATCTCCAACCCTGGCTGCTACGCTACGGCCGCACAGCTTGCTATCGCTCCCTTGTTGGAACACCTTGCCCCCGCTCCTGCAAACCCTACCATCTTCGGTGTGTCTGGATACTCTGGTGCCGGAACCAAGCCCAGCCCCAAGAACGATGTGGACAACCTGACCAACAACTTGATCCCTTACAGTCTGACTGATCACATCCACGAGCGCGAGATCAGCGCGAGATTGGGCCGGGAGGTCGGCTTTATTCCCCACGTCGCGGTCTGGTTCGCAGGTATCCACCACACCATCTCCATGCCTCTCGCAAACGTCATGGCCTCTCGCGACATCCGACAGATCTACCAGGACCGCTACAACGGCGAGCAGCTGGTCAAGATCACTGGCGAGAGCCCGTCGGTCAAGCAGATTGCCGGCAAGCACGGAGTCGAGATCGGTGGATTTGCCGTGCACAGCAGCGGCAAGCGCGTCGTTGTCAATGCAACCATCGACAACTTGCTCAAGGGTGCCGCTACTCAATGCTTGCAGAACATGAACCTCGCTCTTGGGTACGCAGAGTACGAAGGTATTCCTCTCGAGTAGGTTAAGACGGACGGCGAAAAGGGCCTTTTGTGTCGGACTTGAGGAGTTCAGGAGAAGATATTCCCGCAGGTGTATAGACGGCGTGGATCTGCTTGGTAGAGGGCTGGAGGTCAAACGCACCAAAAACATTTGAAATTTATCGAGGATATCGGGATGTAACGAGCGCGATATGCTGCTCTGCAATAAATGCTTCTGATCGGAAAGACATGTTGTTAATGATTTGTCTGTAGAGTATAAAGGCTATTATGTATAGCTCCAATTTTTCTCTTTCTTGGATTTATAAGCATGTACCATATTACTATCAGTAGAAACATGCGATATGAAGTCATGGTGATTCACGAAAATCTTGCTTGTGGTTCCAAATCGAGTGTTTCCAAGTGTAGGAGAGATGAGGATGCGATCGTGTAGCAATAAAGTACTTGCCCAATCAAGTCAGGGTCCAGAAGCGCGGAGTCGCGTCAACGCCGACGCGTCTGCCTCCAAACCATAACCACTTTCACAAGGAGCACACAGCGAGAGGCAGCCAGATCTAGCGAAAGTTGCTACGAGGAATGTTGAAAAGGCCAGGCATGGCCGGGCACCACAGGAGTCGTCCCGCAGAGGACGACAGCAGTGACGATCTGCTCAGCGCAGATGAAGAGAGGGAAGAGATACCATCTTCGATCCGGCGCAGTAATGGCAAGAGAGCGCGCGTTGAGCGTGCTGCTAGTAGCCCTGCCTTAAGTGTATGTTGATGTAACTACGAGAATACTTGCGAGGCGGATGACTGACTGTGTGATGTATAGACTCCCGAATCACCTCTTTTACCTGACAGTTATCGATCTACCTCCCGGCAACAGAATGGCGCAAATGGGGATGGCATATCATCTTCTGCAGCCTTGAAACATCAACCTGGTTCTATAGTCCGTGTGAAGTTGACGAATTTCGTGACTTACACCTCAGCCGAATTCCATCCTGGACCAAGTCTCAACATGGTCATCGGCCCAAACGGAACTGGAAAGAGCACCTTGGTCTGCGCCATCTGCCTCGGCTTGGGCGCCAACACAGCTGTCCTTGGCCGCGCAAAAGACATTTCGGACTTTGTCAAGCGTGGCACACGCGAGGCTGAGATTGAAATCGAGCTCGCTGCTGATCCCAACGTGCACGATTCGAATCCAGTGATTAGACACAACATCAAGCGCAAAGACAATAAAAGCAGTTGGTTCATCAACGGCAGGAGCACCAACAGGAAGGCGGTGGTCACGCTTTGTCGGCAGTTCTCGATCCAAATCGACAACTTGTGTCAGTTTCTACCTCAGGATCGTGTGGTCGAGTTCGCTGCTCTGTCTTCTACTGAGCTTCTCCGTGAGACCCAGAGGGCAGCCGCTCCGGAGTACATGACACAATGGCACGAGACGCTCAAGAAGATCAGAGCCGAACAGCGCACTTCGTTCGAAGCTCGACACAACAATGCCGAGCAGTTGAAGAACCTTGAAGGCCGTCAGAACTTGCAGCGAGGCGATGTCGAGCGCTTGCGGGAACGTGCCGAGATACAGGAGCGGCTCACAGCTATGAAGCGACTGCGCCCGTTTCCTCGATACAATGCAGCTCGATTCGTCTATACTGAAGCCAAGGATGCGAGGAAGGGTGCAGAGACAACTCTCAGGCTTCTTGAACGCGAGGTCGAACCTGCGCTTCGTGCTGTCAATAACAAGCAGATTTACGTGGACGGAGTGCAAAAGGTCGTGGAGCAACGCAACCGGATCGCCAACAACATGGAAGAAAAGGCTCGGGCTCTGCTTGTCAAACAACAGGAATTGCTCGAGCGAATCACAGACTGCGAGACTAGAGTCGAGGCTGAAAAGAGCGGCTCTAAGAAGGCCAAACAGGAACGCGTCAGACTCGAAGGTCTCATCAGGGACACCAAGCGCCAGATCGAGACTACTAATCCTGGTGAGATTGATTTCACTGTCATCAATGAACAAATCAGGGATTTCCAACGACGCATCCGAGAAAAGGAGGATCTGGCCGACACGGCGAGGTCAAACTACGACCAAAACAATCACCATATTGGGTCGCTGAACCAACGCCTCGAAATGACTACCAGGAACATGGAGGGTCTTCGCTCGAAGGCGGGACAGCTAAACAACAAGCTTCGGACGCTTTCGAGGGACACTGCAACGGCGTGGGACTGGATACAGGAGAACAAGAACCGTTTCTCCGGTCTTGTGTTTGGTCCACCTCTTGTGGCATGCTCCCTGAAAGATCAAAAGTACGCCAATTTCTTAGAGGCATCTGTCGGTCAGGCAGATCTCTTGGCCTTCACTGTGACGAACAATGCCGACTACAATCTCTTGTCGAATGAACTGACGGGCAGGATGGGCTTGGCCGACGTCAACTTACGATCGTGTCAACGGCCCTTGTCAAGCTGGAATCCTCCTATTCCTCGTGAACAGTCACAGGACTTTGGCCTTGCTGGTTATGTGCTGGACCTCATCGAAGGACCCGAAGAGGTGCTCAGCATGCTGTGTGACAACAGAAACATACATTCGATGGGGTATTTCACGAGAGATGTCGACAACGACCAGTACGAAGCACTGTCAAGAAGCCCAATCACATCGTGGATCACGCCATCAGAATCGTATTTCATCACCAGGCGTCGTGAATTCGGCGATCAGGGCATATCGACTCGTTCTGCCCGACTTCGTGAAGCCCGCTTCTTTACCAATGAGGCAATTGACACACGAGAGGAGGAACGACTCAAGAACGAGAAGCTTGAGCTACAGCATGAACTCGAAGAATTTCGTACGAAGAGCGAAGGATATAAATCCGAGCTGGTACGATACACAATCGCCATCAAGGAGCTCAAGGCTCAGCAGTCAATGCTTGCAGAGGAGAAGAGTGCCAAACAGCGTGCCATTAGTGATTACGCCAAGCTTGCCCCCAGACTGCAAACACACCAAGCGAAACTGGAACAGTCGATTGCGGAAGCAACTTCGTATCGAGAGCGTGTGCAACGAATCAAGGACGAGCAGGAGACACTCGTTCTCACTCGAGGCGAGGAATCGCTCAAACTAATGGCCATCGTCATGTCTCTCCAAAAACTGCAAACGGATCTGTTCGATGCGGAAGTGCTGCTCATCGAGGCCAAGTCGGAGTTTGAGGTGATGCAAGCCCGTAACGAGCAAGTACGAGCGCGACTGCAAGTGGCGCATGAGGATGTACGCCGGTTGAAGCGGGGAGAGGACGAGCTGAAAAGAATAGCTCAAGCAGTTCTCAACGAGGTCAACGCATTAATGCAAGGCGAAATGACGGACCTGGAGCAGGAGTTGCAGCAAACAATCGTCAGCGAGCGCAAGTCTCCTGATGAATGGGAAGCCGAAATCGAAGCCACGAGCGCACGACTCGAGATGGTCCACGCAGGCAACCCTCACATCATCCAGGAGTTCGAGAATCGCGCAATGGAAATCGACAGGATCAGGGGTAAGCTCACGAGGCTGGACCAGGAGCTCAGCGAGGTCGAAGGCAAGATCACCGAGATCCGGCAGAGATGGGAGCCGGAGCTGGACGCCTTGGTCGGGCAGATCAGCGAGGCATTCGGCGACAACTTTGCGCGCATGGGATTGGCGGGCGAGGTCCAGGTAGCGAAAGACGACGATTTCGAGAATTGGGCGATCGAGATCAGGGTCAAGTTCCGGTATGCCTCGCACATCCCTTACAACAAGCTACATTATGCTGACTTGTCTTCCCCAGCGAGGACGAACAAATGTCCATTCTCGACTCCCACCGCCAATCAGGCGGCGAACGAGCCGTATCAACCATTTTCTACCTCATGGCCCTGCAGAGCCTAGCGCGCGCCCCCTTCCGCGTAGTCGACGAGATCAACCAGGGCATGGACCCGCGCAACGAACGGTAAGTCTGCTCCTCGCCCATAACATCTTCCATTCCAAAACAGCAGCACTAATAATAATAATAAAAACACAGCATGGTCCACTCGCGAATAGTCGACATCGCCTGCGCGCAAAACACCTCGCAGTACTTTCTGATCACGCCCAAGCTGCTGCCGAACCTCAAGTATCACGCCAGCATGAAGGTGCACTGTATCGCTTCGGGCGAGTACATGCCCGAGGACCACAGACAACTGGACTTCCAGGTGCTGGCCGAGAGGGCGTTGAGGGTTCGTTCTTCGGGTGGCGGCGGCGGGGTCGTTTGAGTGGTCTTTTCTTTCGGGTTCTCTTTGGCTGGCCTCCTCCTCGCTTTGAGGCATCGTCCATGTGTTTTGTTTTCTTCTGATACTGCCTATGAAGGACAACAAATGAGAAGGCTTTTGTGCTGAGAAGTTGATGGAGAATGGCAAGAGTGATTCATGTCTTGCAATGTATTTACTGTAGATATACCCTTTTTGCAATGCAGCGAGACGACTATCCCTTTTCCCACATATCATCCTTTTGGGCTGATTGGCGGTACAACCTCATGAGATGACGAGGCAAGAGTTAGAATTGCTAGTGTTGTATACAGACAGATGGACGAATGTATTTCACGCGCAAAATCTCTGATGGATGCGGAGTATATACTTTTATGACCAAAAAAAGAAGGGTTATTTGTTTCGCTGCTTAGCCTTGCTCCTCGTCGATGCCGCAGGCGGGGCAGTGTCGACAACAATCGAGTCTTGGTCATCATCCTCGCTATCTTCGTCCTTGACGACAGCGACAGGAGCGGAGGAATCCGACGAGTCGTGCTCATCTTGCGCGCCGTCCACCGTCGTCGCCCGCCGCTTCGTTTTCGTGACGCCGTGCTTGTCCCCCTCCTCCGTGACGATCTTCTGGATCATTTCCTTTGCGGGGCTCTCGGATGCGTTGAGTGTCTGGCAGGCCATGCATCTCCAGGGGCCCACGTCGTCGAGTGATTGGGTGCCCGGAGGCGCCTGGCCGTTGACGAGCCTGCAGTTCTTGCAGATGAGCACGATGCGGTTCTTGGGCTGGGTCTCGTCGTCGCCGAGGACGACGTCCAGGATGCGGTCGAACCATCTGGGGCTTGAGGAGGCGTAGTCTTGAGCTGGGCGGAAGGCGGGGGCAGGTGCGGAGAAGGCGTTTGGAGCGAACTCGGCTTGCGGGTCTGAGGGGTGGTCGTTCTCCTGCTGTTGCTGCTGCCGTGATGGCGGCGAAGGTGGAGACGTGTGTGGTGCGGAAGGGAAAGTGGGGGGCGGTACACGTCCGGGAATGTTCGCCGTTGGTGGTGGAGGGATGCCAGTACGTGCCACTCTCGGGGAAGGGGTCGCTTTATTCTGAGCACCACTGGGTTTCCTCTTGAGAGCGGCAGGCTTCGGCGGGCTTCCTCCATACTTTTCCAGTAGTTGCTGGGTGGTGTTGTATTTGGTGGCTTCCTTGAGCTTGGTGATGGCCGCGTCGCGCTCCTTGTGCAGCTGGTTCAGCTGGTTTTGCGACTTGGTGAGTCTGTAATTGTAGGTGGCATCGAGAGCGGTGCGGACGGCATAGATGACCAAGGGGGTGCCCGCTAAGCCGGTATACTCGATCGCGGTCCAGTTCTGCCAGCCAGTGACGAGGGTCAGGATCAGGACAGCGAGTATGTAGGCGAAGCTGGTGTACAGCGTCCATAGGACTCGATATCTCCTTTGCTTCTGCCGGAGTGAATCATTCTTGACGGTTTCCTTGTTGATCTTGGTGGAAAGGGAAGAAAGCAGCTTCTCGAAAGAGGCAGCCGAAGTGTCTTGACCCTGGGATGGATTAGCGGATGATACACATATAGGCATTATGCTTCTCACCTTGAAGGGCCAGAAAGACACCATTATGAAAGCACGCTACACCGCATGGATTGACAAGGATTGATCTTGTGTCTGTTCAGACGCTGGTTTGGATTGCGAAAAGAAAGGAGGGGTGCGAAAGTAAAGGAAAGGTGTCACGAGCACAGAAAGGAAGGTGTTTACCTAGAGACGGCAGGAACGTAAATAGGAAATCTGGAATCTGGAATCTGGAATCTGGATCGTGTAGGGAAGGGTCAAGGATGGGTACCTTACAGTACCTTACAGTAGCTCTGAGGGTTCCTGTACTGTTCAGGTGGCTGCCTGCAATTGGGGTTCGTTCATAAAGTCACAAATGCGAGTGACGTCTGCGTGCACGGAGCATCTCTACCTTACCTCGAGAAATAGTGGGATCGGCATGTCAGTGCCGACCGCCACAGAGCCACAGAGCCACAGGGCGCCAATGCAGCCGTGAAGCTACAAGCACATTATAAAGCCACTCTAGCCACAGCTCAGGGCTCGGGCCCGGACTAGTGAGGGAAGGAGACAGATTCATAGGTAGATTGGCTTAGGGAGTTGCGGAGTCGGGGGTGCTGATACTGATGTTGGTCTTATGTCTTACGCTGGCTACCTTACTAGACCTTAGGCTCCGGTCGTTGGATGTTTGATCCTCAATTTTGGACAACTTGTATCTTTTCTCTAACCCTATAAGCATTTGTACATTACTCGCTCGCAGATTGATCTCTTTCCTTTTCTGGACTCCTCTGTCCTTTGTCTCTTGCCCTTTTATTTGTCAAGCAGCTCCTTTGTCTGCCTGTCTGCCTGCGTGCCTGCGTGCCTGCCTGCCTGCGTGCCTGCTGCGTGCCTGCCTGCTGCGTGCCTGCGTCCCCACATACACGCTATGAAGTCCACCTCCTCGAGACACAGATAGAAAGCCTTTGTGATCGTCTTCCCATTGGGGCCCTCCGGTGAAACCATGTTCCAGGTATGTTGCCGGACTTGATGTGTTATATCAACCTTGCTCTCCGTCGTCTACTTCCTTGGGACTATAACACCTCATGCTGACATTTCTCCTCAGCGTCTCAAGGGCAACCTTGATTCATTCTTGGACACCAAGATTGCAGAAGAACAGGCCAAGCAGAGGCAAAACACTCCATCCCCGGCTAGACGCAACCAGTCCGGCTCGTCGCGTCCTCTTGCTCGCGGTGACTCCAACAGAAGACCCAACAGTCGAGCCCGCACCGTTGACGATGATCGCGGCATCCCACAAAAGGGCCCGGATCCTTCAGAGTTCGAAGTCGACGACGACGACGCCTCTTCCTCCCTCGGCGCTGCAAACGCCGCTCAGTCCATATCTTCTACGCCAAAGCCACCTCCCAAAGATGGTCCGACTCCAGCTCTAGATGCAGAGCAGTCTTCCGAAAGGACAGTGGATGACGAGAAGGCTCCTGCTCCCGAGCCAGAGAATGCGCCGACACCGCCTCCGAAGCAGCCGGCCAGAGAGAGCAAGGCGTCCGAGGGAGATTTGCCTCAAGACGTTCGTCTAAAACTGCGCAAGGCGGAGAAGCTGGAATCAAAGTACCATGATCTGCTCAGATCCTACCGCATCGCCCATTCCCGAGTCACCGCCATCGAGCCCTTCGAGGCTGCCCTTCGCGAAAACACCCCTCTCACCTCTGTCGCCGACCCTGGCGCTCTGGTCGAGTATCTCAACCAGCTGAACCTGCGGAGCGACATGGTCATGGAAGAGCTGAAGAGAGTCACCGGCGACCGAGACTCGATCAAAGTGAAGCTTGACGACGCTGAGAAAAAGACCAAAGAGGCATACGATGAAGCCGCTGGATTGCGCAAGGAGCGAGACGATCTCTTGGCCAAAGACACGATCACTTCCACCCCTTCGACTGTGGCAGAAGCCGCGAAAGAGACCGACGCGGAATCGAACAAGCCCAAGGACGATGACTTCTTTTCCTACGAGACAGAGGCTCCTCGCCTACAGTCGGAGCTCGACGAGAAGTCCCGTTTGATCGACCATCTCAACTCTGAGAATAACTCGCTCAAGTCGCATATCGACCAAGCCAAGGAGAGAGAGCAACAGTCCCGCAAAGAGATGGAAGAAGCTGCCAGCGCAAGAGATACCGCTCGAGAAGAGCAGGCACAGCAAAAGACTGAGCTCGAGAACGCCATCAAGACTCGCGACGCTGCGGGAAAGGACTTCCAAGCACAAAAGGCAGACCTGGAATCAAGATGCAAATCCTCTGAGGATGCCGTCAAGGAACTTATAACTCAACTCGACGCCATCGCAGCCATTTCCGGCTCGGAGAAAGAACCCCTGCCCGCCCGTGTCCGTCTGCTAGAAGAGAAACTCGTCAAGGCCAACACCGATTTGGAATCCGTCAAGGCGCAAGTCGTCGAACTCAACGAGAAAGCAGAGTCCGCAGAGCAAGCTCGCCAGAAACTCGAGCAGGAAAGCAAGAGTGCCGCTGGCCAGGATGTTGAAGCCAAGGAAGCAAGGGATGCGGATAAGAAACGCATCGACACCCTGGATAACCTTGTCAAGACCTTGCGATCGCAGCTAGATGGTGCAGCAAACACACGCAAATCTCTACAGAGTGACCTGGATACCTTGCGCACCGAACTGCAAGGAAGTATGAATGATTGTGAGGAAGCCAAGAAGGCGTCAATAGTGAAAAATGGCGTCGAGCCCGCATCTGACCATACCTTGGCCGCAGCCTCGGGCAAAATGCAGGCAGACCTGCGACAAGTCGAGAGAGAGCGCGACGAAGCTTACAAAATGATCATGAATTGTGGTAGCTGCAAAATCCCTGAACCCAAAGCTGTGCAGGCGCCAGAGAGTACAACCAAGGACCAGCCCGCTGTTCAGGAGCAGCCGACTGCTCCACCAACGTCTGTCAGCGCATCTGCTGCTGCTGCCAAAAAGAAGAACAAGAACAAAAAGAAGAAGAAGCCGGCGGCAGCTGCAGCCTCATCAGCTGACGCTCAAGCCGATAGTGCTCCCGAGCCTTCGCCTGCTACCCCTGACCCTGCTCTTTCTAATGAACGGGATACCGCTGACTCGGATTCCGTTCTTTCTCCAGAGCAGCAATCTGCCATCAAAGCGCACGTGTACAAATCGATCAAAGACTTGGCTCCTGACAACACACCGATTGCGAACGAGGAGTCTTCCGCGGCGATCAAGCAGCTCGAGGACACCGTCAAGCAGAAGGAGTCGCAGATAGCCAAGCTAAAGACCTCAATCGATCAGAAGCAGACGCGGATCGAACAGCTGGCGGACAAATTGAAGGGCGAAGAAGAGCTTCGAGAAGAAATAGAAGGTCTGAAAGACGACTTGATGGAGATTGGCAATCAGCACGTGGCGGCCAAGGACCAACTCAAAGAAATGCGCACAAGAAACGGATCGAGGGACGATGAGCACGCCCAAGAACTAAAATCTCTCAAGGAAAAGTGCAAGGCTTTGCAAGAGAAATGCGATGCTTCCGAGTCGCAGTACAAGGACAAGACTGCCGAGCAGGAGAAGCTTACAGCAGAACTCGAAGCATTGAAAGCGTCGGGTTCGGCATCTCAAGAACTCGAAGAGAAGCTCAAGGCTGTGGAGGCTGAGAAGGAGGCATTGAGCGTGGCCAATGCCGCGCTCGAGAAGGAGCTTGCCGCTCTAAAAGCAACTTCTGTTGAGAAAACCGCGGAATCTGACAAGAAATATAGCACTTTGACTGCTGATTTCGACGAGCTGAAATCCAAGGCAGCATCCTTACAGACCGACTTGGCTGCCGCCAATGAACTGGCACAAACAAGATTCAAGGACCTTACCGCACTCCGAGAGAACCTTAACAAGATCCAGCCAGAGCTCAAGACTCTGCGCTCCGAAGCAAGCCAACTAAAAACAGTCCGCGAGGAACTGAACACTACGACGGCAACGATACGTAAGCTTGAGATGAAAGAAAAGGATCTGCGGTCCGAAATCGCAGTCCACAAATCACAGGCGCAGGAAAAGGACGCTGACATCAGATCCTTGACTGACAAGTTGAAGCAAAGCAATCAGAGCAAGACAGCCCTTGAGAAAACATCTGTCAAGGCACAGAAGGATCTACAGCGTGCCGAGAGCTCACGCAAGGAGATGGAAGAGGCCAACGCAAAGGTTACCAAGGATCTCACAAAGGCACAGGATGATCTTCAACGATCTCGCGAGAGGTTACAAGATCTGGAGAAGCAGGTCAAGCAACTAACGCGTGAGGGCAAGAGCTTGAAGGATGAGCTCGAGCTGACATCCGCAAAGCAATCTAGCTCGCAAAGCTTGATGGACAGTATGCAGGATCAGACTCGGGAGCTTGCGACACAGATGAAAGAAACGAAGGAACGATGCGAAAGTCTCGAGGAGGAGCTCGCAGACGCCCACCGCTTACTCAGCGAAAGGAGTCGTGAGGGCGAAACGATGCGTAGGCTACTCGCCGATGTCGAAGGCCGAGCTGAAGCACGAGTGAAGGAAATGCGTGAGCGACTAGACCTTGCAGTCGAGGAAAGAGATCGTGCGGAGGAGGAAGCCAGCACTGCCGGCCGAAGACGTGCACGAGAACTAGAAGACTTGAAGAACAAGCTGCGTGACGCGGAGAGAAGCCTCAGTCGTGTGCTGGAAGAACGGGAAGGCTTCGAGCGGAAAGAATCGACCTTTCACACACAGAAGGAGCAACTTGAGCGACGGGCCGCACAAGCGCAGGAGGAAGTTACCGAAGTGCGCGTAGCCATGGCACAGCTTCGCGATGCAATGGACGAAGGCGAGCGCCAATCGCGTGACTACGAAAAGGAAAAGTCCGAGCTGCGCAAGGCACTCGAGGATAAGGAGCAGCGACTCGAGAAGCTGCAGAAGTCTTCCAAAGCCATGGCAGAAGAGCTTCGCTCTTGGCAGAGTGGTTCTAGAGGGCCTCGCCAGGGAAGTCTACCATCTGCACGATCTTCAATCGACTCTTCGCGGGTCAGCTCACCCACACCGCGGGCAAGGAACGGAGCAGGGTTCGCAGCAACTGGTGGCCCAGATGCACAATCTAACATCGACTACGTCTACCTGAAGAACGTGCTTCTGCAATTTCTAGAGCAGAAAGACAAGAAGCACCAGCTGCAGCTCGTGCCCGTGCTGGGCATGCTTCTGCATTTCGACAAGTAAGTGATCTTACGTTGCCTTTCTTAAGCGAGCAAGACTGACTTATTGGTGCTACTAGGAAAGATGAACAGAAGTGGGCATCGGTCATTGCGGCGCTCTGATCAGCAGCAATTGTACTGATCCTCAGTCGCGTGGCATGTAACGATTGGGTCACGATGTTTGCTATATCGATTAACCGTTTAGCATTGCGCCAGATGTAGCAGTGAACCGGTGACCCGGGACGCTATGTGGTTGTGGAACCAGTGGTTACGGTCGCATCTATAAGTGGTAGCTCCCAGGATTGGTCGTGTGCATGAGTATAATTAATTCGCAGTATGTTTCGAGTGAAGGACGTTGCACAATAACACTGCACACGTTTGTGGATCTATATGTAGCAAAAAGCAAATGCACTCTGATGACAGCAGTTGATAACAATAGGGAAGAGCAGGGTCCGGTTAGACGACGTGAATCTCTGCTGTCACAACGGCCAGATGTTCACTCGTGCCAACAGCAATATATTAGGTGTACATGGATTAAGCATTCGGTGCAGAGCGTCTTGACTCGATCGTAGATGGTGTCGGCGTCACAGCGAGGTATGACGCACTAAAGAACGCGAGACCTGTTTCGTGCAGTGGTAGGTTTAAGGTAACCTGGAAGGTAGTAAGCTTGCTCGGCTCCATCGAGGACCGTACCTGTCCTGCCTCATTGTATACCGGTGTCAAGTATGATGGGCAGCAGCTGTGATTCAAATTGATCGTGACGCAGGAGTTGTAATCCGGTCAAAGATCTCGGTGGGAACATCATTGCCGATCGACGCCTTTCGAGACAGTTGGCTTCGCGTGACTGAGAATTGATCAAGAAGCGGTCTTTCTAACAGATCATCATTGCGCCAGCCTCTTCGACAAACGACGCTCTGACCCTTGATTATTCTGCCGCGGGGGGACGAGTGACTTGAGCATCAAGAAGAGCAACGCAGCTGTGCTGTGACAGATGAATGTTGCCGCCGTGCTGTTATTCTGCCCTGTTCTGTTGTACAATTTGAATTGTATCGACTGTTCCTTTCGTGACTGTTGTTGCCCTCATCACTCTCCACACTACTCTCTGCAGCCTCGACCTTAATTCTCCCTCGCATTCAAGATTGCTTTGTCGGCAACCCGATCCAATCATCGCCCGCCAGCCATCTCGGGCGCGCTTGACAAGAGGCTTGGGTTCTGCAGTGCGTGCTTGCTTGCGACATATAGCCAGCCAGCGTATCACACCCTGTTCCGTCCAAGATTGTTCTCTCAATCTCGCCCTCACGGCGACACACTATTACACCCAATACTATTATTCCTTTGCCTCTTCTTCGCCACGCCGCCGCCCCCTCTAAATCTGTTATATCCTCCTCTCCCCTCCCCCTCCACCTCTTCATAAACTTCACAAAATGAATGGATCAGACATCAAAAAGGCAGCGATCAACAAGGCCAAGCAGGTAGCCAGCGCTGCATCTTCAAACGGCAGCAACGGCAAGAAGCGAAGAAAGCAAGACCTCAAACCCATAATCACCACCGAGGAACAGAAAGCGCAGCAACAAGCTGCAGGCCAGTACTCGTGAGTTCCCATCTTCCATTTGTCGTCACCGTCAATGTCTTGATTGCCCTTGGATCCCTGAACCCCTCCACACACACACACCCACCCCACATCGAAGGAAGTATGAATTTGCGCTGAGCTGAGCGTCAAATTACGCCCCGAGACTTTGTCTCTATCCCCACCCTCCTCCCCAGTCGCGCCTCCCAAAAGACACGTTGGACAACCTCAACTGAACATTTTATTTTCCTCCTCACAGCTCAGTGACCACATCATCGCCCTTGACACAGCCCAAATCAACATATTCGCAGGAGATGAGTCGGTCGCCGTCATCGTCATCGACCTCTAGCAACGAGGCCACGGAGGCGACAGCAGACGAAGAGGATTCCGAGGATTACTGCAAGGGAGGCTATCACCCTGTTCAGGTCGGCGAACAGTACAACGATGGGAAATACACAGTGATACGCAAATTGGGCTGGGGTCACTTCTCCACTGTCTGGCTATCGCGCGACAATCTCACCGGCAAGCACGTTGCGCTCAAGGTCGTGCGCTCCGCTGCGCATTACACGGAAACGGCCCTCGACGAGATCAAGCTGCTCAACAAGGTGGTGCAAGCCAACATCGACCATCCAGGCCGAAAGCACGTCGTCAGCCTGCTCGATTCCTTCAATCACAAAGGTCCCCATGGCATGCACGTCTGCATGGTCTTCGAGGTCTTGGGCGAGAATCTGCTGGGTCTGATCAAGAAATGGAATCATAGAGGGATACCTATGCCTCTTGTCAAGCAAATCACCAAACAGGTCCTGTTGGGTCTCGACTACTTGCATCGCGAGTGCGGTATCATCCACACTGATCTAAAGCCCGAGAATGTCCTGATCGAGATTGGCGATGTCGAGCAAATCGTCAAGACATACGTTCAAGAAGAGACGAAGCAGAAAGACGACCATCGCAACGGCCGAAGGAGGCGGAGAACCCTCATCACCGGCAGCCAACCTCTACCCAGTCCGCTCAACGCGAGCTTCAGCCAGACGGATCTATACAACTTCACAGGCAGTGCTCAGAGCCTCAACAAGCTCATGCAGGATGGTGCAGGTAACACACCCCCGATCCAAGGCGAGAGTCTCAAGGGTGGCGTTGAAATGAGTGGTGCCAAAGGTACCCTGTCACCAAACTCACTATCAATGCGGGAGTCGCTTGGACTCAAGGATGAAGACGTCCAGAACCAGAAGCAGAGAGAAAAGACCGCGTAAGTGCATTTGAGCTCTTACTTCCACTGCAGCTTTTGTAACTCACAATCAGTCACAGAGACATCCTTGCAAACAACGTTTCTGGAATTGATCTTGGAAACTCGACTTCAGCTTCCGCTGCGAGCACCTCTACCGAGAAGATGGCCGAGGATACCATGTTTGATACGATTTCTGTGAAAATAGCGGATCTGGGTAACGCATGCTGGGTTGGACACCACTTCACAAATGACATTCAGACGCGGCAATACAGATCTCCAGAGGTCATCTTGGGCGCCAAATGGGGTGCTAGCACTGATGTTTGGAGTATGGCGTGTATGGTGCGTATCTGTCTTGATTCACCCGTTCTATGTACAGCTAGACGCTAACTTGGTCCAGGTCTTCGAGCTCATCACCGGCGACTACCTCTTCGACCCACAGTCTGGCACAAAATACGGCAAGGACGACGACCATATCGCACAGATCATCGAACTACTCGGCACCTTCCCCAAATCCCTATGCATCTCAGGTAAATGGTCGCAAGAGATATTCAACCGCAAAGGCGAGCTTCGCAATATCCACCGCCTACGCCACTGGGCCTTGTCTGACGTGCTACGGGAAAAATACCACTTCAGCATCGAAGAAGCCAAGCGGATCGCCGACTTCTTGCTTCCCATGCTTGATCTCTTACCTGCCGAGCGGGCCAACGCCGGTGGCATGGCCAACCATCCGTTCCTAGAGGATACCAAGGGCATGACGAGTATCAAGACAAATGTCGCGGTGGGCAGCAAGGGAGAAGGCATCGAGGGCTGGGCTACAGAGATAAAAAAGGCTCGGTGAGCTTGTTCGGCATTCAGGATGAGGTTGAAATCGACCTTGTCTTCATAATGACTCTTACGCTTGGATGGCTGGACGGAGGCACGATTGAGCAGACTGGGGGGGACGTCGGCACACCGACGACGGGATTTTCTTTTTTCTTGCTTTCGAGACGCCATACAAAGTCTCACGAGCAAGTCTCGATTCGGATGGAAGTAGGAGAAGGTGGTTCAGTCTAGGATTGCTGTAGGGAAAGCATTGCATGTCGTCAATATGCACTATCGTCCGCTTTTCTGCGCTCTCCTGATCCTGATCTCCCTGCCTTTTCCTTTGCCTCTGTCCCTTCTCTGATCCTCCTTTTCTGTTTTTGGCATCTTGAATGGTGTTTTGACAACTATGCTTGGGGACTTTGTTTCGTGGGTCAACAACGGGTGTTTTAAGGTGTACTTTGTTCGCCCTGCCCCTTTTGCTATTTTTCAAATTCCTTGATCTGCTCTGCCTCTGCTATGCTCTGCTACTGGGATTTGGAGAAACAAACAAAGATCGAGAAATATCACGTCAAGTATGCTCCCTCCCTCAAACGAGGGCTTTTTGGTTCCATCTCGGTCGTGTTCCCGCTATATACTCGAGCTGTTTTTCGGACCTTATTCTACTTTCTTGATGCTCTTCGATGAAACACTCGTCCCTTCCTTCCTTGTGGGTCCTTTTCTCGTTCTTGTGTCTCGAATTTGTCCGCTCTGGCTTCTGTGACTTGACAGCTTGACTAAAACGTAAAAGGATTGGGAGGGAGAAGAGGGATAGTGATCGCATCACTACCGAGAAAGTAATTGTATTGTGGTTACCTGCCTAGGGTATACATGATTTGCTCATTCAGGCGAAATAGGGCAAGACACTTTCACTTTGAATCTCATTCTGCATGGCTTGCTATGATATACGAGTCAGTAGATATGACTGATAAGTCATGTGTTTTTTTTTGGTTATGCCTGTATCTACAAAGTCTTGTAAATGCTTGGACATCCGCAGTGGAACTGCTCGCGAGCTATTTGCTATGGCCTATTTCGCTCGTCGACTGCGCGCGCACGGCCGATTGCGTTGAATTGTTTGCTTTGTTATTCTCAATCGTCCCATGAAACCTACCTGCAGACAGAGAGGGGTGCTGTTCATTACGCACCACCAAAGGTAAGAAAAAAATAAAAGTGGATAGATGATGCGTCTCTTCAGGTCCCACAATTGACTGGTAGAAGAGCTTGCGCACGCAACCTACAAGTGTGAAGTGCAATTCTTCACACACATACGAAAGGGGAATCAAATGGGGGTCCGTTTCTTCTGGAACAGTGGGACAAAATATGGGGAGTGTGATATCACTGCTCAATCCGACTAGGTTACGCCGGACTCGGAAGTGAGCTTTGGAAGCCGTATCTCCGACGCTCTGAAAGAAGAAAGAGACAGAGAGCAAGCTCGCATTGCGTATGCACTGCACGCAAAAATCATGATATTGTGGCGAAAAAATGGACAGGGGCTCAGACGAAACGGTCTATTCGCCCGGTCTGTCGGTTGGTTGGATTCATGTGCCGCCAACAACAAAAAGAGGATGGCAGACCGGCCGGCCAGAGGACTGTTGGTTGATTGTACGAAACCTTGGGGCATACCTTATGTTATATTGGGGCTACGGAGGCGAAGTAAGGTACTTTGTACATCGAAATAGAGTATGCGGTGACATACCGTACCTTGCACATCAATCACATCGGAAGTCGAACGAGGCCTTTGATCTGTCAACGTGATGGTTTCATGATTGGATAGAGACAAAAAATATTCATGGGACGATTATTTTTCATTTGTATCTGTCGATGGCTTGGGTTTTCTGGTTCACCCAGTCGTACGGATTTGATGGGTTGTGATCATACTTCTCTGTCGTGACCATCTCGCCATCATCAGGTGGTTGTCGTTCTCGCGGCTGTTGACACAGGGCTACGGAGCGCCCAGACAACGCATCGAGGGCTTTGCGCTTTGCTTTGCATCTCATTGACCTTTTAGATTTCGAGAACAAGCCAAAATCCCGCGCGCCGCCCCCCCAAGATTCAGCGCGAGAAAGATCTGTGAGACGATGGATAAGGTAAGGTGCTCGTACAGTAGCACAAAGTGTGGACCCCTTATTTACCTTACCCAATTTTACTGACCCTCCCATCCCCCCACTCACCCCCTTCGGTATCAATCTACCGCTAGTCCCGTGTCATTCCTGATTGGTCTGTTTGGTCAGGGACCATCATAAAATCGAACCACTTTGAAATCGCGCGCAGGCAATTAAAGTTGTTAACTGGTGAGGGTTTGTGAGCCTGTGCCAGCCCGTCCCTAGATTATATCTTTGTTCCCTCTCTCTCCAGTGGTCCTAGAGATTTTCAAGTCCCGTATACATCTTACCAATTCTCTAAGGACATTGTTAGAGGCTTGGGTCAGCAAAGATGGATTTCATGTAAGTGGCTTGCTTTTCCTGTTGTTTTGTCCTCGGATCTGGGATTTGTGTTATGGTTACTACATGCAAAAGTCGTGCCGCTGATTCAACAATTTCCCTCTGTAGACAATCAGTCAATACGACGACATTACTGTCGCATGCCTTACCACATACAACGGATACCTACTGGAACCACCTCGAGCAGATTTCACAATACAATGTGCACCTCAATTACTTGGAGCGCATGTGGGCTGCATGGTACGCGTACATGGGCAATGATGTCCTCGCCACCGGCATCATGTCGTTTCTGATGCACGAACTCATCTACTTCGGCCGCTCTCTCCCATGGATCATTATCGACTGTATTCCTGCATTCAACAAGTACAAGCTTCAGGCCGTGAGATGCCACCTTGTCGAATTCGCCACAACGTCGCGCTGACACTGTATGCAGAACAAGATCCCTACTGCAGCAGAGCAATGGCAATGCGCCAAGCTCGTTCTGATCAGTCATTTCACCGTAGAACTGCCTCAGATCTGGTACGGCTCTCGTTTGCATTGCATTGACAGGACTCGGGAATTGACAATCGAATAGGCTCTTCCACCCAATGGCTCAATACTTCGGCATGGGCACCAGCGTCCCCTTCCCTCCTCTTTACAAGATGGCCTACCAGATCGCAATCTTCTTCGTCCTCGAGGACGCCTGGCACTACTGGTCCCACCGCGCCATGCACTGGGGACCTCTGTACAAGGGCATTCACAAGATCCACCACCAGTACTCGGCACCTTTCGGTCTCGCTGCCGAATACGCGTCTCCAATCGAAGTCATGGTCCTCGGATTCGGGACTGTCGGCGTGCCCATTGTCTGGTGTGCGTTTACCAAGGACCTGCACATCCTGACCATGTACGTGTGGATCGTCCTTCGTCTTTTCCAGGCCATCGATGCGCACTCTGGCTACGAGTTCCCATGGAGCTTGCACCATTTCCTTCCTTTCTGGGCTGGAGCCGAGCACCACGACGTGCACCACGAGCGCTTCATCGGCAACTACGCAAGTTCCTTCAGATGGTGGGACTTTGTCCTTGACACAGAGGCTGGACCCGAGGCCGCAAAGAGAAGAAGAGAGAAGAAGCTCGCAGAGGCCAGGAAGGCTCAGTAAACACGGAGACATCAGAAGACGTACCTGCAATCTGTGGTCATGCACGTGTCGACCAACTTATACTATAATATCGAATGTATCATGAACCGGCTAAGCGGACTCTTTCATCTTCGGCAGCGTCAGGTGGAGAATGGAACCAAGCACCTTCGTTTCTGGAACACCAGCATCATGCATTGGGCGGCGTAGAATGGGAGCAAAGTGGTTTTCTTGAGCTCTATTGTTCTTGTATCGGAGAGACAGGCATTTTGGCCGCATCTTCCCACAACTGACGGAACAGTACTCTGCAGTGGAACATATTAATTTCTACAGGATGAGTTGTTTACTTTACCCTACGTTGAACATCGGAGATATTGAATAAAGACTGTTATAACCAATCATCATTTTCTTGAGCAAGTCGAGTGGTTGATGCTGACCGAGGGCATGCTACTTAGCTAGCAATGTACCTTACAGTAGTGGGCATTGCGCACCGGCAGGTCGCCACGCTTCGAAAGCCGAAATGCATCGCATACTGAGCCAGCACGCTTGAGAACCGACGGGAAAGCACAACTCGTGAAAGCAGAACCCGACCTTTTTGCATGTAATATCCTATTCAACTAGACGAAGATACTCAAGCATAAATACCATGGAAGCTACCTACCGGAGAGCATCTCGATGCACTGCAAAGAGGTGAGGTTGCAGAGCCCAAAGGTGACATCATCTTGCAGAGAACCGGGCACATGCGAGTCACCGACGCGGTTCTCGTCACGCGTGTGAGTGAACGGTTACTCTCACCCTACCTTACCCTACCCTGCCTTAGTCGAGGCTATATCGTTTCCAGCCTTTTCCATATCTGGCTTTTGCATCTGTGACCTTGTGCTCCTCGCTATGCTCTTTTACCGCATTGCCTGAGATGCGTTAACGTCACCCTGTGCTATGCATGACTGAGCTTGCGATAAATGATATATTCTTTTGCTTTGCTGATACTGAGTATTCTACCATCCCCTTTCTCCGTAGAGGAGCTTGAGATCTAAGGTCATCATGTCTTTTGTAGTAGAGTGCGTATTACCTTGATTCTGTTCCCTCTCATTTGATCTTTTTATGGGAGAAAGAGAGGGGAAAGATACTGTCCATTTCATAAGCGCCCAGACTGACATGTCGGCGACAACAGCCAGATCCGCCGCGTGGATGGCCAACTCGACCGTCTACAACTCTCTTCGGCAGGTGCATTGGGTGCGCAAACCTCTTCGGCTGAACATCCTCCTGCGCCATCTCCACACATCCTTCACCTCCAGTCACTAGTCAAGTCACTGTCGACAAACCCCTCGGCGCGCAACCCCCTACTCTCCAGCTCGCAGATTCGCAATTATCTTTCTGCAGCTGGACTGGACTCGAACTCTGCCTCGGCGGCTACGACAGAACAAGATGAAGACTCGGAAGATCGGCAACAGCCACAGGACGAGTATGAGCAGGAGCTGCAGTGGTTAGTGGTGTCCAAAGCTACAGTGCAAGTGTACGGCTTGGTGCTCTCTCGACTATTGGATGAGACTGTCGCGCTGGCAGACGATGTTTGGTATTGGGATGAGATTCTCAACAAACAATACTACACTGCTTTGTACAGTATACAAGTGTCGCCCTTCAAATTCATGGAGTGGGGCAGCAATGTTTGGACGGACGTGCAGCAAAGAGCCAGAAACAATCGCTTCAACATGAGCGAGGCTGGAGCCAATGCGCAGCAGAGCGTCACCGACCAGTGGCGTCAGTTCTACGGCCTCGTCAAGGAAGTTGTCCGGGACAGGAGTATCTATGAGATGAAGAAGCGCGTCGTGAGCCCTGTACAGAGGATCAGAAGTGAGGTCCGACAAAAGCAGGCAAACCTCAAAAAGTGCAGGCTCAGGGGAGCGAACGCCTTGGGTATACTGCTCGGAGAAGGACTGATGAACGAGAGTGTACACGGTGAGGGTCTCTCGACACCCGATGAAAAGACCAGTGGCCGTGATAAATGGAAAGCCAGTGTCGCGAGGAACGTAGCGATAATGGATGCTGTGCTTGCGAAAGTCAACGAAAAGGATCTCTCCGTGGATAAGTTCGACGCGGCCATCGCCGAGGAGACGGACGAGGATCCACTCTACGAGATTGACATCTACGGTGAGGGAACAGGTGCTACTGGTGTTCAGGCCTCCGCAATCGCAGATAGGCTGATGAGGCTTCTCGACTCGCGCATTCCCGAATACACACGAGGCTCAAAAGCCGCCGTCACGGAGCACGGCAGACCTTCGAAACTGATCAGATACTGGTTCCCCATCACACTTGGCATCCTCTCATCTAGTACTGTCCTCCGCATCGTGGTCAACCGTCGAGCTGAAATCATCACTTGGATCCAGGAACTTGGACACACCATGCTTGACTTTTGGACAAACTGGGTCGTCGAGCCGACACGCAATCTTATCAAGACCATCCGCCATGACGAGGGCAGCGAAGTCTCCATCATGTCGAAGCGCTCGCTTGAGGGCGATCGCGCAAGTCTCGAACGGATGGTCGTTGATTTCGCTGTTGACAACCCCGGAAACGCGACAGACACGGGCAACCCACTCACGGAGGCGGAAATCGCAGACATCAGAGCCAAGATCCGCGAAGGAGATCTCACACCTGTTTTGAAAGCATACGAGAAAGACCTTGCCAGTCCGTTCATGGGAACGGTGCGCGGCAACCTGATCCGTGCCCTGCTAATACAAATTCAGAAGACAAAGGTGGATGTCGAAGTAGCCATCGGAGGCATCGATGCTTTACTGAAGAGCCAAGAGCTCGTGTTTGGCTTGGTCGGTCTCACGCCTGGAGTAATTGTCTGCATCGGTTTGACACGCTGGCTACAATCAAGCTTCAGTTCACGAAAGGGAATTGACCAAGCGAGGAAGCAAGGTCAAATGACGAGACAACTCCGCAACATCGACCGCGTCCTGACAAACAGCACTCCTACGGACTTCGGAGAGCTATACTACAAGGATCATGGCCTGCTCCTGTGTGAGGTGCATGTGCTCAGACAAGAAGCCAGGAGAGTCATGCCAGGACAAGTCTTCAGGGAATTTGTCGAAGATATTGAGGAGTTGGTCGATGTGAGGACGGGAGTGAAGAAGCAGATGAAGGTGGTGCACAGGATCCGCTGGGCATACAAGAGATACTTCTAGGCGGTATCATGTGTGAAGGGTAACTGGATTCTCCAGTAGGATGGCGCATGAAGAATATGACCAAAGACTACAGACGCTTCACATCTACGCAGTGAGCGTACTAGCCATGTCAATCAAAATTAACGAATGGTGTTTCTGCCTCGAATATCTGTATTCCCACCCCGTGATGGCGCAGGGTAACCTTGCCCGAGGTTGAGTACATTTTCTAAGTTGAAAGGCGTTATGTTTGACGCAATGACTCTGATATGCTAAGGTATGGCATGTGACGGATGACGGAGTCGAGTGAAGGTACCTTACTCGAGCGGATACAAGGCTTGGCGGCTTGTAGGCGGTGGATGACGGATTCACTTCCTCTTCTTTGTGCTCGAGCTCCTGCCACGACCGCCATTTCATCAGATCCTCTGCAATCAGGCATCCATTATCTCTACACTTGTTGCTTGCAAAAGGCGCCGTTTATGCCCTTTCTTCCTTCTCTTGATTACCAAGCTCCCCGATTGATTGCATTAAAACAAGCACCGAGTCTTCTTTGAACAAGAAACATAATATCATAATAATTTACCCTAACTTATCCTTACTTTACCTTACCTCCGTACCTTGGCACCATCCCGCGCTGGTACGAGTAGGTAGACTTTGGTGTGCCACTGTTTCAATCAACGTCTCCACAACCCTTAACCCAAGCGTGCCAACTTGACCCCCGCGCCTTACTACGAGTACAATACTGCTAACTGCACTTTCCTGGCTCCGAGAACAAAGAAACATCTACTCGTGCCCGCTGTTTGTTTATTGAACGCACACATTAATCAATTAATCCTGATCCTGCTGAGCCTTTTCTTGACACTACCGCCTTCGTCATGGCGGGAACTCGTAATTATGACTTCCTGGTGAGTTTACCTTACCGCCTATCACCAGTGCTGCTGCCTCGATCGTTGTCGCTGCTGTTTCAATCCGAATCACTATCTATCGTTTTCTCCTCTCTCCTGGCCTCTTGATGCTGTTTCTTGGTTTCTATCGTCGCATACTATCGCTGAGCCATTGGACTTTAATCACCAGCAATACTATCATGTGCTTGGCTACATCTAGAGACGCCGTGAACAGGAAACACAAGCTCCTCTTGCTGACATAATGCCCACAATGTAGATCAAGCTGCTCCTCATAGGCGACAGTGGTGTGGGCAAGTCCTGCTGCTTGCTACGCTTTAGCGAAGACTCCTTCACTCCTTCTTTCATCACCACCATCGGCATTGATTTCAAGATTCGCACGATAGAGCTAGATGGCAAGCGTGTCAAGCTACAGATATGGGATACCGCCGGTCAGGAGCGTTTCCGCACAATCACCACCGCTTACTACAGAGGCGCCATGGGTATCTTGTTGGTCTATGACGTTACTGACGAGAAGAGCTTCAACAGTGCGTACATTTCTTTTATCTCACCGAGTTTTGTTGAGCTTGTATACCGGACACGGATACAGCCAACTGGATTTGCACTATACGTTAAGCACCTTCTACTGACACATCACCCGTCACGTTATAGACATCCGCACCTGGTTTTCAAACGTAGAGCAACATGCAACCGAAGGTGTCAACAAGATCCTTATCGGCAACAAGTGCGATTGGGAGGAGAAGCGCGCTGTCAGCACCGCTCAGGGCCAAGCCCTCGCAGATGAACTCGGCATTCCTTTCATGGAGGTTTCGGCAAAATCTAACATCAATGTCGAAAAGGCCTTTTTCTCTCTCGCCAGCGACATCAAGAAGCGTATCGTCGACTCGACGCAGCAGGCTGGTGGTAGCGGCGCAGGTGGTCACTCTGGCGTCGACGTCGGGGCCGGCCAGAATGCTGCTGGCGGCATGGGCAAGAACTGCTGTTAAAGATGTGAAAGGAAAAGAGTGAGAGAAGAACGTCGCTTACCCTCCACGAAAGCTTCAGGCCGTCGATTATGCGAAAGATGAGATGACTATGGGAAACGAAGACTGCTGCAATGGTGTAATTCTCTAGGGACATCGGATCATGTATGTTTGGTGAGCCCCAAGGTGTTGTTCCGCTTGCAGGGACGTCCAGAAGCAGCCGTGCAATGAAGCGAGCAGGATGCAGTCGTGGAACGGAGTGCCATGAGACTGATGGGGTGCTCTCGTGTTTTTGATTTATTCCCCCCCTTTTTCGCTTTTCGACCTGTGACGTTGTTCTTTATAATGGCGTAAAGAAACCGGAGTTTTTGAAGGCGTTTTTTCTTGCTGTTTGCTTTTCTTGCGTATATAGAGGAAACAAGGGGAGAGGGGGGGAGGACGAGGGAGATTGAGGTCTGTGAGAGTATGAAGAATAAAAGATGGGGAGGGAAGGCACAAGTAAGAAGACTGCGTTGTCTCACTACTACTAGTCCCTTTTCTTCTTTCCCAATCTCGCACCACCCTCTTTTTCTCTCTAGTCGTCTACCAAGTCTTCATCTTGTTCTACTACCCTTTGTTCTTTTCTACCTCGCCGGTTTTGTCGATATATCTGATCATGTACAAGTGGTACTATTGCTTTGCCTACCTCCCTACCTAGCTTCCAACCGATGGTTTCGAACAGATGCATGATAGTCCGTGAGCCACAAGTCTCTGTGATCTCTAGATCTACCCTTTCTCAAAATCTCTGATTTGTTCTTTTTGCTTTCCTTACGTCTTGTCGGCTTGTACTGCTGAGGTACGAGGAGTTCCATCGCTAATTACAAGAGTTGTGTCGCTGACATAAGACTCGCATCAATCAATAATACAAGAACCTCGAAGGGTCTCGAGAAGAGACAAGTAGGTGGAGACTCGAGAACGCAAGCTTCCTAGGACATTGAGACTTGAGACTGGAATCTAGAGGATTTCGATGGCGGCGGCGTGGCAGGGAGAATCGTGGTCATGACCCTGTCCTTGTCCTTTGTTTTCATGACTTTCGTCGAGGGAACGTACCGGTACCGCTATCTTCGTCTCCTCTTCTCGCCTGACAAACTTCTTCATTGACAACATTGATGATCACATGCGTGCATGTGTACCCTCGGATATATATACGTTCATCAACGACGTTCTTTTTCGCATCTACCTAGCCCCGGGCTCGGGCGATACGTTGATGTACTACTAGTACTATCATGTTCATGTGATTTAATCGATCAATTGACGGATCTGTCACGAGTCGCTCGCGTTCAATCGAGGTGGCATACCGAGGCTGTACTTCACATTGATATACTATTTCGGATGCCTATGTCTGTTGGACATGATGTCTATGATTACGAGAGGAAGATTTGAGACAAGACATGGTGTTTACAGGCGACGAGGAGCGCAGTATGACATGTTGGCCCATATGGCACAAGAGGATGATCAAGGACAGATGCATAGTCCGAGAACAACGACAGGAAAAAGGTTGGATTAATGTGTTATCGTCATGGGGAAAAAAAAGGTAATATGTAACAATGGGAGTTTGAAAAAAAAAAGAATGAGAAGATAAGAAAAAGGTATCAATGAATCAAACCGGGAACCCCTTCCACATCCATCTAAAGTGTGCATTCCAGGTTGCTGTTCATCTCTCTGACATTTGTTCATCTCGAACAGTGGTCTGCTTTGCTCCTGGATCGCGGCATTACTAACGACACCTCCGATCGGCGCTTGGATATCGACTTTGTTCAGGAAAACGTCCATACGATAGAGACAGACAATTCGGTACAAGTCTAGTCTTCCTTGAGTCGTTGGCCTCAAGAGGGTCTCTGAAACGAAGAACTCGAAATGAACACAGCCATGTAAAGGAGTCGTGTTGACAGAAGAAAGAAAAAACATCGACCGTTGTGGTTGACTTATGAAAATCAAGTCTTCGAAGGACTTCCGCTCACGCTTCCCGAACCTGAGCCTTTACCGGTCAGTCCAGCGAGCCTATTAACGAGGGCCACGAGCACTCCGCCTGCTGTAGTCGTTGGAAAAACACGCAACACATTAGTCTTCCTGTTTGCAAACACATCCAGAGAGAAAGAAAAAGGAGGCGTGTGAAGAGAAATTAACGAGATAAAGAGACAGATGGGTTGTGTATGATGTGCTCGTTGCATGGTGGACATTGTTGTGATGAACAATCATTTCAAGAAGAAGCCTCAGCTGCTACAGCAAAGAATGGGGAAAGAACCAGTCCCGTTAATCATTACTGTATGCATGCAGTGCGGCCAGGAGTCGTAGCTCACCTGCTGAAGTCTTGCTACCTTCGGCTTCTTCCAGACGTGGTCGCTTGTTGCGAGGTGGTTGATCACCTGGATCAGAAGACAGTCGAGACTCGGTTTCCACTTTGGTAGAGGGGCTGCCAATAGTCGGAGAGTCGTGAGCAGGGATTTCGTTTTCGAGTCGATCTGCCAAGGCGGCGGCAGCACGGAGCTGATCGATTGCGCCAGGTAGAGGAGCAGGATCTGAAGGAGCCTTGGAATATATATAGATCCCACTAGGGGTGGGTGTTGATTGCTGGTATTGCGGCTGTTGTTGTTGTTGTTGTTGTTGAGCAAGCCCCGGGTGGCCTTCATGTTCTTGATATTGTTGCTGGCTACTTCGCATGTCTGGGTGGTAACGATCCTCCTCCGCATTAGGCTGTGCTAAGAATCTAGCCTGCTGATCTCCACTGGCAGTACCTCCTGGAGGCAGAGACGATGAAGTTGCATCGTAAGCCAGCGAATCGGCCGGGCCAGCCCTCTGCATCTGAGGAGATGGCGGTACGGGAATCTTGGCCTCTAACAATTTCTCTCGCAGTTCAGCAACGTATGCACGCAGCGCACTGTTCTCAGCTTGTAGAGTCTTGAATTGCTCGTCGGTAGACCTGAACTTTTGCACTTCCTCCTCAAGCTTTTGTATGTATTCCTCCTTTCGCTGACGGAAAGCGCGCTGCAAGGGGTGATTAGTCCAGCAAAGAGGAGGACATCGAACACAAGGCGACAAACCTGAGCAGCTCTGTTCTGAGCCGCGCGCTTGGTGGTAGAGAGTTCGCGCTGAGCCTTGCTCGCAGCCTTGTTGGCGGCGGGCGAGTTGTCATGATGTTGCATGATGCCGTTGCTTGGAGGCATCGTGTACGACTCGACGTGCTGACCAGCTATGGACGGATCAAGATGTTGTCGCTGCTGCTGTTGTTGTTGTTGTTGTTGTTGGTGGTGCAATGGTGGCGGTGGCGGCGGCGAGTGTTGCTGTTGCTGTTGCTGTTGCTGTTGCTGTTGCTGATGTGCCGATGGCGGAGGGTAATGATGCTCTGCAGGCTGGGATCCTGTAGGCGCGGTTGGACCATGTTGCGCAGCGATCAGTTGGTCGCGTAGGCCTGTTGCAATTTTCAGTATGCGCGCATTTGCAATGGTCACAGGACAACAGAAGGACGCAACGCCATATATTGGATGAAGAAAGGCTGAATGTCAACAGAACCGACACGCGAAGTCAAGTATGACAGATGTGGGAAAGAAGGAGAAGCAGGAGTCTCTAAAAGCAGACAAGTCATGCGCCGAGAAGACATACTCATTTCGAAATCATGATTGTCCTACATGTCCATGTCAGCAACCGCTTCAATGATCAGGAGAGAAGGCAGCGTGGCGTGCGTTTGGAACGGCATCTTATCAGGCACTTACCTGGGCAGATGACTGCATGATGTCTATCCTTCCCAAGAGGCTAGATGCAAGCGCGTCCGGACAAGCTCGAGGCTGACTACGGTGTCTGTCGCTCTATGTACAGTATACTCGCGAAACAAATGTTTGTGAGCGACAGCCACGGCTGTTTGAAACTCCCTGTGTCAGTCACAGACGATTTACTGATGATGATGATGGAAATGGGCAGGTACTGTATTTGCCCGACTGCGCGCCAGTCAGCTCATGCGACAAACCAACTTGCGCCATATCATCTCCGACAACCTCGCTCTTTCGCAGTCTGCTATGCTACTCGATCTAGGGCGATGACTTACTTGAACTCCGGTATGGGGAATGGGAGGCGGCTTGCTGATGTAATCGAGGTGGGAGATGGGTGAGTCAGCGTGCCTCTGCCTACTAGTAGTAGTGGTACAATACGTGAGAGCGGGAGATCCGACCTCTTTGCTTCGTGCGGGGGAACGCGTTTGCGAGCTGCATGTAACTTTGTACCTCGCAGTAAAGGCAACTTACCCCATACCGCTCGATGGATCATCACTATTGGATCCGGTCATATTTCTCTACTGTTTCATTCAGGTAATCGCTGATCCTGGAGGAATTCGGTAGATGAGGAGGATGAAGGGGAGGAGGAAGAGGAGAAAAGGGGGGTAGAAAAGAGGAGATAGAGTCTAAAGGGACGTCATTGCTATCAGAAAGACATATATTCAATTTCCCCGATAATCAACCCTGCGTGGGCCCTTTGCTTAACGGTGGCCTGCATGTCGCTGCCATGTTGCCTGTGCGCCTGACCCAAATGCAGCATTATAGTCGTTAATCTTCGTGATCTATAGCTGATCTGGTCCAACCAGCTGGGTGAGCAGCCTAACTCATCTTGCCCATTTCAACATCTCCGACATCATCCCAGTCATCCCAGTCACCCGTGCTCAGTTTTCGACTGATCAGCACACCGACGCTTGTCAGTCCTACCGCGACGAGGAACCAGCTCTCAAACCAGCCCTCGACGAACCTACGCTCGAGTGGAGTGCCGAGAGCCTCTGTGATGACATTGCTGGCCGCACTGGGCAGATTGCTACGGAGCAACAGGGCCTGACTTATAACAAATGCCCCGGCGATCTGAGAAATGATCAAAGGCAACGAAGTCTGCGTACGCTGAACGAAGCTGGGGAAGAAATGCGAGAAGAGGCGAAAGGTCTGCAGTACTGCATTAAAAGATGCAAGTAGCATCACTCCGGAGAGAAGAAAGGAAAATTGTCGAGACCATGCCTCGCGGTCTAGGGTTGGATCATAGTGGGTGGTCAAGAGTGCCAGGATGTTGTTGATCGGGTCGCTGGTCGCAAACGTAGTGTCTGGCTGCCACCATCTCCGTAGCGAAGAGAGCGAAGTCGCTGCAATACGGTACAGACAATACAGTGAGAAGACGAAGTTGCACGCATTGAGCAGTCGACCCGTGCTCGTGTGCGATCGCTTCTGCGCAGTGTACCGACTCCGCAGAGTGGCCAGTGAGCTGGAAATCGTCATGGACATGGTTTCGAGGCCCGCAATCTCCATTTCCAATATGCGCTGTTCATTTGTGTCCGCATTGCCCCCAAAGGAGCCCATCATGCGATTCATGAAACCCTTGTCCTGTGGCGCTTCTGACATCTTGCGCTGAAGTGCGCGCAGTCGGCTTTCTTTCGTGGCAAGCATCTCTTGTGTCGCCGTCAGGCCGCTTTCCTTGCGTGATAGATCCGTCTCGCGCACAGGACGTTGCCGAACTCCAAATGTCTGCCATATCGACGATACAGCGGCAAAGCCGGCCAACGAGGCCATGAGTGAAATTCCAATTATGCCGATGCGACCGAGACATGCTTCCGTGAAACCATGCTCGTGCGACTGATTACCCTTGTGCTCGCGCAATGTCGAAGGAAGTACCGAGGTATGCGGCATATACCAAAAAGCTAGGAGCCAGAGACCGAGAAGGACAGCCTCAAACATATAGCGCAGGGTCGGATGCTCCTTGCGCGACGAGGCATAACCTGCCGCAGTCGAGTTCTTCAGTGGTGCCGAGATCCACGAATGTATCGCCAACGCTGGGATAATGATGACGATCAGGACCAGCAGCGACAGAAGAGTAAGTCTGAGAGCTAAGCCTCGTGCTGCAGGGTTCAGCAGATTGGAAATCTCGCAGAGAATCAGTTCGACGAGAACTGCCGAGAGAGCGATGGTTGTTGAAAAAGTGAAGGCGACAATGCGCTTGAAGGAGGCATCGCGACCAATACTGATGCTATATGCGCTGCCGGACTTTGTGTTATCCTTGGAGTACAGGGCGTTCAGCCCCTCCTTGCCAGAAGACGTAAGTAGAGGAAAGAGCTTTTGCCAGACCAGGCTTGCAACACCGAGGAAGGTCAACGCGAATGGAATCGAGGAAAAGGCAATCGTCGACGGCGGGAAATCAGCGAGCCGTCGCTGTAGATAGGCAGGACTGCAGGCAGCATCGTCGCAGGCCATGTCCAAGATGTGCTTGTGGTTCGGTATTGCTAGTCGACCGCTAAGTTGTGGGATCGATGTGAGAATGAGGGTTTTAGGGCCATGAGAGAAGACGGTGGAGTCAAAGCAAGGGTCGACAACGGTTCGATATGATAGCGACCCATGAGCTCCGAATTGAGGTACAGTTCCGTACTTGTACCTTCCTTATGAAGCGGTTAATTGTAGGTCTCAGAACGCGTATCCGCAGCGATTGCTGATTCCCGCCACAGGGTTCCGCCAAGCCCCACGGTTTCCCGCTGCGGGATCTCCACATAGCTTCCGTCGATCAATTTTGGCAAGTGACGTGAGATGACCTCGCGGCATGGTTTAAGCTTTCCAATGCCTGGCGTGGACTGTGACAGTTGCTATTAATATGGCCGCACCATTAGGCAGACAGCAGCGGCGAAAGTGTTGTGATACACTGGTAATACTGTGTAATAGCTCCAGCTCAAGGAGAGTGACAAAATGGAGTAAAGATGCTTTCGTTGATTGTTCACGCTCGAGGAACATAAGGTAACACAAGGGAGCTGAGCTTGCTAATGGGTATGAGAATATCCGAGATCGAGCCAAGTGTAATCATCATCCAACACATTAAGGAATCGGATACCCCCCAGCTAGCTTTCTGCCCTTGCTGTCAGTGGTCCGTCTGTTCACCTTCTTGTTTGTGTCGTCAGGACCACCCAGAGCATCGAGTAGAGCCAATGCGCCTGCACCTCCGCCACCGTTTGGAGCTTGGGATCTCCTCTTGTTCTCCTTGCTTTCTTTTGCCTCCCGTTCTCTCTCCCTCTCTTCCTCTTCAGCCTTGAGCGCTCTCTCTCGAGCCTCTCGCAATGACTTCTCCTGGGCTGCGACATGTGCCGAGACCGCACTCTCGTCTGCAGAGTCGCTGGAATCATCCGAATCACTCAGGGCGGGCGAGTCTAGGCCGCGCAGCTCAGGACTCTTCATCAGGTGGCTCCTCGGGCTACGCAGTGCCTCGGGGCTGTCACTACGATAACTTCCAAAACTGCTGCTTCGGCCAGTGAAGTCAGATTTGGCCGACGTCACTCTCGAGAGCGGCACTCCCTCGGACGTTGTCGACTGCCTGTAGCCCACGGCTTCGGCGACCTTTCGAGCTTCCTCCTCAGCTTCTATCTGCTTGAGTTCGGCCAAAGTGCCCAAGCCATCGCCAGGTATGGTGCTAAGTCTGTTGCTGTGGTCAAGGATGTGGCCACCATCACCCGCACGGAGATCGTCGCTCTTATCGAGGATATCCCGGTAGGCTCGTCTGCTCGGGTCAAGCAGTCTCTTCTTCTTCTTGCTCTCTCTCTTAGCAGAGGGCCGAACGACAATCACGGGCACAGGTGAGTGTTGGAGACAATACTTGGACACGGAGCCAGGCAACAAGCCTGTGAAACCTCCCAGAGATCGGCCCCGAGTGCCGACCACTAGGATCGCGGGTTCGTAGAGTCGGATCTGAAGCCATGTTAGCAAGTGATGCTGTAAAGAAGACCAAGAGACATACCATGTGCTGAATAGTGTCGGGGACTTTTCCTATAGAGAACTCGAGCACCAGATTGATAGCTCTGTCTTCGACGTTTTTCTCTTGGATCCTTGTGATCATCTTGTTCGCCTCGGCTCGGTAGGCTCGCTCCCTGCCTTCTCTGCCACCAGAACCTCCACCAGCCCACTTGAGTGCTTCTTTGCTGTCCTTTTCCACCACACGTAAGCACACGACCTCGTCGCCGTCATCGACCAATTCATCGATCAGCCATTCGAGGGCGGTGTCCGAGTAGTCGTTCGCATCGGTACCACAGAGGAAAGTGCGCGATCTCTTGGTATACTCGTAGTCTCTGTGCTTGCGGTTCAATGTGAGCGAGAAGTCTGACGCATCTCTGTTGTCGAAAGTATCAAACGACACGCGATGCTTGAATTGCCTGCATGAGAGGTTCGTTGTAAGCGGATGCTGGAGGACATTGCAAGAGTGGAGATGAAACATACTCGGGTGGAGGAGGACTGCTCATGCGTCTGCGACTGCCGTCTCTACCGACATTTCGACTACGGCTCCTACTGTGGGCGGCGGCCGGCCCACGCAGATGAGGCAGGAACTGCACGGAGCCGGAGCCCTTGCGTGCGCGGTTGACATTCTCGTCGGAGCCCTTCTCACTGGTCAGAGATGGCCGGTGGGGCTCGACAAAGGCCAGCGAGGTCTGCGAAGGGATGTTCTGGGTGGTGATGTTGGAGCGTCCGTTGGCGCCATCACTGCCATTCAGCGCGGGCGAAGGGCCGGATGTGGGGGAATATGATGGGGAAGGGACGGCGACAGTAGCGGCGGCAGCAGTAGGAGTATTCGGAGCGGAATCCATGACTGTTCGAGTCGCACAGTCCGTCCAGGTTCATAAAAACCACCTTACCCAGGGCGTGATCTCGGGGTATTTATCGATCGGTGCTCAGCAGGTGGTGCTGCGAGCTACCTTACTCCGCAGTAATGACTCAAGTTCGGCAATGCGGTCGGAAGAGCCCGGGATTTGGGGACAGGGTATCGCACAAAAGTCGAGGGGTCTGGCTAAGGTATATGTGTCGATCCAGCAGCGACAGATGGCACTTTCACTTATATGGGGGGGAAAGCAGTGCAATTGGAATAAAAAGAAAGATGAGGCTGTGCTGTGCGAGCGAGTGAAACGTCAAGCGTCGAGACGTCAAGTGCAGAGCACAAAGTATCTCAGTAGGACCAATGGGCACAGACCGCACACGTGGGATATGGAACTCTAATTTTCCACACAGCTGCTGCCAATATGCTGCCCATAAGGTATGCTGCCCATACCTTGTGGAATGATCCCCCAAACCGTAACCTTGTCATTTGCCCCTATAATTCACAGTATCATACCTTACCTTGCAAGACGATACAGTACGTCATGAGCCAAGCTGCATGTCCTGGTGTTTACTCAATGTTCTTGTCATGATGGCGTGAGAAGATTGTTGGAACATGATGCTGTGGGGGTTTTTTGTTGCTCACTCTACTCTGCATGTCATGGTAGAGATGAGGCAGATGGGGGCATTCGCATCTCGCTGCATCTGCGCAGCTGCACTACAAAAGTGCGTCTGTCACCGAAGCCGAGCATGTGATAATTGTGGGGTTTGCGGCCACTTACGGAACGGTACACAGTACTGTCCCGTCACACCTTTTACTGTACGTAAGGTATCTGACCGCATAATCGCTCTGTCGCCATTAATATGTGCGCACAAAGAATGATTGAAATCATCAGCCGACGATAATGATAGTGATTTCGAAGAATTTCGACCAGGCTCGGAATAATGGTGTATATGTCCGATGTATTTGGTTCGACAACACTCGAAGAACGACTATCGCTGTTCCATGAGAATGCTGGTCAACCTTTCTCTACATCCACATAGATTATCGGGACTGTCAAAATATGATACTAGATATACATAGATCGAAATAGACCCACAATTCGACTACTTGAGTGATACGGAGAAGATATGAACACACAGGATACTCCAGTATGACCTACGCATGGCCATGGCACGTTCAATCAATGCACAGGGCAACCCTGTCGAGCACCACTTCAAGATCTTTCCAGAGCAAAGACCCTTCCTCGAATCTCGGAACATCCTTGTTCCGATCCCAAGGGAACCAATCCGTCGCCGCGAAACATTTCAAGATCCGACCCGACTGTACAATAAGATACCCTCAATTGGATATCCATCATTGTCACCCAACACCTACCCCGGAAACACACAATGGCGACGGCAAAGGTCTCGAGTGCAGTGCTGAAGCACAACCACGACGTCGTCGTGTCCACGTACCGCAGCCTCCTCCGCGCAACCCGTGTAGCCTTCAATGGCAAGTCCTCCATCCGTCCATTCATACACCACAATGCGTCCTGCTCAATTTCCAAGAGAATCGCATAAGAGAAACAAAATCCAACATGTTGCGAACCAGAAGAGACGATCCTCTGGCCAACGACTTACTGATTGTTCCAAATAGGCGACGGCCATATGATCTCCGAGTCCCGCAAGTGGGCACGCCACAACTTCGACCAGGGCCGAACGGTGGCACCAGGCAGCGTCGAGGCTGAGCAAGGCATCAAGCACGCGCAGGCGACGGCTCAGATCCTGCGCGAGAACGTCGTGCAGGGTCAGAGGGAGAACGCGCAGTCGCATCACTATAGTAAGCTTTCCTGCTTTTCTTTTGGAAGGGGAGATGTATAGAGAGGAAAAAAGGTATGGGTTTTTGGCTGACTTTGTTTTTCTGCAGAGCTCAACATCCACGAAGAGACGGAGCGCGGAGACGACACCGAGTTCAAAAAGTTCAAGTCGTCGGGCAAGAGTTTTGCTGATATGAGGAAATGATCTTCCTGCAGATCCTCTTTTGTACAATAAAAAGCTATTAATGATACCCCCGACTGTTTCCATTCTTTCATGAACCAATTCCATGAGCCATTGTGTTGTCTAGGGAGCTGTCCCATCGCACGTCTCCTTTTCTTTTCTCTTCCTTTTTGTGGTCCATATCCCACGGAAAAGTGCCGGACATACAATTTCCGAAACGCCATGCTTTGTATAAATGAACACCGTATGATTCTTTTTTAGTTTGTCTTTCTGGTCGTAGAAACACTCGACTTCGCTCACTCGCCAGCCAGACTGGCGTACTGGACGTCTTCCGATTCTTGGCCAGGAGGCGCTGCGATGTTGGCCGTCAGACTGTCCAGATCGTCCTTTGCAGCTTGGGCCGAGGAAGAAGCACCACCTGAAGCAATGGCTCGAGGTCCAGCCGCAGCAGCTTTCGACGCGGCCTGCGTCTCCCTTCCAGCTCTCGCGTGCGCCATGCGTGTTTCTCTGTCCATGTTGTCCAGAGCCTTGGGCTTGCCCCATTGTACCCTCAGTGGCACACCTTTGACGTTGGCCCTGCCCTGACACGCTGCCGCTGCAGCTTCCGCACCCTCTCGACTCATGTAGTTTACAAAAGCGCAATGAGAACGATGTGAGCAGACGAGTGATCGCAAAGCGCCGTACTGTGAGAAGTGAGTGCGTAAGGCATGCTCCGGCAAGTCGTCTTCGACTCCAGTGATGAAAAGCGATAAGACGTTCTTGTCGGCTGGCGGTAGGATGTCCTCCGGTCGAGGTGGTAACGTGGCTGTGTTAGGGAATGGACGTCCTCTCGCGCCACCACGTCCGCCCCGCGCTGATGGAGCAGCATAAGGCTCGGATCGGTTACCGTATCCGCCTTGCTTCGAGTCTCTTGTCCTGACCGGACCTACAGCGTTCGATCCTGTGCTCGCCGAAGAGGGTCCGGCCTCCAGCGTCTTCTGTCCCGACGATGACGAAGAAGCGTTCTCCTCGTCGAGTCGTCTCTGCTTTTTGTAGTAGGGTTCGCTCTGTGCCAATCGGCGAAGCAGCTCCCTCGCTTTCTCGTCCGTCTTCTCATAGGCCTCGACAGCACCGCCACCCTCCTCGATCTCGTGCTCATGGTTCTGCGCATAATATTCCCGGTTGATCTCGCTGTTGGGTCCAGGTGTGATCATCTTGAGAGCAGCATCACGCACGACGATAGGCAGTCCGAAGCTCAGATCCAACATGCAGCACTGACAACAGTTCTTGAGTCGCGCGCAAGTCAGGCAGATATTTGTCTTCTTCTGGCGCGCCGTGCGGTCGGCTTTCCATCGAAAGACTGTGAATGGACGTGTGCAGATCTTGCATTCGAGGCCGTGCTCTTCCTTGAGCATCTGCACGTAGGGGTTGTCTCCAAGGCACTTTTCGCAGCACGACGGCATGTCCGTACTCTCCCATCCCGAGCGGTTCAGGTCCTGCTTTGGAGGCATGATGTGGTGCTAAGCGCTGAGATGCGCAAGTTGTCGATGTGAATAAGGTCGTTGTGACTCGTCTGATGCAGAGGAGATGGCAACAGCGTCAAGCGTGTGTGGTGAGGAGGAGTGTAGAATTCAGCAAAGGACGATGATGCGACAGACGCGTTGCTTTGAAATGCTCACTTTCTACAATCATTAGACTCAAGGCAGTGACGAACTTGGAAAGAGGGCCAGATTCGGAAACCACGATATTAGGACAGCCCGGAGGAGCGTGACAGAAAGACAGCCCCGACGACGACTTTTGTCCAGTTGCCGTCAAGTTTATCGGCTCATGCAGGTCTAATGCTTGCCTTGCCCTAGCTGCCTTGCCCTAGCTGCCTTGCCCTAGCTGCCTTGCCTTCACTTTACTCTATCTCACCTAAACTTGGCTCGCATTGATTGTACCTGACGCTAATCGTATTCAAGCATAACTGGCCCTGATCGGTTGAGGCGAAGACCAAAAGCCCATGCGCAACGAGGAACGAATCCCGCAACGAGGAACGAAATGTGTGGGGAGAAATGATAATAATCGAACCATTTTACAATTTCCCAAGGGCCAAGATTGACTTTGGAATATGGGTTACGTTTGGTCCGGTTTGTTGCTGGTTGCCCCTTGTCCTTGCTGGCTAGTCGGTAGTGTGGTGTTGGTAATATAACAATTTCACCGCTCTCTCTTTCGACGACTTGTCTACAGGTCAACGTCAACTCTCTCTCTTGCCTTCTCTCTTCACTTCATCAATACTGTTCTGCATTCAACTGCAACAACAACGTCTTCTTGTGATACCCCTGTAACCTGTTTGTTCTGCACTCCCTCTTGCTTCTTTGCCAACGCCTTCTGTATTTACATTACCAATTGAAACCATGGCTCCTCACGCTCTCGAGGCCGAGGACCACAGCCGCGATGCAGCCTTCAACAAGACGCTGCACGGCAAGTCTGCCAAAGCCAGCGGTGGTTTTGGCGCCATCCTGAGCGGCAAGGGCTCCGACTCCCAGAAGGCTGCTGTTGACGAGTACTTCAAGCATTGGGACAACAAGGACGCTGCAGACGAGACCCCTGAGATCAGAGAGGTAATTTGACTTGAAAACCAACACCCGCGCGTGGATTCCGAGTCTGAGTCTAACAATCGCGAAAAGGCACGAAGAGCAGAATACGCCACCCTGACCCGTCACTACTACAACCTCGCCACCGACTTGTACGAGTATGGCTGGGGCCAGTCCTTCCACTTCTGCAGGTTCGCCTACGGAGAGCCCTTCAGACAAGCAGTCGCGCGCCACGAGCACTACCTCGCCCACGTCATGGGCATGAAGGAGGGCATGGAGGTTCTGGACGTCGGTTGTGGTGTCGGTGGCCCTGCCAGAGAGATGGTCAAGTTCACCGGCGCCAATGTCACCGGTCTGAACAACAACGACTACCAGATTGAGCGCGCCACACACTACGCCGAGAAGGAGGGTCTGTCACACAAGCTGAAATACGTCAAGGGCGACTTCATGGTGAGTTTTTTCTTTTCTTTTCCTGCAACACAAACCAAAGGAGCAACTTTTCTGACCCGTGAACCACTTACAGCAAATGGCATTCCCCGAGAACAGCTTCGACGCCGTCTACGCCATCGAGGCCACCGTCCACGCCCCCAGCCTCGAGGGAATCTACAGCCAGATCTTCCGCGTCCTAAAACCCGGCGGTGTCTTTGGTGTGTACGAGTGGCTCATGACCGACGCATACGACAACGACAACCCGCACCACCGCGAGATCCGTCTCGGAATCGAGCTGGGCGACGGCATCTCCAACATGGAGAAGATCTCGGTCGCACTCGACGCCATGAAGGCCGCCGGCTTCGAGCTCGAGATGCACGAGGACCTCGCCGACAGACCCGACCCTTACCCCTGGTACTGGCCTCTGTCCGGCGAGCTGAAGTACATGAGCTCCATCTGGGACTTTCCCACCCTTGTGCGCATGACCAAGATCGGTCGCGGCATCGTGCACAGGCTCGTCGGCGGCATGGAGAAGATCGGACTCGCGCCCAGCGGAACGCAGAAGACTGCAGACAGTCTCGCCGTCGCCGCCGACTGCCTCGTCGCTGGTGGACGCGAGAAGCTCTTCACGCCTATGTATCTGATGGTCGGCAGAAAGCCCCTGAACAAGGAGTAAGGAGTAACAAAAAAGGAAAAAAATGCATGTACCAAACTCTCTGAGAATGAGGATGAAGAATTGAAATAACAAAAACCCGATCAGAAGCCGAGGACAAAAGATTCTCGTCAATGCAGAAAGACATGGAGAAATATACATATATATTTACGTTATAATTATACGTTTTGAGAAGACAATACGATATGCTCTGTAAGGTAACCACTGCCGATAACCGCCTTGTACTTCTCTTCGAAGATGAAACACTGTATAAAGAAACAAGGATAATTGAATGTAGAGGGAGAAACTAAAGATCAACGCCGTGGAAACTTGCATGCATACATGGTTTCTATGAGAGAATGAACCCCCCACAGAAAACCATGTATTTGCTGCTGCAGCGTCGAGTCAGAGAGGCCCTCTTTCTTGGTTATGTTTGTTCTAGGAGCCGTCTTTGGATAGATTATTGGCAGGTAGATTTTGGTTGGCTGCCATAACGTATGGAAAGATAGAACACGCAGAAGCGTGTCACTTCTCTCAAGAAATAGACGTTCCAGGTTTGGGTCGGAATTACTTGTCACAGGGCGTATGCTTGCATGGGACGAAAAGGTATGGAACAGAAAAGCAGAGTCGAACTGATGTTGGAAGATAGACTATCTATACGAACAGAGAAGAAAAATAAGTCATTGGGGATCACAATATGCTCATCTGTTGTCAATCGTCAGCCTTCTGGTCAAAGAGACTCCGGTGCTGAATGACGGATGTGCGCGAGCTACTTCGACAGAACTTGCGTTTGTGTCAAATGTACTCAGAAAAGCCGTTTTACTCCTGCCCGCCCGCCGGCACCGACGCCAGGCCGTCCATAACGGCAGACCTGTGTCGATGCTCTGAAGCCAACATCTTCTGAAGTCCCCGAAAGGGGCCAGAATAACTCCACAACCGGTCATCCCTGAGAGCGAGTCATCAGGTACGGTATCGGGGAGGGTGGCTCGACGGGTTGGGGCTTCATTGAATGGATTGACTGTTGTCATCTTTGAAAGGGGGTGGTGAGAAGTGAAAGATGGAGGATGCTTACCAGAAAATCATGTAAAGGCGAAATGCAACGGAAAAACTACGCATACAGTGCATTATATCTGTGAGAGATGTCAGCAAGGTGATCCTCACATATCTTCATGCTATGGAAAGCATAGAGAGTCGACGCCATGATTGTTATCAGAATTGAATGCATTTGGTGTATGAATATCCGCACGATTTACTCGGTAGCAGAACTGAAAAAGAATACAATCATCATTGCAATCATGGCGACAGGTGTGAGAAGGTTGAGGAAGGTCTTACCTATTGGCAGTGTAGTCTCTTCCCATGATTCGTCAGGAAGAGACCGGTACTGATCGTCGAGATGAATCGTGAGTTACTAAAACCTTGTAGAATGTCAGTAACTGAAAACGCTTGGGCATATACAATAAATTGAGACAAGTAGCATTGCGAAGTGATCAGATGGTGATGCATGTTTGTTCAATGGCACATAATGAGTTCGCCGAGAACTAGTTGTGATGGGATATCATCTTGTGAGATGCGATGCGGATGTTGAGATAGTAACGTACCAGAAGGACACGGTCACAGGCAAAGCCTACACCAGTAAATGAGTCGCAAATCAATTGCTAGAAACCTCCAATGCCACATCTCCCAACTGCAACACCAGCCACCCAGCCGTGGTCTCCCAGTCGAGTGATATGCCTTTCATATATACATCTCGAGCTCGACCACAGAGAACCAAGGTTGAGAGGACCCGAAGTTGTAGTTGAACAGGAGTGGTAGTAGGTTGCAAGCTTTTAAAGAGCAGGAAGGACGAAAGATTCAAAATTAAAATCAATGGCGCCAAGATTGTCAAAGCACAGGCCCAGTGCAAACATGACCTCACTCCATTATTTGGGAAGGAACATTTGTAGTAGATTTATTGTCGATTATTACAAGCTGGACTTGAGATGAATGTAAACATTTATTCCGATTCACACCATAGCCATGACAGACCGCCGTCGCACGAATGCACCGCCAGGTGGCACAACAGCACCAGTCTTCACATCAACACCGACAGCAATAGAGACAAAATCCTCTCGCTCTCGTGGCCCAAATGATCTTCGCAAGATCTTCCTGCGCACCGGCCTGGTACCATCCGCCTCAGGTTCCTCATACTTGGAGTTACAGCCATCAATACCCCAAGACAACATGACGACTTTCTCCTCGCGGACGAGCTCGTTGAAATTGACATGTACGGTCCACGGTCCGCGACCATTGCCTCGAACCGCACCTTTCAGTCCCAATTTACTACTCAGCACACACGTCAAGTTTGCGCCTTTCGCTAGCAAACAGCGAAGAGGCTACCTGCGCGACTCTGCCGAGCGGGACCTGGGCGTACATCTGGAGACGGCGTTGAGAGGCATCATAATCGGCGAGCGGTTCCCCAAGAGCGCGTGCGAAGTGGTCATTACGGTCCTCGAAGGCGAGGAGAACGCTCCCACTGCGGGAGAGAGGAAACAGAGCCTGGGCGGCGTCGGGATGATGAACGTGCTGGCCGGATGCATCACTGCTGCAAGCGCGGCAATAGTGGATGCGGGCATCGATTGCGTGGATCTGGTCTCTGGAGGTGTGGCTGCCAGTACGTTCGCAGACGACGAGACGGCAGAGAAAGACATCTCGGTTCTCGATCCTTGCCCTGATGAGCACGACAATCTGCGCGCCGCTTGCGTGGTGGGCTATTTGCAATCAAGAGACGAAGTCACGGAGCTTTGGATGAAAGGAGATGCAGGAGCCGATGCCGAAAGTCTTATTGACCGTGCTGTTGAAGCTGCGGTCTTGAGTAGGACTGTACTTGCCGATGCTGTCAAAGAGGGCGCCGAGGCCAAATTCGGTCTGTCTTCTACCGCAGGGGCGGCGGACGCTGTGATGACCGAGTGATCGCACAGGGATAAGAAACAAGCAAACTCAACAGTGCAAGAAGTCTGCACCCACCTTGCACACCACGCGCCAACAAAGAAGGGACGCCTGACTTCAGCATGCCGTCGCCATAGCACGACTTCTGGTTTCGTGCAGGATGGCTTTAGCTGCAAGGCTGCCGAGGGCAGATGCAGCTCCATGACTTCAACCCTGCAGACATACGGTCCGGGTGTGACCCATCGGTGATCCACACTTATCTAATATGTCTGTTTAGGACGGTGTAATTTGTTCCCACAAAGTATCCTGGGAACCGGAAGCACGATATGTAATGATAGAAACGTTATCAGATAGACCTTTGTGGCGTTATCGTAAAGTAGCCTAGACTCTAGCGAAGAAGCTCATCAAATCTTGGATCTGCTCCGACAAGCGCCTCGAAATCAGCCTGGATGTCACAATCCTCAGAAGAAGAAACGGCGTCCTTGAGCATCGAAATCGTTATCTTGCACTCTTGCCGTACCGCATCCAACGCATCCGACGACTCTTCCTTATCTAGATTAATCCAGCAAAGGGTTATACCCTTGAGAACTTCCCCTCGATTGTATGCCATGCGTGGCCACCCGTTCAATATCACACTTTGTAACGCCTTGGTAGCTGCCAGTAGGGTCGGTGGATGCGCCTGGCCGAATGGGTCGCTCAGCACTTCCGACAACATGGGAAGGATGTGCTTGAGGTGTTTGACGCTCTCGATGCCGAGTTCTTGCAGCACTGACGGCATGTTATCCAGCACGGCCTCGACTATCTTGACATTTTCACTACAATATGTGTATGCGTTGAGTATGCCTTTCCGTATCATAGTATCTAGAAGTGTGACTCGAGGTGCTGTGGAGCTTGGTGATTGAGTTCGTTGTTGACCGTGACCGTCCAAAGTCCGCGACAGTGCAATCAGGGCAGGGTAGGCCTCGGTGATTAGAGCGATAGACTCGTCTTCTGGTGTCAGGGGAGGCAGGTAACCAAGACATGGCATCAGTGCCACTTGGAAAACCTCGTTTAACCCAGTCCGCTTGACCAATGACGATGGCGTTCGGCTGAGGAGAAGCTTGATCAGGTGACAACCCTGGGCTTTAAATATGGTCTCTGTATCGTCAATGATACTTAATAGCGGAGGTAATATAAGAGGCCAGTTTTGTTCAATCATGCTGTCATCGATGCTTTCTAGAATCCAAGGTAGTAGATCGAGTGCAGGCGCATCTTTGGCTTTCCAAGGCCTTGCGACGGCATCTGGCTGCTCCATAGACATCTTCTTGGGAAGCACGGTGGTGGTGACCTTACGACCTTGCGCTGTTACCGCTGGATGCTGACTCTTTGAAAACAGAGGGCGAATGGTAAGCCTGAGAAAATGTGTGACGAGGCTTGCTGTGAGCTCACCATGAAGCTTTGTGTTTTTCACTTCCTCAATCGCTCCTTCGACTGTAGCGCCGTCAGGGTTACGCAACTGCCATGCCATGACCACGTCGAGGGCGTCCTTCATCCAAGGACCGGGTTTGGTCGAAAGTGCTTTAGCTAACATCTTTCCGTCGAGTAGCGGTTTGGTCGCGTATGCATCCATGATTCCAAGATCCTGTACGTGTTTGAGGAATGTCTCGTAGACAGCAAGGTGCGCTATATCTGATAAGTTTCCTGTACAATGATGGAAACGGTTGTCAACTCACCTTTAGCGGATTGCGGCTCATCGGCGACTTTGACGAGTAGTGCGAACATGGCTTGCGACCTCCAGGTAGGACCCCACCGACGTATAGCCATGCCCAGAACGTCACGCGCCATATGATCTTCACCTTCGATCTTTTGGTTCGCGCGGCCACTTCGCTCACCAATACCATACGCAAACCCTGCAATCTCGCTGTGGTTACGGATGGAAGCAACGACAATATCAATGATCTTGTTGGTGGCTTTGAACCCTTCCCGCGCAATATTGGCGGCCACTGGTGGAGGCAGCTTCTTTCCAGGCTCGGCTTGAGGCTGGGGAGCGTCGCGGTATGGTACCATAGCTGTAAGGAGCCAAGCGACGTATTGTTCTTCGGCATCACGAACAAGCAGACCTGGGAATTTTTGATTAGCTCCACGACCGCCATCGAATACGCATCGCGCTTACTCTGCGTCTCCTTGCTCCGGCTGGGCAGCGTCTTGACAAAGTCGTATACTGCAGTCCAGGTGTCAAGATCCGGTCGATAGACTTTGTTAGCAGGCTGTGTAGGGTCGGAGAAGATGGTCAGATAGAGCGAGAGACGATCGATAAGGGCAAGTGCTCTGTAAGGATCAGGCCCTCGCAGCATCTTCTCCAGCTCGACGCCTACACGTTCGCGGCTGATCTTGGCTTGAAGTGCGTCTTGGATGTCGGAGTTCTTCATCGACTCCTCGGCTGCTGAATCAATGGCATATCCCAGCCTACTCGCGAATCTAATCAAGCGCAGCACACGGAGGGGGTCGTCCTTGAATGTCTGATAGGGCTCGAGCGGAGTGCGGATGAGCTTTGCCTTCATATCATCATGACCTTGACCAGTGAAATCCTCGATGACTTGAGTATTCAGGTTGTAAAACATGGCGTTGACAGTGGCGTCCCGGCGGAGTGCATCCTCTTGAGGGGTACCAAACTCCATCTGCGGATTTCTGCTGTCTTCCGAGTAAGTTTCCTTGCGCAAGTTAACCAAATCGATGTCGAGCCCGAGAATTTTAGTAGTGACCGTCTCCAAATGCTTAGACTTCTCAGGATTGGCCTCGATCTTGTGAAGACCGCCTACGACTTTGTTCTTGCCGGTAGTACCAGCCTTGCTGGACTGTGAATCATTCTTCGCCACACCTTCGAGACCATACTTCTCCGGGTTGCCAGGGATCTCCAGGTACTCCTTGAGTTTCAGACCAAATTGGAAGCCGGTCATCTTGTTAATGGCCACATCGATGTCATGACTCTCCACACCGAGCAGTTTATCCCGGACCCATCCACCTGTGAAGCGAAGTACAATCTTCTGCTTAGCCAGATCGTCAGGAAGGGTCACTTGGCCATCGGCCACATCCGTAGGCGGAAGATGATCAATATACTCTGCGACGTCTAGAAGCAATCTGCGAAGTGTCTCCTCCACATGGGTGAGTTCGAGAGCACTCGGCTTACCAAGATCCTGTGTCGACATGGCAGCGTAGCGTGTGCATATGGGGGTATATGAGCCGAATCTGGGTTTCTTATGCAGCTCACGCTCTGGCGAAAGGCTGGTACGCGAGCGAACAACAGAAGGCATGCAGTGAAATGTTGAGCATGTGAGAGAGCGTAGAGCCGACTTCTGACTGCTACCACATCTGAGCCTGTGTTGTATGGTATGAATCGAGACAGGTAATCTTCTGATTGCCAGCATTCACACTGTTACCAGTGTACACTCTGGACTATCTTTGGTTTGTAAGACCTGAAAAGCCTTCTGCTAATGGTAATATCAGAGAGTACTCGAAGACTTGTATTTGACATATACCTTGGATCTATCAAAAAGTCACAATGTTCTTCATGTGAGTCCGACAAGAAAGTTCCAAACTGCCCTCTTCCCCCCCGCTAGGGCAAGTCTAGCCGGCGTTTCAGGCGTCTGTTGTGTCACTGCTGGAAGAGGCAGGCACCACTTGTACTACTGCATTATTGTGACAGCGGCATGAAGTAATTAAACACCCACCTTAGGACCCAGAATCCACAGATCAATCTCTCGCGCACTTGGCTGAGTCAGACCTGGTAGAAAGACAACTGCGCAATCCTGCTACTGATGCTCGCCCGGACAAAAGCCACTGGAACTCATCCCCGGAGGGCACATCGGCGCCGCTCATGACCTCTTCGCCAGCCCACCCCCTGCAGTCGCCGCAGCAGTCCATCTCCGACTCTCCTCTGTCTCTTCCAAGAGCGCGTCGCGCAGATGCAAAGTCGCCCTTGACGTCGCTCAATCTCCCCTATCGCCGCTCGAACACCTCCTTGTCCAACCTCTTTGCTTCCACAACTTCGCTGCCGGGCACCAATGTCAGCAGCGCTTCAGGACCGGCGACACCGACGGCTGGAGTAGTCCAAGGCTCCGTCTTCTCTCCCCGTGACTCTGCGTCCAGCCTCAGGTCTCCGTCGCCCGGTGCGGCGACACAATCAGACGAAGTCCGCCTACTGACCCTCCGTGGATTTGTCCCTCATGTTTCCGTCCTGTCTTCACCAGACACCGAGGAGTTGTTGCGCCACAAGGGCATCAACGGCGGACTGCTCGAGCTTTTACGACCCTTTGGCGAGCGAGTGTCAGGGCGAGTCGTGATAAGAGACAGCACTGGCGCAAGCAGGCCCTGGGACGACTTCGGAATCAGATTCACCGGTGTCAAAGATGGCTTGGAGAGCCCGAGACTAGCAACACAACCCGCACAGACAGCTACTGTCTCGGACATTGTGCCCGAGTATCGTCCCGCTCGTCTTCGTACTGGAGGCGATGTGTCGCAGATCGACGAAGATGTCGAGAGGCATCTCGCACACGCCGAGTGGCAACAAGATGCAGCCCAAGATTATCTGAACTTCAAGGACAAGGCCCGCGACCCTACCAAAATCAGCCCTTTCTATGCTCTCTACCTCCGAAGACTGCTCTGTGGCATGCCCTTGACGCCACACGAGACCTTTTCCCATCCCGTCGCATTGGTCATCGCCATCAGCTCTCGCAATCCAGCTCCGATCGAGGAGCTTCGCAATCTCTACACAGGCTCCAACACGGGAGAATACAGGCTCCCTCAATATGTCAATAATGAATTTCTACGCTATTATGTCCTCATCCATGACGAAGATTACGACGATATCAAAAAGTCCAGTAGCCTCTTCGAGCAAATGAAGCGACACTTCGGTCTTCATTGTCACTTGCTCAGACTCAAAAGCAATCAGTGCTTACCGTCTGACGACGATAGCATGCCACTACCCCAGTGCGAATGGGTCTCCGCTGCTGAGGAGCTGGCCGAGATTGCAGACAGAGGCAAGCCGCCCCCGTTGACCATTATCTATCCTTGCGCTAACAAAAGGCAGAAGCGATGGAGGATGAGGACGACCCGATGCCATACATATTCGAATCGGACGCGGCTAGCGTGCGGACCTTCGTTCGCGAGATGGTCACGCAGTCAATAATCCCTGGAATGGAAAGAGCTTCTGCCACGTGGAATGACCAAGTCGCCTCTCGCCGCAGGGGCATCAGTGGACGTTTCATGTCGCTGAGCAAGCGCTTCACGCCATTCGCCGGTCGAAGCGCCTCGGGCCCTGCAACGCCGGGCAGCAATTATGACGTGGTACGAGGCTCCTACAAGCCAGACACACCTGAGGCTGTGCTGAGGAAGCTTGCCGACTACGCCTTCATGCTGCGTGACTTTAAGCTCGCGCAGAGCACATATGACTTGTTATGTACGGACTTCAAGAACGACAAAGCATGGAAGTACTACGCCGGTGCCAATGAGATGGCAGCGCTGACGACACTGATGAGTGTACCTCATATTGCCACCAGACTGCGAGTCGAGACCATCGACCAACAGCTGGAGAATGCATACCACTCCTATCTGATGCGATGTAATGCAGGATATCACGCTCTCCGGACCCTCGCTCTGTGTGCCGAACTTCTGCGACTACGAAGCGGATCTGCACTAGACGATGCAGCGCGATGGGGCTGTAGGATCATCGACGACGGTCTCGTTGGTCCCACCGGACACGCACTTGTGATGGAACGGATAGCGTCGTGCTATTCCGCAAGGCAAGGGTCAGCAAACGGGCAAGGCGGTGGCAGGAGCAGGAAGGCTGCTTTCTGGAACACATTGGCCGCAGACGCATGGCTGAAGCTGGAGAAGCCGAAGCAAGCAGAGCAGAGGCTCGCAAATGCCGTCCAGCTATACAGTGGCACAGATGCAGAGCCGCTTGCATTTGAGGGCATGAACTCCTTTATACAGACACTGCAACGCACGATTCAGGATAGCAAGCCAGCCTGGCAGCGAAACGATGGAAACAATTCCGACGATGGGACCACCACCCTGGTCGAGACGATGGAGCAGGTGAGCTTAGAACACCGATCGCCTCGCAAGAGCATGAGCGGTGTAGCGCCTTCTCTTCAATCCTTCGATCCACTCGGAGCTGTGCCAGTGAGTCCTAGCAGTCCGTTGATGGAGCGGCCCAACCCCGCAGTAGACGGATTTGAATAGACTACGTAGACTACGATCTCACGGTAATGGTCTGGTGCGGGTCGTGTCTCGGATTAGCGTAATGTGGGCATAGCGAGCACGGAGTCGATGAATGAGCATTGAACGGCATGGATATATAGGCGTTAGGAAAGGCTGCGGCTGAGAATGCATGCCTGATACCATTTGAGCACGCTTGGTGCATATCACATTCACAAGAAATGTCCTCCACAACACGCGTTTGCGCATCCGCATGTCTGACAGATCATATGCTTTTTCTGCCAGAGTGAAACACCCGACTGTCACTTCCTTCCTTGGGGCTATCGATTCATGCCCCCACTCGAGGCAAGACAATGATCCTTCCGTATCGGGCAAGCGCGTCGCGTGGAGGCGCGCGCGCTTTCCGCTTACAGTAGACCGCTCGTCGCTCCTCAGTCGTCATAACCCCATAACATCACATTAGGTATACATTATTCAAAACCCTTGATTGTTTTCATTCTACTTCTCTACACACGGAGAGTCCTCGTTTCCCAGCATGGCTGTGTCGCAGGATATCGAAGATCCCAGCGATTGGCTAAACACATCTCTGGCGACGTTTTTGCCATTGGACAATGCATTCAGATGCCAAGTGTGTAAGGACTTCTACGACACGCCCATGTTGACGTCGTGCTCGCATACTTTCTGCTCCAAGTGTATACGCACGTGTCTCTCGAGTGACGGGAAGTGTCCGACGTGTCGCAGTGCGGACCAGGCCAGCAAGCTGAGGAACAATCTAGCCATCGAGGAGGCTGTTGGCGCATTCAAGATTGCCAGACCGGTGGCATACACACTTGCACATAAGGACCAGAGGCATATAGACGAAAGGCAAAAGCGCCCGGGAAAGAGGAGGCGCCTGAGTCATGACGAAGATGTCGCTACCAGCACGGGTGAGGCGAACACAAGGCGTCAGACAAGGTCAATGCGAAACAAAGGCACAGAGGAAGCTACGCCGAGTCAAGTAGATGGGACTATTGAGATCCAGGACAGTGATGAAGACGAAGATGATACGCCCGAGGATGGTCTCGTGGCTTGTCCAATCTGCGACACCAGGATGAAAGAGCACCAAGTGAGTCCTCATCTGGACGGAGAATGTGACGGCACCAAAAAGGAAGACAAGGCGGCCACGAAGAAAGCGACTAAAGCGACACCCTCGAAACGTTCGCCACCTTCACGGACTCCCTCAGCAAAACCACAAGAACGACTCGCCGAACTCAACTACAGTCTCATGCACGAAAAGGCGCTACGGAAAAAGCTGGCCGAGCTGGGTCTCCCAAACCACGGCCCCAAAGCGTTACTCATGCGTCGACATACCGAGTGGGTGAATCTATGGAACGCAAACTGCGACTCTAGCCGACCGAAAAGCAAAGTCGAACTGCTGAACGAACTACGGAAATGGGACCGTGCCCAGGGGGGAGGACTGACTAAAGACTCGGACAGCGTGGGCATCATGGACAAGGATTTCGACACGGCGGGGTGGCAATCGAGCAACAAGGACGATTTTCAACGATTGATCGATCAGGCCAGGAAGAAGAGGAGTGAAGCGCGTGAGAGCAAGGACGCAAGCGGAGGGGGTACAGCACAAGCGAACAGCACTCAAGTGAATGGAGAGTCAGCAGAGCAAGGTGCAGACTCGATGGATACGGATCCTTCACTTTCTACTGGAATTGATAAACAACAACGGAACAACTCAGAGCCTTCCCTAGAACCACAATCAGCAGTACCAGAAGACCAAGACCGGCCCTACGAAAACAACCCGGAAGCAATGGCCTCGATCCGCGAAAAAGTGCGCGCAGCAAACGCAGGCGAGCGCACCGAACCGCTCATGAACGCGGGCTTCGGCGTGCCATCATCAAGCCACGCATCTCCCACATCCTCGTCTTATCACGAATCAACACCCACTCTATTTTCCTCGACGTCAAACTGCAGTCAGCAGCAAGCACAAGCACAAGGCAGCAACAGCAACAGCAGCAGCCGACGCGTAAGTCGCGCCTCTGCGACGACGGTGACGAGCAGTAGTCGGCGCAACAGCGCAGCTATCAACAATCACAACAGCAACAACAATACCCACGCCTCACCTCCCAATTTCTCAAAGGTGGAGAGTAATAACACTCTACCGTCTCATACTCAACATCAGCATCAACATCAGCATCGACATCCCCCTCTGATGAGGAAAGAATCCAGTCTGGGCGACCACTTCAATCGGCCGCCGGATAGGAAGATGAGCATGTTTCGCGTGCCGGAGGATCCGGTTAGTGATAACGAGAGACTTATGTGAGGATTCACTTCCTTTTTTCTTTGGTCAGACGAATTCTCTGATGGTGGTTTGGACTGGTGGGGATGAGATGAGATATCGAGTGTCAGGGCCCGAGGGATTTCATGTGGTCATGGCTAGGCGCCTTAGGTGGAAAGGGGTAGGGTCGCTTCTGTAGCGGAGGTCGAAACATATATATACACACAAATTAAATATACTCCCGGTCTACCTCACTTGCTCATACATGGGGGGAGAAAAGAAGCCACGTGTGTCAGGAAAACACAATGCCAGTGCGACAGTGTTGAACATACGCAAGTAATGGAATGTATAGCATGTCACGTGCAAGAGTACAAGTGGTCAATGGACTACTGCTTGCTATAATTATATAGGAAATCAATCGATTTGGGGTGGTCATGATTAATCTCTATTCCTTGTCTCTCCATTTCGTTGTATTCGTATGTATGTATTCTGTCCGCGGTCTATAACGGACAACGAAAAGTGCAACAGGGAGAACAGAGAACTTTACTACCCCCCCCCCCTTCCATCTACTGCTCAGAGCGCTGAATATCGACATGTCCTCCAGCCGACCTTCTAAGTCGCAGGCTCTAGGACCCTGCCACTCTCCTCTGACTCTTCGGCTTGTAGTGACCCTGTCAAAGGCCATGATTCTTCCCTCTGCTTACCCTTTGAATTCCTCCTCGCGCCCGCCTCTGCATTTCCCAACTCCTCGAGCCTCTTCCTCGTGGCCTCGGCTTCCTGCGCCTCGACTTGCTCTCTCTCGACTCTTTCCAGCTCGGCGAATTCCTCTTCGACCTCGTCTTCGTCGACTTGCTTGGCACCGCAGTCGTCGATGATGCGCGTGACTTCGTCCGCGTTGTATATCTCCTCGCGCAGACCCTCGACGACGCCCTCGACGCCCTCGACGCCGCCGATTTCTTCATGTAGCGATGCCAGCACGCGCGACGACGTCTGCATGGCTGCCACGATGGCGATTTGGTCGGCTGCGTTGCCGATCGAGTCGTAGGCTTCTTCGAGCTGGGCGAGAGTCGCGCTTCGTTGCTCGAGAGTCTGAGAGGCGAGTTTTTTGCTTCGGAGCGCCGTCTTGGCCGCTTGGGTCTGTTTGTTCGATACGGCTTCGCGGACAGTCTTGTCGAGGGCGGAGATGCGGTTGTTGAGGCTGTCGACTTGTGCTGTCATGGAGGTTATGAGGGTGCGTAGAGAGGCGATGTCCTTGTCTTGCTGGGTCACGGCAGACGGCTTCGTCTCGTTCGGTGCTTTGATCTTGATCGTTTCACCGTCTGCATCAACGCTCAACAAGGTCTTGTCGCGCGTGAGGTAGGTGGTCAGGATGGTGAAGTCGCCGCTGCTGAGAGCCATGTCTTCGGCGGGACCAAGGGCATGTGCGAATTCCGCCTCGAAGAGAGAGCGGGAATAGATGCGAGACGTCAGTGAAGAGGCGTCTGCTTGCTCGCTGATCTGTCTGGCAACGACTTTTGCAGCTTCCTGATTCGCGATTTGTTGTCAGTGTCTGGCGAGGTAGTCTCTACGTGAAGTGATCATACCTCGACATTGGCGATGACGATATAGCCTCCAATGACCAGCTTGTCCCCTCCCTCACCCACGAGGTTGCCCAACTTCTTGAATCCCCAACCGATCGCAGCCCAAGGACTAGGCATCGCGCTCTTCTCATAAATGCTCTTTTTTGCCTTGAGGAAGTCATCGAGCGGCACGAGCTGCTTCTTCTCTATTGCATCTCTAATCACAGCATTCAGTGCAGGCGGTCGCCCGAACTGCGGACTCTGTAGCGAGGCTGCGAGATCGTCCCCAGTGGTGAAAGCGAGATGTGAGGGTCGGGCCCCGGCTCTGTCAGCTTGTGCGCTCTTTCCCGTGCGCAAAGGTAATAGTCCAGCCCGAGACGCAATCGTGAGTGCGCGCATCCATGCCGCGCTGTTGGCTGCATAGTTGTCTGGGTTTGTCTCGCGCTGTGGTCGAAAGTCCGAGTAGAGTGACTGTAATCTGGTGCGGCTAAATGTGACACAAATCACATGTCTCAGTACAGAGTCCTCTGAAGGGGAGCATCGACGTGTTGAACGAGCACACTCTTTTCTTCTCTCCATGCACTGGAGGCGATTTTCAGGTGAAACAGGACAGATAGGGAGAAGAAATAGGAGATGATAAAGCATTACCTACGAAACGACTCGTCGTGAGTCCGCAGGAACTCGAGGAGATCGGGTATTGTTGATTGTCTCCTCATTGTCACAACAAGTCTGCAAGGAATCCCAGTAGTAATGTTAACTCGAGATTCGAGATTCTTATGATATGGAGTCAGTGTATTAGGAGCAGTCACGCGTCTACGAAACAGATCAGGGGAGGCAGGCACACAGTGTGCTGGTGGAGGATTATTATTTACTTGATAAACCAAAAGTAAGGTACTTTCCCTTATCGCTTCCGCCTTCGTCATCGCCAAGAAACGTTAGTCCTCGAGCTATTGGAAGTTGAAGTCGCTCAGAGCCCAAGGCAGTATCGTTTGTGTGACTCTGTCCAAATGCACAGCATGGCATTTCTCTGTCTGTCCAAAGATCGTCTTGTGGTTTCATGTTCCCACTATCGCTAAGTCAGACTACCGAGCTCCCACATGGCCGGCATCCTAATGGAGCCTCTTCAATGCCTCCACCATCTCCCACACTTCACCTACACTCACGCCCAATCCTTGCACAATACTCTCCTGTAGCTCTTTGTCGCAATCGAGGAACCGCTCGATCAATTCTCCATCGACGAATCTATTGGGTTCGTCTGCCTCACGGACCAATGTCTTGAAGCCCCTGTATCGATTGAATGGCACGCCGCCAGGGCTTTGCACCTGTTTTGCCATGTTCTCCTGAAGCCTCATCAATAGATCCCGCTTTGCCTCTGAGATGAGAGCAAAGAGATATATAGATCCCTCGACTGTTCCCAAGAATGCTCGTGGTACGACTATTGCTCCTGCCGTAGGCTGTACGTCAATTCGCCGGATGCGATTGACCATTTCACCCAATTGCATGTCGCTTGTCACGCGTAGCCGTCTCTGGTCATCCTCTGACAATCCTGCCGTCTCCTGCTCTAGGACAATAAGATTGCCTTCTGCGTCGCTTTCGAGATAGCTGTTTTTGTCGACGTTGGCTACCGCAGTTCCCCACGTGGTCTCGTAATGTCGCGCCATCTCGTCAAGTGAATCCGGCAAGCCGCCATGTCCCTTGACATGACGCACAAGTGATACGCTCTTCATAAGGTCTGATATCGCAATCGTGTCGTCTGTCACGGAGATGTCGATGGGTGCTGTGGCGGTGCGGTAGCTGGCCACCTTGTCGAGGTGCGGTGTACTCGGCGTGTCGTACTTGAAGTTGTAGACGACCACCTTGTATGTATTGTTAGCAATAAGCCGCAAAGCGCATTTCAGTCCACCTTGCTTACCGTCTTGATCAATGCCGCAACAATCCTGCCTTGACACATTGCCAGGCATCTGCAGGCACCTTTGAGTGACATTTCTGTTACAAGCTTCAGCCTACGCTCTTCCGTAACCTCGAGTACCAGAATGCGTCCTCTTGCTGCTTCGGGGTTTTCCTCATCCATGTATGCTGTTCCTACGATGAAGCGTTCTGCAACTTCGCCTGTACCATTGTCAAGCTTGGCGCGGATACAACACTCGACCAGCTCCTCTTCCTTCAGAGCCAAAGTGTCGAGCTCCTGGAAGGCGATCTCGTCGACTAGTTTGAAGTGGCTTTCGATCTTCTCATAGCTGTCCTCGAGCGTGCGCTTGATGGTTCCCAGACCGAAAGCACGTAGATCTGATGAGTAAGCTATGCGACGCACAGTCTCTCCGACTTGTAAAGTCTGAACGTGGGTGGTGCGCTCTTCGTCGACCATGGCCAGCTTCAGCTCACCATCGGTAGCGATGGCGATTGCGTTTGGGTAAGCCTCTGTGTCTAGGGGGCAAACACAGGTCGCGTCCTCGGCTGTTATGGCAGAGTAGACAATGCGACCCTCAGACCCGTATATCAAGCTAGGATGTTCACAGATGGCGAAAACATTGTCTTGCCCACCAGTGCCTCGTGGTAGTGCCTTGAAGTTTGCCTGTTGCGTGCCCAGTATCGTGCTCTTCTTGGATGATATGGTTTTGGAAGTCGCATCAATCGTGTATGTGACCACGTTGCCGTCTGCCATGCCAATGAACAAAGTTGGAAGAGAACCCTCCAGAATGTTGGCGACGAGTAGGGATCGGGGCACGGCGATGCTCTCTTCCTCAATAGCTTCGGTGTACACGGTCTCGAGGGTGCGTGAGTCCAAGAGAGCTACAGTAGAGCCCTGCCAGAACCCAACGATACACAAATTCTCCACCAAGTCGGATATTTCGATGCACGCAACCTGTGATGACGCATCGAAATTCCTCGAGGCCCGCACCTCGATGCCATTCCTTGCAATGTCCAGTATAGAAAGACCTACACCACTGACGGACACTAGCATGCTCGTTTTCGACGTCGATACAGCTGCGATCGATGCACCGCCATCGGGTGACCATGTCGCTAGTGACATGCCACTCTCGCCGTCTGTTATAGAAGCGTCGGAGCTGGTGACATGTAGTATGTGACCGCCAGGCGTGTTGGTAGCGAGTAGCGTGCTCTGCGAGAGGTCAATACCTTTCAGTTCCTCGACTTCCTCAACGTCTCCATCAGAACCAAATTTGAACGCCCTGCTATGAGTGATGAATGACACAACCAACGTGTCGACGAACTCCAGGCTGGGGTCAGACTTCAGGCTGAAAAGATCTGTAACATGCTGCATGTCGCCAATCGCTCCGACATCCTCAAGTCCAACTCCGCTGCGCACGCTTCGTAGACTTCCATCTTTGAATGCGCCACTGCCAATCACGATCCGCGCTTGGCCGGACGAATACTCGTTCACTTGAGCCTCCGAGGATCGATTGCCCATATCCATCACGGTGAAATCGAGGATGGGTGCAATGTTGGGGAAAGTCTGTAGCACGTCTATAGAGCGCTCCCGGATCTGGATCACCTGCGAGTTGCCTTGGTGCGAGCCAACGAAGACCCGGCCACCGTCGAGATTGACAAGAGTAGATGCGCGGGAAGTTTCCCCAAGTACATCAAGTTGCCAGCTTTCGACGTCGTGTTTGTTGTTCAGAACAAGCATGAGGAGGTAAAGCTTGCCATAGTCGTCAGCCAGAACGTATCGCTGAGAGTCGATCTTCTCCCATGCAACAAAGATGGTCGCCTCCTTCAGTGGCTCCGTGTGGAGGTTGTGGTCAAATTCATCGCAGTATGATATGGATGTCTCTCCAAGGATAAGGCAACCGTAGGCTGGTGCCTCAAGTGGAATGATATGGCTGGCACCGAGCTCAAGCTCCCCCTTCACGTCGATTTCTTTGTCCATATCTGCGGTGCCGGGTTCTTCCCATTTCAGCGCAGACGAATACTGTATCTCTCGTAGCTTTAGCCGCACCTTGCCCATTGAATCTTCATGCAGCAGAGCGAGTTGCGGAAAGTCCTTCTCTTTCCGTCGATGGAGGAAACACGAGGCTCGCACGTTCAGTTCTGGGATCCTTGTCGGCACGGGCTGACCTAGAGTGCCCACCTCGGCGTCGTTCTTCCTTTTGCCACCGTGTGCGATGGGCACAACGTTGACTACTCCTTCGTAGAACTCCAAGGTCATGAGTCGCCGTGTTGGATCTATGTTGCATCTTTCGCCAGTCTGTGAGTCTCTTGCCGCCTTCTCGGCTAGATCCTTGTAGGACTCCTCCGTCCTCAACTGCTTAGTGTCGGGATCCCAGGACAGAGTGAAATAGTAGTAGCTGTCAGTACCAACGAAAAGGTGATCTGTCGGCGAAGAGACAGGTCTAAGGCATTGTAACATGGTGACCTTGCCATAGATGGCTCTTGAATGCTTGAGGATGAGGCCGTCCTCTTGCGGCGAATAGAATTCGAGTCGGTTAGCCTTGCTGGATCTCTATTAGTCCTTTTTCTCATAGACGCAGGGCCTATATCGTCACCTACGCCATGACAACTGTCTCGTCATCAGGCCCGAGGAAGTTGAGCTTCAATGCATGTCGAACACTGCTCGGCCGATGGATAGAGGCTAGGTACGCCATTTCCTGTGCAGGTCCAACTCTCGGTGGACAGAGAAACAGACGACACCTTCTGTGGGTGATGCGGATACAATCACCACTAGTGAGTGATGAGCCGAGAGTGGTGTTGATGCCGGTCTATAAGCGAGCTTGATGGTATATGTGGAGACAGAGAGTGAGATATACCGAAAGCGAGCTATACGCATGACGCGCTGTTTGCGGCGATAAGATAAAATCCACCGACCCGACAGCCTGTGACCCTTTCTTCCTTTCGCTGTGTGGGGTAAATTTATGTCTGTCGCATCAAGCTACAATAATCATATATTTCAGAGTGACAGTCGCATATATTGACTTTGTACAGCTACCGTCCAATCGATCTTGTCGCTCAACTCATAGCTTCCTTCCGTTGAAGATGGCGCGTATGTGAGATGAAGCATAACCTGAATGTTCTCTATGATCATCGCTAAGGATTCTGCAGCAGGAAGAACACATGAGGATGATGATCCGGTCACTGCTGAATACGATGTCTATGTGACTCCCGCATCTGCTGAGCAGATGTATCTGCTCCAGTATCCTGTTCGCGCCCGTCATCAGCCTTATAACGAACGCCACGGTGCGCGACCGACGGAGATGCGCATTAAGCCCCAGGCTGGCTTTATTGAAATGGATGTTCAGCTGAACACTTCGGCAAATTTCAACAAATTCCAAGGTCTCGTCTGGGGAGACGCTATGCGCAAAGCCCAAGCAGCCGGTAATGCGACATACGGTGCGGCTGCTGGATTTGCCCCGGCCGGCGCACCCAAGGGTCGTGGGCGTGGTGCTGGTGGCGTCGGCGGCGAGGCCTCGAGTATGGAGGCCATTGACTCGAATCTCAGCCGGTTCAATGACTCCTTGAACAGGAACATTGTCTACACTAAGCAGACCTTGGGCGGTCAGATTGTCCAAGACGAGACGGGCAACCCGAATTACATGCTCGGTGCTTTCCGTGGCAACGAACTCCATCTCACCAGGCTGGATGGTATTGTCCAGATGCGCCCTCAATTCCACAACGTTGATGCCGTTGTTCACCAAGAGACTGCTGCGCGCAGATCAGAGGCCGCTGATGAGAGAAAACCCGCCCAAGCAATGGCACTAGCCCAGACGTACAAGGACAACAGAGACATTGACAACCTAGAAGGACTAAGAGCGAAGAACTTGCTCCTGCTTGCTCAAGAGGAGAAGTGGACCAAGTTCAACTACTTTGACGAAGACGTGAGTGATACCGCCAATCACATTCATTTGGTACATGATCTAATTGTGGCAGGAACCCGAGTCGTTCGAGGCCTATCACGAGCGGCTTTTTGTTCCCGAGACCGAGAGTGCTGCTCATCTCAAGTCGACGCTGACTAACGAGGCATATCTCGATGCAATTAGTGCTCCTCGAATCGACCCTAGTGGCCGGAAGAAGAAGAGGCCATTGACTAAGAAGCAAATGACCGCGATTGAGCAGGCAGAAGACGATGTGGAAGTAAGACAACCTGATGACGATGCAGCAGATGCAGTGCAATGATGATCAACCACACTGTGATGGTCACGCAAGAGTCACATTATGGGAAGCGTATTCATCATTTCATTTTTGACATGTTTTAAGATACAGCATAGCGACGGCGTTTTTGTAGCATTTTCGAGGGCTAAATATACAGCAACGGCTCGGTCTAATGGCGAAGGCATGCGTCAATGAGAAAGCGTCAATGAGAACCCTCAGATGTCTACTTTGGAGGACATGTCTACATTCGAACATGATCCGACCCACGTGCCTGGTAATTGGCAACAATTAAAGCATTCATGATCCATGCTTGTGACTTGCACACCGAAGTAAGAACTTGATAAATGTTTGCCTTGTTTGCGTTGTCAAACTCTCGCTTAGGCCCCCACCCGCGAGTACAAATAGCCGGAAAACCTCATTCGGTAAAAGAACAAGCTCTCACCTTGTTTCTGCCTACCCCCTCTCGACCACATGCAGATCCTACGACTTCCTCGGCATGGGATGAGAGAGAAGGATTTCCGCTCATGCGTGTGAGACGCACCTGATGGCCGGCGCCATGTTCTTGAGCTGCCGTTATCCCAACTTCGCTCAACTTTCTGATCTAAGTACCTACTGTGGGAAAAGATGATGGTTGTGCTACCAATTTTCCAGCGCGAGGCTGGGCCTTTGAAAGGTCCAGTCCTTCGCAGATGCTTCGGATCTACCAGCAGACGCCAGACTACCTATGGCTTTGTTGGTTTGGGCAGAATGGGTATGTCAATTTCTTAGCCATTGGTCACGCGACACTTTGTACTGATGAAGCACAGGTTACCCCATGGCGAAGAACCTTCGATCCAAACTATCAAGCTCTGACAGGCTCATTATCTATGATACAAATCAAGATGCCACCACGCGTTTCTCCAACGAGATGCAAGGCACAGTTGTCGCGGATGGTGTTCGCGACCTGGCCGAGAACTCGGTATGTCCTCATCGTTGTTATAACCACCTTACTTTTCGCACACATTCTTAATGATGAGTATTTTTTCCCATAATATATGATCTAAGTTGGGAGGCGCATTCTGTGTCTCCTTTTTATGATATTCATCACAAATCATAGCCAATCCTCTGACACGAAACGCAAACACAACGCACATGAGACTTACAGACTTGAGAATATGTATGTTAACGAACATTGTGCAGGAGACGATCATCACTGTCCTTCCCGAGCCATCGCACGTGCAGAATGTCTTTCAAAGCATGCTGAAGCCACCTAGCCTCCTCAAGGAGGGGATCAACAAGGAAAGGCTCTTCATCGACTGCTCCACAATTGATCCACGCTCATCTCACGATGTCGCCAATGCTGTTCACTCAACAGAACAGGGTAGATTTGTTGACGCACCTATGTCTGGTGGTGTAGTAGGCGCTGAAGCTGGCAAGCTCACTTTCATGCTTGGAGCACACAAGGACCTTGTAGGAAGAGTAAATGAGATCCTGATGCTCATGGGCAAGCGCGTAGTCTATCTTGGCCCACAGACGTGTGGTCTCAAGGGTAAGTTGGCCAACAATTATCTTCTGGCGCTCAACAACATCGCAACGGCCGAAGCCATGCAAATGGGTGTGAAATGGGGACTCGACCCTACCGTACTAGCAGACATGATCAATGCCAGCACTGGACGATGCTGGCCAAGCGAGGTCAATAATCCTGTTCCCGGCGTCTCGATCTCTGCTCCTGCGAGCAACGGCTACGTTGGAGGATTCGGCGTAAAGCTGATGAACAAGGACTTGAGGCTAGCGACCCAAGCTGCGAAAGAGGCTGGGATTGAAACAAGGCTAGGACCGCATGCACGCAAAGTGTACGACGAGATCGAAGCAATTGAGGATCTGGAGAACAAGGATTTCTCTGTGGTCTACAAATATTTCGACAGTCAATAGTAGAGATATACCCAATGGATTCAAAGAACGTCATCATCTGCAAAGTGTCTCTATATACATGTCACAGTCTATCGCGTGTCAGCATGGTATGCCTAGCGTAAGAACGAGTGCTCGCCTACGAGGGTATGGTGGTGATATGCAGCAACTTCACCCGCATCGGGGCTACTAGAACCACGAATGGTTGTCAGGTTTCATTGCTGCACACGGTGTTTCATGTGCAGGGGTACAGTTGCTTTATGTCTCTAACATGATGTGGAGCTTCTTCCTGTAACAGAATACTAAGGTACCTACCTTACCTTAGGTATAATGGAGGGTTGAGGTATCTGTAAGTTGCGACATGTGATACCCCGCGCCAAGTCACTGCTTGCTCCTGGGGGCTATGGCGATGACGAAGTTCAGCTTTTAGACTCAGATTCGCCTTTTGGAGGCAGCAACTTTCCAAGCAGGTACCTTGAAGAACATCAGACCTGAATAATACCTCACTCCAAGTAGCTCTTTCATCACTTGAAAACCCATTCACTCGACAAGAAGCATCAGACCCATCAATCGCAACATCATGTGCGGCAGCGACATCTTCCTAGGCATCATCGCCATCGTCTTCCCACCGTAAGCATCGGGCCAACCTTGCCTCTCTCTCCACACACTCCGCTCTCCACCACTCGAGCAAAGTAGACAGACAGCATGGACCACGTACTGATTGTATGCCACTTCTAGCATCGCCGTATGGGTCAAGCGAGGCATTTGCTCCGCCGACTCCCTCATCAACATCGCTCTCTGCTGCCTGGGCTTCCTGCCGGGCCTGTTACACGCCTGGTACATCATCTCGATATGTCCGAGTCCGACCTACGAGCAAGTGCAACAAGAGGACCCCGAGAGCGGGCGGGTGGCGTACTATCGCGTCCAGCAGGGTGGCGCGGGCCCCTCTCAGGGACAGAGGAACTATGGCACTGTGCAGAACCAGTTCCCCGGCCAGCAGAACGGCACGATGCCCGGCGCTCAGCAATACAGACAGGTTGAGGGTGGCATGCAGGGAGGAGCGTCGACAAAGCCGTCGGGCAATGACGTTCCTCCTACCTATGCCCAGGCTGTCAAGGGCGACCACAAGGTCCAATCGCACGATTGAAGCCCCAAGAACGACCCTATCTGTCACGAGCAACGCTGCTCATATATACCCCGAAGAAAGCAAACGATGTAGAAAGCTCAAGAGAACCAGATTATGATGGATTGATGGCGCGAGAGAGAAGAGGTGGCGAGAGCGAGCAGGCATTCCAGTCTACGCCATCACGGCTTCTGCTGCGATGCCTGAGGCAGTGAGATGTGTTGAGAAATGTTTCCAGTTCTGCCACTTACGATACCAAATGAAAGCCTTCATCGGCGCTTATCTGTTACCCCATCATCATTCTCATCACCACTACCATCCCCATTCCTCGTCCTAAGCTCCACCTCGTCACTATACGGCTCCTCATCGCCCCGTCTCCCCCCAAGCGGCGCATCAGGATCATCCTCATCTCCCCCTTCTCCAGTAAGCACACTCGGCTCCGCGCCCGCAGTCCCCGCAGCACCACTCTCTTTCCCCTCCTCTCTACGCCCAATAATCACACTCCCAGCAACCAGCATCGCGGCGCCCATCCACCACAACCCAGGCAGATTCTCCGAGAATATCATCCACCCCAGCACGGCCGTGATCATGAAGTTCGCCGATGTGTTAATGATGCTGACTCGTACTGTCGAGGAGGCGAGCGTCAGCGCGCGCGTGAAGAGGCCCCACATTATGCCGTTGAAGACCAAGTTGAGCACGAAGAAGAACTGTATTTGAAGGGGCGGCTTGTCAGTCTCTGAGCGTATATGTACGTGCGCAACCATACATTATCTCTCTGCGACGAAAGAGAGGGGGAGGTGGGAGAGGAGGGCAGGGCGCGCAACATACACCTCTGACGAGGACCTCGACGAATCTATTCGGTTCGCTGAGCCCGAAGACGTGGGATAGAGATTCCGCCCATGATGTCGTTAGTGTCGTCGTCGTTCTGGTAGCCAGGTTTTGTTGTGTCAGTCAAGGTGAAGCTGCCGCGTAGATTGATTCATCGATGGACTTACAGCTTTGCGAACACGCCGTTCAGAGCTGCGCATGCGCCGCTTGATATGGCGAATGCGAGCCACTTTGTTTGTGGTGTCGACATTGTTCCTTGGGGGTTGTGTTTGGTAAGACACCTTAGGTTATGGGATGTAATCGCGAGGACGGACTTTAGGTCCGGAGAGTAAGGTAGACGAATTGTATGCCAAGGATATAAATATCGGGGAATATGAGGTAGGTCTCTGTCGCTCGAACACAGTTACAGTAGGTACCTTAAAACTTGCGCTATAGCGATCTATGTTAAACTGGTCTTTTATTTCACAAGATCTTGATGGTGTTCTCGAACATGATTGAGATTGCCATTAAGATGAATCTTGCACCAGTGTGGATAATAGCACCCTTGCCACCTGTCCTGTCTTGATGATAACGCCCCCCCTTGCCATGCAACCATTTCCTAGTCCCTTTGAACGCCTGATATGTACGCCCCAGAGCCGCCGAATACCAAGGCAGCCTTGTGCCATAGGTGCCGAAAAGGTAAACCTAGTGCAGATCGAATGAACCTAGACGCCCCTTGAATCTATCGACGTTGCGCGTTGATAGCCTCCCATCCCTGGAACCACCTCTCCCAGCAGTGCTCGATGCCGTAGAGCAGCAGCATCAAGAGCGAGCGTTGCGGGTGATAAACATAGTCAACGACCCGTCGTCTCTCATGCCTTGTCCTTAGACTGGCAGCTGACGATCTTGACTTTCTCGACTTCAATCTGCTGCGAATTGTCCAGCTTGAACTTGATATTCTTGATGATAAATGTCCAGACTTCATCACAAAAGCGATAGGTATCAAGATGGCCCTGATAATTTCATTGTTAAGAATTGCGCAAGAAGACATTCTGTATTGTGCTCTCTGTACCTTGAAACTCATCCTTGCCTTGACCTTCTCACCCAAGACCTGACTAATGATCTGATCGAAATGGCCCATGATCTTGATGGCAAGTTGCGGTTCGATACGACGACTACTGATCAAGTCGTCGAGGGTATCCGCCAGAGCCAAACCGATACTATGGCGCAGGTTGCATTAGTCACCAAGTTCCATGGGAGATCACAAGTGCGCATTTACGTGGTATTCCTGTACAGCTCATAGTACTTCTCTGGGGCCGCCATGCTGTCTTATCTAGTGAGTTGATAATGATGCGCAAAGCAAGTGCGCATGAAGAAGACAGGATGCAATGTCTGAGAGCGTAGCTATGTTGAGTAGTAGGAACTGACGCTCGATGCGATATCACGTGGAGACGGCGGAGGTTGGACTGCGGCTCGGCGGTAATTGCCGCTCCAGTGAAGCTACATCGTCACCAACAGCTCAGTGGGAAACATCACAGGCACTTGAGCCACACCGAGTTCACTCTTCTGTCCGTCGTAAATTTGGTGCCTGTGTATCCTTGAAGACATGGGAGCTTACACGTATGGCGCTTCTGGCGCAGTCACCGCCTTGTCCGTGATCGGACTGTGTACGCGATCATCACCAAAGAACCTCGATTGAACTTGTGCTAATTATGCTGCAGACATGTTATTCAATGGCGAAGGAGAGGCGTTCAATGTATGCAACTACAATACCGGCATTACTTGCGATTGCTCAATAAGATTCCTGACAACTTGATTAGGTTGGCAACTTCATCGAGAGCATCTCGCCTTACGCGTGGGCAGACACCGGCATCGCCCTCTGTATCGGCCTTTCAGTGGTTGGAGCAGCATGGTCAGTAATGAGACGTATACTAAGCAAAATATGCACGCTGAGACGGATACCGCAGGGGAATCTTCATTACCGGAACCTCGATCATCGGTGGTGGTGTCAAGGCGCCTAGAATCCGAACCAAGAACTTGATCTCCATCATCTTCTGCGAAGTTGTCGCCATTTACGGAGTCATCATGTCAATCGTCTTCTCGGCCAAAGTCACAGCAGTAGAAGGGGATGCGCTATATTCTGGAGGCAACTACTATGTCGGATTCGCCATCTTCTGGTCTGGAGTGTTAGTCGGCATGTGCAACCTGATTTGCGGTGTATCGGTTGGAATCAACGGTAGCAGTGCCGCTCTTGCAGATGCTGCCGACCCGAGCTTGTAAGTGCTTGCTGCGTG